>NC_090312.1:75310894-75935894 GCF_039906515.1 Pseudorca crassidens
ATTGCAGATGAGGTTTTATTCATTAAGAGGGGCTGCTAATGTTTATTTAAATGCAATTTACTGTTGCATTATTGATTAGCTACTGCAAAATTATCTTACAAGGAGCACGTGTGGCAAGAAGATTTCAGGTTGAGAGAGGATTTATCTAGGGAAGGCCTGTAGGCTCGATTTAGGCCCCAGGACATGAGAGTTTTAATTTATCTGGAAAGAAAGGCCTGGTGGAAGGTTTGCTTTGTTTGCATTTAGACAGCAGATGAAAGGGGTTTTGATGTTGAGCTGGGAGAAAATGGCTGCCACTCTTGTTATTCACGCAGAGAATTCAGCAAAAGAAAAAAAATCTATTACCAGGCAAGATAAAACAAGCCTTTTCTTACCCTCAAATCATTTTTTCGAATCAAATACGTGGCTCTTGTTATCTTCCAAAGAAGAAATAAAATTTTTTAAATGTTGCCTGTTATCTAAAATCTTAAAATAATTTTCCACACTGCATTTATTACTAAACTTTCACTTTCTATTATGGTTCTATATACTTTGGTGGGGTCGTTGTGTCTGAAGTATTTTAAAATGGAATGTAACTTAATAAAAGAAACTATTCTAGACTTAAATATTTTAATAAAAATGAACAAACAACGTTTCATGTGCTCTTTCTGAAAAGAGCTGGTAGAAGCAGTATTTAGGCAGAAAGCCGATTAAACATACTAATAATACATTATTGATTCCGCGAGGTGGACACATTTGTCCTAAGAAATAAAGCTTTTTTGTGCTGATTTATTTTAGCTTAATCACTATGAATATACTAATGGGTAAGACAAAGCCATAAGGATTGTACTAGTAATCTTAATGTAACTAAGTTACATTAGTTACATAATGTAACTAAGTTACTAATGTAACTAAGTAGCATGTTTCTGTGCATGTCTATGAAAGGATCACAATTGGATCAAAAAGTTAGTTTAAATGAAGAAAATGAGTGCTAAGAAAATTCATGAAGTTTATAGAGAAAAATGTTCATCTCATAGTTTGATTGTATATATTAAGCAAACAACATAAAAGTCTTACATTTCTTGCCCAGACAACTGCTGGTTTATTCCCAGTAAATACTGAGATTTCATTTATTCAATCTTCTGTATACCCAGGGTGGAGATCAAGTTTGTAAAGGTAATTTGGGGATTTATACTTTTTTTTAATCATTTAAAGCTGAGAAATACATGTGGTGAGAACTGATGCTTAAACTCATAACGCTTTTATGCTGGAGGTCAGTTATCAGTTTGTTATTCCTAAGCTTACCATGATAATTATTTTGAATGTATGTCAACCAACCACAAGAATTTAGAAAATGTCTCAACTGATCAGTAGAACATATGAATTGAATTTCAGTATGCAATGACGTGATACCTAAATCTGGACTCTGCAATGTTATCATTCAGAAGACATTTCAGCTGTCTTATTATTCTACAAAAATCAATTTCATAGGCAGCATTCTGCATTGAAAAAGCAGCAGAAAAAACTTTCTCTGTGTGATTTGGGGCCACAAATGAGAGTGACAGCAACAAGAATTATGTTTTCCTTTGGGGTTTACACCACTGGAGACACAACGATGATGGCTGTGTATCAATTCTGACAACCTGAAGGTTAATTACTTACCCCATATTTTGGGTCTGCCAGAATAGGATCCTGCTATGCATTTATTTACAGAAGTCTGAAGTATTCGCTATTTTTTAAACTTTGACTCGTAGTAATGCAACACTAATGACTTCATAATTGTTTTTTTTCCCCCCAGGTAATTCTTAGTTTTGATTTCCCTTTTAGTTAATTATCTCCTCTTTTTTTTCTCAAAGAGGTTCTTGCTATTTTTCCTTTTCACCATCAGTTCTTGGCAAACAACATAGCACTTCAGAACACTCAGAATGAGAGCAATGAAAAAATAAAGCAAGCTAGATAGTATGTGGTCCACTTCCAGATACACTAGCATGTTGCTCCATTAAGAGTATTTAAAAATTGCGATTTGTTATTATTCCAAGGTGAAACCTGGTACAAATTTGACTTACTAAGTAAAATCATTGGGAATAAGAAATCAAGAAGATAATTCTAAGAGAGATTCATTGAAGATGCTATTAATGAAACATGATTTATTGAATTACACTAGTTTTATTTAGGAAGGAGAAATGTGGTGGTGGCCATACTGATGCTGTTCAGACTGATATTTAACCTTTTCAAGCTCTCTGAAATTTTGTATAGCAAAGTGCTCTAAGTGGAAAAAAAAATAAAAGGAAAGGATGCTCCAAGTCAAGAATTAAGGGAGAAAATTTGGCAGCTTTAAGAAGCATTAGTTAATGTGCTCATAGCCTAAAACAAATAAAAGGATGACAAATGAGGACCAGCAAGTGAACGTATTACAAAAAAAAATTGTTATTTTTATTTGTGAACTGCCAGTTTCCCCAAGCATGATATGGCGAGGGGAGCACATTCTCTAGCTTGGTGTATTTCTTTGGTCCTATGGACTTGTCACCCTTTGGAAGAGGGCCAGAGTGGGACCTTCTAAAGCCTTGCTCAGATAGAAGGATGGCACTTTGCAGCATCATTTTCAGGCTTCTAATTTTCCTACTGTTGAATGACATCATTTTCCAATTTTTAGTTATTCGGTGTTATAATTTGTGTTGCAGTGAACATTCTTGAACATGCATCTTGATGCTCACTTACGAGGTTATACCTAAGAATAGAATTGCTGAATCATACTTTAGTATGAACATCTTTGACTTTACCGTATTTTATAAAAATGGTTTGGGGTATTTCCCTGTTCTGTGAAGTTCCTGTTCATGTCTTTTGCCCATTTTCTATTAAGTCGCTTAAGTTGCTCTTGTTGACTTGTAAGAGATTTTTCAAGGTCAGCATATACATGTTGTGTACATACATGATTAGTTGTGTACTATACAAGACAGCACATCCAAAGACACACTAGTTCATCTTTAATCCATTTTATTAAGTTATATGCTAGTGTGCAGGCAGGGATACTCCTGAAGCAATGGGGGAGAGTCCATTCCTCCAAAATCCCTCATGAGTACATATAACTATAAATCACATGTATGCAAACACTGAGCCATCTACTGAGCCCTGGAATTTCCCTAAATGACTTCTCTCTCCTGCCTCCAGTCTTGGAGGGTCAATTCGCACCTCTGCCTAAAATGGGGGCCTCACCTAAGAGGTCAAAAGAAGGCATGCAGTGTGTGCATTGCTGGTATGTGTGCCCAGAATCTGGAGGAAGGCAAGGGTGTGTGTGTGTGCGCACATAATTAGGTGAGAATGTGATGATATGGGGATATGAAGCCAGGGATGATGCCTACTGAGGTTGTTCAAGTTGTACAAAACTATACAAACAAACAATTTGAGTAACGATGCCTTTACCAATTTGTCCAGAGGTGCCATATGGACTGCTTGTGGCTGACCAAGAGTGCTTATGCATTCTTATCTCACATTGTGGCTTATAGGTTGACTTTTTTATGTTGCCTTAAAGATGGAAGTTCTCAATTTTAATGTAGTCAAGTTGATCACACATTCCATTTACAGCTTGGATTTTTTTTCTCTTGTTTAAGAAATTCTTTTTTACTGTGAGGTCATGAAGTTATTTTCCTATATAGTTTTCTTTAAGTTGTATTGCCTTGTTTATTACATTTAAACATTTAATGTGCCTGGAATTGACTTTTGTGTGAGATATGAGTTAAAGGTCCTAATAAAAAATTCAACGAAATATCAGAAATAGCATTGAATTTATAAACCAATTTAGAGAGAATCCTTAGATTATATAGTCTTCCAATAAATTAACATGAGGTATACCTCTCTAATTATGTAAGTTTATTTTATTACTTATCAAAATATTAAAAAAAAATTTTCCAAAAATGTGTTGCACAGATTTTAAATTTATTTCTTGATACTTCATTGTTTTGATACTATTGTAACTGATGCGGGGTTTTTTTTTGTTGTTTTTTGGTTTTTGGGGGGTTCTTTTTGTGGTATGCGGGCCTCTCACTGTTGTGGCCTCTCCCGTTGCGGAGCACAGGCTCCGGACGCGCAGGCTCAGCGGCCATGGCTCACGTGCCTAGCCGCTCCATGGCATGTGGGATCCTCCCGGACCGGGGCACGAACCCGCGTCCCCCGCATCGGCAGGCGGACTCTCAACCACTGCGCCACCAGGGAAGCCCTGATGTGTTTTTTAAAATTACTTTTTCTAACTATATGATTCTGTCACATGGACATACAATTGACTTCTGTATATTGATTTAAAAAACAATCTGGCAAGGCTGATAGTCCTTCCCATTGATTCTAAATAGTTATCTAAAAAAATCATATCAAATAGTCATCTAAAGAATCGAGACCGTCTTGGTTCTTCCTTTCTAATATATTTCATTTCTTTTCTTGCCTTACTGCACTGTCTAGGATTGCCAGAATGTTGTTGAGTATAAGTGGTGGAAATGGACACCTTTTACTTGCTCCTGATCGTCACCACTCAAGTTTTACTATTAAGTATATGATATTCGATGCAAGTTTTGGGTAATGTTTATCAAGCTAAGCAAGTTTCTTTCCATTCTCAAGTGCTTTTATCATGAAATGGATGTTGAGTTTTATCAAATGCCTTTTCTCTGTATATTGAGACAAGCATATAAATTACCTTCATTAATCCATTAGTATGATGAATTGCATCAACTGACATTTCTAATATCAAATAACTATGCTTTGCTGGAATAATCTCAGCATAGGAATGATGAATTATCTTTTTTAAGATAACTCTATTGTATGCTTGCTCTCCATTGTGGTTATTTTTGTTCTTATCTTCATTTTTTTCTTCCTTCTTTATTCTTCATTTTTTGGTTTTATATGGTTTTTCTTTCTATATCCTCAGTGAGATTCCTAGTTCATTAATTTTCTCTTTTTTCTATAAATATTTGAAGCTATAGATACACCTTGTGGTACCAGTTTAACAGTATCTCACAGGTTTTCACAAGATTTTCATTAACATTTAAAGTAATTTCTAAATTTTTATTTATTTATTTGATACATTCATTAATTAGAAGTGTGTTCCTTGACTTCCAAGTTCTTTAAAAAGAAAAAAAAAACTTTTTATAGATACCTTTTGGTTATTGACTTCTAACTTATTTTCTCTGTTGTGGGAGAATATGGTTTGCATACTAATTTCTTGAAATATTTAAAGATTTGTTTTGTGACCCAGCTTATGACCAGCTTTCAAAAAATGTAACGTGTGAGTAGCAAATTTGTTGTACAGTTTTAGGATTAAAGATCTCTATATAGCCATTAGATAAAACATATTAATGATTTCATTCAGAACTTTTATGTCCTTTTTGATATTTTCTCCCCTTGATCAATTAGATACTTAAAAAGTTATATTAAAGCCTTTCAATTTGATGGTGAATTTGTCCACTTCTTACTCAAATTGCTATTATTTTTACTTTAGTATTTTAAGGTTATTTCAGTAGGTACATATAAGGTCAGAATGTCCACTTTCTGGAGAGGTTTTATCATAATGGATGTTGAGTTTTGTCAAAAGCTTTTTCAGCATCTGTTGAGATGATCATATGATTTTCATTCTTCTATTTGTTAATGTGGTTTATCACATTGATTGATTTGCAAATATAGAAACGTCTTGCATCCTGAGATAAATCCTACTTGATCATGGTGTATGATCCTTTTAAGGTATTGTTGCATTGGGTTTGTCAAGATTTTTTTGAGGATTTTTGTGTTTATGTTCCTCAGTGCTATTGTCTTGTAATTTTATTTTTCTGTGACGTTTTGTCCAGTTTTGGTGTCATGGTAATGCTGGTCTCCTAGAATGAGTTTGGAAGCATTCCATCCCCTTCAATTTTTGGAATAGTTTCAGAGGATATGTTTTAACTCTTCTTTAAATGTTTTGTAGAATTCACCTGTGAAGTTGTCTGGTCTTGGACTTTTTTGTTTTGTTTGTTGGAAGTTTTTTAAAATTACGGATTCAATTTCATTACTAGCCATCTGTTTGTTCATATTTTCTATTTCTTCTTGATTCAATCTTGGAAGATTGTATGTGTCTAGAGATGTAATCATTTCTTCTAGGTTGTCCATTTTATTGGTGTATAATTGTTTATAGTCATCTTTTATGATTTTGTATTTCTGTGATGTTGACTATAACTTCTCCTTAATTTCTAATTTTATTGATTTGGCCCTCTTTTTTTCTTGATGAGTCTGGCTAAAGGTTTATCATTTTCTTCTGTGTTTTCAAGGAGCTAGTTCTTAGTTTCATTGATCTTTTCTATAGTTTTTTAGTATTCATTTCATTTATTTCTGCTCTGGTCTTTATTATTTCCTTCCTTTTACTAATTTTGGGCTTTATTTGTTCTTCTTTTTCTAGTTCTTTTAGGTGTAAGTTTAGATCATTTATTGGAGATTTTTCTTGTTTCCTGAAGTAAGCTTGTACTACTATTAACTTCCCTCTTAGAAGTTTATATGACTTTGACACTATAAACTTCCCTCTTAGAAGTTTATATGACTTTGACAGATTAGTAACTGGGTGTGGCCCAGACTCCTTTCAAATTACTGCCTCTGCACTGGGAGTCAGAGTGTGTGAGGTTTTGCATGCACCCTTTGGTCTCTCTTTCCGACAGTCCTCTGGCTCTCCTGTGAGCAAGCTCCACAGGCCATCACAGCCAGACATTCTGGGGGCTCATCTTCTCAGTGCATGTTCCCTGGGCTGTGGAGCCCAATATGGAGCTTGGGCCCCTCACACCTTGGGGAGAAACTCTGCAATTGTGATTATGCTCCCATTTATGGGTTGCCTACGCTGGCGTGTGGGTCTTGACTCTATGGCATCTCTGCCCCTGCTATCTGTCTTGTAATGGTTCCTTCCTTGTATCTTTATTTGTGGAAAATGTTTTCTGCTAGTTTTTAGGTCATTCTCATAGATGGTTGCTCTGTAAACAGTTGTGACTTTGATGCGCCCATGGGACAAGGTGAGCACAGGGTCTTCTTACTCCACCATCTTGGCCACACCCTCCCAAACAAAGTGTTTAATCTGTCATACTGCCAGAAATAGAAGTTCTTCAAAATGTGTGCTGGGTGTATGTATGTGTGTTTACTGGTTAAAAATGGAAAGAATAAAAATTTGATTGAGTTTTGCTATGTTCTAAGCACTATGCATCCAATGATTCTTAAGTAAAATCGCTATGATTCTTGTCCTCACAGAGTCACTAACGTAAAGGCCAGTCCAGTAAGAAAAACTACCGAACAAACAACCAAATAACTGTTCATTTCCTTTCCCCACTTCCACCTGGTTGTTCTGATAAAGCTTCTATGTATTCCTCTTTCTGTTACATTTACTCTTTTCCATATTTATTCTCCTATCATATATGTATATTCTATACATTTTCAAAACTTGGGGCAAATAATATTTTATTTTCTACCCACCATGTATGATCTGCTTTATGCCCTTCCCTAAAGCAGGTTGAAATCAACTTCAAGGGGACACTGGATGTAAAAAAAAGTCCAGGTCATGGTAGGCCTTTGGCAGCAGGAGACTGAGGCAGGGAAAGCTTCTTCTTCATCCTAAGAGCTGGGTTTCTGAGCTGGTTGCAGAGCTGTTATTCAGAAGGTATGGACTGTACCCTGGTACTGTCTTTCATAGCTGGTGCTCTAATTTTAGAGCGTCTGTCCTGATTGGTAGATGCTCCTGTTATTCTAGCTGTTGAGTATTTTGACTATCATCCCTGACTGATTGTGTGAATCTGAGATCCTTTTTAGTGCCACTTTACACCACACACATCCTCAAAGCCCCAAATCAGCAGGAGAGAACACACTCTGCTCCTCCTTGACCACATGTAAAACATATAGCATATGTCAACATGTGAGTTGATCATAGCATCTTCTCTCTCCTTTTGGTAAAGAGCAGGATTCATCTACAGGCGAGCATTATTTATGAGTGTGCCCTTACATAAAGGCAGCTTACCTCCAGGCTTCCAGATCTGACTTAGACTTAGCATCAGTCTGGTCCTTTGTGTTTTAATTCCCACGCTTGGGATTGACCCCTGTTTTCCTGGGCCACACATCTGCAGGACCCTTCTTCTTTACTACTCTTATTCAGGTTCTTCACAGTGACAGTTTCTTAGCCATTGCTTTCCTCATCCCCGAGAGCCAGAAAGAATGCTGTGCGTGTCCCTCTGTTCTGAGCTTCTAGACTTTGTTTTTTGAAACAAGATGTTTGCCTTACTTCCCAACTTTGTTTTAATTTCTATGCTTTTATTCAGGCCATTTTTTTTTCTCTCTGCTCCAGATTCAACTGCTGTATTTACTTCTGTTTTTTCATATACCAAGGATTGAAGTGGAAAGGTCTGAGTTAAAAGCCTGTCCAGTTTAGAATTCAAGTGGACAGAGTATTTTTCATGGGAAAGTTTATTTATTTATTTATCTCAGCTTCTAGTCCAGTATTCCGTGCACTATGTCAGTGAGGTAATGCTACATTTATATAAACTTCTCAAAGCTGCTTTTTTTAAAAAAATTTTATTTTATATTGGAGCATAGTTGATTAACAATATTAGTTTCAAGGTGTACAGCAAAGTGATTCAGTTATACATATACATGTATCTATTTTTTTTCAAATTCTTTTCCCATTTAGGTTATTACAGAATATTGAGCAGAGTTCCCTGTGCTCTACAGTAGGTCCTTGTTGGTTATCTATTTTAAATATAGCAGTGTGTACAAGTCAGTCCCAAACTCCCAGTCTGTCCCTCCGGCCTACCCTTCCCCGCCGGTAACCATACGTTTGTTCTCAAAGTCTGTGAGTCGGTTTCTATTTTGTAAATAAGTTCAGATAAATTCTCTCAAAGCTTCTAATTATTTTATGAGAATGAAGAACAAAGGGCACAGTTTAAAAAAATCCTTTCTAGAAGGCAATGTCTGGAAAAGTCAAGCTTGCAATCTGTCGATTTATATTCATTGAGGTTTTAAAATTGTTATGAGACACACTTAAGTTGCTCATATGATCAAGAAATCAAATTCAGGCATTGAAAGCAGAAAGTTTTTCATATTTATGTATTTAACAGGTGTTCATTTCTCATAGTTGGGTATACACCTGCACTGCTATGATTTTTTTATCCTCAAAGTAGTTCAGGAATGCTCTACTCTTTTTTTTTTTCTTTTGGGGTATTAAAAACTAATTTGTGGAAGAATGAACAATTGGGAAAGATGTAAAGAATACTGTATGAAGAACATTTAGAATATGTCAGTGTGGATCACGGGGAGGGAAACGTAATACCCTGTCAACACACAGTGTCTGTGAAAATGATAGAACTTCAGAGTTGAGTTGTACATTCCAGTGAAGTCTTCTCACATAACCCTGTACCTAACCATGGCTTCCTATCTGCACTGTTTTGGTTCTGTAGCTATTGACTAAAGATGGGATTGGCTGGACTTCTACTCTTCTGATAAATTTTTGGTGCTCTCCCCTGTGTTGAATCAAAATCTACCTTTTTGTAACTAATCTACTAATCGACTAACTTTCTTCTGTTCTTACGTTTATTGAGCATCAACCACATATCAGGTTGTATGTTCAGATGTATGGATACAGAAATGAATGCAACACATCCCCTTTTCTGGAAAAACTTCAGTCTAGATGGGGAAACATATATGTAAGCAAATAATTAGGGTACAGGAAACCATGCTAATAGAGGTGCTGACAACAGCGTTGTGTGAGCACAGTCCTTTAAGCCGTTCATCATATGATGTGGTTTCCAGGCCCTTTATCATCATAATGAAAGACTCTTCAAGTAAAGGTTGAAAAGATCTTACAAATTACCTTCTTATGTGAGGCGACTCTTCTGAGGCATCAGTTATTTTAAGTATGGCAATAATTAGGACTCAACTTCAAGGTGATTCTGGATAGAAATAAGTAGTAAAGTTTCAGTTAATCCTGGATTATCAGATCAGAATAGGTATTTGAATGCATAAATGTAATTTGTGAATAGTCATTGGCTCTCAGAAATAAGTTAATAATGATGTTTGTCTATTCAACAGAAGAAATTTCCAAAGTTTAACTTTTATTAATGTTGATTAATGCATCACCCATACTCAGAGTTCTAGAATTTTCAAAATGCTTCTAGCTACATTGATTCCTTGTAATTATAGTTACTTCTCCTTCTGCTTTGATCTATGATTTCTAGTTCAGAAGTTTACAGGGATTTATATCGTCTGTTTTGTTAAATTGATCTGGAGTAATTGTGTACATTCCCTTATTCCTTTCATTTTAAGTAGGTGGAGGTGACTTAGTATTTGGGACCTGAATTCAGTGTGACTTTTAGAATGTTACTTGATTTATGGTTTGGAGTGCCTTATCTTATAAACAAAAGAAAAAAAAGAAAGAGCTTCCAACTTGTGCAGATGATTCTCTTTTCACAGAGAGTTTTGCTTTGTACAGTGTTGTAACTGGGGCTTTTTTGGAAATACTTGGAAGAATTTTAAGTAAAGTCTTGTGTTTATGTGTATATTATGTGCATTCTTCTCGGGTTGTCATCCACAGGATTTATCAAACACTCGATTGAGGCTGTGTACCTGGAAACATTTGCAAATCCCAGCAGTAGATCCTTCTTGCTAAAAATTCATGCAACCATACCAAATGATAATGTTCCCAAAGCCATGAACATGCTTTATGTCCTTCATTATGCCCTGTCATCCTTGCCATAAATAGCATTATATATTACTTTAAAAATGGATTCTCCCAGAAGGGATTAAGTAATAAAGGTCATGTTTGTGCATCACTTCATGGTGATGTCATGGTGCACAAAGAGATAAATACTCTTTTGCACATCAAATGTTTATCAAATTTTTCCTTTTGATTAGTTTCTGTGTTCTTTATTTAAATAGAGAGTGCCTGTGCCTTAGACTTGCTCTGTACAAGGGGAATCGTCTGGACAATGAACTAGGAATTTAAGGAAACCACACAACCTCTTGGGGCCTTGGTTTTCTCATATGCAAAATGAGGTAATCAACAAAAGCCACACTGAGATACCTGCCAGCTCCTTCATTCCATGTGTCTTTGTCAAAGTTTGGTGCAAAGCTTCTTCTCAGGAGAGCAGGTCCATTTATTATACCTGCATGCCAGGAGGGTTGGCGTGTTTCCCCACCAACTGCAGTTATGCCCCCAGTCCCAGTGTCCAGGCTGTGTGTTGGTGATCCTTAAAGTGTTTCTTCCTGCTGAGAGGACCCCATCTTAGTTAATCTTACAAGAACAGTTTGCCATGAACTGGCGTTCATTCATCTTCTCTTTACCCAATTCTTGGCTAGAAGAATTATGTTAATCCTTGCTTTAGTGCTGTTAACCTGGCTAGGTTTTAAGATATTTTAGTTTTCCTGTATTATCATGTGATGTAGAGTAAGTAAATCATTGTTTAGAGTGTGCTTCTTGGGTGACGTTAAGCTTCCGAACAAAAGAAATTCTGTTTAAAAACTCAGGAATTAACTTGATTAAGAATTCCAGACCCTTAGAAGGCTTGAGTCTATCACTATTGCCAGATTTGATTTAGAAGCTGCGTGTCCTGGTGGAAGAATGATTGAGTTGGGGATTCATGGTATAGGCTAGTCATTGGGCAAGTCACTCATTAGAGCCTTAGCCTCTTCATTTATCAATATGTTGAACCAAATGATCTCAAAAAGCCATGCCAGTAGGAAATTGCCTGCTTTTCCAGCAGTTTAATTAATAAGCTATTTCTTCCTGTTCTTCTTATATTTTGTAGCAGGATGGAACCTTCTGATGTTGTCACCTGAGAGCCTTCAATAAGACCTAGAGTTTTCTCTGATAATGACATGATATCAAGTATGCAATGTGTTCTTCCCCACCTTTCCCCAACCTGATCCCCCAAAGTTTTCCCCTCAATTTGTTTGACTTGTTAATTCCTCTATTTCTTTTAACTTTAAAATTGGTTGCATAAATGGAAATTGAAGCCACAGTACAAGCCCAGAACACACTAGGTCAATATAAGCTCATTTTCTTCAGGACTACGCAGGTAGGCTGGTAGTTTTCTCTGGCTCAGGAGTGGGGACTTTCTTGGTGTGGATCTCTTCATGGATTCCGTTCAGCACTCCACACCGCCTGATGCAGTACCCACCCTAGAGCTGAAATCACAGGCTGGATTTTTATTATGATGGGATCATCTGCTATTGAAATAAGATATTGCTGTTCCATTTGTAGCCTGCCACCTGATAAATGCTAGATTATGAGTCAGAATAATAAGCACAGAGGTGTTTTAGTAGGCCCCAAAGCTTCCCATTGTCTAATGTTACATCTGTCTTTTTAAGAGTATTCTCAAAGGAAAACAAAATTCGAATGTGTGCCTGTATACTCATGGTTTCTGGAAATGGCAGCCCCCATCCATTTTCTTTTTAAATAAAGGCTTTCTGTAAGCGGTTCACATAACCAGTTATTTGGCTTGAAATGGCCTCCCCATGAAAATGCCTGCTTTAATGTCAAGTCAGGGAATAGCAAAGCTTTGTTGGAGTCCCAGTGTCTAGCAGATATACTATAAATTTAATTTCATGGCAAAGTGAAGTCTATTACAGAAAATCAGAAAGAACTACCTTCTCAGCAAGGCCATCTCTCTTTTTTTATTGAGTCCTTTTTGTGTAGCTTTTCCAGGATTTGTCCACACCTGCCAATAAAACGGGGCTCTTTGTTTGAGGGCAATACTGACAAATTAACCAGCAAACATATTTCCAGGGGTGGGTGGGGACAGAAGTTCAGGAGGGGGCCATAGCTGCTACCTGTTTTACTATATCTGTAACTGAGGAGTTCAGTCTTGTGAACAATTTTTATTCTACTAAATTGGAATAGCCTTGGTTCTCTCCTTGGTTGTTTTACATATTTGTCAGTGAAACCGGGACATTTTTACAAATTTTTCTGCTCAAAGTATAAGCCACAGAGGGAGCACGATGACGTGGATATTAGAACCACACTGTCTTGTAGGAACCTCAACACTCCAAGACTGGTTAAAAACTTTAGAGCTATATCTAGTGCTTCTTAATTGATGTTAACTGATTTATTGTTATGTGGTATAACACATTAATTAAAGATCTCCTGGGTACTCTGAAGAATAGCTGATGACTTTTAAGTGGATGACTTGGCCAACAACCATTCTTTTCATAGGATCAACATAAAATCTTTCTTGGGCATTTAAAAAAGAATGACATTCATGTATAATGTAAAAGTGATGAGCTGACGCTGTCATTATAAAAACCTCCGGAACTGGGGGTTTTGAGAGATTTTCTTTCGAAAATTACCGTGAAATACAGTTCTAAGTTTCTCTAGTACTTGCAGAGGTGAACTAGATAGCATATTGAATATGAAAAGAAAGAATCACCACCATCACCACAATTTTCTTGTGACAATGTGACTGATTAGGAGTTTAACTAGATGTTACTTCATTGAAGTCTGGTTGTTCAGTTTAAACTCAGATCAATTTCTTGTGAATTCTTTATTAATCAATTCTCTGTGAATATCTGTGATGCTGTTGGCAGTCTTCTAAATTCTGTGAAATACAGAAGTAATAAATATGGCCCCTATCCTTAAGGAACTAATGACATATTCAGTGGTCTCTATAGATTGTTTTTTTTTTAAGCAGTGGATTCTTCCAGGAGTTTTACAGTTTCAGGTCTTACGTGTAAATCTTTAATCCATTTTGAGTTGATTTTTGAGTATGGTGAATGATAAGGTGCCAACTTTATTCTTTTGTATGTGGATATACAGTTATAGAAAAATTGTTTTATGTCGTTTTCTCATATGTAAAGAGATGGAAATAAAATATACTTTCATAATAATGTTTCCCTTTATTAAATTTTGGTACAGTATTCATAAATTTACTATTTTACCATTTTTAAATGTATATTTTAGTGACATGTATAATTAGGTACATTCACATCACCACCATCCACCTCCAGAACTTCATGATTTTTCCAAACTAAAACTCTGTATCCATTAACCCATTCACTTTTAAAGAAAAACATATTTGAAATTTTCCATTCTGTTTCAGTATTTTCCAAGCAACCTTTTGATAGAACTAGTCTTCTAATAAAAAAGAGGAAAGAACAAATTTATTCTTGACATGTTATTAACTTCTGGTTCCTCTGATAAATGGAACTTAATTCTCAAATGTGGCATCATTGGGAGCGTAAACTAATCAGTTAAACTAACTAGCCACAGAGTGAAACATTTTCCCATGCCAGATAATGAATGTTGAACAACAGAGTTTGGTTTTACAGGACTCAAGAAACTGAGGCCCAGAGAGCTGGAGTGACTGCCCCATATTTGATAGTTACTTGAGCAATATGACTAAGTCTCCTATCTAGAACTAGAATGTAGAGCTGAAAAAATAGATGGGTACAAATTACAAATTACTGCGTTGGATACAGAACCCAGATGATTGAAAGTGTTAGAAGGGCCCTTACAAAGTAGCCTACTTGTCAGTGGAGCCTGACCCACCTTTGATTTCCTATGTCCTTGTATGCAGATATAGTGAGAGGTTTGAGAAGCCATTGTCCTGGGTGAAATGTGCACATTAAGTGTGCTTGAGTGTTGGGAGTAGACCCTATGGAACATCCGCTTATCCAAAACCTGCCCTCATAAACACTCTAGTTGACCAGAGGTATATGCACGGGCATATGTCCTAGTAACAGTATCACAACTAGCAAGTATTTGTAATCGTAGAACTTTGGAGCTGAGAGGGACTTCAATCAGCCAGGTTTTTGGGATGCTAATAAATGGTCTCTGAAAAAATTGGGGGAAATTATAGGGTAAAGTTAATTTGTTTTCTTGTTTTTAAACGGCTGGGCATCTCAATGTCTTTATTGTCAACATGCACTTGAACCTTTACAACAGGTTATGATAAGAAACATTTCCTAAACTTACATGGCCTTGAAGGCAACTTTCTTTGGGAGCATCTTTAGGAACTAATCTTCCAAGAAACCCTAGTCTATTCCGATAGCTATATCCTGCCAGGAGTCATGATAATCTTATTCCTCACACTATCACTTACTTTTATGTCTATAATCACCTTAAACACATATAAATGTGTGAAGTAGGTAGGAATCATTGTTTATCTTGAGACAAAAAGTAATTGTATTAACAGCGAATGAAATGTCCTTGCTTATTAGAATTTGACAGTTTGAAATTCTGGCCTAAATGCATAGCTTGGTTCCTTAGTTGGTAGGTTGCTTTTGGCTGCTTCATGTAACAAAATATCCAAACTTCAAGGGACTTTAGCAGTAAGAATGAATTACTCTCTACATAATAAGGAGTGGGCTGTGGAGCAGCTCAGCGGCTCATTGAAGTCAGTAAGGACTCAGGCTCTCGCCATCCTTCAGGTCCACATTCCTCAGTGTGACAGTGACGTTACGACTCACAGTGGTCAAGGTGGCTGCAGCAGCCCCAGGCATCACGTCCTTCCAATCATGTCGAATATGGAGCTAAGCATCTCTCAGGAACTCTGCGCTCTATCCCTCATCCCCCCTCACTCAGCAGATTTCCCTGCAGGCCCTTTGAACTGCAATGGGTCACATACCCAGCCTCTAGCTGCAAGGGAGGCTGAGAGAGTGAGTATCTGGCCCTTCACTCTCCATCCTAGGTGCTATCTTTGCCAGAAAAAAGTCAGAGGAGGATAGCTGTGTCCTGCGTGTGTTTTTAGTATGTATATTTAACTCTTATTTCTCTGTGGCTATGTGCTGATTTTCTCTTGCCGCAAATGTCTTTGTTCAGTAGTTTAAAATGAAATTACATACTGAAATACTTTAGAGCAACTCTAGGCACACAGATTTATTGCAGAAAATGCAGGTATTATAGAAGGGAAGACACTCTTGATATGCTTGAATCCCATAATTATCGTTAGAGGGTTGTTTTCTTCTTCACTAGTTTATTTTAAATTAAAGACTTTCTAGCAGGATTATAGACCCTAATTTCAAAGAAAGCTATTGTTTATAGGGAAAAAGTGAGGATCCATCAAAGGCTGGCTTTTTAAATGCTCTTCCTTCCCTTGCGCTGTTCCAGTTTGTCTTCCTCTTGTCCCCTGCATTTTATATTCCTAGCTGGGCTCCTGGATTCTACTTTACTCGTGACAGTCTGGAAGGCTTACTGCCTTCTTCTCTTCTTCCCACTTATGAGAGATAAATAGAGATGGGTGGACAGATCATAGGTTCCAGAAAAGATGTGGCTCATTGTGTTGCTCATGTTTGTCTGTTTGCTTCTCTTTAGCCCAGCTTGGAATTTATAGATGTCAAATTTGGGCAAATTTGCAGGATAGAAGCCAGCTCCTTGGTCTCCCCCCATTCTCAACTTCATATGCTTTTCTTTAAAACCTCTCTGCAGTTAAACCCGAGTAGAAAATGAAGTGCAGCGAGGAGACGTGGTTAAGTGTAATCTGAGGATGGACAGGTTCGTTTGTGAATCTGGTGAGAGGTACAGCTCATGCATGCGGCATGTATGAAATTGCCACAGACCAAGTGTCAGGGGAGCCTAAGCTATTTGAGGTGTCAGTGGAAAGAGTCCTCGTGGTCTCTGAAAATCTACGACTCATTTTCAAGTATCTTCTTGAGGAGACTTGGAAAGAGGGGGGAAGCAAGACAGACTAGATTGTGGAAGCAGGAAAACAATTAGGAGGTCAGCACAATCCCAGTTGAAAATATGGGGGTGGCTTAGACCAGGTAGTCAGATTCTGGATATAGACTGATATGACTGGATATAGAGCAAGCTTACTATACCGATGGGTTCCATTTAAGTGTGAAGGAACGAAAGGAATAAAGGGTAGCTCAAGGTTTTTGACCTGAGAAATTAGAATATCCATGTTAAGAAATGAGAATATCCATCGAATTTACTTGATGGAGACTTGTGGAGGAACACTTATGCAGCAAAATCAGGAATTCTGCCATAGACATATTAAGGTTGAGGAGCCTGTTAGATGCCTAAATGGAGATGTAAAATAGGCAGTTGCACATAGACATCTGGAGGTGAGGGCGAGGCGAGGTCTGGGCTGCAAATGCAAATTTAGAAGTCATTAGCATATGGATAGTATTTTCAAACATGAGACTAGATAGTGTCACCCAGGCAGTGGTGTCCATAGGGAAGCCAAAAGATCCAAGGACAGAGGTGGAGTAATCAAACCTTCAGAAGTTGGAGAAATTAGTAGCAGTGAGTACAGAAGACTGAGGAGTGGCCCGAGAGGGTAGTGTCTCAGAAGCCAAGTGCAGTGTTTGGAGAAACAGGGAGTGATCATCTGTGACAAAGCTGCAGATGGATTGAGAAGGATGAGGACTGAAAATTGGCCATTCGGTTCAGTATCAGAGAGGTGGCGTCGATAAGGGCTATTTCTGGTGGAGTGGTAGACAAGAGCGTGAGAGTCATTTGTTCAAGAGAAATTTGAAGGTTGTTACTAGAGTTGGTGATTATGAATGACATTTCGAGGGCATTTATTGTGAAGAGGAGCAGAGACATGTTTCGACAGCTGGAAAGTCAACCGTGAGGTTTCTTGTTGTTTATTTGTTTGTTTTTTAAGGACTGGGAGTATTCATCATGTGATATCCAGAGTAGAGATAAAATAGTGTAGTAAGATTCAAAAGTCATTTGAAGATAGCTTCAATAAGATTCGGTGACCTCTTTGCATGTGGAAGGGAATGAAGTAATTGGAGAATATGCCAGTATTTCTAGTTTGAGAAATGTGTGAATAGTACCAGCTTAAAATTAGTAATTTGAGAGAAGAGTTTTTCTGATTTATCCTGAACTTTCATTTCTTTATTTTATTTTTTCGGTACGCGGGCCTCTCACTGTTGTGGAGCACAGGCTCCGGACGCGCAGGCTCAGCGGCCATGGCTCACGGGCCCAGCCGCTCCGTGGCATGTGGGATCTTCCCGGACCGGGGCACGAACCCGTGTCCCCTGCATCGGCAGGCGGACTCTCAACCACTGCACCACCGGGGAAGCCCCCCAATTATTTTTAATGTGTTAATAATATATGAATACATTGTAAACAGATATGAAGTAGTCTACTCCTGTCCAGCTGTCATTTTTAAGTGATAAGTCATCTGTATGACATCTGCACTGGCAGGATTGTTTGAAGGAAAATAACAAATAGATCTCAGTGGGAATCGAGTAGAATTAGTATTTTCTCCTACATGTATTCTGTGTTTTGTTAAAACTAACTCTTGAGACTAATTATGATCTTAATGGACATTCAGACTTTCAACTGCATGTAAATATTTGAAAAGGGAAGAGAAGGAGAGAAAAAAAAAAGAGTCCATCAGGCAATCATGTTTGATATATCAGGGCTATCACTTGATTTTGGGAGGATGCAATTATATGGAAAGCAAATATGAGAAACGGTGTCAGGAAATGCTAAAAGACATTGAAGTTCCCATGTACAGATATTCATACTTGTTCATAATCATCTCATGTATATAAAAGAAAACCCCTCCTCCAGCAGCCTCACCTGGCTCCTAAGATACATTTTCTTTTTGTGATTCTGTCTGCTTCAAGGTACTCTTGCTGTTCATTTTGACAAGATTCCGTTTGTATAAAAAAGTTTAGCCCTTGGGGAAGGGAAGTAAGGAGAAAAGCACAGAGTATGATTTGCTTCGTATGCTACCTACTGCTAAGAATGTCTTGGTCCACAGAAAATAATTACCTTCCCCTTGTCCAATTCAGTAGAAAGGAGACCACATGCTAAAGCAATGTCTAATCTTCTTAAAGGCCAGTGACAGAACAATGGTCACGGAGTCCTTTTGGTTTCAATTTTGATCTGTTTGCAACATCCAACACCCTTAATCATGCCTCCTTTCGAAAGTTTCTCCTCCTTAGTTATTCCCAGGTCACTCAGTCTGCAATTTGGGCTCTTCTTCTTCACTTAACTGTGAATTTCATCATTTCCCCAAAGGGCCATGTGCCCTGACCCACTGCCCTTCTCATTTTTTATAGTCTCTCTGGTGACCTTGTCAAACCTCCACTAAGCTGGGCTACGTATCCTGCCCAGATCTCTCTGTGCATCTGAGATTTCTTTATCTATCTACGTCATTAGTATCCAAGACGTAACATTCATTGTTTTGCTCCAGAAACCTGCTTTTCCTAGAAGCCTTCTTTTTGTGAATGTTTTCCAACAACTACCCCATCACCCAAGGAGTTATCTTTGACTCTTCCTTCTTCTCCCACCTAATCTGTCACGGCGCTCTTTAGATCCCGTCTTCTCGTCTTCTTGATATCTATCACCACTACCATCCCTCCTTTTCCCATGCTCATTACCACTGCCTTAGTTCTGGCTCTAATCACTAATTTCTTGCCTTACTTTGCCACTAATTGGTCTTTCCAATATTGTCCTCTGATCCATTCCTTATATTACCAGAGGAGTAATCTTTCTAACATGCAAAATGGGATCGTGTTACTCTCTGCTTAAATCCTTCATTTGTTTCCTAGACCATTCAGGAAAAAAAAAAAAAATTAAGAAACGTTGGCTTAGCACACCAGATAGTGAATAATCTGTCTTTCGTCCACAGCTCTGATCTCATTTCCTTCCACCCACCCACACCTTCCCTTTGCTCCAGCCATACCTACTTATAGGCTGCTCTCTGAATATATCATGCCACATTCTCTTAGAGAAATGCTTATCCTCATCCTTCTCTACTTAACTCCAGGTCATATTTAAAATTTCAGCTTGTGTCTTCTGCTCTTGAAAGCTTATAATGGTTAAGAGAGTTGCTCAAGATTGGGCAGTAAATCTAGCAAAGAAAGTAAGCTTGGAAGCAGGTTTCTGATCATTCAGCGAACACATACTGAGCACCTGTTATGAAGTTTTAAAATGGAATGACCTATGCCTCATGCCTTCCATCAACTGACAGTTAAGTGAAGCAGGCAGAGAAAGAAATCAACAGAGGCATTGCAGCCCAGTGGTTAAAAGCATGGTCTTTGGAGGCAGAGGACTTAATGTCAAAACTGCCTATAACTCTCCTAGCAGTGTGACCTTGGGGAAGTCACTTCAACTCTCGAATATGGTTTTTTTTTTTAATGTTTTTATATGGGAATAAAAATATCTACATGAGAGGACTATTGCAAAGATTAAATTAAATGAGATTATGTAACTGACTCATAGCAAGTGCTCACCTTGTGATGGTGAGAAGGAGGGTGTTGATGATGACATAATGACTGCAGTGCCCAGGATGAAAGTTTCAACAGAATATGCAGGAGGTGCTAATGAAAGTGCAGAGAATGTGCACCCCACTTCTAAGGGCCAAGGAAAGCTTTTATTTACTTAAACCCCTTCATTGATAAAAATGGGGATAATGCAAACTAATAGAGTTGTGAGGATTAAATAAAATAATGTGTGTGAAAGTACCTTCAAAGAACTGGGTGTATTTTGTATCCTTAGTAAATATTCATTAAATATGGGGTTCCCTATCAATTTTTTCCCTCTCCATGTTATTATACGAGATAACTTGCTAGGATTCCTAATGATAGTCAATGGTGGTATAAAGGTCATCTGTGGAACATTTATCACTCAAGATTTACTTAGTATCTAGAAATACTTGACCGATATGAAATCAAAAAGTTTTCTACACTCATGATAATTCAACAGGTACATGCCTTACGCATACCACCACCAAACTTATGAGTTCCTTCATGCAACCAACACCTACCGAGAGACAAAGTACCCAGCACGATGCTGGATATTTGTCAGATGATGAGGTGTCATCACAGAAGACCTGGAGGAAGAACCTGTCCACCAGATCTGTCACTGAGAGGAACCCTGTGTGGAAGGTCTTTACACACACTTGGAGAGAAGTTCCAAGTACACTTACAGTGATGAAGTACGGATAATCTGTGGACTGAATAATGACGTTACTCCAGAGATCCCGGGAAATACTGGGTAGCGTCACGGAGCCCTGAAGAATTTCTTTTGCGCATTGCAAAAGAAAGGGCTGAGGCTGCAGGCCCAAGTCCTTGTACGTCAGAGGAATTCAGTCAATGTACCCTGACTTGAGAAAGAAAACCAGTGCTGTTGAGGGCAATCATCCCATCACTCCCCCATCTTTATTACACCTTTAACAACATTATGAATACGTTCTTGAAATGTTGTGCAGCTCTGGATCACAATTTGGGCATGAGGCTTCTTCTGTTTCAGACAGGACCTGTTGAAAACTACAAATTTTGTGACACGTGATTTAAATGCAAGCTTGTGTTAACTTACTAATGGAACAATAAATACTTCAACTTATTTAAACACTTCCGTGAAGTCACCATTATGTGTCCTGTTCTATGGTAAATCTTGATATGAATACTCTCCCCGTTTGTGTCCTCAAGTAGCTCAGAGCCTAGTGAAACAACCATGTTAATAAAAATACTGTGAAATTACACAGTGACCCCAGTAATAGAGGGCTCCCAAGGAACTAAGGAATCCCGAAGTTGGAAGCCACTCACTTGGCTTATAGGGAAAGCTCTCAGATGCCTTCCCATGTCTTTGAGCTTGATCTGAAGAATTAATAGAAATATGCCATGAAAATGTGGGCCATGCAAGCATTGGAAACAAACATCTGAGGATAAAATATTCGAGGCAGAGGGGAGGGAGCAGGTGTACAGACCTAGAGGCAAGAGGGGGCCTTGGTGTTGGAGGAAGAGAGAGGGGCCCAGGAAACCAGGAGGACCTGGGGAGAGCAGTGAGGGAAGTGGTGCTTTGTGGCTCTCCTCTGAGAGGTGGGGAGCCGGTGGAAGGTTCCGAGCTGAGGACACACTTGATCTGAGTTACTTGATCTGCTTTTGCTCTCTCCTTCCCCAGGGCCACAACTACACAGTGTGTTACTAAGAGGGGTCTCTTAAGGTATACTACAGTGGCACTGGCTGTCTCCACCCGGACTGAGAATATTAGATACTCTTTTACTAAATAGGAAGAAAAAGATCTCCGGACGGCACCCGGCTGCCGCATGAGTGTGGCAGAAATAAAATGGCCTCTCAGAACTTCTCAGGGCAGGAGGTGCTAGGGAACGCAGGTGGGACTGCTCTTGAGAGTAAACTCCTTTTTCCTCGAGAATGAATTTCACCAACACCTACAGAAACAGTGAATGAAGAAATGAAACAGTAAAAGAATGGGTAAAGATGAAGTGTGTGCACTGAGCAGGTTTACCAAAAGTTAAATGATTTGCCCACACCTGCACTGAAGGAGCTAAACTAGAAGGAACTAAGTTCTTATTTCTTTCTCAGTTATTAGCCATTTCGCATCTTTGCTTTTTGGATCTGCACACCTTTCAGTCTGGGCATATCTGTGTGGTGGTTCTGTCATTGGACTCGAGCAGTGAATACTAAACACTAATCCTAGAAATCGCTGACATTGATAAATCCCTACTAAGCCACCAGTTTAACTGAAAACGATCCTTTCTTTGCTTCTAAGATGGTGAAAGGGGAAATATTTCCCGATGAGAGACTTAACCATGATGGAAGAGTGGCAGAAGGTAGTTTAATAGTGGAAAAGGCCTGGCTCAGAAATCAGCATCCCTCTAAGACGCTGTGCCTTGAGTTTACTGTGGTGCTAAAGTAAGAAACGCCCTTATATTTATGTCTGAGGAATCTTAAATCATTTTAGCAAAACCCATTACAGTGGACCTCCCTCTTGCGCTCTGACTCTGTCTAGTACACGGGGCCTCAAAATGTTTGCTCTTGTGTTACGATGTTTTAGATATGCCTGAAAGCAGGGGATACATTTAAACACTGAAGTTGGATTGAATTTTCAATACAGGGGATTGTCTCCTGAATTATGTATAATATAATGAAGTGCACTCTTGGTGTAATTAAAGTTCCTTAATTCACAGATATATGTCACTTTTCACATCATTGAACACTCAAGTGCCTCTAAATGAACTAAAACCAGAAGGTCGTGATTTTCTTTACAACCGTATTTTTCATTGGCCTTTATGGGAAAACTAGTCTGACAAGGTATTTGAAGGACTCCTGCAAATGTTAAAACCTGCCTATTGTTGATAAAGGAATTTCAGGAATCATACAAGGCATATCATGGGGCTGCAAAAACGGAAAACCAGTGTATTAAATCAATGCTTAATATAAATTACCTGCTAATTCAGTTCATAAAACTCTCCACCTTCATATTAGGAGATAACATTTTTAATCATCAAAAAGTGAATTAGATAAGCAAAGTTTTAATCCTTCATCAGTCACATAAAACATTGGCATATTCATTTTACTATCAAAATGTATGATTCGGGCTTCCCTGGTGGCGCAGTGGCTGAGAGTCCGCCTGCCGATGCAGGGGACGTGGGTTCGTGCCCCGGTCTGGGAGGATCCCACGTGCCGCGGAGCGGCTGGGCCCGTGAGCCACGGCCGCTGGGCCTGCGCGTCCGGAGCCTGTGCTCCGCAACGGGAGAGGCCACAGCAGTGAGAGGCCCGCGTACCGCAAAAAAAAAAAAAAAAAAAATGTATGATTCAACATCACAAATGTTTGTTTTTAGTTATATGGTTTATAAATCAGTTTTGTTTGCCCTTTTAATTAATGATTGATTGTTCTTATATCAACATGATTGATTTCAAAACCACTGTGAATAATACAGTAGTTTCATGACAAAAATGAAGGTGAAGTATGAAAATAAGGAAAAGTAATTTATCCCAAACGGATGATTATACTTTTAAGCAGAGTGATCCTCAAAAAGTGACCACTGTGAGGTCTGATAAAGACCTGGGTCACCAAAGTCCCAGTGGATTCTTATCCAACTCTAAATTTTGTCATAATATGGAAAAACTCTCTTGACAGGGTTCTCAACTGACAAAAGAATAGTGTTATTATCACCTTCCACTGAGTTCTTTTGGTATAGGAGTGTAGAAACGATCTTGGAAGTACACATTTTTCTAGAAAAGCTTTTTTGAGAGTTCTTAAAAGCATGGCTTTATTGATTCAAGATATACCTAACCACAAGGACCTTCTGTATAGCACAGGGAACTATACTCAATATCTTGTAATAACCTATAATGGAAAAGAATCTGAAAAAGAATATATATATATATGACACTGAATCACTTTGCTGTACACCTGAAACATTGTAAATCAATTATACTTCAATTAAAAAAAGATAACCAAACCCCTACTATATCTAGATGTTGACAGATGCTAGGGGCATGGAGGTAAATATAAGCTGCCCTCAGTGAGCTCACAGTCTATTGACAAAAACTCATAAAGAACTTCAAGAAGGAGCTTAAGATGCCTTGAGTTGAGTCTTTACGGACATATAGGGGAAGGGTCAAGAAAGGAAGGGCATTCTGGGTATAGAGAACAGGGCATTGGGTTTTTTACCTGGGAAAGCCTTTCCAGACCATTGGGTCTGTGTTGTCTAATTCACAGATGATGAAATTGAGGATCAAAGAGAGGCAAAGTGCTTTGCTACGCTTCCTTCCTCTTCTTTCCCCTGGACAACTCCTATTCATTCTTTTGACCTCAGTTTAAATCTCACTTTGCTACTGGAAACATTCCAGAATACCTTTAAGCTAAGTAGCTGCCCCTGCTCTGGCCCTGTAGCCTTTTATCCTTCCCTGTCATAAACACACGTCTCCTTCCCTGTAACTGACTTTGGTATGTCAGTCTTTCTGCCACTGAAAGTTCTGTGAAGGCAGAAATATTGCTCACTGTGGTCACTCTAGGGCTTAACAGATATTTGCTTAATAAATTAATTTATTAAAATTACATACCATCTCGTTAATTTCAACCTTCATCCTGAAAATTCCTTGAATGCTCTTTTTCAGTTTATTATTGAAATGAACTATCTGGGAAAGTTGAATTTAGTCACTGCCAGGCATGGCTGTGCTTTTAAATATACCATAGATATCATCATAACTTACTTAAGTGGTGGGAATAATGTGTATCATTTACATGTGATTCTGTGTAAAGGCAATTTTCATTAACTAAATGTTAAATTTAATATCGAAGTCAAAATTTAATGGGTAAGAAAGACTTGTTTTATGATAGACTATGCAGGTCCCTTTCTATCTCCAGTGTGTACATTGCAAACTGAATTTTAATTGTTATGAATCATTCCTCTTACAATAATCCATGTGTATTTCGCCATGTGGGTGGCAAAAAGAAGTAAGAGCATAAAGAAAGTAAATGTAGGATTCCTGGAGTTATATAAACTGGAAAACTTGTCTAGGACCATTTGGGGACTCATTTCTATATGAATTAAATAATGTTTCTGAAAGATAAGTTTTAGGTAATAAATAAAAACTTGTATTGAAAATAAAAGCAACCAGTAGTTTTCAAAAAAATTTCCTATCATATAAATGCAATGCCATTAATAGACAAATAAAATCCGAGTTATAGTCTTATCTGACTATGGGACTACAATAATTTTATTTTAGTAAAATAGATAAGCTTATCTCCTCTTCTTGCCCCTGAAAGATGAATATTCCCTGATACTCTATCTTTAATCCTTCTTGATGGGGCCTTTCTTTATTTCTGTTGGAATGATTATCAAAAACTTTTATTTTTATTTTCCCTGGTTGCCTCCCTGATACCTCAAACGTAAGTTCAAAACCAAATTAAAATGTTTAATACTTTTTTTGTGAAACAAGTATTCGCCCTTTCCAAAAGAGTTTCTCCTGTTGACATCTCTACTTTTGTAAATGGAATAATCATTCTCATAGTTACCAAACTTTGAGTTAATTCTAGAACATTCTCTTCTCCTTTCCTTACCTCACAGTGTTATCGAGCTTTGTGGATTCTTCTCCTGAAATGTCCCTTGACCTGTCCCTTCCATTAATGCCTCTGCCATTATTTAAAGACCCTTCCTACCAGCATCCTGGGCTGTTGTTCAAACCTCTCACCGGTTTCCTTCCCATCCTGAACAGAAGTGCCAGATTCAACCTCTGAAAGCCAAGTTCTGATCTGGTCACTTTTGTGCTGCAACCGCCATCTGCTTCTCCTTACATGATGGACGGACTACGGTCTAAACCGCATCTTCGGGACTTTCACAAACTGATCACAAATCTACTTTACAGCATCATCTGTCACCCTCTGCTCATGTGGAGCTTAAACACCAGCCAAACTAGCTTATCCGCTATTTTCAGACACACCATGACCCTGGCTCCCTGCGCTTGCGGAGTTAGCCCGTTCTACTCTCTGGCCTACCAGAATCCTACTCAACGTTGTTTCCTCTGAGATGTTTTTCTTCGGTGCCCCTCCCCCCCACCATGATAATTACTATTAAATATCAAATGCCTGCAACACTGAGAAGGTGTTTTACAGAAATCATTTTACTTCTCACAATAATACTGTAATATAGTTACGATTTTGCTAATTTCACAGTTTACTTAGTCAATTGGGAAACATTTGCTGGGTACCTAGTATAGGGTATTCACCGTGTTAGTTACTGGGAATGAAAAACCCTTGCTTTCTTTTTTTAAAATCTTTATTGGAGTAGAGTTGATTTACAATGTTGTGTTAGTTTCAAGTGTACGGCAAAGTGAATCAGTGATACACATACGTACGTCCACTCTTTTTTAGATTCTTTTCCCATATAGGCCATTACAGAGTATTGAGTAGAGTTCCCTGTGCTATACAGTAGGTCCTTATTAGTTATTGCAATCATGGTATTTGCTCTGAACTAAAACTTAGAGGCATTGAATGGCTTGGCCAAAAGCAGGAAGTGACAGAGCTCAGCATTTCGCTGTTTGTTTGACCTACTCTACACCTGATTCTCATACATTTTAAGATGTATGTGTGAGGTAGGAAGGGGGGGTGGGGCTGAGGGGTAGCTGGGCTGCTCAAGGGGAGTTAAAAAAGCTTCCCAGATGTTCTGACAGCTCATTCTCCTGGTTGAAATCACTATGTTAAACTATATGTAACAAAGCTCCCATCTTGCTCTCGATCCAGTTGGCTTATATATTCAGAACACAATGCCCTGATTATGATTTTTTTTGCTTATTTAAGGAGTAAGGAAAGTCACACTGATTGACTGAATACCAGTATTTTGCTATAGACATTTTATATATGTTACCTTCCCATTCACATCACAGTCACTCATTTTAATCCTGATCTGACACTTAAAGAGCCAGAGACCCAGCTGGTGAGGGGCAGAGGTGGAACCTGAACCCAGTCTGTGTGTTCCCAGAGTCCTTCTCTCTCCACTATACCATGCAGCTTCTGCCTGTGTATTAGAATGTAGACTCCTTAAAGAGAGAGGCCCTATTTTTCCTCTTATCCCCTACAGCACTTAGCACAATGCCTTACACAGAATGTGCTCTCTACATACATTTGTCTAAGGAATGAAGAACCAAAGCAGACCAGGAAACATTTCTTTGTTCAGGGAAATCAAATGAACATCAGTGTAGAAAGCCCTTGAAGAATAAATAAGCCATTGGAAATTATAATGTCAGACACATTATTACATTTCACAGTTTTTCACAATTTTGCACATTCCTACTGATCCATGAAATAATTTAATTACATAGATTATTGCATTATGATATAGTTTGGTATTGCCATTTTCCCCAGCATGTTGCTGGACGGAGATAAATTCTTTCTCAGAAAGAAAATATATTACAGAAGAGTCTAAATAAAGATGAAAGGACTTAATTCAACTCTTCCATCCCCAGGATAGTACAAGCTAGTTCCCTCCAGCATTTTTTAATGATTTTTTTTTTCCAGGCCAGTATTCCAAGTGAAGGAACTTCGATCATTTCTCAAGGAACACTATGGAGAAATTGAGATATTTTAATGGAAAACTGTTGTGGCTAATTTTTTTTTTTTTTTTTTTTTTTTGGAGGGAGAGAACATATTCTGACAGTTATCCTCATTGGAACTCTCAAGGAAATCAGAACCTTAAAAATGCCTTTCTAATATATTTTATATTCACTTTTTTGTAAATATAAATAGTATAATTATTTTTTCCTATTTTTTCTAAGTAATTCTTTATATTTATTGAAGTTTGGTCTTTTTAGATACATAGAGTTGTTATATCCCTTTCTATAAAATAGCCTGTTTGGTGTAGTTTTTTTTATATTTTAAAGCATTTTCATATTTAATTTTACCTTTATTTGAAGTTCATAGGGCTGCTTGTCAGACTTTCTGGTTTCAATTCATAGAAACATGATCAGGGTACTTCAGCTAACGGGGGTTTGGGGAATGTATAGGGAAATGAAAAAGGAACCATTTTAATAATCTTGTAATAGAAGTCAGGGAACTTAGATTTCAAAATTTACATAGTTGATTTAATGCACTTATGATGGTACATTAAAAGCAGGATTTTTTTTCCTCCCTGGTAGTTGTGATGGGGGTTAGACATCTATTTATGTTTGTCCCAGTGGCTCTCTGCCTGTGGATTTACTCTCTTCTCTACTTTGAACTTCGTGTTTCCTGCTGACTCTTGGTTTCTACCAATTCATGGGTTTCGTTCACTGGCTTCTCTCTGTGTTTCTTTTGACTTCAGTTGGTCGTGTTACCTGTGCGTTTCTCAGTGTCCATGAATGATGGACCAGCCTATTTGTGTCGATGCCACATGAGATGTGAATCTCTAATACAGACACCCAAGGGTAGGTAAATGGTTTCCAGCTCCTTGTGCAGGAGAGGGCTGTGGGTGTACTCAGGGTCCTCACTCAGAGTACTGCACTCTCCTCCCCCGGTAGAGTTTGGTATTATTTGGATATGACAAATGTGGAAATGAAATCTCAGAAAATTTGCACGGTTTGTTTATATCCACGCAGCTACTGGAGGCAAGCGCAGGAATAGAGCACAGTTTTCCTGAATCATATCCAATGGCCATATAACTAACTCACTGAGCAAAGCTATCTTATGCAAATTTAGCTTGGCTTAACTTAATATTATAGGTGCCTCTAATAAGCTATTTATCTTTATGAGCTACGGTTTCTTTATTTGTAGAGTAGGAGCTTCCTAGGGTTGTTGTGAGATTAAATGAGATGATATATAGTATAAGGCTGTTAGCACAGTGCTAAGGGGCTAATGATTTATAACTATTGTTATGAGGCTCTATAGCATCTGAAATATTTGAGTGTTTGCATCTTACAATTTACTTTTTTTTGCCAAAATTGTCCACTGCTCTCTTTATTTTTTCAATTATTTTTCTTTGTAAAAATGGTCTCCCATTTCTAAAACTTTCAGATTATTTAGCAGTGGTAATAATGAGGATGAAGTTGAGGATGATGATAATAATAGCTAAGATTCACTGAATGGTAATCTGCTAAGCATTTATATTATGTCACTGAATTTTTGTAACATCCCTTTAAGGTCTATACTTTTAATACTCTCATTGACAGATGAGGAAGGAAGCTCAAGGAAGCTTCCGAGGCTCAGGAAGTTTAAGTTACAAAGCATTGCACGACACAGGTCTGTCTGACTTCAGATGCATAGGTTTTAACCAGGGCACTTGCTGAGACTTTTATAACATCGATTTATCCTTTTTGATAACGGGATTTGTTCTTCAGGGGTCACAGGGCCCATAATCACCCAATCAGTGTATATCATCACCACAGCTACAGTGATTATCCCAAGACGTGTCTCACTGACCTGTGCCTGGCCAGTTGATCATTCTCTTGTTTTATTTGTTTTTGTTTGTTTGTTTTAACACAGACTTAATTTCTCTGGATACAAAGCTTTAAACATATTGAACCCAAAAGATGTAAATGGCTATGTTTACAGTATTGAGGGTAGACCCATCTGAGAATGAACTGACAGTAGAAGTAGAGCAGAGTGAGGAAACAGTCCTAACTGTTTCACATACTTGGCTTGTGTTGTTCCTAAGTGACTGTGCCCCCCACTTTTAATTACTTTGGGTAGAATTAACGTTAGACACGGCATTCAGCACTTTTAAAATTTATTTATTTTTTTAATTTTTAAAAATTTTTGGCTGCGTTGGGTCTTCGTCGTTGCGGGCGGGCTTTCTCTAGTTGTGGCAAGCGGGGGCTACTCTTCGCTGTGGTGCACAGGCTTCTCATTGCGGTGGCTTCTCTTGTTGCGGAGCACGGGCTCTAGGCGCAGGGCTTCACTAGTTGTGGCGCACGGGCTTAGTCGCTCCGCGGTGTGTGGGGTAGCTCTTCCCGGACCAGGGCTCGAACCCATGTCCCCTGCGTTGGCAGGTGGATTCCTAACCACTGCACCACCAGGGAAGTCCAGCACTTTTTAAAAGCTACTTCAGCTTACTAACAGAGCATTTTGTCTAATAAAATATTATGCCTCCTAAAATAAAAAAGAAGAATACAAGACTATACAACTTATAAAATGAGAAAAATAATTACAATAAAAAAGGAACAGGCAAAAGACATTAAAATTAGAGATATAGAAAAGATTAATGGAAAAATTTTAAACTGCACGGTAGAAAATGATTATTAAATAATGGTGAATTTGAGGAATTAAAACTTTATGATTTTATAAGTGAATGTGATTAGTTCCATAGCAAGGTTATGTGTTCATTTCATGGTGATCATGCTGAGGGGAAACTTTAAACCATATTTCATTCATTCACTAATTCATTTATTTATATTTATTTATGTTCATTTCCTTATTCATTTACCAGCTACTATTTATATGTCATGATATTTTGTCTTCTCAACTAACTAGAATATAAAAACAAACGTGACATAATCCCTGTCCTCTTGGAACTCACAATCTAGAGATGGAAACATAACTATGTAACTTCCTAGTCCTATAGAAGAGACAGTACAGTGGCAGCAACAAGGACTAAGTGATTCTATTGAAAATTAAAACACCATGTCAAGGAAAACTTTTGTGTGCATGACATGAAAAATAGAAACCATAATGCACCTCCCTCCCACACCCCTTACCATCCCACCCATCTAGGTCATCAGAGAGCACTGAGCTGAGGTCCAAGAGGGAGGGGATATATGTATACATATAGCTGATTCACTTCATTGTACAGCAGAAACTAACACAACATTGTAAAGCAACTCTACTCCAATTAAAAATGTATACATATAAAAAAACATAATGCAAAGAGGATTAATAAATTTGACTCTATAAAAATAAACAAAACTTCAAAAGCAAAGAACATTCTAAAAATTGTTTGCCACACAAAAAACTAGTACATGTAATATACAAGGAACTCTCACCCACTGATGAGAAACTAACAATGAAATGGGCAAAAGGTCTAAATAAGGCTGTCCAAAGAAAAGGAATAAACACACGAAAAAGCATAATGCTATACATAATAGAAAAACACAAATTAAGATGATAATAATTTTAAATATTAGATGGTCAAAGATTAAAAGATTGATAATACTCATTCTCTCTTGGTGAAATATGAATGTGAAACAGCAAGTTTCATATACACTTGGGCCATTAGTTCAAGCTTTTGGGGAAAAAAATCAAACTTAGAGATGTAACCCAGTAAATATTTTATATTTGTCTCAGCATATATTTAAATTCAAAGATGATAGTCTGAATGCCATGTGTAATAGTATGATATTGGAGCCAATATAAATATCCATTAGCAGAGAATTAATTGTGTAAAAATAGTATACTCACACTCGTGTATACATGGGAATGTTTGCATGAACATAAAATATGTACCAAAATATTGTTAGCAGGCATTTCTAAGAAGTGATTAGTGATACAGGAAGAATGGAAAAATCTTAAATTCTAAACCTAGATACAGCTGCATATTTTGTCCATTACAAAAAATGAGTCTGATTTAATCATCCACTGAAAATACCATAAAAAGAAGAATACTTTAAATAAAAAATATTCAGAAGAGGAGGCAAAATGTGATTTTCTGTGAAGACGGTGTCACATTAGCTTTCGTCCAGCAAAAAACAATTAAGTGAAAAGTGGAGTTGATCTCGTAAAGTGAACAAGAAGTTGGTTCAAAGATATGAGCGGAGAGATTGTGTAGGGAGTGAGGGAGTGGATGAGGGAAGCCAAAAACAGCCCAGGAAATGAAGAGAAACAGAAGAGAAATGGAGTAAAATAATCACCCTAGATCCCAGTGCTTTGAAATTCCAGACTGCTATTAATGGCTTAAGCCTTCATCACTATCAAATCTCTTTTGGTTTTGCTATACACATATTTTTTTCCCTAGGATCTTTCCACTAAAGATTGCTTTATTATTTAAGCAGAAATCGTCATCATCATCGTCATCTTTATCAAGTCTCACATAGAATCTCTTCTATCTTGATTTTTCTACCCTACGAAACAGGATCTTTGGAATTACAGAAAGAAGCAATATATCAGTTCATCTAATCATTCCCTTCTTCCCTCTTCTATGCCATAGTCCTTATCACTTGGTGTCATCTATTTCTAAATGACTTAAACAATGGAGCTCCTCTTTCTCTTGTAAGACCAAACTACCAGATGATAGATCTAATTTTCTAGAAATGTTCTTGATGTCCAACTAAAATACACTGGTCTCTAATTACAACCCCTGCGTTCTTTATACTTCTCTTCATAATGTACTTCTCTGACCATAATTTTTTTAATGTTCTTTGGATATTTTTGAACGAATATTTCATTTTTCTTGTGGTTGTGTCATCATTTCTTGATTTACCTCATAAAAATTTTTTTGGCTAACTGAATTGTGACACTATGTAAACCAGAATAAAATTTTCTAGAAAAATCAAATACTAAATGGATTGATTTTATTGTGCACAACATCAGATAACAATGTTTGACCAGATCCCCGGCACTTAGCGTTTTCCTAGTAATACCTTGCTTTTGATGAGGGGTGGTAGTTGCCGAGAACTAAAGGGTTCTCTGCATTCTGACACAAGCTTTAAAATTCATGGCCATTTCTCATACCTTAAAGAGCATTTGGTAGGCTGTAGAAGGGAAAAGGGGGTATGGGAGCCAGTCTCAATAGGTTTTGCATTAGCTCATTAAATACTAAAATACCCTTTCTATTTTACATAATTTAACATGGCAAACTATAAAAAAGGTGAAATCGGCAACCCCTAGGCATGCGTTTTAAAACATCCTCATTTAGATGCTAATTTTGATTCTAAGTGTATGACTGGCTTAAAAAAAAGCCATTAACCACGGGCCAGATTACTTAAAAGGGATTATTAGGCAAATATGTGAGGGTGTTCTGATACCAAGTGGCCCCTTTTACGACCGATTCCACTACCTTAAGTAAAAAGGGATGAAAGTATTTGTTTTAAAATAAAAGAGAAAAACCATACAATAGATTTGAAAAAAAGAGAAAAGGAGATGATAATCGACCACACGTAAATCACGCAGCTAAAAAAATAAGGTTACCCTTTCCCTAGTGCTAGAGGAGCGTGAGTTACTGTAACATCTATAGCACTTAGAAGTACAAGGCACGGGTTGGCTGGATGTAATGGTGAAATGAGCTAATAAAAATCTGTTTAATAACAATTTAATACCCTTCCTTTTGTGTTAATAAAATCCACCATGACAGAAAACGTGAAACAAGGCAAATAGCAGACAAGAGGGAGAGTATGTTATCTCCAGCTGAGACTATACTGGCAAAAATGATGCTCTAAAGATATTAAGATGAAACCTGTCGGACAAAACAGATATACATAAACGTATCATAGCGCCTAAAAAAAACGAGTGATAGAGGATGCACAGGTGGTTCTGTAAGGACATCACGGCCAAGGAATGCCGAACTGGCCTTGAAGATGGTGAGCCACCAGACTCATACAAATTTCTCAGTAAAAGAAGAACAAAAGAAGTTTGACTGGCAGAGTTAAAACATGCAAACCTACAGAAACAGTTCCATTTCACCTTTGAGCTTACTGGACAATTAGTCTTTCTCATTTCATAATTGACTTTCCTGCTTTCAGTCGCTTACAGATCAAAATTCTTCACCAAGAGGCTGCCAGCTTAATTTTCTTAAATGGCTTCTTCTTCTGTTATTGCTAATTGCTTAATAGTTTTATGCATTTGCAAGAATATAAACAGTAAAGGAACAGGAGTTGTTTCTTACTCATTTTCTCCTGTACCTTGTAGAGGATCTTGCCTGTTACAGCTTAATAAATTCTTGTTGGGTGCTTGGTTGGATGGACAGTTTTACATTCTTCCTCATTGTTTAGTGAATTTTAAAATAATACTTACTCTGACACCCAATGTCCCTTATATCCTTCCAACGTTCTTTTCTATTACTTCAGACTAAACATTATTCTCCAGCCAAAGTAGATGACTCAGTGTTTCCGAAATTTGCCCCTCCTGTCCCTATTCATCTGTGTGCCTTGGCCCATGCTGTGAACTCCATCTGGAATACCATTTCTACTCCTCTGTATATCTGCCTCTCAAAATCCTACCTGCTTTCAAGTTCCATCATAAACATCAGCTTCTCCATTAAACCGTCATCTTGACGGAGTGTGATCTCTTTTTTTTCAACTTTCATGTTGCCTGTAATATTCTCTTAATATTATCCCTCCTTAATTAAACTCTGAGGCTGTTTCCTTTTCTCTCCTTCTTCTGATTGGTATTATTTCTCTTTAAAAATATTTTTGTTTTATTTTTGCTATTTGATCCTAAGCTCCTTAAGGACAGGAAGTGGAGTATTATTTATCTTGCTATTTCTTCAATATGATTTTCATACTGCAGATTTCAACTCATTAGTGGGTTTTGAAATTAATTTAGTGGCTTTATCATCATTTTTATTAAACAAATTATAATAATAAATGATTGATTCGAAGAGGATAGAAGGTATCAGGAGGTATCACACATATTAAGATTAAATGTTGTTTCATAAAATTTTAAGTCATATAAATACATTTGTAAGTGTATACTGTGTCATATTATAAAATATGTTCCTTATTGCAATCAAAATTTCCAAAATCACTGCCATACAGCATTTAGCTCAGTTAATTGTGTGCAATAGGCAATCATGAATATTTTTAAAGGAAAGAATGGATTTTCGTGAATTTCCTCTTTCGCTTTAAAACACCTGTATACTCCATCAGTTACTTCTGTAGGTACACTTTAGTGTCCAAGTAACACTGACAACCCTTGCTTCAGTTCAGGAATGATGGAACACTTAATACTGAAGCCGTTTAAGAACAGGAGAGGAAAATTTCTGCTAAAATGGAAAGTAAGGTTACTTGTAAGAGACACTTTATAATGCTTAGATTTTGAGGTTTTCCTACTTGAATAGTGTGGTCCATTGCTATTCATTGCTAATGCTTTTTTGTTTCTTAATTCTAGTCTCATGAAAAGGCTCTGAATAAATGTAGATTTCAATTAAAAGAGTCTAGACTGTTATTTATAATTAACCATCCTAATAGTGTGAGATTGTTTACTAGCCAAATGAAATAGAAATGGTGGTTTTTACAATCAATGCGGGTTTGCAGCTTGTTGGAGCACGTTTGACTTTCTGTTATACCAACACAGCTGGAGACAGATGGTGGAAGTGGTTCTGAGCAGCCCGCCCATGAATAATGGGAGGCCAGGGGCGCCCAGCCCTGCGGGAGAGCTCTGGCTCTGCCATTTTTAGGAGAGACTCGGAAATACCTCTTTGGTTTAAAGTATTGTTACCTCTGAACAGGTTAGAGACACCCTGCTAAAGAGCAGGAAACAGTGAGGGAGCAATGCAGTTTGAAATTAAAGTGATTACTTCACACACAAACACCCACACCCTTCCCCCAGCCCTCCTGGAAGGCTGGTGGAGGGGAGGAAAAAATTTCCCTCAACTCTCTTAGGGTCCCTGGCTGGGCCTGAAAATTAAACTGATGAAGACAGATGAACAGGAGGAGAGCAGACAAATTTATTTAATGTCAGTTTTACATGACATGGGCTCCTTCATCAGGAGATGAAGACTCAGAGAAACGGTTAAGCCTGAGTATTTCCGTAGGAGGAGTGAAAAGTCTCGGAAAAACATGGCTGCACACGCGCTGTGGAATCTGCCTTCCCTTTCCGGTCAGGCTCACCGGAAGCCCTAAGGCTCTTTTTACCTCAATGGGGATCATACTCTTCTGTCCCTGTCATTACTGTTGCCCCATCTCCAATACCACATAATGATGTTAATAGGACAAGGGTGACAACCTTAGGGTTTAAGGTGGATAAACTTCTACAAGTTGATAAGAAGTTTTCAAATTTTACTTGTGATAGAGTTGGCAACCTTGCAAATACATTCATGGTGTTACGCCCGCTGTGGCATTCCTCACCTCTGTCTTGCACACCTTCCCCTCTCCTGTTCCCATTTATCACTGTTTTTCTCACTTCCTCTCAATAGTTCCTGCTCATTCAATACAATGGGATTGGCAGGATACTGGTTTGACACTTTGCTCGACAACCCTGGCTATCTTAGCCAGACCATTGTCATAGGCAACAACACCCTTTCTCTCCCAGGCCTCCTGGAAGGCTGGTGTAGGAAGGAAAAAGTTTTCCTCCACCCTTTTAGGGTCCCTGGCTGGGCCTGAAAATTAAACTGACAAAGGCAGATTAATAAGAGAAAAGCACACAAATTTATTTAACACAAGTTTTCTATGACATGAGAGCCTTCATCAGGAAGTCAAGATTCAAAGAAATAGTTAAGCTGAGAGTGTTGTACTAGGTTTGATAAAGAGTAAAACGTTATGGAAAAACATGATAGGACAAAAGGGCACAAGCTATGGGTAGTAAACTGGGGGGAAATGAGTGAAGTCAGTTCATTCTGATTCCTCTCAACATCTCTCTGTCTTCGGAGATAAGGATGCTCCTTTCTTTCAGGTACAAGGAAGCACCTCTCGCATGAGGGTCTTAACACCTGCTTCAAGGGAGAAGGGGGGATTCAGAGAGTCCTTCTTTCTTTTATTTTTATTTTTTATTTTTGTCTGCCCTGGGTCTTCATTGCTGTGGGCAGAGTTTCTCTAGCTGCGGCGAGCGGGGGCTACTCTTCATTGCGGTGCGCGGGCTTCTCATTGTGGTGGCTTCTCTTGGTGTGGAGCACGGGCTCTAGGCACATGGGCTTCAGTAGTTGCAGCACACGGGCTCAGTAGTTGTGGTTCGTGGGCTCAGTTGCTCTGCGGCGTGTGGGATCTTCCCGGACCAGGGCTCGAACTCGTGTCCCCCGCATTGGCGGGCGGATTCTTAACCACTGCACCACCAGGGAAGTCCCCAGAAAGTCCTTCTTGCACCTGCCACTTCTTAAATTCCTTCAACTTAATCAGTATGCCAAGGTGTCATTGTTTTAGGGAAGCATGTTCTGAATCCCATCACTGACATGACAACCAGATAAGACTGTGCTGGTCTTTAAGAAATTTTAAAGAGGTGTAAATTATTTAGCTTGAAGGTTATTGTTTATATTAATTAGAGGCTTGGGGTCAATAAGAACGATCATTCAGTAGGTAGTATTCTATCCTCCAGACACAAGAGAGCAAAAATAATTTTGTGAAAAACAATGGCTGTCCTGTAGTCCTACTCTGAAGTATTTGGTTGGGATGATTGTAGATTGTGCTTTGACATCAAATGTCAGCACGTGGCCTAGTGCCAATTTTGAACCTAGAGCTTTGTTGTCCAATATGGTAGTCACTAGTCATATGTGGCAATTTTAATCCTAATTTAAATGAATGGAGATAAAATACATTCCTTAATTGAACTAGTCTTGTCAGGTGACTAGTTGGACATGATATCCATCTGCCCTTGGTGTCTACCCTATTGACCAGTGCAGGTATAGAATGTTTCCATCATTACAGAAGGTTTTATGGACAGCACCGTTCTAGAGACCATCCTTTGTCCCACACTACAGGGTTCCAGAATAGTATATAGAATCCCAGTGGCCATTTTGAAGAGTCGTGTGCTAGCTTGAGCTCTGTTCTATTCCACTGTCCACTTAACATCGACATAGTCCCCCTGCAACACACACATACTTTTCTTAGGAATAAGAAGTATCCAAAGGCACTCTTGAGATTATGAGCAGGTGGGGTAGAAATGGATACTTTTTTCTTGCAAATATTTGTTGAGTATTTACAATACCGTATAATATGCTAGATATTGCAGATAGGACAGCTGTGGAGACAGACATGATCCCACCCTCATGGTGCTAACACTGTAATAAGGGACACAAATAAAACGAAATACACACATCTCTAGGTGATAGAATTCCACTGAAGAATAAAAGGGAAAAGTCTGGGAGCACCGAAGACGAACCAAGTCATTTCAATTAGTCCACTGATCTCGTAATTCACTAGTTTTGGAAGTGTCTGGTATTAATCTTTTTAGATCAAACTGAAGACAATCCTCACAAACGAAACACATTGAAGCCTTTTATCAGAGAAAAGACAGAGTAAGAAAGAGTAGATGAAGCTGAGGAAGAGAGCAAGACGGATGCCCATTTTAACTAGACCCTCGGAATGGACCTTGGAAAAGACTTTCAAGAACGTAACCCATATCAGAGACATGTGGTCCATGTTTTCATTCATTTTCTTGCTCATTTATGTATTTAGAATTTTCTGTTTGGTAATGTGCTAAAAATCCTGAGACTAAAAGCACTTCAGGATCGACTTGATTTCAGCCTATAGTCATGATGTAACCAAAAGTGGGCTTCGGCTGCTCAAAAGCCACTAAAGAGACGAGGTTGATGGAAAGGAGAGTTTGCTTTAATTTGGATGCCGGCAACCAGGGGAAGGGCGGACTCCTGTCCAAAGGCTGACTCGCCCCACTGGCAACCAGGGGGCAAGAGGTTTCACAGATGAAAGGAGGGGGCTCCATGCAGAAACAGCACAGGCAGCTCTGACAGTCATCTTGAAACTGGTCCTGCGGTGGTCTGACCGGCGTCATCTTGATTGTTTTAAGTATAGTTAATCTTCATTTCCAGGATCGGTTTGTTCCCATTTCCTTGAGGCCAATTCTCAGAATTGTAGCAGCTCATGTCATGGCTACAGTCTGCTCATCATGTAGTTAACTTCTCCCACCTGATGGGGGTTTCAGTACCTATAAGACAGCTCACGGGACACGGCTCAGAATATTATCTGTAGCCCTTGAGGAGCAACTGAAGGTCCTTGGCTTTGCTTCATGACTAAACTGTTATTATTTTGTCCTGTGTGACTGCTTTTCTTTGCTTCTGCATTTTCTTACTTCTCTGATTAATCTTATTCTTTGGCTAAGTTTTTCCACAGACAAAAGGCAGACTGAGGACACGGGGGGCGTAGACCACAGGGCCATGCTCTGTTTCAATGAGAGAGCTGGAATACCCTGGAGCTGGATCCAAAATTTGAATGCCCCTTCCACATAGTTAAATTAGAGAGATGGATAATCCCTGTTCGGTTATACTTTTTTACTTTTTTTTTTTTTTTTGCAGTACACGGACCTCTCACTGTTGTGGCCTCTCCCGTTGCGGAGCACAGGCTCTGGACGCGCAGGCTCAGCGGCCATGGCTCACGGGCCTAGCCGCTCCGTGGCCTGTGGGACCTTCCCGGACCGGGGCACGAACCCGTGTCTCCTGCATCAGCAGGCGGACTCTCAACCACTGTGCCACCAGGGAAGCCCCTGTTATACTTTTATGATGCCCACTTAAAAGCCAGAAACCTTGAAGGAAGGCTTGTATCCTGCCTTTGCCTGGTTCAGGTAGTTTGATTAACACAGACACTTGCTTGATCCTGAGGGTGGGATGAGGGGATAGATTTGGGAGAACATGGTGACTATCTCTAGGGCTTTGTCTAAATGGGCATTTAGATTGTTAGATTGCTACATTTTTTTTCTGGTAAGCCAGAGGTAAATTGCCCATTTGTGGTCAGATGCAGTCTGGTGTCAATGTTCCCTCTTCCTAGACAGCTCCTCCAATAGCTTCTAAATACATGTCTTCCTGAACGTTGGTGTTTCTATCTTTGTTGCTAAAAAATGCCTCTGCCCAGTTATCACCTGCTTTGCTGGTTTTCAGTGTTTCTACTCCTGTTGTATCCCTGGCCTCTTTTACAAAATTAATACATTTCATTGATTTTTGTGACTGGAACACAAAGCACACGTTGATTTCAACCATCCTTGGACCGCACTTTAAGTCACAAGGCTCTGAAGACTTCTCTCAATCACATTTTGTTGTTCGCTTGTATAGGTATTTGATGCTCAACCCATAAGCCCTACTAGGGCAGGAATTCAGTTTGTTTGGTTCATTGAAGTTTCCCCATCACCAAGCATATGACCAGTTGACTGGCACATAATTTGCCACCTTCCACCCCCCCAACACATACACAACTGTTGAAAGGATGAACATGGGTGAGTCAATCAGCATGTATCATGACCTTTCCTCTTATAGCTTTTCAGAATTTTAGTAGGAGTCGTTGGAATGGCACTGTAGTGTATATTGCATATGGTATAGGTTGCATTCCTCTGTCCCGGGTATATTTTGAAAGAAGTCATTTTGTATTTATTTTCTCTTCTCTCAAAAGATAGGGATAAGACTGGTGACAGTTTCTGAACAGTTTCCAGAAACTATGGACAGTTTCCATGGTTCTATGGATTTAGCAAGTTCTTAACTTCTCTGTTCCTCGGTTTTCTTATTTGCAATGTGAGAATGATGATGGTAACTACCTTACAGACTTTGTAAAATACAGTTGTGCCTGTGAATGCTCAGTTAATTTTAGTTGTTATTCTCTTACTTCCCCAAGATCGTGATCCTGTTGCCAAACATAATAAATGCTTAACATTTAAATGAACAAATGAATGAGTGCATGGTGAACACTTTCCTCTGTGTAGAACAGGATTCTGTGAGAATTTTTTTCCCCTGCTGCTAGAATAGAAATGTATGGAGAAAAGGTACACATCATCCAGCATTCAGGGCCCTCTACTGCTGTGGAAGAGACATAACCCTGCACAAGTAATCTTTTGCTTCCTAAAAGGGATTATTTTATTGCCATTCATTAATTGATTCCATGCTGCCAGATTTTTGTATCCTTAGATGCATAAATGTTTATATTATTGGATGACAACAGTGAGAATTTCCCTACAAGAAGTAGATGGGAGTGGGTGCAAAAGTTTATTTTACTAAAAATTAAAAAAAATAAGAAATAATACTAAACATTGATAATAGCAATTAGCATTTACTAAGTACTGTGTACCTTTATGTATTTATAAAAATCATCTCATTTAATCCGCAGAAGACCCCTATGAGATAGGAACCAACATTACCCCATTAAGATAAAACTAATTGGGAAAGTTAAGTAACTTAGTCAATGTCATGTAGTAAAATGGGTCTTTGGATCCAAGTAGTTTGATTAGTATCATGGCAGTTTAACATGATACTGTCATAGTTTGGGAGAAAGATTTGTCAGCAGTGTTCTGGTGCACCTGCTGTCTGAAAAGAAAAATAAAAGTTCTGATTTATAGCATTTGTTGATTTCCATGGTAGAAATGCTCCCAACATGGTCAACTTCAGTGAGCCAATATGACATCATCTAGCTCCCAGAGTCTTGGATCTCAGCAACCAGGCTGAGCTGTCTACAGCACAGCTTTGGTGGAGATAACAAAGCCCTCAGAGTGGCTGAGGTCTTACACAAGACGTTGGACAGTGGCAGGGATGTGATTAGCAGGTTGGCAGGATGCATGGCAGGGCTAACATTTCACTGCAGTGCACGTGAAAGAAAACTGAACGAATCTGGGCCAAGCAAAGAATGCTTATGGCCTTAGCAAAGAAAAATTTGAATTTATAATTGTTTGGCCGAGAAAACGAGGAGTCAGTTGCTGAAAAGGATGTGGACTTGGTCTAGGGACTTAGGATATTAAAAACAAACAAAAACCTTCCTTATTAATCAAGATAGAGATTTGATGGCAGAAACACTTGCTCTTTTTCTTAGTTGAGAGAGAAGACAGATAAGCCATTAGTCATATTTTCTACTTCTGTGAATTCACAGGAACTTTCCCCCAGAAAGGTCTGCAGGTGAATTAGACTATGAAAGTAAAAAGAGAAATTCAGGGCTCATTTAGTTACCTTAAACCATTTCTAGAATAAGATATGATATATGTGCATGTGTATATATACACGCACACGTATCAGATATAGTTCATTAATATATGGATATCTGACAAAGCACCAATTGATATATCGAAGCATCTAACTTCACATTTACCAACTGTCTGCTAGCCCACTCTTTCCAATATTTATCTCTTGGAAACAAACAGTTTGTAAAGTGAATGGAAATTAGCTGTATATGGGTGCTCATCAGACACTGAAGGGTACAGTTGGGTTGTAGCAGCTGTTGTTTTCTGGCAGAGACCAAATGGTTTGGAATGCTGCAGGATGAGAAGCTTCCTGTCAACTGGTGACACTTACCACAAGGGAGCAGAGGCCTTTTTACACCTGCTTTAATCTGCAACTTTAGGAATTCATTCATTTTTCTTACTCAGCAAAGTCTACTTTTCTCATTCACAAGAAAAATCTATGAACAGACTGCATTGCTCCTGCAGTGTTTGGGGAGACAAGTGTTTATATATATGGATGGCGGGATGGGTGGAATTAGTTCCTTTTAAATGTTGTCCTGTAGTCTTCGGTTTCACCTGAACTAAGCCCTTGGTATGCGGAAAAAACATCAGCCTATGCTAGAGGAATCAGCATTTTCCCTCTTGGTATCCAGGAATGCTATCAGACTCTAGGGAAGGTGAAAGAAAAGTCAAAGTTAAAGGGAGGCACAATTGTTTCAATTACTTAGGATCTCACAATGTCAAAGTTATGATACTCTTTGTTTTTCAACAAGTAGAATTGGTTTTAAGCCGTTCACACTCCAGTTCTTCTTGAAACACAAACATGAAAAATTGCTTCTTTGCGGGACACAAAAGACTTTTTAAAAGACAGTGTAGTTTTATATGAGATTATACTTCTCATTCTTTTACAATCGGTGTGTCTCTGCTTCCTCATCTTCACCCATGTTAGAGCTTCTGAAAAGCTGAGGCCCACGTACAAGAAGATCTGGAAGAATGATATCACATGGGTTTACATGGGTCTGCTGTCTTTGGATTGCTTTATTTATTCAGACACACACACACACATATTTATTCTCCAATCAGGTGATAGTTGAATTCTGCTCTTGGTTTAGTCATTAGAGTTAATGAACTTTCAGAAAAATCATTGCCTGATTTTATTGTCTTTTCAATAGTGTCAGCGAAGATGCTCCCGAATTTATTCCATTCACTTTATCACATAAGCTGAGGAGCTCGTTGCTTCTGCTGGGCAGTTAGAAGGATGCCCGTGTTGTTCAAACTACTGTTAGGTATTTACATTGTATATTTACTTATTTTTTTCTCAACACAGTCACCAAAATGGAGGAAAGAACAGGAAATCTGTACTGTTCAAAGAATAGCACTTCATGGTCTACAGTCAAACGCTATTTTCCAAGAAGCCATAAAATTCAACTCAGTTCCATTACTTTTTACCGAGCACCTACACGGTAATGTGGCAACACTCTAGATAGCATCAAATACCTGAAGTCTAAGGAAGGTGATAAATTATCATTGCCCTGTTTAAAGCCTTCTTAGTATTTAAAGTATAAATGGGGACTTAAAAAATTAATCCTCCCTTTACAAAACTGTATCATTTCTCTAGCTACATAATAAACCCTCTTCGTCTGGCTCCTTTGTGAATATTTTGTTAGCTGCTAATTTTCCTTTTAAAAAAGGTATTTCAGGATATTAATTTTTCCTGTATATCGTTTTCACTTTGATTAATGAATTGAGTGGCAACTTTCACAAATGATTTTTAAAGATTTAATTAATGACCTCATGTAATGTGATACCTCAAAGAGTGGATCCAATGTCTCCATACTATATAAATTTAAAAATTGTTGAAAATTTGTATTTGAATTCAAGTGTGAATATCACACAGGGCTTTTTTCTTCCTTTTTTAACATTCAATTCTGGACTTTAATATTTTGGTTAAAGACTTTAAAATTTTCCATTTTTCCATGTAAATAATAAATTGAAGAGTGTTACAGACAGACATATCCCTAATGTATAAAATGTTATTTTAAATGAAAAAGAATCAGCCAGCTCAATTTTAATATAGTCCCTTAAAGCGTTGTTTCAAATCTCATTAAAGTTATTTCCTGTCATAACAATAATAGAAGCCAGTGAAGCAAAATGTATTCACTTGAGTTGATTTTCAGACAAAACTGAAGATTGTGTACTTCTGATATCCATCTTGGTTGACCCAAATAAGACAAAAGTGGGGGAAGGGCTAAAGATGGTCTCATTTTGTCACCATCGGAAGTCTTTCTGATTCAGTATGCGGTCTGAAGATACTGGGCCAGATGCACATCTCATGGGAACCTTCCCATAGCTACATGATTTAGGGCACGGATCTGATGCTTTTTTAACAAGGTAGATCTATGGAAATTCAGATTTTTCGAGCTTATTTTATTGTTGTGTTGTGCAGTAGTAATGTGTGTTGGTTTTTAAGTTTAGCTTGAGGTTTAATTTTTTAGAAGTTGCCAATTTATTCTAACTTCATTTTGGTGGGTAAAACATCTCCAAATCGCTTGTTTTTGTAGTTTTAATTTTTCTGGTTTCCAGAGTATTTTCAAAAAATGCATAAGATTTCACTAATAAATGTTTTGATTCCGACTTTTACAGTTTGAAGCGATAATGTGTATGCAATTTATGATCAGCTTTTAAATGCATTGCTGTTCAAAATCACTCAACAAAATTTTTTGTTATTGAAAAGAACATGTCCTTATATTTACCCTGGGCTTTCGGCATTTACAAAATGCTTTCACATTAATGCCTTGAACGATGCCTGTTACACTTGAATGAAAATATAAATTAATTCATTGTCTCATTTTATTCCCACATCTACCCTGAGAAACTCAGTTTTATTACTCTTACATTTCAAAAGAGGAGACAGAAGTTCAAAAGGCACAAAGTTTTACTGGCAGAACTGAGCCCAAAAACCAGGATAAGTTTATCCCTAATCCAGTCCTGTTTGCTCTACATTGTTAATTAATAATATAAATTATAATACTTTCTTGCCTGTTAATGTCTATTCTAGACAATATAACATGAATCTCACTGTCAAACATGTTTTAAATTTGTAGGAATACCCATTCTATTAAAACGTAAGTAAATAAACTCTCAACAAACATGGAATGAGTATCTGCTACACCCAAGACACTGAACAAAACAGGCACAAATTCTGCCCTCTTGAAGCTTACCTTTTAAGGAGGGAGAGAACCAATAAACACACTAAGTAAGCCAGTGATGCAATGTGTCAGCAGATGGTAAATGCTGTGAAGAAAAAAGGCAGCAAGGACATGGGAAGGGTGCCCTGGGGCAGGTTGCAATATTAAAGAAGGTGGCCAAAGAAGACTTCACTTATAACATGATGTTTGAATAAAGATTTTTAAAATGTGAGGGGGTTGACCAAACTGGTATGTGGGTGACAAGTGTTCTAGACAGAGAAGATGTGAGGCTCTGGGATAGGGCAGACTGTGAGGTAGAAGAATTATGAGGAGGTCAGGATAATTGAAGCACATGGCAGGGGATGGTAAATAATTAGGTCAGAGGACAGCGCTGGGAGAGGGTGGTGGAGATCTTGAAGGCATTGGAAGCTATTGTAAGGTCTGTGACTTTCACTTTCACTGAGATGGAAGTTGTTGGAAGGTTTCGAGCAGAGGAGGGACACCCTTTAACTTACATTCTTACAGGATTGGTCTGCTGCTGTGTTAAAAGTAGACTTGAAGGGATGCAATGAAAACAAAAAGATCTATTCAAAAGCTATTGGGATAATCCAGGTGAGAAATGATGATAGCATAGAAATAAGAATAGTAACAATTGTAGATGGTAAGAGGCTGATATATTTTGAATGTGCCAATGATAAGATTTGCTAATGGATGGGATGTAGGGTACAGGGAAAAACAACAAATCAAAGATAACTCCAAGATGTTTAGACTTAGCAACTAATCATACCGGTTCGCCAACAACTCATATAGAAAAGACTGAGAAAGGCAGGTTTGGGAGTGGAGGGAGTTTGTTTGGACCACCTTTAGTTTGAGATGTCATTTAACCATCACAAGGACATATGGGAACAGTTTGGGTATAAGAGTCTGGATATGATCTACCTGATCCAATAATGTAAACATATGAACAAATTAGCATTTTCCAAGGTGTGTTCCTTGGAGCATATACATCAGACATTTATTAGAAAGGGAGTTCTACAGTCGATTATATTTGAGGAATCATGCATTAAACAATGTTAATCACGGAAAGCTTTTAATATGTAAAAAATGTGCATTGCAATTTTCTAGCATATGCAGCATGATATAGCTTGCTAAGATTATCTCACAGTGGAATCCTTATTTTTAAAAAACATATTAACAAATGTATACCTTAGGAAAGCTGACCTAGACCAAATTAAATCCACTTCCAAAATATTAGCACTGTTATCCTTCATCTTGACCTGCGTCTTTCCTTAGTAGCAATGCTTTTATAATCACAGCAAAGTTAGAGCAGTTCTCCCTGCCTTCCTGGTTCACTCAGTCTGCCTCTAGCACCATCACTTCATCTACCACAGATAATACGGAGGCACTGCTGATTGTGAACCTCAGAAACCAACTGATGATTCACTCCTTAGGTAAGCAGGACCAACCAATACAAATGGCTTTATTGGATGGTGGGACTGCTTCATGAAAAAATATTCTGTAGGTGAGAAGGAAAGAAGAGCAAATCTGTAGCTGATGGATGACTAAACCAAGAGAACAAGAGAGAGAAGAGAATTAGGTTTGCTTTTGCTCCTGGAGAGACAGAGACCACTAGATTTGTCATGGGGTTTTAGAAACCATGAGGCAAAAATGGGGAAGCAAAAGGCAAAGCAGGTTTTCAGCATTTGGTTTTAGATGCAGACTAGCTGACAGGATGTAGGGCTGAAAATGTTTTCCGCATGTTTTAAAATTTTTAAAAAGTTTATGTAATTGTAGCTGTTGGGTTTCACAAGAAGAATTTCTTTCCTATTTCTTACGGTTCCTATAAATTCCTCATATACTCAGGTCGATTGACTATCCTAATTCCTTGGAAAAGTTACTCCAAAATTGCTCCATTTTGGGTGAAATAATACATCTTTATAAGAGATTGAGTAAAAGAGAGTCCTTTAGTACAGAATGATCAGGCAAATCAAGTTCCACGGTGATTATTTCCCTGTATCAGTAAGTATTCATTGACCTAATTTTCTTCATTTGTGAATGGGGATGCTGAGGAGGAAGGAAGAGACAGAACACACACATACACAAACAGGGGAAGGTTCTGGGCTAGTTAACAGCCAGACCCTGCCGGGGCAGAGTTGACAATGACAATGAAATGATTCCTGTCCTCAAAAAGCTTATGATCAAATAGGAGGAATCAAATGCGTCACAAAAATAAGAATAGCAGGTTATGGGAACTCAGAGGAAGGAATGATCATTTTCATGGGAGCTACTGAGAAGTCTCCCTGATGGTAATCTGTGCTAAAAGTTATGACTAATAGGTATGAGATCACTGTTAAGAAATTGGCAGGATTCGAGAAGTTCAGGCTAAACACGAACAATAGCAATGTTAACATCTTTCTTCCCACCCAGCTTGAGATCAAAGGAGTCTATGAGAAGTCCTAGGATTTGGCTTGGGAAATTTCTCCATGTTTTTCCCTCTCTCCCCCACTTATTTATTCTCTTCTAGCTTAGGTTACTGTCCCATTTGTCACTACAAGAATTTTCTATTTCTGCTTAACCCATTCAGATTGACAATATTCCATCTAAATTTTGGTGACCTTTCTTCTCCAAACATTGCCTCTTGTATTATATTGCCTGATTCCCCACACTGCCCTGCTTCTGCTTCTAAAAATCTGGAACACCAGATATCCTAACTCCCATTTGCCTGGGAGGTGTAACCAGACAGGTGGCCACCAACCTGAGGAATCAGAAAGAGGCCAGAAAATCAGAGCTGTGTTCACAAGGGAACTATTGTTCCATTTGGTTGGAAATCGTGGTAGGTGAAAAGGAATAGTATGAAACAGAGCTCCCCACACAGACGGAAGCTCTCATATAAAATCTTTGAAAACTCATTTAGTTAAAAATGTCAGACTGTTTTTTGTGTGTGTGTAGGAAGGGAGAGTATTTCATATATTTAATCAAGGAAGTAACATACTCTAGATTTTTCATTATGAAAGTTAATTTAGTGGCTATGAATAAAATGGATTGGCTGGGGAAGGTGCCCATACAATAATAGAACTTGGTCTGGAGTCATGGGATTGGGAAGACAGAAGAGAAGGAAATACGAGAGGACAGTTTTGGAAGTGAAATCAATAGGATATTGATTAAAAACGGGGCTGAGGAAGACACAGCAATGATATAATCATATCTCTGAGACGTGCTGGATAACAACAGGTGGCCTTGAGACTGAGTGGATGGGATTATTAAGGAGAAACAGGAAAGTCAAGAGAGGAGGTGTTTTTATGCCCAGAGGAGTTAGAGTGGTGAAAAGCATCCTCTATTTGGAATGAGAAGCTGAGATTTGGATCCCTTCTTGGACAAAATGTAACTTCTGTGAATTTATTTTCCTTAGCTAAAAACTCTCTTGCGGACTGGTTAAATGAATTATGTGAAATGTTTATGGGAGTTTCTGTTTCATAATTGGTGCTTTATAAAAATTTGCTTGGAATTGAATTTTTGGATTGGGAGGGAACTTCACCCTAGCTCCCATGGGTTGGTTACCCTTCCTATGTTTAAAGATGTTCCCTAGCTTTTGCACCAAATGGCCATTCTGCTCTCCAGAGACAGAAAACCCTTGCAGGATAACTCCTTTGTCTATGAACAGCTCTGAGTGTAAACAATCTTCTGTACATTGTGAAGTGTCTTCCTAAAGAATCCATTCTCAAACCTTACTGTGCATAAGAATTGCTTCAGCAGCTTAAGGTCCCCATGAGATTCACATTGGATTGATCTGTGGGTGGTACAGGAATTTGTATTTTAAAGAGTTTCCAAGTGATTCTGATGAGATTCTTTGATAAGCAATACCCTAAAACTTCACCCACATGTCTAATACGATTTTTAAAAATTGCTATCGTGTCTCCAGTGACTGTCTTCTCCAAGTATAATATGAAATGATAGCAGTTAAAGTGCTTTGAAAAAACAAGGCCTATAAATAATCTTGAGATGAAAGAATGTTTTCTTAAGAAAATGGTGAAACTTCAAATCGTTTTATCATAATAACAGTTAACACTTACTGAAATTTTTCATCTGTATTGGATGCCTTATTCTGTCTGATGTTTATATTTTATTATTTCATCATTCTACAGTTGAAGCTTAGAAAAGTTTCTTTCCTAGGGTCATAAAGTGGCACGGCCAAATTTCAAACACATTTTATTGCCTTGTTTAAAAACTAAAGAGATGGTTTTTCCTTTTGTAGCCAAGAAAATCATCCAGGAAACTTATGGATGTAGTACCGCAGGAGAGATACATGTCCACATTTAAAGGTAAGCACAACTATTTCATCTAGTAATGTATTTTTTTTCTTTTTCTTTTTTTTAATCTTTATTGGAGTATAATTGCTTTACTAGTAATGTATTTTTGTTCATCAGACTTCTCTTTGTTTGCATGGCTGTTGTCATCGTGTTATCAGGTGTGTGTTAAACAATAAAAAAATTGACTCCAAAGAAGGAGTCATTTGTCTTATCTTTTGGAATTATTTTCCTGTGAACTTAGCTTCCTAGAGAAGCCTTATGGGGTGAGCCTAGTATTGAAAATTCAGAGGGAATGGGATGGAGAGAGAAGAAAGGGAAGAGCAGCACACGCCAGACCCATTTTGTCCATTTCACCATCTTGTTCAGAGCTAATAGCTGTGTTCAGTCTCTCCATACTAGGTCTATAGCAATTAATTCTGAATCTACCAAGACTTATTTTGCATATGGAAAATTTTAGAATAATATATGAATAACTGTCTTTTTACAATGGCATGCTCCTTTCTAGTCTTATGCTTTTCCAGACTTAAACAATATAGTGCCCTGAGTTCTAATTTTTCCAGACTGAAATATTCCTATTATGGTCATTATCATCGTAGGAAAAAAGGGACGTGTGGCTTTCGGTTTCCTTCACCAGCGTTTCTCAATCCTAGACGCAACCTAAACTCACTTGAAGAAGTTCAAGAACTAACGATGCTCAGATTTTTCTGGAGACTGGCTATAATTAACTGAATCTTTGGTGTGGAACCTGGGTATATATTTTAAAGCTCCCAGGTGATTCTGGTGGGCACCAGAGTTGAGAACTAAAATTTAACTCCATGTTTAGAATCTGTCATGAAATTGGAGCCTGCACCACATTTGTAAATGGAAAACAAAAACAATGACCAAACCAAAACCGAGTTCTTAGTATCTGTAATCATTAAGAGAAGTACCGGTGATTGAAGGGTAGAGTGAAAGCTTTGCTTGGATCAACATAATAAATTCATGAAATTTATATGAGAGAAAGATTTTTAGGTAGAATGGTTCTCAGAGAAATAGAAATGCTACTCAGATAACCCTTGAGAATCTGAGGATAAAATTACACTTCAAACATCACCTAGGTAAAATCTAACTTTTTAATATCCTCGTATTAATGAAACTGAGTTTCTTTTAATCCTGATTCTGAAAAAGTGAAAATTTTACTTCATGTTACAATTTTGATCAATGCTCTACTTCCAAACAGAACAACTTCTCTTTAAAAAGTTTGCAAATTTCCTTAGAGAGCTGTATTTTTACTGAAATAACAGCATAATTATTGTCCTAAGTCACTTTTATGACCAAAGAAAGCTGAAAAATGGAAGCCCAAAGTGGCATTATATTTTTTACTAATTCCTTCAGTTCACATTTCCTTTGATATGTGGAGTCGTGGTCACAACACATTATTTATTTAGCTTTACTTAAAGGGAGAATACTTTGATTTGTCAAGTACTTGATTCTTCCATAAATGGTAGGTTGCTTGTAGAACTGGCTTTAGAATTTTGGTTGAATGTTATTGGATCCTTTTCCTATGTCACCAGGGTTTACTTGAACTGAACATAAGTGTACTGGCTCTTAGACAGTGGTTCCTGTAGCAAACAGATCCTAACTATCTCAACATGCCAGTGGTATATTAATGGCCACTGCAAAGACACACAGCCTGGAATTACATTGATTATGGGGGGTTCCAAGGAGTACCAGTGATTGACTCCCACAAGACTAAGGGCTGTCTCAGCTGTGGAGGGCATTTACTGTGATGTACTCTTTAAGTGGCCTCAACAGGATACCGTGAGACGAAAATGGACTTATTTAGACGTGCTCTTGCCAAGAATGATTTCTAGTTTTGGTGTCGTTAGGAAAGGCTTTTACTGTTCCCACTGTCTTTTCCTCACATAAATCCTTGTCTCTGCCATCTGCTTTCACCTCATTCATTTTCAGCGAGAGGTGGTGTGGTACCATTTGATTTCCTAATCATTAAGCTGTTCTCTTCTGGCCATAGGTTAGCTCCTTTCCTCCCCTCCCTCCCTCCCTTCCTCCCTTCTTTCCATGTTTTTCTGTTCTTTCACTGGCTCTCCACCCTTCTCCCTTTCCTCCCTCTCTCCCTTCCTAACTGCAATTGCCGGCCACAATCAGACTATGACTTAGTTGAGAAGAATCTGTCGAATGCTGTTAAGTCCTCAGTACTGACACTTCACAATTGTTAGGGGTTGTTTTGAAGGGCATAAATTGAGGTATTAGTTCAGAGTATTTGAGCTTCTTTCTTTTTTTCTGGTGCTTTTATCTAGTTTCTGACTTTTAGATCCTTTGCATCATTTTGTAAGGTTTTTATAAAGTCATCCTTTGTGAAAATGTACCGCTTTGTTGAATCGCGTGGAATTTCTATTGATTTGCAGTTCCTTCATCTTGGGACAAATCCTCAGTTAACCTCGGATGATATAGTTTGTGTGTTAGCATTCCCTTTATTGTTTGCTATATATGTTCTCTTTGACGTTTTGATTTTCCAGTCTTCAAGCAAAGTTTTATCTTGAGTTTTCAGTGCAGAGTTTCCAACACTTTATGTTTGAATACTTTTCACCGAGATGACTTTTTTTAAAAAAATAAAATTATTCGTAATTGTATTGCTCGTCCCTTAACTGGTTCTATTTGGTAGAGTTTACAAAGCATGTGACTGACAGCTGTATTTCTCTCTATATGACTGATGGTCTGGATTTGCCCCTTTCTCTGATACTATAAACTACATCTTGGCTCCTGAGCTGTTACTGAAGTCAAATGTCTTTTCTATCTATTTCACAAATTTGTTTTGAATCCTAAATGGTGCAATTATGATAACCTTTTTTTTTTAAATTTTTTTTAAATTTTTCATCCTGATACATCATAAGTATTTCTATCAGCCCCCTTAAATGAAATTAATTGCTGCAGGTAAATAAATCAACTGCTTTCTAAGGGAAGAAATAGAAATACTGTTTATCCAGACTTGGGGGATATTAGGGGAAAATGTAAACTTCCACGAAGCCAGATGATGTCATGTTGTTCTCAAGGCAGATTCAGGGGCCGCCCTCGAAGCACAGAAATACTGACCCCTCTGCTGCCTCAGCCTCCTAAGTGCCCGTCTCCTCGGGCCGGCTCTCCCCAGGTGTGTGGGGCGGCTGGATGCCGACCTCGCCCTGCCACGTCTGACGACCATGATGCACCACTATCTGAAAAGAAGTATTTCTTTTTTCTTTTTTTTTTTAACATCTTTATTGGAGAATAATTACTTTACAATGGTGTGTTCGTTTCTGCTTTATAACAAAGTGAATCATGATAACCTTTTGTTAACGCTAAAACATTGTGTAAAAGTAAAGGATTACTATTAGCTGAAAAAAAGATCTTAATCAAATTTAGGCTTTTAAAAATATCAAACATTTAGTGAAATTATATCATTTGATGGAAAAAAAAGAAAAAGGGGAAAAGGAGGAAAGGGGGAATATATATAAAAAATTAGAGCAGTGAATGTGTAAAAGGTTAAAACATGGAGGGAAAAAAAGTCACTAGTACAATCTGAGACAACGTCTGAAAAGGAAAAAAAATTGGCAGTAATTCAGTTGTATAGTCTGTAATGACAAAACCATCATAAAAAAACAGAGAAGAAATTTATATGTGTTATTTTAATGAACATTTCTCTTTTTTTCTTCCAGATTTATTGAGATATAATTGACATATAGCACTGTATAAGTTTAAGATGTACAGCATAATGTTTTGACTTGCATACATCATGGAATGATTGCCACAGTAAATTTAGTGAACATCCATCATCTCATATACATACAGCATTAAATAGAAAAAAAAAATTTTCCTCGTGATAAGAACTCTTAGGTTTCATATATAAGGTACAGCATTGTTAATTATCTTTATCATGTAGTACATCACATCCCTAGTACTTATTTATCTTATAACTGAAGGTTTGTACCTTTTGACTGCCTTCATCCAATCCTCACTTTTCCCATCCCCTGTCTCTGATAACCACAAATATGATCTCTTTTTCCATGAGTCTGTTTGTTTATTTTTGAAGTATAGTTGACCTACAACACTATGTTAATTCCTGGTACACAGCATAGTGATTTGCTATTTCTATACATTTCAAAATGATCACCATGATAAGTCTACTTGTCATCTGTCACCGTACAAAGAGGTTACATAATTATTGACACTGTTCCCCACACTGTACATTTCATACCTGTGAATCAATTATTTTGTTACTGAAAGTTTGTACCTCTTCCTCTCCCTCACCTGTTTCTCTCATCTCCCCTCCCTCCACCCTTCTGACAACCACCTCTTTGCTCTCTGTACCCATGACTCTGTTTCTGGGCTTTTTTGTTGTTGTTCTCATTTGTTTTATTTTTTAGATTCCACACGTAAGTGAAATCATCTAGTATTTGCCATTCTTTCTGATTTATTTCACTTAGCAAAATACCCTCTAGGTCCATCCATGTTATCACACATGGCAAGATTTCATTCTTTTTTATGGCTGGATAACATTCCATTGTATACGTCTACCACTTTATCCATTCACCTATTGATGACCACTTAGGTTGCTTTCATATCTTGTCTATTGTAAATAATGCTACAGTGGGTGCATATATCTTTTTAAATTAGTGTTTTCATTTTCTTTGGGTAAATACCCATGAGCGGAATCACTGGATCATATGGTAGATCTATTTTTAATTGTTTGAGGAGTTTCTATACGGTTTTCCATAGTGGCTGCACCAATTTATATTCCCACCAACAGTGCACAAGGATTCCGTTTTCTCCTCATCCTCGCCAGCACTCGTTATTTGTTGTCTTTTTAATAATAGCCATTGAGATAGGAGTAAGGTGATATCTCATTGTGGTTTTAATTTGCATTTTCCTGATGATTAGTGATATTGAGCATCTTTTCATGTGCTTGTTGGCCATCTCTATGTCTTCTTTAGAAAAACGTGTATTCACGTCCTCTGCCTATTTTATAATTGAGTTGTTTGTTTTTTTAGCATGGGCATTTACTGTTATAAATTTCTGTCTGAGCACTGCTCTCATTACAGGCCATAAATTTTCGTGTGCAGTGTTTTTGTTTTCATTCATTGCAAAGTATTCTCTAACTTTCCCTGAGATTTCTTCAACGGATTTGTTGTTCAAGAGTGTGTTTAATTTTAACATATTTATGAATTTTCCAGATTTTCTTTCTTTTTTAAATTTATTTTTGTCTGCGTTGGGTCTTTGTTGTTGCTGGCGGGCTTTCTCTAGTTGCAGGGAGCGGGGGCTACTCTTCATTGTGGTGCGTGGGCTTTTCATTGCGGTGGCTTCTCTTGCTGCGGAGCACAGGCTCTAGGCGTGCGGGCTTCAGTAGTTGCGGCACATGGGCTCCAGAGCACAGGCTCAGTAGTTGTGGCGCACGGGCTTAGTTGCTCCACGGCATGTGGAATCTTCCCGGACCAGAGCTTGAACCCGTGTCCCCTGCATTGGCAGGCGGATTCTTAACCACTAAGCCACGAGGGAAGCCCTAGATTTTCTTTTTTTATTGACCTTTAATTTCATTCCATTGTGGTCAGAAAATTTATATGATTCAATCTTTTTAAATTTATTGAACCTTATTTTGTGGCCTAACATATGGTATATCCTGGAAGATATTCTCACGTGCACTAGAGAAGAATGTGTATTTTGCTTTTGTTGGAAGGAATGAACGTTCTCTATTTGTCTGTTAAATCTAATTGATTTATAGTCTTGTTGTCTTCTATTTCCCTGTCCTTTTTTTCTTGTCTAGTTGGTCTATGCATTATTTAAAGTGAGGTTTTGAAGTCTTCAGCTATTATTTTCAAACTTTCAATTTCTCCCTTTAAATTTATCAGGTTTTGCTTTGTATCATTTGGTGAGATTGTTAGGTGAGATGTATTTTTATAACTGTTATATCATCTTGATGTATTGTCCACTTTATCATTATATAATATTTTTCTTTGTCTCATAACCATTTTTGTCTTAAAGTCTCTTTTATCTGATATTAATTAAGCTACTCTGTCTCTGTTTTAGTACTGTTTGCATGGATGATCTTTTATGGTCTTTTTATTTCCACCTATTGGTGTCCTTGGATCTAAACTAATCTCTGTAGACTACATTTAAAAATGTAGATCATTTTTAAAATCAATTATTCCAATCTCTGTCTTTTAATTGTAGATTTTAATCCATTTACATTTAAAGTTGTTACTAATAAGGAAGAACTTACTTGTACCATTTTGCTAGTCATTTTCCCAATGCCATATCTATTTTTGTTCTTTACTTCCTCCAGTATTGCCTTCTTTTGTGATTAATTGAATTTTTTCTAATGTTTCATTTTGATTTTCTTCCCATTCCTTTACCGAATATTTTTAAGTTATTTTCTTAGTGGTTACCCTTTAACATTTTAATGCAATTAATATTTTAATTTATAACAATCTAGTTCAAATTAATACTTAATTGAATTTAGGTTCAAGAGTATACAAAATCTTTGCTGATATAGCTCTCAATAGATACAAAATCTTATATAGCTCTAAACTCCCTTTTCATTGTTGTCACAAATTACCCCTTTGTACATTGTTTGCCTTTCAGTGTAGATCTGTATCTTATTGTCTTATGTAGTTATATGTTATATCACATAGGAAAATAAAATGTTATAAACCAAACCAAAAATATAGTAATACTGAGTATACCTATGTAGTTACCTTTATTGGTGTTCTTTATTTCTTCCTATGGATTCAAAAAACTGTCTAGTGCCCTTTCAGACTGAAGGACTCCCATTAGCATTTCTTATAGGGAACTTCTACTAGTGGTGAACTTCCTCATTTTTTTTTGGCAGTGTCTTAATTTCTTCATTTTTGAAAGATAGTTTTGCCAGATATAGAATTATTGGTTAACAGTTTTTTTGTTCTTTCAGGACTTTGAATATGTCATCACACTGCTTCCTAGCCTTCATGGTTTCTAATTAGAAATCAGTTGTTAACCTTATTGAAGTTCCCTTGTACATGATGAATCTCTTCTCTCTTGTTGCTTTCAGATTCTTGTGTGTCTGTGTGTGTGTGTGTGTGTGTGTGTGTGTATGCACTTGGATGTTGATTATAATGTGTCTCAGTGTAAATGTCTTTAAATTTCTCCTATTTGGATTTGTTGAGCTTCTTAGATGTGTAGATTTATATATTTCATCAAATTTGGGAAGTTTTCAGCAATTATTATTCAAATATTCTTCTTCTCTTCTCCCACTAAGATTCCTATTATGTGTATGAGGGTACACTTTAGGAGGTTTGACCTGTCTCTTGGCTCTGTTCATTTTCCTTTTTCTTTTCCTTTTCTGTTCCTCAGACTAAATGACCTCCATTGACCTGTCTGAAGTTTACTGATTATTTTATCTGCTCAAGTCTGCGGTTGAAAGTTTCTAGTAAAATTTTCATTTCAATTATTGTACTTTTCAGCACTAGGATCTCTATTTGATTCCTTCTTATAATTTATATCTCTTTATTGATATTCTTTATTTGATGAGACAGATTTCTAATGATTTGCTTTAGATATCTGTATGTGGCTTCTTTGAGCTCTTTGGATATATTTAAAATACTTGATTTAAAGTCTTTGTTTAATAAGTCTGGTGTCTGGGCTTTTTCAGGAATAGTTTCAAGTAATTTCTTTTTTTCCTTTTTATGGGCTATACTTTCATGTTTTTTTGTACAAATTGTAATATTTTGTTTAAAACTGGACATTCTGAATATTATAATATAATAAATCTGGAGATCAGATTCTCCCTCCTTCCCAAGGCTTTTTGTTGCTACTTGTTGGAGTAGTTGCTGTTTGTTTGTATGGTGATTTTTCTGTACTGATTTTCTAAAGTCTGTATTGTTCATTCTGTATGGCCACTGAAGTTTCTGTTCTGTTAGCTCAGTAGACAGCTAATGATTTGACAGAATTTTTCTCAGAATTTAAAGCTGAGATTCAGCTCTTTTGTTCTTATTTAAGCATTCACCTGCTTGCTGTTCACATCTGATGCGTTTCCAGAGTTCTCATGAACTTGACTTCAACTGTTTTTGCCAGTGTATTTGCTGCTTGTGTTGGGGGACAGGTTTTTGGAATTTCCTACTCTTTCCCTTTCCCTGATGTTATTCTACATATACTGACATTCAATCTTCACAATAAGCAGCTTTTGTCTGAGATAATGCAAATAGAAGCCCATGAACCCTGTTTCCTTTCTCATGCGCCCATCTGCTGGACGTGGATTCATGAGAAAGGCTCCAGGTGGGAACAACTGGGTCTACTTCAAACTGAATGCTTGGCCTGTTCTTCTGTTGTGATCCTTCCCATCATGCTCCAGCAGTGTGGAGCCAAGCCTCTGCTCTCAGGATGGGACTTAGAACAGCTTCTCCCCCAGCTGCTCCCACAATAACAGGTTCTTATGCTTTTTCTTGAACATATAATTTGTTACTATCTTTGTGATGGGGTTCACAAATTTTTTTTCAAAATTAGGGACTTATGTTTGGTTTTTTTTGTAGATTATTTCCAAATAATGAGCATTATTTTATGCTTATTTGTGAAAATGTTGTGATTTACTAGAAGAGTAACTATGTTTTCTTTGAAAATAGCATAAAGCTTTGATAACTTCCTGCCACTAATTGTCACAGTTTTATAACAGACAATGGTCTAGCTGCCAGAGGTAAAACAAGAAATCCTCAGGTATTTTGTATTATCTTATTTTTCTCATCTCACTCTTATTTTTTGGATGCATGTATGAAATCATCATAGTTGCAGATTCACATCTTAGATTTGCCCTGGAGTTCTATTTACTATTATATTTAAAACATTAATTTGAGTAAGTATATTTACATTGCTGTTTTATTGATATTTTTAATGCAGTTGTGAATCAATTTTGAACAGCTAATCTAGTTTATTTAAATTAATCAAGAACTTAAAGAAACATAATCATAACAAGGAAAATTTTTAAAGTTAACAAATATGTCATTTAAATGATGAGACAGTATATGTTTTTCAAGATAAAAAAATACCAGCACAGTCTTTGAAAGTGCGTGCACAGCACTTTATAATCAATGATTATTAAATACATTTGGCATTTTGTGAACATCATAGACTTACATTTCGAATTTGTTAAATACGTGTTAGCAAAGCTTTTCACTGTTTCTTGTCCTGAAACTTGCCGACCATTGGCAAATTCCTTTGTACTGTATGATTGCTAGTCTTCTGTGCACTTCACCCTGAGGAATTTTGCACTGAATCACATCTTTTAAACGACTATAATAATAGTAATGAGGGTAAGCCTCTGCTGCAGAATTTTAGACTCTTGCTGACACTGCTTTAGCAGTGTGTATGCATGTGTGTGCATGCACATGTTTGTTTCACTCCAGCTATACGTTAGATTAGTACTGATATTAGGACTGATGTTAAAACCAAGATGACATACAGTTTTCTGGAGAATGATATTAATTTCTGTCAAATCATGCTTTCAAAATCTTCAGGTTTCATATTGCAAAGTTCTCCCTTTCCTGGTTTATAAATGTCTAATTATGAAAGTTATTAATTGAATTTCTATAATATATATCGTATATTTATATATTAAAACAATAGCTACCAGATGTTTTGCTATCTCTCTCCACCACTTAAATTTTGATGTTTTCACAGGTTCTGTCTTTGGCCCTTTGCTTTTCTAAATCTATTTGACCCTCCTGACAATCTCACACTCTTGGGGATTCATCTACTGGTTATGGCCAGTGAATCCCAAATGTATATTTCTAGTCTTGATCTCTTTTATGAGATTCTACCTAAAAGCATCTCCTCTTGGACATCCACAAATACCTCAAACTCATCTTGTTCAAAAAACAATTAATTACTTTCACTCCTGTGTTGTATTAGTCAGGGCTCTCCATAGAAACAGAACCAATACCAACAGGATATTTCTCTGTCTCTCTATCTCGTTTTATATAGATATACATAGATAGATAGATAGGTAGATAGATAGATAGATAGATATGTATGTATGTTATTTCCTTGTGTTTTGCTTTGTTTTGTTCTGTTTCTCAGCCACCAAGCATCCATCCCCACCGGTGCCCTATTCTTTCCTTGTATTTCTTGAGAGAGAGAGAGAGAGGTTTCTGTATATGTAGAAGGAGATTTATTATGAGGAGTTGGATCATGTGATTATGGAGACTGACGAGTCCCACAGTCTTCCATCTGTGAGCTGAAGATCCAGGAAAGCTGGTGATGAAATTCACACTCAATCTGAAGGCCTGAGAACCAGGGGGAGCTGATGGCGTTAATCCTAAGCTGAGGACAGAAGAAGACGTGGTGAGATGTCCCAGCTCAGGCAGTGAGGCAGGAAAAAAGGGGCAAATCTCTCAAATTCCTCCTTCCTCCCTCTTTCGTCCTATTCAAGCCCTCAATGGATTGAATGATGCCCCTGCAGCCCCTGCAACCTTGGAGAGGGCAGTCTATCTTTCTGAGTCACTCACTCAAGTGCTAATCTTGTCTGATAGCACCCTCACAGACACACCCAGAAATAAGGTTTCAATCTGTGCACTGAGTCCAGTCAAGCTGATGCAGGAAATTAACCATTACATATATCCCCCTCCAACATGTTATTATTATTATTTTTTCTTCCTTCAGTCGGTGGCGTTACCTGATATACCGTCACTCAAATCAGAAAACTGGCAGTTGGTCACCTGGTGCTTCTCATTCTATGTGAGAAATATTTTTTTCAGTGTCTTCTTCCTCTCTACCTCTACCACCTGCCTTAGTTCAGGTCTTTCTTGGCTGTGTCTCCCTGCCCTTCTGTGCTGGCATGGTTCTCTCACTGATCCCCTGCTGCAAGTGTTTCCATTTTCCTACCATTCCTCCACAGTCCCCAGAAAAATCCATCCATCTAAAATGTGAACCCAACCATATCACTCACCTGTGTCTCAGTATCTCCCTGTCCCCTGCAACGTAAAGGATTACTGTCCCTTCTGTGTGCTTATAACCACTTTCCTTCAAATGAACACTTATTCAGAAATTCAAGAGAAAATTGAGGAGAGATGCTAGTGAAGGACATGTGTGTGAGCAGCACCGTGTAGTTCTTAAATATGGGACAGCTTTCGTAATGTTCTAAGAGAATGAACTTTAAAAGCTTGAGGGTACTGCAAATGCTATTTTGTATCAAATATTATTAAAGTCTACTGCATTCTGTAGAAGAAGATTATTGGATGTTTAATTTTTATATATATAACTAGTACTCAAGTATAGGATGCATGAGTTTCTATTCCTGGAACGTTATTTTGGATAGTGTAATCCAAAACGGACTTTTCCACAGGAACAAAATTACATATGGGAATTATGCTTCTAGAAAACCACCAGAAGGCTGTGCATATCATGAAAGAAAGAAAATAGGGAAGAAAAGTTAAAATGAGACTTGGACTGAAATAACATTTATTAAAAGACAGCCATCAACAATGAATCTTTTTTTTTTTTTTTTAGAAGATGTTGGGGGTAGGAGTTTATTAATTAATTTATTTATTTTGCTGTGTTGGGTCTTCGTTTCCGTGAGAGGGCTTTCTCTAGTTGTGGCAAGCGAGAGCCACTCTTCATCGCGGTGCGTGGGCCTCTCACTATGGCGGCCTCTCTTGTTGCGGAGCACAGGCTCCAGATGTGCAGGCTCAGTAGTTGTGGCTCATGGGCCTAGTTGCTCCGGGGCATGTGGGATCCTCCCAGACCAGGGCTCGAACCCGTGTCCCCTGCATTAGCAGGCAGATTCTCAACCACTGCGCCACCAGGGAAGCCCAACAATGAATCTTGTAGTTCAAGAACCAGATGTTTGCTAACAACAAAACAAAGCAACAACTAAACCCCACGTGATTTGGTCAGCTGAGTCACTAAGGGATATTTACACTATTGTCCTTAACAATTTAAACACAAATGCTCATTTTCCACCCTTCATCAAATTTGTTCCTCCTTAGTGCTCCTATCACAGTAAAATACTCCTACTATCCACCCAAGTATTCGAGGCAAAAAATCTACATATGATCTGTGAATCTCCGCTTTCCTTCATCCCTAATATCTAATCTATCAACAAGTCCTCAGGGTCCTTCCTGCAAAAGATTTCTCAAGTCCGTCTATTCCTTTTTGTCTCTATCACTTCCTTCTAGTCCATTTTCAGTCATCTAGATTCTTCCCATCCCTTCCTCACGGTTATTGGCACTTCCATTTTAGCCGAGCTACAACCCATCCTATACATCAAGAAAAAGGTGATCTTTCAAAAGTACAAATCAGATCATGTCACTCATCAGCTGAAAGCCATCCAAATGTGCCTACCCCTTAAATGAGATTCAAACTTCTTTCCATGTCCTGCACGGTTCTATATAATCTGGCCTTGCCTCCAAGTTGACCTTGTTATTCTCCCTGGACTATTTTGCCCTAAGCACACTGGACTTCTAGATGGACCATTCTGCCTATAAGGGGAACTCGCTCCTGTCCCCAGGGACCTTGTGCTTTGCTCGGGACACTTTTCTTGAAATTCTTTGCTAGTTTGGCTTTGCCTCCTCCTTAGTCAATGTGTAACTATGTGTTATGGTCTGAATTTTGTTTCTCCCCAGTTCACATATTGAAGTCCTAACCCTCAGTACCTCAGAATGTGACTGTATTAACTTGCTAGGGCTGCCATAACAAAACGCCACAGACTGGGTGTCTTAAACAACATAACTTTATTTTCTCACAGTTCTGAAAGCTACAGGTCCAAGGTCAAAATTTTGACAGTTTTGGTTCTCCTGATTCTTCTCTCTTTGGCTTACAGATAACCACCACCTGTAGCTGTGTCCTCACACGACCTTCCCTTTGTGCCGGCACATTTCTGGTGCCCCTTCCTCTTCTCATAGGACACCAGACCTATCGGATTAGGGCCCCACCCTTGTGCTTTTATTTAACCTTAATTATCTCCCTAAAGATCCTATCTTTGAAGACAGTCACATTGCGGGTTAGGAATTCAACATACGGAGTTTTTGCTTGTTTTGTTTTGTTTTGTTTGCTCTTTGGCTGAGCCACACAGCTTGCAGGATCTTAGTCCCCTGACCAGGCATCGAACCCAGGCCACAGCAGTGAAAGCGTCGAGTCCTAACCCCTGGACCACCAGGGAATTCCCTCAACATAACGAATTTTGAAAGGACACAACACAATCCATAACATTGGCTGTATTTAGAGTTAGGGTTCTTAAAGAGGTAATTAAGTTAAAATGAGTTAAATGACTCCATTATCCTGTCCCTAGAAGGCAAGCCCATAAAAGCAGGGGTTTGTCCTGTTGTCTCTGAACATCTTTAGCATCTGGCTAGTTGAGTGGCCCGTAGGATTATGCGCTGTGGTTAAATGAATGGGTGGGTAACTGATGGACTGACTGAATAGTTAAGTGGATGAATCATCTTATAGAAACAGACCCAGAAGAAGTGGGACATGGACAGGGTAAATTTTAAGGAAAGGAACTTTACAGCGTCTTACCTAGGAAAGAACAGTGAGATTGCAGAGATGGGATGGCTTTAGGTCAAAGGTTTACTGGCAGCTGGAAGAGCCTGGGAGAGTGCATGAGAGGAGACATGGAGATGGAACGGCTACAGTGACTACGAGTGTTAGTTGAACAGCTACAACTATAGAGTTGGAAATATAATATAGCTGTCTTCCCATGAGATTGCAGCAAATAGGAGACTAGTGATTAGCTTAGGAACCTGGCAGGAAGGGGAAGCAAAGCTCTCCATTGACATCCAAAGAACCCAGCCCTTTGATTCTGACTATAATGGAGGCCAGATCTCCCTTTCACATTCCAGATGCTCAGGCCCTCCTTTCCTTTGTGTGAACTGAGAATGCCCCAGTCCTGCTTCAGTTTGACACCTCTCACCTCCCGTTGCCACACAAACTCTCTCCATGGATCCCAGCTACCTGGCAGTGTTGGCTGTAGCTGTGTTCATATCTCTCCACTTTGTCTCCTTGATATCTGATTCTTGCCCAAGGTGACTCACACCATGCTTTTTACAGGGCCTAATAGGAAGAGTTGATGTTGCATGAAGATTATAGAGACTATGGTCTTTGCCCAGGTCCTAAGGGAAGGTCAGAGGAAAATAGGTCATAAAGTTACCACCTGACACACCAGCATTTAAGGAGAACAGCTCCAGAAATTGAAAGAATATATTGTAAATAAAATCAAAGCAAAAAAATTCAAAAATGCATATTTGATAGTACATAACTATTATAGCACATTAACTCTACACCAGTCTCGTGTGTTTTATTAGATTACTAATCCACTGCAATTCATGGTCCACATGAGCAAAAAGTGTTAATATGACTTGTCAGCCTGAACTTGAAAATTAGCTTGTAAGATGGCATCAGATGCTGTCATGGCACCATTAAAACTTGATCGAACCTGTATAAATACATTGATTTGAGTACCCAAGGTGTAAATGACTTTTAAAAATCATTATTCAGGGATTAAAATGAGTTAAAATAACCACATTTGGTTTGGGGGACAATTATGATATATTCATCAATGGAATTCAAGCTTTCTCAGGCAGCTTTTATTTCTAAAACTTTTCAATGAATTCTATTTTCTGAATAGTGATAGTGAATGTATGAGTTTTAAGCACTACTTTATTAACTTTTTACAACTCTATGAGGTAGGAACAATTATTATCTTAATCTTATCCATGAGAAAACTGTTTTACTCTCTTGCCCTAAATCTATAAGTGGCAGAGTCAGGAATTAGACCCAGACAGTCTGATTCCAAGAAAACTTTCTTTAGCCATGGCATATGCTGAATTAGAGGACAAACTTTTGTTTTATACGAATTACATATACAATTTAAAATCAACGTTTATTTTCTTTATGCTTATAATTGCAAATTTTGGTGGCTATTTTATACATATATATTTTTAATGTAGATAATCTTTTCGGTCTAAACAAAAATTAAAATGCATGTATCGTCATGTACGTGTAATCGCATTTGATTGATTGATCAACTGATGTTTAATCACGTACCTACTTCGAGTACCTGATTTAAGCTTTTCCCTGGGTGGCAAAGATGAGTTGAGACTGGCTTTGCAATTCCTGTCTCTAACTGCTGCATGTATAACGAGATGTTATTTGTTTGTAGAGTTGATATTCAGACACAGTTCCATTTCTCTTTTGTTCGTATTATTCTGCTTTCCAGCAACAGTCCAAGCCTCATAGTCATGTTTTGATTAAGGGACTAATGCTTTATTAAATTTTGAAGAGAGTCTGTTATCAGTGTACTGTTATTCTTATTGAAATAGCAACATAATATTCTTCAGCTGCTTTGTGAAAGGAGAGCAGAATGTGATTTCTCTCCTTACTCTGATTCCTAGTTGTTTGCAGTGGTTAAAATAATTCTTTCTGTGAAAGGTTCCCAATTTTAGTTTGAGATGATACTGGGCTGTATCACTGATTCTATTATCATCAAATACATTGGCAGTGTGGTCCACCTATTCCAGTTTTATTACTTCTTGAGAGACAGAGGTACATTTACATGAAATACTGATTTCTACTCTGAATTCTGCTTAGTGGGGTCCCAGAGATGAAGTTTATTTCTGAAAGTCAGATAACTGCTTCAAAGGTTTCCATGTATCTTCTAATTCTTTCAATATTACTCGGTCAGCAAAACATAAGATCTTGGGAAGACTTTTCTTTTTTTCCACAAAAGACGCCTGAAAAAGGCCAGAGTTTGGAATTCGCGGTCTTCTCAGATATGCAAACCACTCAGAAGGATTTCACTTTCGTGTGCCTCAGTTACAGCATCTATGAAAGGAATGAAGGAATAATTTTTAATCCTTCTAACTCACAGTTTTATGCTGAATGATTTTGATTCTATTACTTTCTCCTTCTGTGTTGTAGTAGCCTCTATAAATGTATTGACAGCATATTCGCGTGTGTATTGATTACCTAGTAGGATAGAAATGGTTGATTTGAGCCCTTTAGTCACTCCCTTATGACAAATGTTTCACATGTATGAGACACATTTATTCATTCAACAAATGCTTATTCTCTGGCTGTTATATGCAAAGCACTCTGCTAGGTGAATACATGCAGGAAAAATAATAGACTATAAACACTCAAGCTGCTTCTTTTTTTTTTTTTTTTTTTTGCGGTACGCGGGCCTCTCACTGTCGTGGCCTCTCCCGTTGCGGAGCACAGGCTCCGGATGCGCAGGCTCAGTGGCCATGGCTCACGGGCCCAGCCGCTCCGCGGCATGCGGGATCTTCCCGGACCAGGGCACGAACCCGTGTCCCCTGCATCAGCAGGCGGACTCTCAACCACTGCGCCACCAGGGAAGCCCTCAAGCTGCTTCTTGATTGTTGGGAATTTGGAGTGTAGCTTATATCCACAGAACCTAGCAGAAATATTCTACAAATAGGCAGAAATAAGATTCAAATTTATGGTCTTGACTTCAGTATCAGTGGGCTGAAATGAATTGGCAGGGATGCATTCCTATTAATCCATTTTCTTGCTCTTTCCAACTTCTGGAAGCTGCCTGCATTCCTCGGCTTGGCTTATGGCCATATCACGGAGACCTCTGCTTCATCATCACATCTTTGACTTTGACATACCTGCCTCCTTCTTATAAGGCCCTTGTGATTACACCGAGCTCAGCCAGATAATCCAGGATAATCATTCCATCTCCAGATTTTTAACTTAATCACGTCCTCGAAGTTCCTTTTGCCATGTGAAGTAACACATTCACAGGTTCTGGGGATTAAGACATGGACATTTTTGGAATGCCATTATTCTGCTTACCACACATTTTTTGGTGGAAATGTATATGTTAACAATAAAAATCCATAGAGATTTTCTACTATGCAGGATGTTCATATAATAATATTACAGCTTTTAAAAAGTCTAATTAATGTGACAGTTGCGTTAATGTGACCACCATTGCCCAAACTATTTCTAAAATGTCTACTTGGCAAATGCTGGACGAGCCTAGAACGTGTTCTTTATAGACCTTCATCCTCCAAAAGTGAAATGTGTTTATGTAATACTTATGACATCTGATGAACAAAATGGTTACTCCCAAAGGACATTTTGGATTTTAACAAAAGAAAACAAACAACTACTGCCACAAAGACATGAGTCTGATTTTTTAAAAAATAGTAATAATTACTGTTATTGCTATTATTATTATTCCTGGGCACTAAGTGCTAAGCCATGTTCTAAGTGCTTGTACGTATGTTAATTTGTTTAATCCTTATAACAACACAATGAGTTAGATGATGTTATTTATCTTCATTTTAAGATGAGGAAACTGAGGCACAGAGGTTAAATAAATTGTCCCAAATCATACAGCTAAGAGAGGCACAGGTGGGATTAGAACTCAGGTCTTCTGGCTCTGGAGTCCATACTCACTCTCTAGGCAGTTCTGAAAAATATTTTAGAGCCAAAGTCCTGCAGGAGGATTCAGATGCACTTATTTTTAATATGCAGTTAGAAAGATAATGCGGCAGACAGTCAAAGAACCTCTCAGTGCTTTCATTGTGAAAGGCTCACTCTGAATGTTAAATGACTTCTTTCTCTTATTAAGCTTTGTTTGGGGATCATTCCTCACTTTACTCTTTTGACCCCCAATAGTCTAAAAAGCCACTAATAAAATGGAAATGAGTCTTGTGATTATAATAATTTTAAGCTTTCTTTCTAAGCCACACTCCTTGTAATCAGACACGGTCACAAGTGTGTATACGAGGTAATATGACTGACTTTTAGGAAGCATGATAGAGCTTACCTATTAAAATGAGTACCTTTCCTAGTATGATTACACAGTTTGCTTATTAGAATTGGTTCAGAATGCCATTTAGCTATTCAATTTACCCTCAAAAGAAAATATTGTCTGGTCACAAAAGTCAAAAACATACATCAGGGACTCTGAAAGAAATTCCCGAAGAGATCTTCCTACAATGGCTTGGGTGATGTCATTGTTCTTCAAAGCAGTGCACATCCTCCCAAGGTGACTACGCGGAAGATAATTCACAGATTTGCAGGTGTAATGGATAGCAGCACCCTGACACGGTTTGATTCAAGAGTGCTATTTATTTGGTCCACCCATGAGTATCAGAATTTTGACTGCAGTAGTCTGTTTACAGTCTTCCTGAAAGAATTCTTATCTCTGAACATTAACAAAATAATTAGGATTGAATTAGGATTGAATTTGTGAGTCCACAGTCAGGAATGGTAAATAGGTAGAGTTTATTTAAATAACAGTAAGCCATAAACAATACACGATGGTTCTGAGGTCATTTCCAATACTCAGTCATTAGAAGTTAGTGAAAAATATTCCTTACCCAAGCAGAGCTAAGAAAAATCACCCTGTCTGGTTCATGTTTCTCTTCTTCAATTGTTCACATTCTGGCTGACCGTTCCTAACCATCCTAATTTGGTCTGGTTCCTCCCTTTCATCACTGAGCTTGTTCTTTTTCTAATTATGGACTTCTTCAAAGCTCATCTCGAGCGCAGGATGTCATCAGTGGTGTTGTTGAGGAGCCTTTGCTTACCTCTACTGTACTCTTCAAAATGCTTGCTCCTATGTGCTTATTATTGGGGATTGGCTTCTGTTTATATTTGTGTGGCCTGCAGCTTTCATCTCAATATTTGTGTTCACCCTCATGCACTCTAGTCAGTCTCTGTGGTGGTGATGAAAGGAGTGGTTTCAATTCACTTAGCTCAGCAGGAAGAGTAAGTTACTAAATGGGATCTAAGCTGAAAACGGATCTTCCCCATTGGGGAATATATAGCACACACATCCACACATGCATGCACACATGCGTATATGAGAGTCTAATGCCGGCAAACTTCCTGTGTAGTACAATGAAGCATCCTTCTCGGCTTGCACTGCTCAGGAGTGCTACCTTTTCCACTTCATGTCTAGTGTCATCCAGGCTAAGTCTGCATTTTAGAAGGTGTCTTCACTCTAACTCATTGCTGGTGGACAAAGCTTCAGTTCTCTGTTACCTCTGAATCCATCTTAAATCACTTGACTTAGTGATAAGCTAATGACTTAGACAACACCATGTCTCTGGATATTAAACTCCGGAAGTCCCTTAACTTGAAGCTGTAGGACAGAAACCCCTATAACTCCAGAGATAGCTATGAAAGTTTGTCAGGAGGCTGAGGCTGGCTATGCCACCACCTAGAAGATTCTGCTTTCTTACAGGGTGCATGGAGAAACTTTCCTCTGGGGGAAAACGGCTCAACAGCTTCAAAACAGAAAGTGAGATATATAAGTATTGTACCTTGTAAAGTATTTTAAGCGAGTGGTTCCTGTTCTTCTGCATGCAGATGATAATAAATGTAGGCACAAAGGCTAAGAAACTTGGGTTGAAAAACAATAAACCATGTAGCTAAAAGTAGAAAAATTTGTAGGAGTGTGTATTTGGAAAACCCACAATGTAATGTACATGAAAAAACATGGATTATTCATTAAACCAACAAATGTTTAAGTTCCTAATAGTACTAAAGTCTGTTAGAACATAAATGAAAATATCTAAATAAAATTGATTTTACAAATATTGAGCAAAAATCTCTGAATTGTTTAATACTAAAATAATTCTTCCTAATTTGCATGCAGCTTCTTTTACATAACACTTCAACCTTTTAGTCATTGAATAAGAAGTCTAAAATAAGGTAGCTTGGTCAGTATTCATTAGAATGGACCATAAATGCTTACCTACTAACATTTTGAAATAAGCCAGCTTATTTATTTTATTTTTAAAAATTTTTTTTAATAAAGTATTTTTTTAAAGATTTTTTTTTTATGTGGATCATTTTTAAAGCCTTTATTGAATTTGTTACAATATTGCTTCTGTTTTTTGTTTTGGTATTTTGGCCACAAGGCATGTGGGATCCTAGCTCCCCGACCAGGCATCAAACCCACACCCCGTGCATCGAAAGGCGAAATCTTAACCACTGGACTGCCAGGGAAGTCCCCAGCTTATTTATTTTATATTAGACATTTGTCCTTCTAGAAATGCTGAATATTTTATACCAGTCCAAAATATTATCTTAATTTAGTTTTAAGCAATTTAAGCATCAACTCTTTACCATCCTTTTAATTATTTTAATCACATGAAATAATTACTAATGTCAGAACTATGCCTGTGTTAGCCAAGGAATAAAAAATAGAAAGACACAAGGAGTATCATTCTTAGATGTATTTAATAAACCTGGAGAAGACTACATAGTGTGTGGTAATTCAGTGCCCTTACTATAAGGGCTCTCAAACATTGTCTTATAATGTTAAGTATATAATAAAATTGCCTTAACAATGCACTCAACTTCCATTTTCACTCTCAAAGAAACAGACCAGCAATTTTACATTTAATATACTTAATAAATTCTTGTTGGGTAGACTAAACATGTGTTGACTAGACATTAGCCAGTTGAAAGAGATCTAATATGCTATAATGAAAGACTATATCACCTACAGCCGTGGATTTCCCAAGGATCAACACAATTACTTTGACAATATGTAAAGAGAGTGACCAGATCAGTGTAGCGATTCTAGCAGTAAGTTTCCAGATCAAGCAGCTGTTTACAAAGGCACTGCAAAACTTTATCAGATGTTTTATTTATATTAGAGCTTAAATGAAACATCTGGCCATACCTGATAGTAAAGTTACAAATAAGCGTCACAACTGACCTGAGTATATAATTAAGGTAAAGTCTAGGGAGGAGGCTTTGGGAGTATTAGGTAGCTCTGACTTTAATGACTTATTTCTCTTCAAAGAGCTGCTTTATAATTTGACTTGTAATTATCTCAAACTTGGCCTATGGCAGTCCTCTCCAATATAGCATAAAGTGTTCAAAAGTTTCCAATAAATTCACAAACTTGAATAACTGCTGATAATTTTGCATTTGCTTATATATATTCCTGGACACTAGCACATTACAAAGCTACTTTAAAATTTATTGTTTGACTTAAGAAAATACCCACCAAGAATCCAAAATCTATAATTTAGTAAACCATAAAAAATTACTAGATATGTAGGAAGCTTGAATTTTCAAAAAAACACTAGACACTAAATCTATGAGAAAACTCACAAGGAAGTTCCTCTTTCTCTCTCCCCTTTCTCTCTCCCGGGATTGAGTTTTATTACATAAGGCCCCCTTGTGTTATGTCAGTTCCAGAAAGATGTAGGTATGAATGCATTTGTGTAAATGCATGGGGCAGAGGTGATAGTGGTGAGGTATGGAGATTAGGAAGAAAAAAATCATCCCATTATAAAACCATATAAGTTCATTAGGAGAACAAAAATCTCAGTAATCTTGTTCAATTTTGATTCATGAAAAAGGCATTGTTAGTTCTGAGTTGTCAGGGAAAGTACTGTAGAATGTGATTTTGACATGATTTGTACTTCACTTAATAAAGACACTGATCCCTTTTCACTCAGTAATGCATGCCAAGAAGCAGTGCTATGGAGTGCGTTTTGATAAACTGGATAATATTTCCTCATCACAATGTTATAAGCATAGTTTTCTCCCTAATCAACTACTCAACACCAAACAAATCATAGATTTTATACGTACTATGCCATAAAAGTGACTATAAAACAACTATAAACATCTATAAAAATGCAAAATCATAAAAATAAGCTGCTGCTAGTTATATAAAAAAAGCATAAATATCCAGCTCACATTATTTATAAAATGAGCCCAAATGTCCAATAAAATGTACATATGAGGTTTAAAAGAAAACTCTATGCTTGAGAATTTGGCCCATAACTCATAATATTGATAAAATAAATAATAAACCTACTAATAAACAAAAATGACATAATATAATAAGCATTTTGCTTGTTATCTTTTTAAAAAAAGAGACCTTTATTAATGTTGAGTGTCAAACACAACGGCTAAATTAAAATATTAATAATGTTTATGAACTTTAGGATATCTGGAAGATACTTTAGGAAATAATTTCATTGATCCAAGTTTCTTTAAAAAGTCTGTCAAAGGATGTTTGGATTCTTTTTTCTACTCTCAAATGTCTTGCAAGCTAAGGAAACATTTTAAATTACTTTAATTTTATCTAAAGGTAGTATAATGAGCATGCTAAAATTGATAATTTGAGGAATTGATTCTACTTAGAATATTATAATAAGCCAAAAATAACATCAATAAATGGATACCATTACGTTGTGCTGGGTACAGAGTTGGTTGTTTTCTCTATTAATCCGAATTTACTCTTTCATTGTCTTCTATATTTGTAAATTACTTGTGTCTCTGACCAAATAATTTTAGATCAAATCAAGACTCCCAAGAATATAAGTAACAGCTGTATAAATACTTTATTTTAAAGAATAAGAAAAATTTTCTGGTTATCAGAAAACGTGAGGGTTCCAAAACCTCTCCCTCCGCATATCAAAGGCAGGCTTTAGGTATCACCCTAACTCCACATGTGGCTTTAAAGAGCAGTAGAAGACACCCAGTGGAAGGAAAAATATGGGTTCACTTGGAAGTGAGCTGCAGCATGTTTTAAAGTGCTCCCTTCTCCTGCTCTCCACACATAATAAATAATCTATCAAAACAACACTCAAATACCTCACCATTTAGTAGCATCCTGCTCTATTAAGAGAATTGTACCTTACAGAAAATATTTAGTTATGAGCATAAGTATCTCTTATTTATCTGTTATGTCATGAATTATTTTCTTAAGCAGAGACAGTCATCCTTCAGAGAAAAGCAATCCCTTACCCATTTCACTGTCTATAACATTAGACTAATTTATTTTACTGATTTGGAAAAATTGATTTCCACTGGATTTTTATATTTACCCTATTAGAATATGTTGCATGAACAGTGAAGATTGGTCTGCCTTCTGTCTGCTCATGTGTAAATGACGATCTTGAAATACACTTACCAGTCTCCAGCACCACTATCTTACTGCTAACGGCAGTGTTTTCATATAAATTCCCTCTACTGGGGAACAAGTTCTTTCTCTTTGTGGGGTCTCAAGAGCATCTTGACTCTTGAATATTTGTTTTCTCTCAGATGGAGGCTATCTGTGAGTTCTAAATATTCAGACTTATAAATTGGTGAGAAATATAGATGGAAAATTAAACCTGATGTATCTAGTGAGCACACTATTTTCTTAAAATAAGTCTTTCAGAAGACATGTGGTACTCAACTCCATTATGCTATAAACATAGTATTTTAAAGGAATAAAATGAAATAGATGTTTTATCTTTATCATGTTTGGCATTATACTTGAATAGCTTCAGGGGTTTTTTTAAAGCTACAAAACTTGGTAGTCAGTTTGGGTATTATTTTCCATTGTTTTTCCCTCTCAGCCTTCCTTCTACCTTGTTTTAGAAATATATATATGTGTGTGTGTGTATATATATATATACACACACACATATATATTAAATATATAAGTACATATATAGTAAATACATGTATATGTAAATATATATATTCTAAAATAACCTTCACCAATATGGCTTATATATAGAAATTGGTATTGCATTGACAGCTTTAGTAGTAATGGTTTTGTTTAAGTATAAGGGCGATGTTTTACAGTTTGGTAAGTGGCACCAAAACATGCGGAATAACTAACATAGAGAATAGTGAGTCAATCAAGCTTGATGATTTAACTGGGGAGCAAAGGTCAAAGACCAGTATTCTCCAGAGGACACCATACGCAATCACCAGATATTACAGATGTCCTTTATTAAGCAAATATTTATTATGAGAGTTGTATCTATTTTGTCTATTAATGACCAATTATACTATTTTATATAATTAGCTGTCATCCTTTGAAATGAAACCAATATTAGGTATTAGTAAGTCAATGAAAATATTTAAGCTATGCCCAAAGTGTCATAAGTCATGGAAAACTTTGCAGATTCAGTTTTCCAGGGACACCTGTTATTAGCAGTAATATCACAATAGCAGATGCTAGTGATATTTACAAAACGATTATCATAATTGATAATACTGACCAATCACGTGCTACATTAAACACGTTACACACATTGTCTCAATCCCCTAACAAGCCTATTATATTTTCATTTTATTCACAAGGAAAGTAATGTAGTTACATAGTTTACCCAAGGTCACACAATTAGGATAATAAAAATACCTTAAATTATGAGATATGAGAGTACAAACTACTTTAGATTTGCCTTAGAAAAATTTTATGACATTATTCCACTTCTAGATTTAGGGAGATTAAGATTTAGAAAATTTAAATGATCTGTCTAATGTCACTTAATGAGAAGGGCTGGGGTGAATGCAGAGCAGGGCTGGGGATATGCAAAAACACCGCCAGTTCACTCGGAAAAAAAACCTTTATGGAATGACGGCTGTAAGCTGTTTGTACATCATCATCCCATTTGACCTTCAAAACCACTCCATGAGTTGAACTGGTTAGTTATAAAAATCCCATTTTGCAGGTGAAAAAAATGACACTTTAGAGACTGTGACTTTTCTCAAGTCACAGAGCCGGGGACTCATGTATTCTGCTTTCTAATTTACTGCTTTTCCATTACACGATGAGTCTTCTTTCGGGAATCAGCAAAATGATTTATATGATAATAAATAAGTAAATTAAACATACAATAAAGTGAGTTCTATTATGAATGTGTTGTGATTATGATAAGGAATACAGAAATTGAGAGTCTGGGGAGACCCGGGTAGAATTATAATTATCAATAATTTGTTCCTTGCCTCCTTGGCTTCTCAAATCATGTTACTTTCAGCATTCTTCCATTTCTTAGAATATTTTTCCATTCTGATCTCCTATAGATCTTCTGCATGAGGGATGATCTGGACCCAGTAAAGGTACTTCATATGCTTCATTAATCAATCAATCGATCGATCAATCGATCAATTCTTTTCTTTCAGTTAGTAATTGAGTCGTCTGTGTGACAAGTACAGAGGATATACAGATAAATGAAGCGTGGTCTTGAAAGCTCCACAGTCGCAAAGCGGAGCGGTAGTAAAGCATTGAAGCGGAGTGTTGTTCCATAGGTATAAATGCAGTCTGTACAGCAATAGCACAAGAAAGTGTGTGATCAGCAGTCCAGGGAAGTCAAATGTCTCTTTGAGGACAAGACTCGTGTGAGTTTTTGAGGAGAGCAGCAGCTTGCTTGGTGGTCTGGGGAGGGGTTTGCTCATGAACGGCAACCTTATGTTCTGTGAATCAGCATATGGCAGTTTAGAAGAACTGCAAGTGCTTGGGTTTGTCTTTCTAGAGCATTGGCTGTTTGCCTATATTTGGCAGGAAATGACCCTGGAGGGACCACCGAGTCCTGCGTGTCATGACAGGCACTTTGAATGTCATCTTGTGGACAGGATGGGCATTGAGATGTTTGGAGCTCAGGAAGAAATTTATCTAGTTTACCTTTCAGGAGACTCAGCCTGTAAACACTGTGGATAAGGCATCAGGGAGTGAGAGTAGTGAGATGCATGTCAGGGAGGCTCTTTGGGGGTTGACTTCATCTGCTTGAGCTGCCATAGCAGGATCCCACAGACTTGGCGGCTTAAACAACAGAACTTTATTTTCTCACAGCTCTAGAGGTTGGAAGTACAAGAACAAGGTCTCAGCAAGTTTGGTTTCTCCTGGGACCTCACTCTTTGGCTTACAGGGAGTCTTCTTTCTGTCCTCGCATGGCCTTTTCTCTGTGTGTCAACATCGCCGACTGTCTCTTCTTCTTATAAGGACACCAATCCTATTGAATTAGGGCCCCACCTTTATAACCTCATGTAACCTTAATTACTTCCTTAAAGACCCTAACTCCCAATACAGTCATATTGGAAGTTAGGGTTGAAGCCCTAGCCCCCAATATGACTGTATTTGGAGTTGTGTTTTGGGCAGACACAATTCCATGACATTCCTTTCTGTGGACCTTCAAAATTCATGTCCTTCTCATATGCAAAATGCATTCGTCCCATCCCAAACATCCCCAAAATCTTAACTCATTTTAAAATCGACTGTAAGTCCAAAGTGTCACCTAAATCAGGCATGGGTGAGACTTGAGGTATGATTACTCCTGAGGCAAAATTTCTCTCCAGCTGTGAATCTGAGAAACTGGTCAGTTTATGTGCTTCCAAAATACAATGGTAGGACAGGCATAGGATAGATATTTCTGTTGCAAAGTGGAGAAATTGGAAAGAAGAGAAGGGTCATGTGTTCTAAGCAAGTGCAAAATCTAGCAAGGCAAATTTCATTGGATATTAAGGCTTGAGAATAATCCTTTTTGGTTCAGTTCTCTGTTCTCTTGGCCCATTGGGGCAGAAGTGATGCCCTTATGGTCCTCAGAAGTGGCCCTGCTTTTGTGGCTCTGGGTGGCAGCCTTGCACCTGAGGCACTGAGCAGCTGCAGCCTGGCCCACTGAATCCTGGGAGGAGACAGCCTCACCCTTTAAAACTCAGGAGAAAACAGCCTTGCCCCTGGGCATTGGCACTTATAGGATCATTCTTCCCTTTTCTTGGAGGATTAGGCATGTTTGCAGCTGGATAACGCTAATGTCCTGTCCTATAGGATCTCAGAAATCGGAGAGCCTATATTTATTTTGTTCTCTCTCTGTCTCCTTTAGTGTGAACTGGAATATCTTTGCTTGTACAGCGCCATCTCTATTCCTGGCTTCTGCAGAGATGCTTGATTAAATCCGTGGGTACCTCTTTGTGGAGTGACTGCCCAGTCACACACTTGGTGTTCTCTTCACAGCACACATTCTCATTTTTTTGCAGTATAGATATAGGCTGAGAATATTCCATATCTTCAAATTCTGGTTTCTTCTTGCTTAACAATTCCTCCAATGTATCTCATGTCTCACATTTTGCTATAAGCAGTAAAGAGAAACCAGGCCATACTTCTAACACTTTGCTTAGAAATCTCCTCAGCTAAATATCCAAGTTCGTCACTTAATTAACTACTTTGCACAGAACACACTTCAGCCAAAATCTCCACTGCTTTATTACAAGAATCATCTTTCCTCCATCTTCCAACAACGTGTTCCTCATTTCTGTCTGAGATCTCACCAAAATCAACTTTCATGTCCATGTGCCTAACAGTCCCCTCAAGGCAATCTAAGCTTTCTCTAACATGTACCCCCAAACTCTTCCAGCCTCTACTCATTACCAAGTCCAAGGCCACTTCCACTTTTTTGGATATTTGTTACTACAGCACTAAATTTCTTGATACTAATGTCCATATTAGTCAGGGTTCTCCTGAGAAACACAACCCAAGGGAAATGAATGAATTAATTAATAATTATAAAGAATTGTCTCATCTGATTATGGGAGCTAGCTAGTCCCAATCTTCAGTATGGACTGGTAGTCTTAAGGTTCAGGAGAACTGATGGTACAAACGAAGTCCAAAGACAGTCAAGTGGTCTTTTGCTCTATTCAGACCTTCAACAAATTGGATGAAGCCCACCCACATTATGAAGGGCCATCTGCTTTACTCAAAGCTCAATGAGTTAAATGTTGGGGCTTCCCTGGTGGCGCAGCGGTTGAGAGTCTGGCTGCCGATGCAGGGGACACGGGTTCGAGCCCTGGTCTGGGAGGATCCCACATGCCGCGGAGCAACTGGGCCCGTGAGCCACAACTACTGAGCCTGCGCGTCCGGAGCCTGTGCTCCGCAACGAGAGGCCACGATAGTGAGAGGCCCGCACACCACAATGAAGAGTGGCCCCCGCTCGCCGCAACTGGAGAAAACCCTCGCACAGAAACGAAGACCCAACACAGCCAAAAATAAATAAATAAATAAATTTAAATGTTAATCTCATCCAAAACACCCTTTGACTTGACATCCCAAATTAACCATCACAGGACGGTATTGATGAATTGGAGATGGTTAGAGTTTGAACTATAGCAGTGATACGAATCAGGTATCACTGTATCAAGAATCAAGTATCACTGTTAGCTTTCAGGTTAAGGTGACTGAGTAGTTGGTGCTGTGACCAAGTAAATTGTACATGCTTGAAAAAGGAAAAAGTTTAATGAAGAAGATAACAAATTTAGTTTTGAACTTCTTGGGTGGGAGGTGACTGTGGAACTAGAATAGCAGATCTGCCCCAGGGTTAAGGGACAGTGGTGGACACAGAGATGTAGGAGCTCTTAGCTTGTGGGCAGCAGGAGAAGCTATGTGGGCAGAACAAAATTTCACTGAAAATCGAGAATGAGAAAGGATCTAAAGATGGACCCCATCTTTGATGTGTTAGGATTCTATTGGTGGTAGGTGACAGAAACCTACTCGTGTGAACTTAAGAAAAACGACGGGGATTTGGTTTAAGTGTACATGTGTTTCTTGTGGAAGCCCAAGGTTCTAGGTCATCAGTGAACTAGAAACAGTTTTGTCGCTTTGTTTGTTCACTTATTTCATTGTTTTAAAGATGAGAGATAATGAAGCTTGTTTCTACATTGTTAAGAAACTAGTGAAAGGGAAAGATTGAACATAGGTTAAGATAATAAATAATTAATGAGAAAAGATCCATGAGGAGAATAGGTTCTAGACCAGTACTTCTCAAACTTTAATGTACAGGAGAGTTAACCGGGGATCTTGTATAAAACCCAGATTCTGATTCATTAGGTCAAGAGGGGACATGAGATCCTGCGTTCTAACAAGTGCCCAGGTATTGGTAGTGCTGTTCATCCACAGACTACACCTTGACTCACGAGGGCCAGGGCACAGTTGCAGGATTTTTCAATACGATGTGTACACCACTTTCCCTAAAACATGTAGGGATTTCTCAAAGAATTGTGTTTAAAATCTGATCAAATTTATTTTCAATCTCAGGGTAAATAAGCATCCCAAGATACTTCCAGTTGGAAAATAAATTATTATCTTTTAAAAATACACTTTAATATGAAAATGTTCAGACGTAAGATGAAAACTCATACACCCACCAGGCAATTGTGGTCATTAACAACATTTTACAATCTTGTTTCATCATCCACTGCAGCCCCCCTCACTTTACCTCTGCTGCTGGCGTGTTTTAAAGAAAATCACACGTATCTATCATTTTGTCCATAAAGACTTCAATGTGTATCTCTAACAAATAAAAATTCTAAAAAATAAGCATAGTGCCATGATTACAAGGTCAGAATTTCTAATTGTCTCAAAAATGTATTTTCATAGTTAATTCATTTGAATCAGGATCCCACAAGGTTTTTACTTTGCTTTATGTTGACCTATCTCTTAAGCGTGTATAAAATATATGTTACTCCTCTTCCTTTATTTTCAAAGTGGTTTTTGTTGTTGAATAAACTGGGTTATTTCATTTTCGATAACATTTCCCATATTCTGGACATGCTGATGGCATCTTTGTATGACGTTATTTAATATGCTCTACTATCCCCCCATTTCCTGTAAAATGATAGTGAATTTAGAGATCTGATTCAGTTTGGTTAATTACTTATTGGCTAGAATACTTCATAGATGATGCTGTGTAAATTACTTGGGTCACATCACAAGGCATGGAATTTCTTTTTGTCCCATTTTGATGATGTTAATATTAATTGTGGGTTCAGGTGTTGTCAGCCTCATCTATCCATTATAAAGTCCCTCATTAACTTCTCATGTAATTATTTTAACAGCCATTGATGATTGCAAACTTAGATATATTATTTGAATAGAAGTTTCAAAATGACAATTTTTCCTATTCTGCCATTTCTCTAGTATTTATTAACTGTAATTCTTCTATAGAGAAGAATTTTCTATGATCGAATATTTCATGCCAGGAAGGCAAGATAAATAGATTATTTTTCTACTTATTTAATAATTTTTGGAATAGTTATTGGTACCCTAGCAATTTCTAAATGTGACCACAAAAATGCAGTTAGCAAGATTTAGACTGTGGGAAAATTCTGCAGAATAACATTCCCAGTATCTTCAACTACTAAATTGAAAGAGGTAGAAAAGAAGATAGAGGAAGGGTTAGAACCTATATGTTAAAAGAGACTTAGGTACCTACCTACCAAACTCAATGTATGAGTCTTATTTAGTTCTTATGTAAATAAATTTTAAGTATGACACTTGAAAATCTATTTAATTTGAACGCTGATGAGATAGTTGATGATATTAATGAATTATTGCTAATTTTAGGTTTGATAATAATACTGTGTTTATCTTTAGAGATACGTACTGAAATATTGATGGATGGAATAATGTGGTGTCTGGGATTTTCTTAAAAGTAATGTGAAAGAGGATGTGGTAAACAAGATGACCATGAGCTGATAATTGGGGAAGCTGGCGATGTCTACGTGTGAATCCATTATACTACTCTTTTTGTATATGTATGAAATTTGCCATAATAATAATTTTGAGAGTCTATCCAGGACAGGAAAATTAAAGTAGCAGTCAAATTAAAGTCACAGAGTACATTTTCTTTTTCATTTGAGACCCTTAAACATTTGCATATATTACTTTGATATCCAGAAATAGTTCTCATTGTATACTTAATTCTATGTCTGTTTAATTGTTTCGTTCTTTAACCACTTGGCAATACAAGGCCAGAAGCTGTTTTTCGCTTCTGTATTTTCAGCATCTAGCAAATTTTCTGGTACATAGAGAGTTCTCACCAAATGTTTGTTTAATAAATGACTGATGCTTTTAATACCAGCCTCATATGAAACCAGACTTTCAATAGGGAATTTTCCATTTGAAAAACCACATGCCTAGTGTCAAAAACGATAATTAAAACAGCTAAAGCAAAAGAAAATTAGGTAATATCAAAAATTCGAAATTTGAGATCGATTTCAAATTTCTGGAGCAATTGTAACTGTCCCATGTCCTAACATGGAGACATCACAGCTTTATCTGTTTTAACTGTTATCTTTTTCTTTGGGAGCTGTTCATATGAAATTTTATGTTTACAAATTGTGATGGAAAGTGATTGCATTTTATTGTTAAGAAATCGCTGTATTCTTGCAACAATCAGAAGTTGAGAATGAGGACTGATTATTAGTTTCTCTAATGTTAACTTATTCCATATTTGTTCGCTCTGCAATGTGACTCTCAGGGCAGATTGGAACTCTAATTAGGGGTCTGTTTCCCTTTGATGTTGACGGCAACTCTTCTTAGTATTAATGTATATGGACGAGAGAATAGATCTTTAAATAATTTAAAAACAGCTTTGTGTATTATGAATACAGACATATAAAAGATTTAATGATGTGACTTTTACATATTTATACTATGGTGCACATAAACACACACTCCATGTATTGTATATAACTATGTCTTGGGGACTAAATGAAGCTCATAAAATCTTGCCAATAATTATGTTGACAGAGGGAATATCCTTTTTTGTTTATTCATTCATTCCTAGAAATGGCTGAAGCTTCTTTTAACAGTGATCTGCCTGATTTTCAAACCTTAGTCTCTTAAAAGAGAATCCTCGCTTAGATTCCCTAAATTGAGGAACACACGTTTTTACAGCCGTGGCAAATTAAAAGAAAGAGGAGCCTCAGCTTTATGTCTTCACAGGTCAGGCATATGGGAGTATACATTTCTTAGCAAAAACTGTTTCACAATAGTTGACATTTTCTCTTTTTCTGCATGTTTCTTTCATAAATATTGTGAGCTACAGCTGTAATCCTTCTTTGGGCACAAGTGGCCTACAGTGAGATTGTACTGTATTGTATTTATAAGTCGTAAGTGGTGCTTGACATGGCAGTAAGAATAGCTTGTCTGTGACTTCCACGGCGAGGGGCACTGGGGTTTTGTTGGTCAGAGGTGTATTTTTCACTTATTATGACACAGCTTCTGTATTTGAATGGTCCAGTTACATTTAACCTACACACTCTGGCTTTATATATGGATTGCTTAACACATAAATTATATCTTAAAGAAACTTCCAAAAGAAGAAAGGAAATAAAAAATAAAGCTAAGTAGGTTTTCATTCAGGGATCACAGAAACAAAGCTAAGAACAAACTCCTTCTAGGGTTGATTCTATTGATTCAGATGTAAGGCCGGAGCATTTCAGATTTCCTATATGCATAAATAATTTTTTTCTTTTGAAGATCGGGCCCCTGAGAAGCAGCCCTGAAACGGTTGCAGGAAAGCCCCTTTTGAAGGACTCTCAGCACAGGTCAGGGAACAAACAATGCCAAGGGGCAAGGTCTTTGTTATGCAGGAGGCCGTTGGCCATTTCAGAGCAGCTCGGGGTGTCAGAGAACCCAGTTGATGACAGATGGTGTGACTGTCCTTGCAAATTTTTCACCTTAAAATGACAGCCTATGTGGAAATACCCTGTAATCACTGGGGAAAGATACTCTAAAAGCCCCTTGAAAATTACATAAAAGAAAACAGTTTTTATTTCAGGTATAGGTCTGGACCCTTTTGATATTTAAGAAAGCTAGGAAGCTTGTAATGAAGAGATAGGAAAGAAGGAAAATGTTTCAGTTCAAAGTTCAGTTCCCCTACACGCAAAGCAATAAACAGCAAAATAAAAAAGAAAAGAAAAGAAAGAAAGAGAAAAGATAATCGATATCCTTTCACATTTTGCCTTTTAAGGACATATATTGTTTGACTTAGCACACACTAAGTCTGTAACCATATACTATGCTCTTTGAATGAAAGACGGGTTCTTTTTTTTTTTTTTTTTTGGTAACTTCAGTTATTGCAGAAACCAGCTGAAATAGAGAAATAGGAAGATTTCCCAGGTATATCCCAGGACAGAAGTAAAATACAAAATTAAGGAAGAAACTGCTTTAAGCAGCTTGCTTTAAAAATTGCTGTCAACATATGATCGGAGGGTTAAAAAACATCATTTTCCTTCCTCCATTTGTTCTTATTGAATCTACGCAAAAAGGTGAGGATGGGAGAATTCTGGAACTTCGGCAAAAATTTTGTATTTCCTTTGCATCTTTTCAATTTTTAATCATGTTGCTTTGTTCAAAATCATTAAGGAGATATTGGTAAAATTCTGAGTGACATTGAGGGGTTTCTAGCTTATATACTCTATAGATTTCTGGTGGCAGTCAGTATTGTAAAATTAAGACATATTAAAAAGGCCTGGTTAATTCTGAATGCAAACATTGTTTTAGGTTGGTTTTAATGAGAAAATCATAGCTGTCATTTCTGCTTCACATTCTTCCTCATGTACTGTAATTTGCTCATATAATGCACTGTGGTCTCAAGGAGCAGAATGAGTTTACAACAAAAGAATCAATAGTTCATTATTTTTTGATTCAATTATTTTTATGTTCCTTTAGTAACCTCATTAAAATTAGAAGTTTGAAAATTAATATTGGGATCAATTCATTAAATTGTTGGTTTATGTTCTTAAATGAGATTTCGCTTTAAGCTTCGTGTAAGAAGAATATTGATTTTCCCTCTGTAACATCGGAGACAGTAGCAGTTATTCAGCGAGGTGCCTTGTGGACAGATCCCAGACTGACCAGCTTTAAAAAGTATGTTCTCCCTTTGTTCGCTGGTCACTTCCCTCCTAAGTCCCCATGATAACTGAAGCCTTCTGTGGTTCACTATTGGAATTGAGTTTCTTGAGATATGGAGTTCAGTTGTATTTTGTAGTTTACGATTTTATTTTTAGGGAAAGGAAACATGGTTGAGTCAACAAGCTAAGTTTGGGGAATTTGCCTTTGGCTGACAACTGTATTATGAAAACGTAAAGAAAGAGGGGGAAGGAGGAAAGAAGAAGGGAGAGGATGAGAGGAGAGAACAGGAAGAGAAATAGCAGGCTTTCCTATGGATACAGTCAATTCCACTCTAGTGTACTGGCATTCTACATTAGCTGTCCTCGCCCATGGTTTTCTAGTGTGGCCACTTACGATACTAAAATAAGGATAAAATACCATAAAATTATAAGACCATTTCTAAAAATCCTAAAAGTTATCTTCAGAAATAGTTACCTCATCTGTTTTTCCCCTGCCCGGAGAACTGTGCTAAGGTGATAGGAAGGCATTGGGCGCTCACAGCTACGCTGCATCTAACCTTCCTGTCTGTAGCTCATTCCTTATTGTATTTGCCGTGGTCTTGTTATCTTTCCATCGTTCTTCAATCTTCTCTATCCAAAAAGTAATGCATTATTCCACATGGCATTAATCCGTTATAATATGTTAAAAATCTCCTCTGAAATTTGCTGAGGTTGAGGTGTGCTATTTAGATGAATTTGACCCTTTTTTTTTTTTTTTTTTGCATGCGGTACCTTTCAGAACCTTTATATGCTGAATAAATTCTGAGTGTCAAAACTGAAGCATAGTATATGGAAAAATGTCTCAAACTTAGGCCATCGAGGCTTCTTTCTTCCATTCGGGAAACAGCTCACAAGAGTCCTGATCCAGATGGCATTTGGGGGTAAATTCTGTCGGTGTCATAGTGCCCTGAAATTACACAGCTGGGGTCAGTGGATAAGAGGGGCTTAACACACGGACATACATACACTACCAAATGTCAAACAGATAGCTAGTGGGAAGCAGCCGCATAGCACAGGGAGATCAGCTGGGTGCTTTGTAACCACCTAGAGGGGTGGGAAAAGGAGGGTGGGAGGGAGACGCAAGAGGGAGGAGATATGGGGATGTATGTATACGTATAGCTGATTCACTTTGTTATACAGCAGAAACTAACACACCATTGTAAAGCAATGATACTCCAATAAAGATGTTAAAAAAAAAAAAAAAAGAGGGGCTTAACAGAAAGGGGTGGACATAAACCATGTCTGAAAACCCAACTGCCCAGTCCAACTGCTTTCTCCAGAAGAACATCCTGGCCACAGAAGGAACACATTTTTGTCAGGTAAGAAGCAACAAATCAGGCACCCATTCACTTAATACCCAGTCACAAGTATGCTCAGCTGTACGATCAGCTAACTCTGTCAGGCTTACTTTACAGAGTTCTGAAGCATGAATTTTGTTTGTAAAAGCACCTGGAAAATGGCAAGCATAACACCAGCATGAGAAACTATTATCGCTGGATGCAAACATACAGTGAAAAAAAAGCACAGGATCTAACTTCACAAGTATGTGACCCAGTTTTGCAATTATCAAGATGTGTAAACTTGGACAAACTGTGTGACCTCTATGCGTCTCAATTTCATCATCTATAAAATAGGGATAGTCATGCCTACCTCAAAAGTCACTGAGAAAGTTAAATGAAATAACGTGTTTCAAAGCTAGGATTGTGCAGACAGGAAATACATAATTCTAGTAGGGTTTCTTGCTGAGAGATATTCTTTGGGGTCTGACAACTCCTGAAACACACTGAGAAAATGCTAAATAATGTTCCTTCTTATCCAGGCCTCGAGACTTTAGTGCCACTACATTTATCAAAGAAAACTCAAAGACATAATAGTGCTAGAATGAAGAGGTTAGGTATTGGAAGTAGGGAACTAGATAAAGAAGTAGCATAAATGTGAGTCATCAAAATAACCTCAACTCTCTATTAACCCACTTTGTGAAATGCTCTGAAAATTACCAAATATTCCTATCTGGGATGATTTTAGCTGTGTGCCATTGTTTGAGAGAGAAGCTCTATTTCATTCCTTCAAAGTTTCCTGTGTTGCTTGTATGATTTCTCCAAAAGACCAAGGAAGAAGAACAACTGCTATTCAAATCAATCACTTAGATATCAGAATGTGATATTATGTATGTCATGCTTTTATATTTAGAGTGGATGATATTTCTTTTCCATAAGCCTGTGGCAAAACACATAATGCACCCTTCATTAGCAATATTTGTTGCCAACTAGAGGGAAAAGGCTTCTTTGCTGTTCCAGATTCACATCTCCCTCCACACGTCCACTGAAATGTACAGGAAGATGTGAACTTGGCCCCAAGCCACAGAAAATGCACATAAGAGAGAAAGTATTCGACCTGTTAACAACACCATAGACGTGCAGATTTTCTTTTATTTTTTCTCGAAGGAGATGTTTTATTTTTTAAGTTAAAAATGTATACATCCAAAAGAGCTGATAAACCATTTTCCCATACCATAAAAAGGGGCAACATAACAGATTGCAGGGTACAGATTCAGAGCCTGTACCCTTGTTCCCTGCCCTGAGAATCCTCTCTTCAATCCTCCCCTGAGGCTTTTCCCTTCTCCTTTTTTTAGATCTTGGCTCAAGTGTCACCACTTCAGAGGCGTTTCCTTGACCATCCTATCTAATCGGCTCCCTGCACCCTGTTCCCCTATAGGCTCTACTTACTGCTTATGTGTTTACTTCCTGATTAATTGTTTATTGTTTGTCTCCCCACTAGGCCTTTTTTTGTTTCCACTGAAAAATTGGTAGATGTTCTACCAATAGTTGAGTAAAAATGTGTACAGATTTAGACTAATAGCTTTTTTGTGTTTTTTGCAGTATGATAATAATTATTGAATATATTATCTGTATTACGTATTATGTGTCAGATATCATTCTGAGCCCTTTGTCGGTACAATTTTATTTAATCCTAACAACAATACTATGAGGTTGATACCACTGTCATCCCCATTTTAAAGCTGCATTTATTCAATAAGGATAAAGAACTCTAGAAGGTCAAAATCATTGAGTAATGATTTTCCCACTCAGTGTAGTGTAATCTTGGAAAGTAACTTAATTTTATTGAATGTTGGTTTCCTCATCTGTTAGAGTGGGATAATACCTCCCGCTTGGAGCTTCTGGAACATTGACTAGACAAGGGCATAAGACTGCATTTTCAGGGACAAATAGCTGTACAACAAAATGAGAATATTCTTTCTATGTCTTTATTCCTCTATTTTTCACCCAGTTCTCCTCAGTGATGTCAGTGGAATTTGCTTAGTCTCCAGACAGCTCAAGGCTGGTTACAATCCTGTTGTAAAATCTTACTCAGATGGTAGGTCAGATTCAGCTAAGTCAGATATTTCCAAATATAAAGCACTCCACGCTCCGAGTGAGTCCTGCCCTGGAGTTGATTATTCGTATGAAAAATGTGGGTTAAGCAAGGAGGAAGGCCCCCAGTAGGTGGGGATTTCCCTGAAAATAGAACTTCCAGATTCTGTGCGTGGCAGGTATCCATGAACTAGTAGACACATGTAAGGGCCAGCAAGGCATCAGGAGAAGGTGCTTAGAGCCACTTGCCTCTGACTCTGATTCCCTAATATAAGTCTTTACAAGATTATATATTTAAATTGTGGCTACAAATTTAGCACCTGAGCCATATTGCTGAACTCCAGTATAAAACTCAAATTGTGAACCATTGGAACCAAGTTGATGATAAAAGTCCATATAGCTAAATATATTTATATGTGTGGGTATATATGTAATATATATGTATGATATTGTATATGTATGTATGTGTATGTATGTATATAAATGCTTGTACATATAAGCTTTACAAATACATATTTAGAAAAAAGTACAAAGAAAAGTACAGGCAATCTTGCTCAGGATCATAAGGTCAGTTTGTAGCAGACGTGGGATTGTAATTCATGTCTATCTGACTCTAATGCTTGTTCTATATTAGCAGATGACCATTTGTGGTTAACAGTTATACATACACATAGGGTAATAGTCATTCTTTTTTTTAAACACTTAACTAATTGTCATTAGCCATGCTGTATGTCTCATATAAGCCTCTTAATTGGTCTACAATATAGGTGTTTTTAGACTCACTTTACAAAGCGAAAAAGTGACTTCAAAAAGTTTATCCAAGGTTGCGTCACTGTTAAAATCACAGTCTCAAGGCCAAACCATGTCTCCCTCACCCACGCCTCACCCAGGTTTTCCTTTTCATTCTTTCCTTTTCACTATGTTGCTGTTCCTAATTTACTAAGTGTACAGTAAAATCAGAACTGAAAACATGTCTTTACTTTCATCATGTCCCCTCCAACATGCTGGAGCTCACATACTTGTACTAATCACTCATGTTGTCTTCTTTCTAACCGCATAAAAGTATTTGATTTATTAATGATATGGTGGGAAAATGTTAAAAGGAAAAGAAGTCCAGAGGTCAAACAGTTTCTATGTAAACTCCACTGCCCCTTCCCTATTTGGCTACTTTATAGTAAATCAAATCCACTTTATATAATGAAGCTTGTCTTTATTATCCCATTATGGCTGCCTTAGCAAGGAAGTAGCGTGTACGTTTCAGTTTTAGGTCATTTGTAATTATAAAAAGATATGCAGGAAAGCCATGTACTTCTTGTATGCTTTTAAAATCTTCTCCTTCGGTTGTTCATCACGTTTTTACTGTTTTATAAAGAAAGTGTTAGAAAGCTGTGTTTTTATTGCCCTGATTCCTTTAATAGTACCTACTGTGAAACTAAGCTGGATACCTGATTGATGCCATTCCTACCTGTCTGGGAAGATAACGAGCAAACATCGAGGGGTCTGTTCTCCAGGTGATGTGTGCATGGAACCCCATTAATGTTAATGGGAATCCTGCAGCTAAGCACGGTGACTGGAGACAAGAGGCTTAGGGTGTGGTAGGTCCATTAATACTTATTTCCTTCATAGCAGCTGGTTGGAGTACAAGGGGTAGGCAGTCCTTTTGAAGCTAACAATCCGCCATATTTAAAAAGTGTAAGCTATGTAGATGTGTTGTCAATAAACTCTTTGTAGAAAGTAGACTTACTGTAAATTTTACTATAGAAAAATTTCTTATGAAATGCTTATTTTTTGAATAATGTTTTCATAATTCATCTTCCTCAAAATGACTATAACAATTCTATAAAGAATTGTATAGGGGCTTCCCTGGTGGCGCAGTGGTTGGGAGTCCGCCTGCCGATGCAGGGGACGCAGGTTCGTGCCCCGGTCCGGGAAGATCCCACATGCCACGGAGCAGCTGGGCCCGTGAGCCATGGCCGCTGAGCCTGCGCGTCCGGAGCCTGTGCTCCGCAACGGGAGAGGCCGTAGCAGTGAGAGACCCGTGTACAGCAAAAAAAAAAAAAAAAAAAAAAAGACTTGTGTAAAGAGTTTTGATCATTGGTGGTTAATTGAAAAACGGATATGAAATTTAAGAGCCAAAAACGACGTAGTTAAAAAGGTTGGTGACATAAACTGATTAAAATCTAGACAAGAGAAGAAAAGTATAATACACAGAAAAGACGAAATTCCATGCTTAGGCAAAGTCGTATTTTTAAATAATTCAGAGATAAGATACATGTATAACTGTATATGTATACATATATATGTGTGTGTGAATCAATCCACTAGTAAAGCAACATATACAAATATAAATTACTTAATTTACTCTGTAGTACTTTCTTAGGTCTAGGCATTATTTTAGACACTCACACTGACAGACTGGGGTCTTCGTCTCATGAAAGTTATAATCTAGGGGGATTATAAAGTAGAAAGGAAGCTTAGAAATAGATATCCAACCTTTATTTTCTGCAGATGGAAACTGACGCTCAGAGAGATGCATTGACTTGGCCATTGACACAAAGCTAGCTGATGAGAGAGCCAGTGTCCAAACACCAATTCAAAAACATCAAAGTGTTAAATAAAAATAACTCCCAACCTTTATTTGCATAATCAGAGAAAATATGTTTTAGAAGTAGAAATTTTATAAGAATGTATCTATAGATATATAGATAGACAGACAGCAGCGGGAGGGTCGATAGCCACGGAGGGAAGGAAGGGAAGGGAGTGTTGGAGGTCAATCTCAAAAGATAGTTTGACGTAAGGCGTTAGATACTCTGTTGAGGAATGTGGGTTCAATCTTAAAAAGGTTGAGGAAGTGTTACAGGTTAAAACAGAGGCAACATGATCAAATTAATATATTTGAAGTGATATTTTGATGGTTGTATGAGATGGAGTGAGTCAAAAGAGTCGGCAGAGTCATCAATTTGGAAATATATGTGATATTTGATGTAGGGATGCTAGAAAAGGTAGAAAATGAGTGAAAACAAATGAATTTTAATTGACAAATATTTGATAGTGGACTTACAGGACTTGAAAAATGGGAGAGTGAGGGAGATTTGAGAAAGCTTTTTGAGAGAGAATGGCATTTCATGAGTTGTCAAAACCCAGGGTATGGGTGAAGTATCTCAGGGAAAGTGAAGAGATTTGAGAACAAGATGCTGAGGATCTCAGCCATTTATCGGACCTACTGAGCAAGGGGAAAGGTCCTGTGGAAATAAAGTAGGAAGAGTTAGTATCTGGAGTCTTTTGATAATTTACTTCATATGATGAAAATATTTCATCATTATGGATCTTAAAAATAATGTATAAAACTTCACGATTACACTCTATTGTTGTAGATAAACTGTTGGCTTATCAGAACCTTCTTCATTAAGCCACCTGAATTTAATTTAATCAGCAGTAAATAATAAAGTTCATTTGCCAGCCAAACCCTGAGACTGATACATATCAGATTGAATTTGAAAGTGCTCTGAAGCACTTGTGGAATGCAAGCTGGTATCATGAGGAGCCCACCCTCACCTTTCGTAAGAAATCATACCACAAACTTCATTCATGTCGTTCACTGACCCCAGAAAGGTGCTGAGCCTAGTAGACACACAGAATATATTCTAACTTCACTTTGACATTTGAAGCATATCAGGCCATAAAGATAAGCTACGTATCAATCCAGTGGTACGGAAACTTCAATCTGAGTGTACTTTAAAAAATTCAGATATCATGATATGGGATATACTTTTTAATTGCATTACCCATTTTAAAATGTGTCTGTTATAAAGTCTTGCCTCATTATAAACTAGAAGTTATGGTGACAGAGCAATATTTTTTACTGTCCAGATAAAAAAAGAATTCCTAATTCTACCCTTTTCTGGTGATGCTGTTAGTTGCCTGGGGTCTCAGTGGCTTCACTTCATTTAACATGAAGAAGTAAAAAACTGACATATAACAATCCCCTGGAGGGACTATTCATAATTGTTCTTTTTTTCATTTAGTAAAAGTTTTTACATTAAATATAAGGCCTGTAAAATATCAGTGTTCTTTTCTACATAAACACACTAATTTATGTCTTATGGCAGAAAGCTGTAAATTGAATTTACATTTTCTATGTGCACTCTTTTTTGCAGTCTTAAAAAAGAAACCAGGATATCATCTTATCTAGTCATTATCAAATGCTTTATATAATAAATATTTAATAAACTCTTCATTGGATTCTTTTTTTTTTTTTTTTTTTCGGTACGCGGGCCTCTCACTGCTGTGGCCTCTCCCGTTGCGGAGCACAGGCTCCGGACGCGCAGGCTCAGCGGCCATGGCTCACGGGCCTAGCCGCTCCGCGGCATGTGGGATCTTCCCGGACCGAGGCACGAACCCGTGTCCCCTGCATCGGCAGGCGGACTCTCAACCACTGCGCCACCAGGGGAGCCCCATTGGATTCTTTAAATCGCTGTTATTGTGCTCTAATTCACATACAATAAACTGAATGCACTCATTTTTAAGTGAATAGTTTGGTGAATTTTGATATACGTCTACACCTATATAACCACCACCCTAATCAAGTTATACTACATATAATCATCTCAAAAACTTTTTTCATGCTCTTCTTGTTGTCCCTTCCTGGGAATCCCCTCCAGCCCTCCCCAGGTGCTATTAATCTGTATTTTATCGCTATAAGTTAATATTACCTTTTTAGAACCTCATGTAAATAGATCATACAGTATATATGCTTTTATGCCTGGCTTCTTTCACTCAGCATGTTTTTAAGATTCATCCATGTTATTTGTGTATCGATAGTTTGTTTCTTCATATTGATGACTAGCATCTTATTGTATGAATATGTCACAGTTTGGACAGCGGGGTTCTACTTTGTGGCTATTACTAATAAAGCTATTGTGAACATTCATGTTCCAGTCTTTTTGTGGTTATATATGTATTTTTATCTCTTAGGTAAGTACACTCACCAGATGATTTTTGCTGAGTCATATAGTGAGTGTATATTTAACTGTATAAGAAATTGTCAAACTGTTTTCTAAAGAGTATAACCGAAGAGCAAATATTTCCATCAGAGAGTTCTCAATGTTCCACATCCTCATTTAGCCATCCTAGCAGTAAGTAGAGGTATACCTCCTCAGTTTTAACTTCTTTTTCTCTGATTATTAATCATATTGGACACTTTTTTCTTGGGCTTATCGAAATTTGTGTCTCTTTTGTGAAGTATCTGTTTAATTTTTTTGCCCATTTTAAAAAATTATCTTTTTATTACTGAGCTGTGTTCTACATGTATCCAGGACACAAGGTTTTTGTTGGGTGTATGTATTATGAATATTTTCTTCCAGTTTGTGTTTTGTTTTTACATTTTCTTAATAGTGTCTTTTGAAGAACAGAGGTTTTCAGTTTATTATTTCTTTCCCTTCGTGGTTAGTGTATTTTGTGTCCTGTTAAAGAAATCCCTGCTTAGAGTTGCAAAGGTTGCAAAGAGTTTCTCCTGTTTTCTTCTAGAAATTTTACATCTGTACTTTTATGTTTCATTCTCGTATCTATTTTGAGTTTAATTTCATGTATGGTGTGAGGTAGGGTTTGATTTTATTGGATTTTTCATATCAGTTGTTCCAGAACAACTTGTTGAAAAGATTAATTCTTTACACATTGTATTGCCTTAAAACTTTTATCCAAACTCAATGGACCTTATATATGCGGGTCTATTTCTGATTTTCTATTCTTTTTCCATTGATACATATGTCTATCTTTATGCCAATTCCACACTGTTTTGGTAATTTTCATTTTATATTAAATATTGAAAGTTCTCCAAATGGTTCTTACTTTTTCAAAATTGTTTTAGCTATCCTAGGATTTTTGTATTGCCATATAAATTTTTAGAATCAGCTTTTATATTTCTTTGAAGAGCCTGCTGACATTTTAATTGAATTGAATGTATACATCAATTTGGGGTAAACTGACAACTTATTAATGTTGAGTCTTCCAAACCACAAACGAAGTATATCTCTCCATTTATTTAAGCTTTCTTTAACTTTCACATGACACTGTTTTGTAGTTTTGAGTGCATTTTTGGGTTAAATTTGCCATTAAGTTTTTTTTTTTTTTTTAACATCTTTATTGGAGCATAATTGCTTTACAATGGTATGTTAGTTTCAGCTTCACAACAAAATGAATCATTTATATATATACATATATTCCCATATCTCTTCCCGCTTGCGTCTCCCTCCCTCCCACCCTCCCTATCTCACCCCTCCAGGCGGTCACAAAGCACCGAGCTGATCTCCCTGTGCTATGCGGCTGCTTCCCACTAGCTAACTACCTTACTTTTGGTAGTGTATATATGTCCATGCCATTAAGTTTTTATACTACTGATGCTTTTATAAATGTTATTTAAAAATTATATTCCTATTGCCCATTAGCATTGGATTTTTAAAACTTTGGTCAGAATATGTTTCTCCTCTGCTCAAAAACTTCTAATGGTCTCTGAGTTCACGTAGTAAAATCTAAAATCCTTCTGAGCTAAAGTATTTAGTCCCATACAATCTTGCCTTTGCTGCCCTACTGACCTCCTTGTACTTCATTAACTCTGCGCCAGGCACAATGACCCCCTTGCTCTTATTTGAAGATGCCAAGCAGTCTTCCACCCCAGGGACTTGCTCTGGCTTTTTCCTTGAAACACTCTCCTGCTTAGATTCACAGCTGGGACGCTGACTCTCTGTGAGGTCTTCTCTGACTACAGCGCATTAAAAACGCACCCCTCTTCTCTGCAAGTTCAGGCCTTGCCTATTCCCTTATCCTTGCTGGATTTTATATCATCTCACACTCTCTATATTTACTTGGTTATTTTTCCATTTCTTGTCACTCCCACCATAAGCTCATGAGGGAACAAACGTTGTTTTGTTCACTGCTGTAATCATAACTGTGCCTGAATATTGTAGTTGGCACGCAATAAATACTAGGATGAATGGCCTGATTATGAGAATTATTTCAACTATGAGGGCAGAGATCAGACTGCTATGAGCTACAGGGTGGCAAGGCAGTAGAAGAAAGAATGGCTAGTGAATAATGTCACTCCTTGGGGACACTTGTTTGAGAGGGGCAACTGGGTAAGATGGAAGCTGCTTGCGGAGCTGGTGTTTCAATCCAAGCTAACCGAAGCTTGGAGGGCATTTGATTTCTGGATTTAAAAACTATAGTGTTTAAAATATGAGAGCTACTAATAAGGGAAAAAGAATTGATTAGTCACTCGGATCTATTAAAATATGCTGAATTAATTTTAAAGATAATAGTAATTATAATACAGTCTGTTTCTTACAAAGACATCAGTAATTGAAAGATTATTTTTTAAAAGTGTAGAAAACAATTCTCATCTTCATTGTACTGAGATACAGAGATACAATGACGTTTTTTCTTAGGCACACTGAGTGGTAAAACTTGACTTGCATTTTATTCTCTTTCAAGTGCTTTCTATTTCAGGTCAGATTCATGAAGTTTCAGAATATTCATGTATATTGTGTCCTACAAGAGGGTCAACATGACTCCCCATTTTCCTGTGTAATTTGGAGTTAAATGAGCACATTTGGTTAAAGGTCTGTGCTAATGGTACCAATCTAATTAGTTTGTTCCCCATGTAAAGCAGGGAGCTTTGCTTTGTTTTTTATCCCAAATTGCACCCCAGTGGCCATTTTGAAATTGTATGACGGTTCTACACAAGGATGTCATAAGGAGGAAATGTGGATGTCTTAGTGAAATCCATAAGCTCTATTCCAGATCATAAATGTGCTACGCTTTACTGATGCTGAGTCCGTCGAGTAATCTTCACATGTTCATTTTATCTAGTTTACTTGTCTGCCTTTTCACGTGGCATCTCTTTGTGGGTCCTTCGTAATGTGAAACTTATCTGGGTGATTCACAGGCCAGGTGAAGACACCTTTGTGTTCTATTTAAGGATACGGCTAAAGACTATTGTGAGAACTTCGTCTCTTGAGGAATGCCGTGGCCTATTTACTTTAGAATTCACAGATTCTGAGCTCTATGGTATGTTGGTGAATTTAAAACTCAGAAAAACTATTATTCTCTTATGCATTTCTTAATCTGTGTATCTAAATGCTTTTTTAGAACGTAATGGATGTCCAGTCCTGTCTCTTATGTTGGACATTATACTCCTTGTATAATGGAGTATAAATTGGAAATTATACTCCTTGTATTTTGCTTTCGTCGCTTCATACTTTAACAAATTAAAAAGTGGCAGTACCTTCAGTAATCTCACCATGATATAGTAACAAACCCTTGTGCTCTTATACAGGATAAAGAAGAAAATGATAACTAAGATAATAAACAACAGGAAAAAAAGAAAGAGGGGGAGTCCCTTTAAAATAGCCCTCGTTTAAGGCCAATGTTGGGAGCTTAGAAAAGGAGAGAGACAACCATTTAAAAGTAACCTTCATTCCTAAAATCTTGAATAAAACCTAGTCCTCTTCCAATATTTTTAGTATAGCACATATGAGTTTTTGATATTTCACGGAAACAGACATTTTTAGATAGCAATAGTGGCAGCAGTAAGTAGGATGCCAAGGATTGAATAAGTGTGGGACCCATGCTGGAGCCTGAATAGACAGAGGCCTTAGTGAGTGACTGGATGTCAGAGCATCAAAGGTGATCTGCCAGCATTCTGGTCTAAGTAAGAGCATGGAAGGAGTTGCTATTAACTGAGATGAGGAAGACTAGAAGAGGAAGAGATGGGGCAGTGGTAGATGATCAAGGATGGTTTTTGATATAAGCTTGTGATCTTGTAAGACATGTAGCTGGAGATCTCATTTTGGCACTTGGATTGAGAATAGATATAGGCTGGATATATAAATGGAAGACTTCTTGGCAAATGGGTAGTATTTCAAGCTATACAAGTGAATGAAATCATCTAGCGTTGGCTTGTGGAAGCATCAATCCATCTCTGGCTTCATCCTCCCATGATGTTCTTCCTTTGCATGTGTCTGTGTCAAAATGCCCCCTCTTAAAAGGATACCAGTCCTATTGGATTAGAATCCCAATGACCTCATTTCAACTTGATTACCTTTGTAAAGACCCTGTCTCCAAATAAGGCCACATTATAGAACACTGACTGAATCAAGGGAGAATAAAATCCCAACAGCAAGTTCACAGGGTGCCTGTTAAGCTCAGAGCTAATCTTCTCTTCTCTGGAGACTCTGAATGATGTTTTAGAATTTTTTTCAGTAGGTAACTCCAGTTCTGATATCAATTCCCATGTGCGGTTTTCCAACACCACCAAGCAATTCTCCAACATCAGCTGGAGGTCCTACAGTTCAACTCCATTCTGACACTATCTACCTGGAGGTAGTATCAGATCCCACAAGTTAAGGGCTCAATCCCACAGGAAAGTCCCCCACTTTAGATGCCAATCGCAAGTCCATGTTGTTAACTATAAATAGGAAATCCCCATGACCCCCTTCTTGGGGTTAATTAATTTGCTATAGCAGCTCACAGAACTCAGAGAAACATTTTACTTACTAGATGACCAGTTTATTATAAAAGGATATAACTCAGGAACAGCCAGATGGAAGAGATAAGTAAGGCAAGGTATGGGGAGTGGACGCAGAGCTTCCAAGCTCTCTGAACAAGCCACTCTCCCCAAATCTTCACCAGCCCAGAAGCTCTTAAATCCCTGTCTTTTGGGGTTTTTGCAGTGGCTTCATTACATAGGCACGATTGATTAAATCACTGGCCACCAGTGCTTGAACTCAATGTCCAGCCCCTCCACTCTCTGGAGGTGGGACTGAAAGTTCTAACCCTCTCATCACAATGTTGGCTTCATTGGCAATCATCCCGCATCCTTAGGTTTCCTGGGGCTTTCCAAAAGTCACCAGCATAACAAAAGACACCTTTTCTGCTCTCCTTAGGAAATTTCAAGGGTTTTGGGGCCAGGAATGGGGACTAAAAGCAAATACAAATTCCTTATTATAAATCACAGTACCACAATAACATAGTCACATGGTTCAAAATTAAAAAGTGAAAAGCTTCCTTCCTGTCTCTCCCCTAGTCATCCAGTTCCCCTCTCCATGGGTACCTCTGTCATTCTTTTATTTTGTATCCTTCCAAAGATATGTTAGGCTGATATAAGTATTTATAAGAAAATGTGAATATATATTTCACATTCATTATATATTCAATATATATTTCATTATATATATTCAATATATATTTCACAGTTCATTATAACTGTGTTATAAACACAGTTTTGTGCCTTATTTTTCCCTAAATAAAATATTTCAAGTTCTCTCCATACCAATATACAAACAACTTCCTTATTCTTGTTTATAGCTGAATTATATTCCATTTTCTGGATATAATTTATCTAATCAGTCCTCAGTTGATGAGCACTTAGGTTCCTTCTACTTTCCTAGTAGAAAATATTGTCGTGAGGATGCCTGTGTGTTATTTGAATGTGATCAAGTTTATCCATAGGATAAATTCCTAATAGCAGAATTACTAGGTCAAAAGATGGTGAGCTTTTAATTTTGTTGGACGTTGCCAAATTGCATTCTGTATGGGTTTCAGTGAATTGAACCTACACAGTCCAAGTGTAAGTTGGACCCCTTAAATCATGTAAGATTTTTCTCCAGTCTTATTTCAGCCTTAAAGATAGCTTGAAAAAAAAGGGAAACTTTAATCTAATTCTTAAATTATTTAAATAAACTTGAATTTAATGAGAATTAAATAAATAAAATCATAAAGCAAATTTGTTCAGCATAGATAACATTCCAAATATTGACTTTTTCCTTCCCTCTGGTGTATATTAAGTTACATGTAGCCAGCCAATTTCCTTTTGGTGTTATTATAAAAAGATAAACAAATCCTTAAGTAAAATTTTAAAAAGGACTCCATGAAGGAGTCATTTAAATTAGGATTAAATTTGTGAATTTTGATATGGAATAAAAGTATATTTTGTTGTTTGTTTTTTTCTGACAGTCTATATAAAACATTATATTGTAAAATAAGTAATGTTGAGAAGAAAGACAGGGAGAGAATTACTTAACAGTGCACTTTATCCTACTCATATGAAAGTAAGAACTTTGTTGTAACTTTGACTCCTTATGAAAGAAAAATGATTTCAGGGAGCACATTTCTATGACCAGAGTCAGAAGTGAAAGATTAACCACAGAAGCAGAATCAGTGTCCTGTGACTGAGGATGAGACAAGGAGGACTGATATTTGGAGTGTCCGGGAGAAAAGACGCATTGATGCTTAAAGGAAGAGTTTTGCAATATCTAATAACGTGATTTTTTTTATCTGGAGTGATGTAAAGAACCCCTTAGCGCCCAACCAACTTTGTTTTCCTTGGACAATATTTAAAAGGAAGTGGATTTTGCTCGATTTGACCCAGGTGGGTGAAAGGGAAGAGAACAAATAACCAGAAATTATATTAGCTAAGACTTGTGGGCTCCTGCCTGTAGACTTGTATGGAAAAGTTATTTTTTAAAAATAGGCTTAAAAAAAAAAAAAAGTAAGATACTAGGCTAAGCACAAATTCCAAACAAATAAGGTCAGTAGGTCTCTGTGAACCTTATTCACTAAAATTTGACCGGATCAACCTTCTGAATCAGCTCTTCTTGAAAAAAGTATTTAAAACTCTATCTAGGCTTGGAAGCCTGGCCTGATGAGCAACACACAACAGCATAAAGCACACGGGGGTGAGCTTATCCACTGACTTATTGCCTGTCTTTGGCCAAGTCATTCACTGACTATAATTCTGGCCACTTGCAGAATCAACACAAAGGAACCCTACATTCTTTTCATCTCAGGGAGGATTTTACAGAGCTAGGCCTTAAAATTAGTTTAAGTTAGTCTAAAATTCTCGGCACAAGTTTCTGACCATATGATCATATATTTACTGACAGGATGCACTTAACTTTGTCCATTTTGTGTGACAGTATGTGGAACCTGTTTGTGGATACAATGTATTTTAGTATATTTAAATTCATGATTTTTTTTTCCTGATAAATTGATAGGTTACTGTGAATAAAAAACTAATTTCTTCTTCTTCAACAAAATCTCAGCCTCAAGATCAAAAGAATTCCTCTCTGTTAAAAATGATTCCATTTCAACATCATTCATTAACTCCATGGAATTGATAGAGTTTAACACTTTGTTTGCTACTCAGGTCACATTCTTTTTTTCGTGGAAGAGCAAAAAAAATGAATGAATATTCACACTTAACTTTCAGCTTCAGGCTAAAATGTATTATGCACCGTATTTTGGTTTTTAAAAATAATCACCTTGTCACAGTTCAATGGCAAAGTGAAGTCAACTCTGTCAACAGAGACAATTTGAGGGGAAAAAACAGTCTTCACCCCCTTGAGTATCATTTCGTTTGAATGCTCCTGATTTTCTACCTGCTGCTTTTTTGGGAATGCTCCATGGGACAGTATAATGAACTCTAAAATCCCACACACGGAAACCTCATCCTTGCTGGCAGCACAGAGCTGACAGGTACGGATGTTCTCATACGTTGTCCCTATTTGAACACTATATTTTATGTACATAAAGTGCATGTCTAGAAGGTTCCTTTTAAACTCCACAGGCACAGAAAAAAACCTGGATCCCCATATGTCTACCAATGTATTGCATGAATATATTAACACCATCACATCACCAACTGCTTTCATTGTTTTCCTGTAAATGGAATCATAGGCAGGATATACATCACTTTCGATGTATCTTTCGACATATCCCAGAAGAAAGCAAAAGTGTTTGTTAGAAAATGCTTAGGTGGAAAAGTAAAAGTAGTAGACATAATCTATGATAGCAGATATTGGCAATTGAATGCAGCTGACAATTTTTTTGATAGGGAGGGGAGATGGGGTTGTAGAGGAGGTTTGGATTCTATTATTTTAAAACTTATTCTCCAAGAAAGGCCAGAACGCTTTCCACAACTTTGTGTTGATTCTGTTTTTTTGCGGTACGCGGGCCTCTCACTGTTGCGGCCTCTCCCGTTGCGGAGCACAGGCTCCGGACGCGCAGGCTCAGCGGCCACGGCTCACGGGCCCAGCCGCTCCGCGGCACGTGGGATCTTTCCAGACCGGGGCACGAACCCGTGTCCCCTGCATCGGCAGGCGGACTCTCAACCACTGCGCCACCAGGAAAGCACTGTGTTGATTCCTTAGAGGCCAGGTACTTTTCAATTGACCTCTGTCTAAAGCAGATGAAAAGTAAATGAAGATTATTTCTGAAGAAAATCAAGATGTGTTTAATGGCTAGAGTGGTTCAGCTTTCCTGCCTTTCATTATTATTGTTTTTATTTTAATAGAGATCAAAACCTTTGAAGAATTGATACTACTCTGGCATATTTTCAGATATTGCATAGCAAATAAGTAAATCAATGAATGAATGCGTGAAGGCAGATAAGGGAATCCTAAGGTCCTACAAATGACAGAAAAAGATTATTCCTCATAGGAGGATTGATACAATTAATATAGGTTTTTCTTTAATGTTGTATTTTTTTGCCCTGGTCTGGGTACCCTGTGACAGTTGCTTAAGCTCTCAGAGTCTGGGGTGACCATGACCACAGGAATAATGTTGTCCAATTCCCATCTTCTGATAATGATGTTCTGAGGTCATATGAGATTTATAGAGACTTTGAGGTCCTTAGGAGAAAAGCTTAACACGAATTCAAGTGGCAGTCACTGCCAAGAATACATTCCACCCAAGAAAATTTTGGGTTTGATACTCTTAAGTTTCAGGAGAACAAGTTAAGAAAAACTCATATTATGAGAGCAGGCAAAAGCCAGCAGTAGTTCAAAATGGTTGATCCAAGAAAGAAATTGAATTGAGCTGTGGTTAATGAGCAGAGTAAGGCTAACTTCAGTGAATTTCATACAGGTCAAAGGCAGCTTTGTAGACAAAAGTCCCAAGCTGTCTGTGTTCTGCAGCTCACCATGAATTTTTTGTTGCAGAATCCCATACATGTGGACCTACATTTCTAGGAGATTGTAATAAAAGCCACCAAAGCAAGTGTGGGCAACTCTGCAAATCAGTAAGTGTATCTATAGATAGCTCCATAAATGCCAAATAAATACACATGTGAGAGACATATGTAGTTTGTGATTATTTTAAATTCCATTTTACAAACTGATAAACTTTCTGGACAGAGTGAGAAAGAAAGATACGCAGGTAGTACAATATTGTCAATGTGAGAAGGGTTAATGAACTAAGAGTATTTCTGTCATGGTTCAAAATGGCCAACAGTTACACATCTTTTAACAAAATCCAGTTAGGTGGTCAATTATAGACTTGGCTCATTTTTTCATATCATGTCTCCTTTTTCTTCTAAGATGGTTTATTAGCAGGACAAACTTCTTGTGGTCATTGAGGACAAAGGAAGTGAAGGTTGTATCTCATTATGTGCCTTGAGTCTCCGTGCCCTTCCACCCCCTCGACTTTGCTCATGAAGCACCTTGGATGTACCTCCATCACGGCACTGACAACACTGATTGAGATTGTGTGTTTACAGCCCTTCTCCTAGAGGACAAGGGTTTCTTTCTCGCTATCACTAGTGTCTGGGGATTAAGTCACTTTTACAGAATAGGACTGAATGTTGTCCATGTGCTCAAAGAAATAGCGCTAAGCAGGTGTTCTTAAAAGGAAGGTCATGCAGCTTTAGTCACAGCTTAGGAGAGTAGGGTAACTATGGTCTGCATTAATAAATACAGGTCAATGAAAGGTAATGGTACAGCTGGACTGGTAAGGCCACATTTGGAGTAATGTGTCTATTTCTCAGTAATGCGTTTTGGAAGGTCTTTAGTGTACAATGTAATTGGAGAAAGGTTTAAGGAAACTGGAAAAGTTCAAGCTAGAGAAGCCTTTTGGGGGCATTACCTTTCTTTTGATTTTGTCAGTTTCTTATGAAGCAAGATTATATTTGTTTTTTGTGACTCCAGAGGAAAGAATTAAATGAATAATGATAGATAAAGCACACATTTAGCTGTATATTAAAAAAATATATTTTTCATTGTTTTAGCATTATAAATAAAAATAAGTACATAATTCTATCTACCATTACCATTTTATAAATGTAATAATGTTTTCACAATAAAATAGAGTAGACATAGTCTCATAATAGAGGATAGTCTGTTAATATTAATAAATGTAACTTTAAGAAAAACCCAGAACATCATTCTTATTTCTCTCAATTTCTCATAAGCCAATAAAAACATAGTGAATTGTCCCTGATGTAAGGCCTACTTTGGGGAGCCATTGGCCTCAATTACATTCCTCTTTTCCTCTCTGAGTCTTTAATTCCATGAATTCAATAAAAGGCAAAGGACAAATGTTGGTAGTGATTTTAAATCAAAGGTTTAAATCAAATATTTTTTTAAGTCTAAGATTTAAAAATTAGAGTGTGAAAGCATTTTTAATCCCTTATTAATGGCTAAACAAAACATTAATCCCTCAAGAACTGGAAGAGAAAGGTAGGGTTGAAACATTTTTCTCACTTGCTTTAAAGCCCTCTAAGATGCATCCAGATATTTCTTCTCTTCGCATTAGGCTCAAACTAGATGTTGGTGCAAATTGGTTAGTAAAATGGACTTTTCTGCTTTCTCATTTTCTCTCCATTCTTTGGATGAGCCGACTGGTTTAAAATATCAAGAACTGTAATGATAGGCCATAATTTATATGTGAGCATTAGCAAACTCTACATAAATGGTCCTAAGAATTGAAGAATTTAGTCAGCATTTTTCAGACGTCCCATAGCTTTTTTCAGCTTAAAGAAGGGTGAAGCTACACAGAGATTTAATATCTTCTTCCACTGGAAAGTAGCCACCTTTCTATCCAATTGTAACTAAAGAAAATGTATTTAATTTATTATTTCAATTTACAGAAGTGCATCTATAGCCTAAACCTCAGTGTAATACAGAGTATATATTTCATTTCAGTAAAGAAAGACTGAACTGAATCAATATTTGAAGGACCTGGAACTGTATGGAGGTCAACAGACTCTGGATCAGTCGAACTACCTAGCATATCTGAGTGTGTGTGTGTGTGTGTGTGTGTGTGTGTATGTGTGTGTGTGTGTGTGTGTGTGTGTGTGTGTGTGTGTGTGTGAGTGAATGCCTGAGTATGTGTACGTTACTCATTGCCCTGCATATTTTTTTTTTTTTTTTTTTTTTGCGGTACGTGGGCCTCTCACTGTTGCGGCCTCTCCCTTCGCGGAGCACAGGCTCCGGACGCGCAGGCTCAGCGGCCATGGCTCACGGGCCCAGCCGCTCCGCGGCATGTGAGATCTTCCCAGACCGGGGCACGAACCCGTGTCTCCTGCATCGGCAGGCGGACTCCCAACCGCTGGGCCACCAGGGAAGCCCTGTCCTGCATGTTTTAAAGTGATACACCTAGGGGTCTTATTATCTGAGTGCACAAAAGTGCCTGTGAAATCTGATACATCACCAGCCCTAGTCCTCACCTCCATCATCCCACAGGTAGTTAGCCGGCTCTTTGAAGTGGAATCATTCATTTCAGGGTGTTACTCTTCACTTTCTGGAATGAACAATTCTTACATTTAAAACAATTAGTTTCAATCTGGTTTGCAGGCTGAAGTGGTTTACTGGAACCTTGTAAATAAAGTTTTATGTTTCTTTAAAACCTTCCCTTAGAAGAGGCCGTGCTACTGAAAAGAAATCTTTTTCCATGAAGTTTTAGGAATTTGAATAGCAGCTATATCACTCAATACCATTGTTTAAACATCTCCAAAACCTGGGTTTCTGTTATCCACTAGTCTGTTTATTTTGTTTTTTGTTCCCTGTCCTCCAAGTTCTTCTCAAAACCTTTCGTTATTCTCAGCAGTTTTTTGTTTTTTTCTTTTTTAGACTCAGAATCAGAGTTGTACCACAGCACTCAGGAGGACAGTGAAAGTATCTCACTGGAGTTCAGGGACATGATCAAAGTCGTCTCCATAAAAGTCAGTGAAAAGCATGAGGTAGTCCAGAGGAAGTTTCCATGCCTCCTTCGTGGCCTGGCCCTGCAGCTTTGCGATAGTCATCCAGAATAGGATTAGCAAAAATGAAATTGTCTCCAACTGAAGGGTGTATATACTTACTTTCACCTTTTGTGAAAACTCATGACTTCCTGATATTTGCTGAGATGTAGCCAAGCTGTTTGAAACGCTAACCAAAATAATGTGCGAAATCCTTACTAACTAAAAAGTCCCCCAGACACAGTCACATCCAGAATCAGATTTTACTGCAAAGTCATTTCTAGAGATTTATTTGGAACTAAAAAAAGGAATATTCTAATAACATATTACTAAAATTATCATTTAAAACTAATATTTCCCTTTCGAGAGTACTCTGGAATTCTGGACATTTTTAGCTGATCGATGTCATTTTCTCTTCAGTTTAGGGAATTTTCTGAGATTTGAGGCACAAGTTCTGAGAGCAGATGCTAGTTCATGTTTTCAAGGCAGAAATTTGGATATTTCAGGATAATTTGTTTTTAATCCCTAATCACTTCCATGCTCATTTGATCTTAGACTCTAAATAGACTCTAGCTCAATCAATGAGCCTTAGACCATAAGAACAAGCGGAATATTCAATCTGCAAAGAGAGAGAGGAATGGAGAGACTGATGAAGAGGTTATGAGGGGTTCATTTATCAGCAGAGAAGGAGAAGAATGAGGCACTGTCTGAGGAAGGTACTAGATAACTACCATTGAGGGGCTAGCAGAAGGACTCTTGAAATATTCTAGACGTATTTTGTTCTTGTACACAAAATAAGACTCTCTATGACAGAGTCACTTCCATGGCCTTCACTTGCACATAAAAATTGAAATTCCAAAGGCATTTTCCCTTATTTCTATTATTTCTAAATTATAATCTGATATGCTAGGAAAGAAATTAAAATACAACTATCTAATTTTAATTAATGTACTCATTCAACAAATATCTAACTTTTCTCTCTCCCAAAGATTATCTTTTCATATATGGGAATATTTAAGTGGATTATAATTTTTTTCTTTTACCTATAGAATGATTACCAATGGTTGTTCATTTCTTTGGAGTTGTGAATCAATTTGAAAAGCCCAACAAAATGTTTAGCCCCTATCCTAGATAAAAGGTCAAACACACATACAATTTCAGAAACAATTTTATGGGCTTCACAAAATGCTTCAAGTTCATCCATGAATGCTTAAGAGGCCCTAGAGTAGAATAAGATAAAATGTAGCTTAGGTGACAGCTTACTATGACTGAAAGAGTTTTTGTTGGTGCCTTGGAAGTAAAAAATAGCTGATAAGGTCCTCAGTCCTGGTTGTAATCTTTAAAAATGACGTAATTTATGGGCCTGTAATGAATGTTCAGGATTTTTGGAGTTTCACCAACTTGAATTTTAAAGTGAAACTTTTTCATTGCTATCCTTTGCTGCATTTATATGAGAAGTGAGAATAATTACCAGTGTGCTTTCCAAATGGAATCCAAGTTAATTTCTATTAGTGGCAGGATGTGCAATATCATATGTAAACAAAAAAGACTACCTAATTAAAAGATTTCTGAAGGAGATTTCAATTTTCTAAATGTTGGTGCTCATACTAAATAATATGTCTCAATCGAGCCAGCTTACATCATTGCCAAGTTTCTGTCATTTGGCAGGTTGTTCCAGCATTTAAATTCACATATTCAATGAAAAGAGCTTTGCAGAAAATGACATTTTTCTGAATGAGCAGTCTTACCTGCCATCCATGTATGAAACAAACTATTGCCCCACCCCAGTTATCACTGGACAGCCATTCAGCCAGTCATTAAATACTGACTCAATGCTTACTACATGCTAGACATTCAAGTACGGTGTACACTGTTTGTTTTAAAGGGCTGTGACCTACTGGAGGGGCAACTAGGATTTAGTGTGATGAATGTTATTATGGAGAAATATGGAATCAAATTTAGTCCCTCATTCAGGCTTCGGTATTAGGGAAGATTTATTGATCCCATTCATGTCTAAATGTAAACATAAAGATGAGTAGAACATAGTATGAGCAAAGGCAAAGGTATTTGGGAAAATGAGGATGGGAATGGAAAAGTTGCTCTGGGACCTAAGAGGAAGATATAATAGGCACAGAGTACAGAGAGCTAAGGATTTTGATCCCAAGAACAATGTGAAACTAGTGCAGAATTTTAAGCAGAAAGACACGCACTGTTTGGAAGTTTAGAAACATCACTCTGGCTGCAGTAGAAAATAGAAAGTTAGATGCCAGTGAAAAATTGTAGGTGAAAGATATGGGTGACTCTAGTAAAGGTAACAAATGTACAAGAGTGGAGTATTGAATAATTTGTCAGAATTAACAGTTGAATGATTTTGGAGAGAGAGCAAAGAGTAGAAAGTGATTCCCTCTTTTCTCTCTTATGTAAGTCAGTAAATAGCAGAACAATTTACAATGAGTGATGTGCTAAAAGAAGAAGGTTTTGGAAGAAAAAAAGGTGAGCTCAGTTTGAAGTATGTTGAGTTGTAGTTGAATACGGAAAATCTAGGTAGAGATGCCCAGTTAGTAGTTAAATATTTGGATTTGATGTTGTAAGTAAGACCTAAGCTATAAATATAGGTATGGGTGTTATTCATGCACACAGACCAATGAAATGATAAAAGACAATGAGATTAACCAGGAAGGATGGAAAGAGAGAGGGGTGGAAAGAGAGAGAGAAGGGGGAGAGAGAGAGAGGAGAGAGACAGAAAAAGAGGGAGAAATTTAGAGGGAAAAAACGACGGGAATGGAAGGGAAGGGAAAAGAGGGATGAAATGCAGATTCAAAGACAGAATTCTATAGAAACCATTCCTATAGGGGATGGTGGAGAAAATAAATCAAAAAAAGAAGGCTTAGAAGAAGCAGCCAGAAAATAAATAAAAACCCAGTTGTCCAGATGCCATGAAAAATGAGTGTTTCAAGAAGGCAAGAATTACCAACAGAGCTATATCCTATAGAGTTGTCACATCCCAATTAAAATAAGCATTAAAAGAAATCACTGAATTTATCGATGAATGTCATGAATGTGCCTGACAAACATGAGCTTTTGAGAACAATCCTAATGAAGGTGAATGCAGAAGCAGAAGCATTGTGGATTGAGGAATGTAGTGAAGGAAACTGTGAATGGAAACTGCTCTCCAAGCGGTTGTCTGTTAAGTGGGAGGCAGACAATACCAGAAAAATGTTCACTTAAAAGAATATCTTCCATCATTTGCTCAAAAGAGTTGTATTTTATCATATATGTAAAGCAAATTGATAGCAACGGTGTTATTATTGCAAAACTAAAGTCCCAAATATAGGCCTGAGATTTATTAGGCCTTGTGTATTATATTTTCCTTTCCTTGTTAGGAAAATCAGGAAGTTTACAATCCCTGTGAATATGATTTGGCTTTTATTTTCATGTGTAATGTCAAATTGGGTACAAGAGTCAGAGACAGATAAAAGGGAGAAGAGAAACCCAAGCATATTTCTCTTGGGAGTCGATCAGTTGAGGTCCTCCCTAAAGGATAAAGGTAAGCATATTAAAATGAGAGTGCCTGCTGTATTTTAATTATTATTTCACAATGTGGGATCACTGGCTGGAAGGCCTGGCCAACTGAGCATAAGCCCTTGAAACAGTCAAAAGGCTCAGGGTAAGAAAGTGAGTTCAAGTGTGACAAAATCTCCCTGTCCCATTGGGTTCCAGTGATCAGAACCATGGTAGGTTAGAGCAGCCGACCACAATAAAGGTCAGCAGAATCTGGCTTCCTGTGTATTTCTGCAGCACCCACGATTAGTTTATGCAGAAAAGTACATAGTAAATTTACACAGCACAAAAATTCTGATCATCGTGGTCTTTAATGTTTGTTAGTAAAATGATGGACTGAATTCTGCACCCAATACTGACCTCATGCTGTAAATGTGTAAGTTGATGAGCTAAGAAATTTGTCAAACTCATGGTGATTATTTTTCAGCTTATAGCAATTTTAATTCATTGGTCACCTCATTGAGTGTACCATACCATGCTATGACAGAAAAAAACTATTTAAGATAATTAGGTAAAAATTCTTTGATCATTTGCATTCAAATAAGGGAAGTGATCTAAAATATTTTGAAACCTCTTTTCAATATAATTAATTGAATTAGTATCTAAATCATATTTTCTTGCGCTTTTTGTTTCACAAAATCATCTAACGTATATCATTATAGTGGCATTTGTTATCTCTTTTTTATAGCTAGGGTTTTTTTGTGGGTTTGTGTGTGTGTGTGTGTGTGTGTGTGTGTGTGTGTGTATCTGTGTGTGTAAGTATATGGGCTGAAGCTGTGGTAGAAGGTTTAAGAGCTTGGGATCTGGAATCAGACAATCAGTTCTGCTATGGACTAGCCGGGTAGTCTTGAGTGAATTACTACATCCCTCTGTGCCTCAGTTTCCTCATCTGTAAAAAGATGATAGGAATGGTACTTATTGCCTTGAGATGTTGTGAGGATGAAATGAGATAACTCAAACCTTGATATAGTAAGCATTCAAGAAGTGTTAGCTCATTTTGGCCTTTGATGATTTCTCATCCTGAAAAGCTGAAAGACACAAGGAAGAACTGGTTGGTTAGACTTGAGTTGTTAGTTAGGAACCAATGGTTGGACAAGAACTGAAACTATCTCAAAATCCAGACCTTCCGGGTCTTTTCCTGCAGATAACAGAAGTACAAATGCTGTAATGTCTACAGCAAAAACACTAACATTCTGGGTCAGTGGAGGACTCCAGTCTCAGGTTTTCAACTAAACTTGATGAAGAAAAACCTGGCCCGCTCCTCCCTAATTAAATAAAGCTCGCAGTGGATTTATCTGGCGACCGATGCCTTAGGTACAGACATAGGAACCTTAGGGACCAAGAAGCACCTAGTTATAAATAATATTAAAAGCAAAACAGGGCTTCCCTGGTGGCGCAGTGGTTGAGAGTCCGCCTGCCGATGCAGGGGACATGGGTTCGAGCCCCGGTCCGGGAAGATCCCACATGCTGCAGAGTGACTGGGCCCGTGAGCCATGGCCGCTGAGCCTGCACGTCCGGAGCCTGTGCTCCGCAACGGGAGAGGCCACAACAGTGAGAAGCCCGCGTACTGCAAAAAACAAAACAAAATTGGGGATTGTATGAATTTAGAAATACAAATAAATAAGAAAGATTTAAATTACCATAGGAGAATAAAATTTCATCACGAAGTGATCCCTACTACTAATATTCTGGTATAAAGTATGTGTATGTGCAAATTTACATTTACAAAAATAAGATCACATGGGTCATATCTTATAATCTATTTTTATTTCGCTAAATAATATAGTCATTTTTCCTGGATATTTATATTCCATGGAATATTTATGCAGCATCCTTATGAAGAGTTGCCTATGTTTATTTAAAGCATACATCATAATTTATTTAACCACCCTATTATTGAATATCTGGTTTGTTTCTATACTTTTGTTACTATAAATAGCACTGTGATGAACATCTGGGCCTACTACATGTTAGCGTGTGTGGATGTATGTGTGTATTTGTGTACACACACACGTTTACACACATATTTCAGGTTCTCTTACGTAAAGATGTTCTCTACTCTCTTTCTCTCTCTCAAATGTTAAATATTTTCATTGCATCATACCTTAAAGGTAATATAAAAGAAGATGAAGCTAGAAATAAAAATGAGTTATATGAAATAATAGCATTTAGGGGAATTCCCTGGTTGTCCAGTGGTTAGGACTCCACTCTCACTGCCTAGGTTCAATCCCTGGCCAGGGAACAAGGGTCCTGCCAGCCGCCCAGCACATCCAAAAAAAAAAAAAAATTACAGCATTTACCCATTTTTTAGACAGTTGCTAAAAGGAATATTGAAAACATTACTTTAAAGGCCCACTTTGAGCACACAGTAAGAGCCAATACAAGACCCAGGTAACAATTTTATGTAAAGATGCCACATATACAGGCCATATCTATGCATATACACGTGTGTGTGTGTGTGTGTGTGCGCACGCGTGTGTGTGCGTGTGCATGTGTGTGCGTGCGCGTGTGTGTGCATGTGCGTGTGTGTGTGTACGCGCGTGCGCGCACTGCTCCCTTGGGAGGAAGTGGTCACATTCGATGGCTGGTGGCCCAGCTTGGAGACTGCCTCCTGTCCATCCCGCCCCAGAAGCCAGAGCGACTTCAGCTTCATTTTCAGAAGAATGTGGGCGGTGCCACGTTCCGCCCAAGCTGGGCAGAGTCTGGGTGTCCATGTGCAATTTCACAGGTGTCTCTGACCTTGAGTATTCCATCTGAGTGCCATATCTGACCTATTCAGTGTACCTCTGTCGCATGGCTGGCTCGTTAATCCACAGAGTCCTGAGGCCGTGAGCGCAGTTGGGAAACCGAGTTACACCCAGCCGGCAGAGATGGTCACCACCTGCAGGCAGTCCAGCGACAACAACCTCGTGACAGAAAGCCCAATGTCAGAGCAGTCCGTGGACATGACAGCGGCCAGCTGACCGCCACGGTCTGTGTGAGCTAACGGCAGCTGCCAGCGAAAGCAGACTTAGCATCTTTTCCCAAAACAACCATTTTAATACCATGATTAAACACACGAGTCACGTGCACCTACTTGTCACCAACCAGCGCTTTCTTTGGGAGGAGCAAATGGGGTGGGAGAGCACGAACGATGTGGATGAAGACAGCTGCTTCTGATGACCCCTAAGTCATCCCCTGCGGAAGGGCCGCGGAGCAGAAGGTGGGATGGCTCCCTAGAAAACAGCATCAGGTGGACCAGGATTACCTGATCCCCTTGTCCCTGCAGCTGCAGCAGTAGCCACCAAGCACACTGGGTCTCAACGACTTGGCACTGGCCCGGCAACTTCAGCGAGAGAAGTACCAAGAGCAACAAGTGGTCCAGCCTGTAGCAACGCAGGACCTAACGCTGTGGGCGTAGTGGGGGAGGAGCCACCTCTGGACCTGCAGCTGGAGAGCCAGAGCTGCAGCTAGAGTCACCTGTAGCCCCACCCAGTGCTAAGCTTCCTCTTTCAAAGCCTGTGGCTAGTTTGCTTGCTTCCCCAGCTCAACTCCTGAGATGCGTTCCTCCTGAAAGAACAATGAAAGAATCTCTACATAATCTGATGCTAACTTCGTCATGGCTTCGATTGAAGGAGATGTAAAAATTGGCAATTTTGAATTTCATTATTATGAAGTTTGGTTACTCTTCCTAGATCCTGTTGGTTATATTTTAGTATTGAATGTTAAAAACAATTTCAATAGTAATAGTGGTAATGACTGTCTATAAAAATGTTCAAAATTTAATCAGTTTCAACAAAAGTGTTCACAAAGATACACTTGAGACTATCATCAACAAAATTTCAGAGACCAGATACTTGTGTGTGTGTGTGTGTGTGTGTGTGTTTTAATCCATGAGAAGATTTAGTCTGGTCTGCCTGACATAAGGGTGATAGGTTTCTATTTCTTAGTCTAATTAACACCTTTAATCTTTTTTTAATGGTTAGGCATTCTCTCTTTGGTTTTGAGGCATGCTAAAGATAAAAGCACGGGAGGCTGGAGGTTAATCCTTCCTGTTCTTTATTTCTTAATTTCTGCCATGGGGACTCCCTTTCCATCATGCCTATTTATTCAGGAACCCTGACAATATGCTTTCAGTAAGAGATGGTTTAGAACTACCACCCAATATTACTATATATTAAATTATAGGGGCTGTAATTAATAACTGCTAAATGAACACAACTCCAATTTCTTATATGTCTTTTTTATTATTGTGCCTAAGAAAGTAATCAAATTAATGCTTTTAGAATTAATATTGAACCTAAGTAGCACTATTCCTAGAATAATTCTAGCATTACAAAAATGGTAAACAACGCCAGATTTTGTTAATCAAGGATGTTACAGATGAATACAAGTTTATTGATGATGATTTGCTTCTTCTCACTCATATAAAGAATATTGAATTTCCTATGGTATCGATAGTAAAATACATTAAACTTTGGCATTCAAAAATCACAGAGATTTGATTTTTCATCTTAGAACTAAGAATTTTTTAATGTCCTAATATGTCTTACATAAGATAAAATGTTGTAACCATTTGCCCCAGTAGCAATTTTATTTTAGAATTTTGGAAAATATACTGAAATTTTACGTGTAAAAATGGACTCTCGTTCAGAATTGCCCATTTGGAATTTTCAGCAAACTACAGGTTTGTAAGTGTTTTGAAATGAATAGATCTGTATGACTTGAGATTTCAGCTCAGACTAATATATTTTAATACATTAAATATTAAATATGTAAACATATATATATCTTCAACCAATTTTGTTTTAATTGAGTCAACATGCCATATCTTCAGCATTGTAACTGAGGAGGAACTTGTCAAAATATGACTTGTTTTCTTTTAAAAAAGTAGAATTAAAATAGTCTCAATTTGGCAAGGATTATTCAATATTCCTGTATTATGCCCATGCACATAACACACACACAAACATACACACATTCTGAAGATCTCTAAATAACTTTAGGTAGAAAAACTCAGAGGTCAAAGGAGTGCTAATTAAATATTTTTAAATGGAGCAAATTCTTTGAAGAAAATACAAATATAGGTAAATTATAAATTAAAGCACTTTCAGAATTCTCTAATATGAGGGTTTTTCTTTTCAGAGTGTTTGTTAAAATACATATGTGGAACACACTCACAAAGAAAATATAATAATCATCTCTACCTTCACTTCCTGTTATGGGCAATGATTTCATTCTGTGTGGATAACTACATAAGGTGAAAATATAATGGTCTGAAAGAGATTTATTTTCTTCCCTTCTCTTATCGATTTGTGAGGGGAAAAAAAGAATAATGAATAATACAACAGTGATCTAATGAATGAGTTTGAATATGACGTGCTTTGTTTCTTTATAAACCTAACTCTCCCAGGAAAAATAGATGATTATTGTTCATTCTACCTTTTCTTGAAGTATTTTTTCTGACTGTACAAGTTTTATATGCTCATTGAACATAGATTAGGAGAAAGTAAAACCCCTGCTGTCAAACAGCTCAAGACACAATGAATAATTCAAGGAAGTATATGCAGGGACCAAACTATTGGTAGAAAAACAGAACTACCATTGGGTTTCAGACGAAATGAATGAAATGACCAGGATAAATGGAAATGGGGAACTGGTCTTGGAGATGTATCCTGAAGAAGGCTGGGCGCAGAGAGCTGGAATGAATAGAGAGGACATTCTGGGTAAAGGGGTCGCATGAAGAGAAAGGGAGAGACATGCCTGGGTAAAGAGACTGTTGATCATGGTAGGGAGACTGTAAAGCTTGGCAAAATTATGAAAAGAATGAGTACTAGGCAAAGAATTTTAGACCTCAGTTTGTAGGTCATATAAAAAAATATGGGGGGGGAGACATGACTGGAAATGAAACTTTTAAAAGATTAACATTGCAGTAGTCTCTTTGGTGGCTTTGCTTACAGAGGTACTAAAGGTGAGGGATCAATTATGATGTTATCAAAACTACACAGTTTATAAAATGGGAATAGTTTGAATTAGGGTGAGACATAAAATATGGATTAACATGATTTGGGATGGGTGGTATGGAAGTTAGGAGTATCAAAATGACTGAGATTTTGACCCTAAAGGATGAGAAGAATGGAAGCGTTCACAGAATAAAAAACAGATAATGAATTAAAAGACACAACCAGGGCTTCCCTGGTGGCACAGTGATTGAGAGTCCGCCTGCCGATGCAGGGGACGCGGGTTCGTGCCCCGGTCCGGGAAGATCCCACATGCCGCGGAGCGGCTGGGCCCGTGAGCCGTGGCCGCTGAGCCTGCGCTCCGCAACGGGAGAGGCCACAGTGGTGAGGGGCCCGCGTACCACACACACACAAAATAAATAAATAAATAAATAAAAGACACAACCACAAAAACTAACTAAAAAGCATTGTCTCCCCTGCCCCACCACCAATGCCATTAGAAGCTGGAACCCACCGCTCTCCCTCTTCACTGGCTCCTTAACTATGTCAACTCATAACTTGACAATGAGGCTGACAGTCCCATTTGCCCTAAGAGGCCAAATAGCATTCACTGTCATTGCAAATAACAGCATTTCCTCAGTGAAGGTTGAACTAAATTACTTTAACAAGGCTAAATTAAAAATCAAACATGTTGATGCATTTAATGTGAGGCACAGAGGACACAAAAGATCATCAAAAATGAGTGGCAATATTGATTGTCATAAACTACTCTTCATGAAGTAAAATACATTCAGTGCTGACCCCTTGAAATTCAGTTACCCTGTTCCTTGTATATTTACTCACAGGTTTTATAATTTAGGAGAATTATTTCTCTTTTGCCATATTTCATCTTTAATGTGTTATCTTAACCTTTCCTTCCTCACCACAGTCTATTTTTCTCCTAAATGAAGATAATGGTGATAATAATAATTCCATCTTAAGTTTAGAATTTTATGAAAGTTTCATTCTTTTATGTTACATGTGTGAAGTAGATAAAACATCTAATTATACTTACTTCACAGAAAAAAATCTTACGGATTTTAAATATGTTCTGACAGATAACTTGGATATCGTGAGGCAACAAAATTTTTATTGCCTTTGCTCAACATTTACTGTATTTTCATCCATTTCCTAAAGGAAGTATGAGCCATACCTGTGGCCTTACTATTTCAGAAAAGTTTTCATTCTCTAAAACAGTACCAGATGGTATTTTAATTTGGTTGTGTTATAAAATGTTGGAAAACACCATGGGATTATCTGGCATTTGTTGAGATTTCATCTTTAGAGCAGAATTTAATTTAGATTAAATTCTTACAACTCATATCTAAGAAAATTTGAGATGAGGTTAAAAACATTCTTGCAGAAATACTGGACATTAATACGATGATTCATTATAGAAAATCTGGTGATTTTCTTTCACCAATTTAGAGGAAAAACATATTTTGCAATATTTATTCTTCATCTTCATGGACAGTTCCACCAACTCCTGGAATATCATGTGACTGTCATAAGGCCCTACGTAGAAGAATTTTAGAAAATTTTCATTTACAGTGTCAAATACACCGTGGAATATATTGCTCCTGGAGTTAAATATAAACAAGTACAACTTGGTTTTTGTAAATTTATGATTGATCCACTCATATTAGCGTATTACAAGAAACTAGAAATATTTTTGGAATAAATGCATAAGCCCCTTACCTGTTTAATTAACATTAAGTGTGGTAAACATGCTTTTCTGCCGAATATCTGTTATCAGAATTGCAGTACTGGGTAGAATATGTCATGGATATGAAGCAGATTAATAGTTTTTATTTTTTTCCTTACTGTACATTTAGAATGTAATTCAGCCTAGACATAAAACATTACGTAAGTTATATCCCCATTCTTCAACCTAATACCCCAATAAATCCATAATTGTGTCTCCAGACGTTTCTGCAAACCCTACCACAAATACATCTTCATGTATTTATACCCCACCCTCTATCCTCAGCCTATCCATTTCTCTCCCCAAGTTTTCTCTCTAACACATGGGTTTGATTATTGTCCGCCTGTGCTTCAGAGCCGCGCCTATAGAACAAAACCCCTTCATTATATTCAAAGCCCTTCAAAATCTGACTCTGGCAAACATTTCATTCTCTCAATGAATATTAAAACTTTGCCTCATGCTAGAACCTCTGTGGCAGCAAGGGTTCCTGGGGGGAAGGGAGAAGACATAGCCTGTGCTCTCATGTAGCTCACGGGGAACAGGAAATTACAACCCAGTGTGGTCAGTGCATTGCACTTGTGCATATGTAAAGATGAACTCAGACTGGAAGCCTTAGGGAGGTTTCCCAGAGGAAGTGCTGGTTGAGATTTGTTTGATGGCTAGAAATTCATCAGAGAGAAAAGAGGTAAAGGGTCTCCTGGAAAAGAAAAATGACTTTCACAAAACCTCAGATGCATTACTGATCTGAGAAAGGCAAGCAGAGTTCCCTGACATTGGTGCGTAGGTTCCATGAGAGCCTTGGAGAGAGGGGATGTCAGAGCCGATTACAAGTAGCTTTCTGTGCAAAGGGATGTGGTCTTTATCAACAGATAGGAGGAGAAAACATTAAAGAAAACATAGGAGGAGAAAACATGCATGAAAGATTACCTGTAGGGAATAGCCCAACGGGGAATATGCAAAATAAAATGAGGACCGGTGCAAAGGAGAGCAGGTAGTTGAGTTAGAAGCCAGTGGCCCATAGGATATGAAGGTAGGCAGACCAGTGAGATGTATTAAAAGCAGAATTGTCATAATTTCATGACAGGGTGGATAGAGGAGTGAGGGAAAAGGAGGAATGCAAGATGGCCTCTGTGTTTCCACCTTGCACAGATGGGTCAATGCTGGTTTGAGATTCCAAGAGAGAGAACGCAGAACAAGGAGAAAATCTGGTCAAGCAGGGCAGAGAAGAGATTAAAAAGTTAGTTTTGTCCCTACTGAATCTAAAGTCCCTTTGGGAATCTGAGTAGCAGTGTCCCATAGGCAATTGGGTAGACATGCCTCTATATCATGGGGTTATTCCAAGCTTAGTTATTGCTCTGGGAATTATTGGGATACAGCTGATACTGAAAGTTGTTATAGCCAAACAGGGGCATAAAAAGTAGCCAGTGATATTCAGAAGTCTATATTCAAGACAATTATTTTACCAGTTCAGATTTATAGGCAAATTTAGTGTAACCCTGTATCTGCTCCTAATTTTCTCTTTTTTTCTCATCTTTGTAGCCTCAGTGAATCTATTCACCTTATCTTTTAAACAAATTCTCTACTAGTAAAGAAATACATATTACTGTTACTACATGATGCATCAATGAGGTTTATAGCTATTGGGTAAAAATTATTTATAATAGGGTATCATAATAATTTTATAAGTGATTGTATGTTTTTTCTCTTGTTTAATTAATTAGGCACCCATCCCCGATTGCCTTTTCCATTTGAGTTGCAGTGCACTTTGAAGGTGTACTAATTTTACAAAACTTATCATACCTTCAATACATTGTGTCCCTCAGTTTTTCAGTACCTAAAGTGAAAAACTTATGTCTAAGGCATACACTTTTTATTTGGATAATGTGTCTGAATTATTGTATGTATTTATTGTTACTATAGATTTATTCTTTTCTTTTTTAATTCCCCTTAACTCTCACAGCCACATACCAATCTCTATTTGAGCAAATTGTGCAATTACTTTAGTTATTTTATTTTAGTGTCCTAAATCATCCACAATATTAAAAAAGAAAACAATTCCAAGGGATTAAGTCAAAACTAGTAAAAAAGAGATGACTGTATAGCAAATTCTAGTTCATAAAATCTAAAACTGTGGTGAATTGCTCTGAGGACATAGAAAGATTTTTAAATTGCACTGGCATTTAATGGAAGAACAAAAAAAAATCAACATTTTTCTGAAGGTAAAGGAAAAATCTGATAAAAATCCTAATGTTTTGCAGAAAAACAATGTCATAAAAAATAACATTATAAAAATGATATCCAAATACTAGGAACCAAAAACAAGATATATAACTGTGGCTAGAGGAAACCACACTGTTTCATTTTCTAAAACCATCCAATAAACTAGACAAATAAGGAAACAATTCAATGATTTCTACATGTGTCAATATTATTTCAACCATGAGTCAAATATTGCTCCAGTGCTACACACTTAAAGTTACTGTCTTTTTTTTTTTTTTTTTTTTTCTGCGGTACGCGGGCCTCTCACTGCTGCAGCCTCTCCCGTTGCGGAGCACAGGCTCCAGACGTGCAAGCCCAGACGCCATGGCTCACGGGCCCAGCCGCTCCGCGGCACGTGGGATCTTCCCGGACCGGGGCACAAACCCGTGTCCCCTGTATCGGCAGGCAGCCTCTCAACCACTGCGCCACCAGGGAAGCCCAAGTAACTGTCTTTTAATTCTTCCTGAAGACCTACAGAAAATGTATCCATTTGGGTGGATGTCACTCTCAAGACAATCTTGGTTGTTGTGGGACTTCCTCTTACTGTGCTTGATTTGCCCATTATAAAGGTCAAATGAACTCAGAGTTGCCCCTAAACTCACAGTTAACCAGTTTTCCCCCAGCTTTATTGAGATATAATTGACATATAACATTGTGTAAGTTTAAGGTGTACAACATGTTGATTGAAATCAGTCTTGTTGGGAGTATTTAATAGGCAAACAACATAAATCAGAGCTTTTGTTTTTTTGAATTGGTTCACCAGCACACCACTGTTTCCTTGCAATGTGCTAAGTGCCTTCCATGTACAACTTAAACTCATGATCGCCCCTAGGTAATGCATGTGCTCGTCATTTGTAGATGGCACACATTTATTCTGAAGAAAGCTCTAGTCAGAATTAAAGTCATAGAGGTGGGATTAGTGGAAGGAAATGTCTTGAGGATATTAGTATTCAAGTTGTCCTTGCTGTGTTGGCAGTGAGAAGAATGGAATCTCCAGACAAGTGAAAAAGGATTATTCAAATCTGTGATGTGAGAAAAGCAGAGAATCATAGTAAGATTGCTGCATGGGGGTATTGGTTTCCTATCACAGTTATGACAAATCGCCCTAAAGTTAGTGGCTTAAAACAACACAAATTTATTATCCTCTGGATGTCAGAGTAATAAATGGGCCAGTGGGGTTGCATTCCTTAAGGCTTTAGGGGGACAATCCTTTTCCTTGCCACTTCTAGTTTCTAGAGGCTGCCCACATTCCTTAGACTGTGGTCCACATCACTCTTCCTTTGTTGCATCTTTTCTTGGGCTCGTAAGTCTCCTGTTTCCCTTAGCTTGTGATTACATTGGACCCAACAGGATAATCCCAGATAATCTCTCCATCTCCAGGACTTTAATTTAATCACATCTGCACAGTCTCTTTAGCCATGTTAAGCAACATATTTGAAGGTTGGAGGAATTAGGATATGGCTAGGATATGGGCTTCTTTGAGAGGCTGTTCTGCCTAACACAATGGGTAACATAGCCCGGTTGATGATGGGCCTTAAATGGATGAATGGAGCGATTAGAGAATTACTGATAGTGGGCAAGGGAGTGATTTAATGAAAATAGTATTTTAATAAAAATCTATTGCAACAGATGGCTCATAGAAACTGGAAACAGCTTCTATAGTAGATTATTGTCATAACCTACATAGGAGTGATTAGAGCATGCACTAGGAGATGGCATGCTAGCTAGGTATGGTGAGACTTTGACATGGACAGATACAAGGAAGTACTTGATTTTAATAATATAGCTGTGTTTTCAAGACAATTTATACTGGATACATTTAGCCCATTTAAGGTATACAATACAATACTTTTTAGTATAGTCACAGAGATTTGCAACCATTACTAAAATTAATTTTAGAATATTTTCATCCCTCCTAAGAAATAGACAAACAACACCTGTACTTTTTAGTAGTAACTTCTCATTTCTCCTCAATACCTCAATCCTATATAGCCACTGCCCTCTCTCTATCTCCAGATTTGTGTATTCTGGACATTTCACATAAATGGGGATTATATAACATTTCACATAAATGGCTTTTTGTGACTGACTTCCTTCACTTAATATGAGGTTTTCAATGTTCATCCATCCTGTAGCATGAATCAGTATTTCAGTCATTTTTACTGCCAAATAATATTCTATTGTACGGATATGCCACATTTATTTATCTATTCATCAGTTTGTAGACATTTAGATTGTTTCCACTTTTTGGCTGTCATGAATAATTGGGACTTCATAATGTTATGAACATTTGTGTACAAGTTTTTGCTGGACGTATGTTTTCATTTTTCTTGGTATATACCTAGGAGTCGAAATGCTAAGTCATATGGTAACTCTATGTTTAGAGAAACATTTTCAGGAACTGCTAGCCTGTTTCCCAAAGTTGAATGCACCATTATACATTCCAACCAGCAGTGTATGAGGGTTCCAATATTCACCCTTGCCAATATCTGCTACAATCTGCCTTTAAAAAAAATTTAGCCATCTTGGTGTGTATGAAGTGGTATCTCACTGTGACCTTAATCTGTATTTCTCTACTAACAGTGTTGAACAATTTTTATTGTGTTTATCGGTCATTTGTATATCTTCTTTGGAAAAATATCTATTCAGATCCTTTGCCCATTTTGAAATTGTATCTTTTTATTATTGAGTTATAAATATAGTCATATAAGTCATATAGAATTATGACTTATAACATTATACCAGAACATATAAGATTTTTAGAAATTTCATGTAATGTCTGAAACATTTATATTAACATATTTCCATACAAATAACCCAAAGAAAGTTTAGTATTAGTTGTTTTCTTTGTTTTTTTATACTGCAGGTTCTTATTAGCCATCAATTTTATACGCATCAATGTATATATGTCAATCCCAATTGCCCAATTCAGCACACCACCATCCCCAACCCACCAGGGTTTTCCTGCCTTGGTGTCCATACGTTTGTTCTCTACAACTGTGTCTCAACTTCTGCCCTGCAAACCGGTTCATCAGTACCATTTTTCTAGGTTCCACATACATGCTTTAATATATGATATTTGTTTTTCTCTTTCTGACTTACTTCACTCTGTATGACAGTCTCTAAATCCATCCACGTCTCAACAAATGACTCAATTTCGTTCTTTTTATGGCTGAGTAATATTCCATTGTATATATGTGCCACATCTTCTTTATTCATTCATCTGTCGATGGACACTTAGGTTGCTTCCATGTCCTGGCTACTGTAAATAGAGCTGCAATAAACATTGTGGTACATGTCTCCTTTTGAATTATGGTTTTCTTAGGGTATACGCCCAGTAGTGGGGTTCCTGGGTCATACAGTAGTTCTATCTTCAGCTTTTTAGGGAACCTCCATACTGTTCTCCATAGTGGCTGTATCAATTTACATTCCCACCAACAGTGCAAGAGGGTTCCCTTTTCTCTACACCCTCTCCAGCATTTATTGTTTGTAGATTTTTTGATGATGGCCATTCTGACTGGTGTGAGGTGATATCTCATTGTAGTTTTGATTTGCATTTCTCTAATGATTAGTGATGTTGAGCATCCTTTCATGTGTTTGTTGGCAATCTATATATCTTCTTTGGAGAAATGTCTATTTTGGGTCTTCTTCCCATTTTTGGATTGGGTTGTTTGTTTATTTGATATTGAGCTGCATGAGCTGCTTGTATATTTTGGAGATTAATCTTTTGTCAGTTGCTTCGTTAGCAAATATTTTCTCCCATTCTGACAGTTGTCTTTTCATCTTGTTTATGGTTTCCTTTGCTGTGCAAAAGCTTTGAAGTTTCATTAGGTCACATTGGTTTATTTTTGTCTTTATTTCCATTTCTCTAGGAGGTGAGTTGAAAAGGATCTTGCTGTGATGTATGTCATAGAGTGTTCTGCCTATGTTTTCCTCTAAAAGTTTTATAGTGTCTGGTCTTACGTTTAAGTCTTTAATCCATTTTGAGCTTATTATTGTGTATGGTGTTAGGAAGTGTTCTAATTTCATTCTTTTACATATAGCTATCCAGTTTTCCCAGAACCCCTTATTGAAGAGGCTGTCTTTTCTCCATTGTATATTGTTGCCTCCTCTATCAAAGATAAGGTGACCATATGTGCGTGGGTTTATCTGTGGGTACCATTGATCTATCTTTCTGTTTTTGTGCCAGTACCATACTGTCTTGATTACTGTAGCTTTGTAGTAAAGTCTGAAGTCAGGGAGCCTGATTCCTCTAGATCTGTTTTTCTTTCTCAAGATTGCTCTGGCTATTTGGGGTCTTTTGTGTTTCCATACAAAGAGTGAACTTTTTTATTCTAGTTCTGTGAAAAATGCCATTTGTAGTTTGATAGGGATTGCATTGAATCTGCAGATTGCTTTGGGTAGTATAGTCATTTTCACAATGTTGATTCTTCCAGTCTAAGAACATGGCATATCTCTCCACCTGTTTGTATCATCTTTAATTTCTTTCATGAGTGTCTTAGTGTTTTCTGCATACAGGTCCTTTGTCACCTTACGTAGGTTTATTCCTAGGTATTTTATTCTTTTTGTTGCATTGGTAAATGGGAGCGTTTCCTTAATTTCTCTTTCAGATTTTTCATCATTAGTGTATAGGAATGCAAGAGAATTCTGTGATTAATTTTGTATCCTGCTACTTTACCAAATTCATTGATTAGCTCTGGTAGTTTTCTGGTAGCATCTTTAGGATTCTCTATGTATAATATCATGTCATCTGCAAACAGTGACAGCTTTACTTCTTCTTTTCTGATTTGGATTCCTTTTATTTCTTTTTCTTCTCTGATTGCTTTGGCTAAAACTTACAAAACTATGTTGAATAACAGCGGTAAGAGTGGGCAACCTTGTCTTGTTCCTGATCTTAGTGAAAATGGTTTCAGTTTTTCACCATTGAGAATGATGTTGGCTGTGGGTTTGTCATGTATGGCCTTTATTATGTTGAGGTAAGTTCCCTCTATGCCTACTTTCTCGAGGGTTTTTATCAAAAATGAGTGTTGAATTTTGTCGAAAGCTTTTTCTGCCTCTATTGAGATGATCATATGGTTTTTATCCTTCAATTTGTTAATATGGTGTATCACATTGATTGATTTGCTTATATTGAAGAATCCTTGCATTCTTTGGAAAATCCCTACTTGGTCATGCTGTATATGATCCTTTTAATGTGCTGTTGGATTCTGTTTGCTAGTATTTTGTTGAGGATTTTTGCATCTACGTTCCTCAGTGATATTGGCCTGTAGTTTTCTTTTTTTGTGACATCTTTGTCTGGTTTTTGTATCAGGGTGATGGTGGCCACATAGAATGAGTTTGGGAGTGTTCTTCCCTCTGCTATATTTTAGAAGAGTTTGAGAAGGATAGGTGTTGGCTCTCCTCTAAATGTTTGATAGAATTCACCTGTGAAACCATCTGGTGCTGGGCTTTTGTTTGTTGGAAGATTTTAAATCACAGTTTCAATTTCAGTGCTTGTGATTGGTCTGTTTATATTTTCTATTTCTTCCTGGTTCAGTCTTGGAAGGCTATACTTTTCTAAGAATTTGTCCATTTCTTCCAGGTTGTCCATTTTCTTGGCATATAGTTGCTTGTAGTAATCTCTCATGATCCTTTGTATTTTTGCAGTGTCAGTTGTTACTTTTCCTTTTTCATTTCTAAGTCTGTTGATTTGAGTCTTCTGCCTTTTTTTCTTGATGAGTCTGGCTTATCAATTTTGTTTATCCTCTGTTGGGTGCATAAATATTTACAATTGTTATATCTTCTTCTTGGATTGATCCCTTGATCATTATGTAGTGTCCTTCTTTGTCTCTTGTAATAGTCTTTGTTTTAAAGTCTACTTTGTCTGATATGAGAATTGTTACTCCAGCTTTCTTTAATTTCCATTTGCATGGAATATCCTTTTCCATCCACTCACTTTCAGTCTGTATGTGTCCCTAGGTCTGAAGTGGATCTCTTGTAGACAGCGTATATACGGGTCTTGTTTTTGTATCCATTCAGCCATTCTATGTCTTTTGGTTGGAGCATTTAATCCATTTACATTTAAGGTAATTATCGATATGTATGTTCCTATTACCATTTTCTTAATTGTTTTGGGTTTGTTATTATAGGTCTTTTCCTTCTTTTGTGTTTTCTGCCTAGAGAAATTCCTTTAGCATTTGTTGTAAAGCTGGTTTGGTGGTGCTGAACTCTCTCAGTTTTTGCTTGTCTGTAAAGGTTTTAATTTCCCTGTCAAATCTGAATGAGATCCTTGCAGAGTAGAGTAATCTTGGTTGTAGGTTTTTCCCTTTCATCACTTTCAATATGTCCTACCACTCCCTTCTGGCTTTCAGAGTTTCTGCTGAAAGATCAGCTGTTAACCTTATGGGGATTCCCTTGTGTGTTATTTGTTGTTTTTCCCTTGCTGCTTTGAAAAATATTTTTTCTTTGTATTTAATTTTTGATAGTTTGATTAATATGTGTCTTGGTGTGTTTCTCCTTGGATTTATCCTGTATGGGACTCTCTGTGCTTCCTGGACTTGATTAACTATTTCCTTTCCCATATTAGGGAAGTTTTCAACTATAATCTCTTCAAATATTTTCTCAGTCCCTTTCTTTTTCTCTTCTTCTTCTGAGACCCCTATAATTTGAATGGTGGTGCATCTAATGTTGTTCCAGAGGTCTCTGAGACTGTCCTCAATTCTTTTCATTCTTTTTTCTTTATTCTGCTCTGTGGTAGTCATTTCCACTATTTTATCTTCCAGGTCACTTATCCATTCTTCTGCCTCAGTTATTCTGCTATTGATTCCTTCTAGAGAATTTTTAATTTGATTTATTGTGTTGTTCATCATTATTTGTTTGCTCTTTAGTTCTTCTAGTTCCTTGTTAAATGTTTCTTGTATTGTCTCCATTCTATTTCCAAGATTTTGGATCACCTTTACTATCATTACTCTGAATTCTTTTTCAGGTAGACTGCCTATTTCCTCTTCATTTGTTTGGTCTGGTGGGTTTTTATCTTGCTCCTTCATCTGCTGCATATTTCTCTGTCTTCTCATTTTGTTTAACTTACTGTGTTTGGGGTCTCCTTTTTGCAGCCTGCAGGTTCGTAGTTCCTGTTGTTTTTGGTGTCTGCCCCCAGTGGGTAAGGTTGGTTCAGAGACTGTATGCTTCCTGGTAGAGGGGACTGGTGCCTGTGTCTGGTGGATGGGGCTGGATCTTGTCTTTGTTGTGGGTAGGGCCACATCCAGTGGTGTGTTTTGGGGTGTCTGTGAACTTAGTATGATTTTAGGCAGCCTCTCTGCTAATGGGTGGGGTGGTGTTCCTGTCTTGCTAGTTGTTTGGCATGGGTGTCCAGCACTGCAGCTTTCTGGTCATTGAGTGGAGCTGCTGGGTCTAAGCATTGAGACGGAGATCTCTGGGAGAGCTCTCGCCGATTGATATTACATGGGGCTGGGAGGTCTCTGGTGGTCCAATGTCCTGAACTTGTCTCTTCCACCTCAGAGGCTCAGGCCTGACACCAGGCCAGAGCACCAAGACCCTGTCAGCCACACGGCTCAGAAGAAGGGAGAAAAAAAGAAAGAAAAATAAATAAATAATAAAATAAATAAAGTAATTAAAATTAAAAAATTATTAAAATAATAAAAATTTTAAGGTAATGAAAAGAGAGCAACCAAACCAATAAACAAATCCACCAATGATATCAATTGCTAAAAACTATCCTAAGATAAACGTAAAAATTAGAAACAAGTCAGTTGCATACAGCAAACCCCAAGTCTACAGTTGCTCCCAAAGTCCACCACCTCAATTTTGGGATGATTCGTTGTCTATACAGGTATTCCACGTTGCAGGGTACATCAAGTAGATTGTGGAGATTTACTCCGCTGCTCCTGAGGCTGTTGGGAGAGATTTCCCTTTCTCTTCTTTGTTCGCACAGCTCCTGGGGTTCAGTTTTGGATTTGGCCCCACCTCTGCATGTAGGTCACCTGAGGGTGTCTGTTCCTGCCCAGACAGGACGGGGTTAAAGGAGCGGCTGATTCAGGGACTCTGGCTCACTCAGGCTGCGGGGAGGGGTTACGGAATGCAGAGGCCAGCGTGACGTTGCACCAGCCTGAGGCACGCCGTGCATTCTCCCGGGGAAGTTGTCCCCGGATCACGGGACCCTGGCAGTGGCGGGCTGCACAGGCTCCCAGGAGGGGAGGTGTGGACAGTGACCTGTGCTCGCATACAGGCTCCTTGGTGGCGGCAGCAGCAGCCTTAGCGTCCCATGCCCGTCTCTGGGGTCCCTGCTGATAGCCGCGGCTCATGCCTGTCTCTGGAGCTCGTTTAGGCGGCGCTCTCAATCCCCTTTCCTCGCACACCAGGAAACAAAGAGGGAAGAAAAAGTCTCTTGCCTCTTCGGCAGGTCCAAACCTTTTCCCCGGACTCCCTCCCGGCCAGCCGTGGTGCACTAGCCCCCTGCAGGCTGTGTTCACGCCGCCAACCCCAGTCCTCTCCCTGCGCTCCAACCGAAGCCCGAGCCTCAGCTCCCAGCCCCGCCCGCCCTGGCGGGTGAGCAGACAAGCCTCTCTGGCTGGTGAGTGCTGGTCGACACCAATCCTCTGTGCGGGAATCTCTCCGCTTTGCCCTCCGCACCCCTGTTGCTGCGCTCTCCTCCGTGGCTCTGAAGCTTCCCCCTTGCCCACCCCCTGTCTCTGCCAGTGAAGGGGCTTCCTAGTGTGTGGAAACCTTTCCTCCTTCACAGCTCCCTCCCAGAGGGGCAGGTCCCGTTCCTATCCTTTTGTCTCTGTTTTTTCTTTTTTCTCTTGCCCTACCCAGGTACGTGGGGAGTTTCTTGCCTTTTGGGAGGTCTGAGGTCTTCTGCCAGCGTTCAGTAGGTGTTCTGTAGGAGTTGTTCCCATGTAGATGTATTTCTGGTGTATTTTGGGGGAGGAAAGTGATCTGCACGTCTTATTCCTCTGCCATCTTGGAGCACCCCCAGTATATTAATTGATTTTTGGATGTTAAACTAACTTGCATTCCTGAGATACCTCCTGCTTGGTCATGTCATATAACCCTTTTTACACGTTGCTAGCTACTATTTGCTACTACAGTCAATCCTCATCCTGTGCAGCTCCCATATTTGTGAATTCACCTACTCAGTAAAATGTACTTGTAACCACCAAGTCAATATTGGTGGCACTTTCATGATCATTTGCGAACATGCACAGAACAGTGAGAAATCTGAGTTGCCCAATGTACACATTCCCAGCTGAAGCTGGAAAAGGGGATATTCTGCTTTCTTGTTTCAGCTCTCATACTGTAAACAAAGGGCCCTTTTTACGGCCCAAGAACTGTCCCATTTTCCACATATTTGTGCCTTCTGTTGTTGATTTTGGTATTTAAAAAGGTTCACGACATTAGTTCTGAAGTCCTGGCTAGTGTTTCTAAGTGCAAGGAGGCTGTGCTGTGCCTTCCATAGAAAACGGTTTGTCAGATGCGCTTTGTTCAGGCATGAGTTATAGTGCTAATGGCCATGAGTTCAATGTTAATGAATCAGCGATATATATTAAATAGGATGCCTTTAAGCAGAAATACACATAAAGCAAAGCTATTATTGATCAGTTGATGAATATATTGTGACCAGAGGCACTCAAGAGCCTAACCCTATATTTCTTTAGTGAGCAATGGCCCAGTTCAGTTTCTCAGTGATTTTATAGTATATAACTTCTGTGAAAAATAAGAAAATGAATTTTTAAAGAATTTTTGCATATGTATTCACTAGAGAATTAGCTGGTAGTTTTCTATTCTTATGATGCTTTTTTTTCTGGTTTTGATATCAGGGTAATACTGGCCTTATATTGTATAATGACTTGGGATGTGTTCTCTCTTCTTTTTTGGAAGAGTTTATGAAAATTTGATATTAACGCCTTTTTAAAAAATGTTTGGTAGAGTTCACCAGTGAAAAGAACTGGATCTTAGCTTTGCTTTGTAGAGAGTTTTAAATTTTCTAATAGTACAGAAAAAAGTTAACATAGCAGGCCCAAGATCCTCAGGAAGCTTAGCTTACAGTTGGCTGGTGTCTGGGAATTCAGATTTTAAGAGGATTCCCACCATCCCCAGAATTGATAAGAGTAACCCACTGTGCTTTACCTGTTTGTACAAACAATGGTTTATGCCGAACACCTGTTTCCTTCTGGGAGTCTAGAATTTTGGTCTGTACCAGGCAGAGGCTGTCTCTATGACCAGCTCTTTGGATGCTGAGTCACAACATTTCACACATATTTACATAACCCTTTGGTGGGGAAATTAAGCACGTCTGTGTGACTCTAGTGAGTGATGACCCTTAGGTGCTTATGCCTTTTTTCTCCTTCACCACATGCACCTTTTCCCTTTGCTGATCATGCTTAGTACTCTTTCACTAACATAAATCATAGCCATGAATACAATTACATGCTGAATCCTGTGTGTGAGTCCTCCTAGTGAATTACCCATCCTTAGGGCGGTCTTAGGGACCCCCAAAATATTAATTCAATCTCTTCACTTGTTAAAGCCCTATGCAGATTTCCTGTTTCTTCTTGAGTAAGTTATAGCAATTAATTTTTTCCAGGAATTTTTTCATTTCATCAGAGTTAACTAATAATTATTAGTTAAGCCTGTAATTATTCATAGTCTTCCTTTATAATCCTTTTATTTCTGTAAGGTTAGTAGTAATGTACCATCTTTCATGCCTGTGTTTAGTCCGGCTACAGACTTGTCAATTTTGTTGATCTTTTCAAAGAACCAACATTTGATTTCATAGATTTTCTCTATTGCTTTTCTACTCTCCATTTCATTATTTATATTCTTTTCTTTATTATTTCTTCCCTTCTGCTTGTTTTAGGTTTAATTTGTTCTTTTTTCCAGTATTTTAGGGTGGAAAGTTAGCTTACTAATTTGAAATCTTTCTTTTTAAAAATTTTTTTTTACTGTGAAAAGGCCTTTATATATTGTAATTGGATAACTATTAATATTTAATATTAATTTATATTAATATAGTTATATTAATATATATAGTTAATATTTATACTGGCATCCCCCACTTGTTGAATGTTCACTTTACACCACCTCACTTTAATGAAAGACCTGCTGTTTTCACTAAACAAAAGAAATCTGAAGAGGATCTTCCCTCTTATAAAAAAAAGTGAAAATAGCGTTCATCATTTGTTTTGCAATGGGTCGTTATAGAGGCAGCATGCATTGGAGCACAGCAGCAAGAGTGGTCCCAAGCTCCTTCCCCAAGAGCTACACTCAGCATCTCAGCACCAAGCCACCACAGCTTTGAACTATGTCTGTGAGCATCTGTGCTTTATCTTGATCTATTTTGTGCATCTGTTAGCAAGACATGTCCTAAGGTAATTGTTTCTTTGCTTTACACCATTTTGGTTTATGAAAGCTTTCATAGGAACAATCTACTTTCAGATAGTGGGTTAATCTGTATGTTAGCAATTGCCAAATCCTGTAAATAGCAGCAATAAAATATCTATTGAATTAGTTCTCTTTCCTGTTGCCAACACTCAGCCCAGCCATGTTATTTTTTTAAAATTGAGGTATAATTGACGTATAACATTATGTTGCTTTCAGGAGTACAGTGTAATGATTTGATATATGTATATATTGTGAAATGGTCACCACAATTGTTTCAGTTAATATCCATCACCACACATAGTTCCAAATTTTTTCTTCTGATGATGAGAACTTTTAAGATTTATTATCTTAAGAGATATATTGTATATTGCAAATATACAATACAGTGTTATTAACTAGAGCTACCTTGCTATACATTATATCCCCAGGACTTATTTATTTGATAACTGGAAGTCTGCAGGTTTGGATTGCCTTCACCCATTTTGCCTATTGCCCATCCCCCACCTCTGGTAACAATCAATTGTTCTATCTATAAGTTCTTTTTTTGTTTTGCTTTTTTTTGTTTGTTTAGATTCCACTTACAAGTGAGATCACATGACATTTGTCTTTCTCTGCCTAAATTATTTCACCTAGCATAATGCTCTCAAGTTTCATCCATGCTGTCACACATGGCAGGATTTCCTTCTTTTAATGGCTGAATAATATTCCATTTTACCTTTATCTATATCACATTTTCTTTATCCATTCATCTTCAATGGACATATAGGTTGTTTCCACGTCTTGGCTATTGTAAATAATGCTGATGATGCAATGAACATAAGGGTGCTCATAGCTTTTTGACTTAGTGTTTTCTTTTCCTTCAGATAAATATCCAGAAGTGAAACTGCTGGATTATATAGTAAATTTATTTTTAATTTTTTGCAGAACCTTTATACTGTTTTCCATAGTAGCTGCACCAATTTACATTCCCACTATCAGTTCACAAGTGTTCCCTTTTCTCCACATCCTTGTAAACATTGTTATTTCTTCTCTTTTTGATAGTAGCCATCCTAACAAATGTGAGGTGATTTTGGGTTTGATTTGCATTTATTGATACCTCATGACTGAGGATGTTGAACACCTCTTCATGTACCTGTTAGCCATCTGTATGTCTTCTTTGGAAAAATGTCTATTCAGCTCCTCTGCCCATTTTTTAATTGGATTTTTTTTGCTATTGAGTTGTATGAGTTATTCATATATTTTGGATATTAACATCTTGTCAAACATGATTTGCAAATATTTTCTCCCATTCAATAGGTTGCCTTTTTACTTTGTGGATGGTTTCCTTTGCAGTGTAGAAGCTTTTTAGTAAGACAGAGTCCCATTTGTTTATTTTTGCTTTTGTTGCCTTTACTTTTGGTATTAAATCCAAAAAATCATCAGTAAGACCAATGTCAAGGAATTTACCTCCTGTTTTCTTCTAGGCGTTTTGTGGTTTCAGTTCTTATGTCCAAGTTTTTAGTCTATTTTAAGTTAATTTTTCTGTATGGTATAGGATGGTGGTCCAGTTTTATCCTTTTGCATATGGCTGTCCAGTTTTTCCAACACCATCTCTTGAAGAGCTATGCTTCCAACACCATTTATTGAAGAGATAATTCTTTCCCCATTGGATATCATCTGCTCCTTTGTCATAAAGTAATTGACCATATATGCATGGGTTTAGTTCTGGGCTCTCCATTCTGTTCCATTGGGCTATGTCTGTTTTTATGCCAATACCATACTGTTTTGATTACTCTAGCTTTCTAATATACTTTGGAATCAAGAAGCATGATGTCTCTAGCTTTGTTCTTCTTTCTCAAGATTGTTTTGGCTATTTGGGGTCTTTTGTGGTTCCATACAAATTTTAGGAATGCTTGTTCTATTTCTGTGAAAAATGCCACTGAAATTTTGGTAGGGATTGCACTGAATCTGTAGATTGCTTTGGGTAGTATGGACATTTTAACAATATTAGTTCTTCCAATCCATGAGCATATCTTTCCATTTGTTTGGGTCTTCTTCAATTTTTTTAAGCCACTGTTTTATAGATTTCAGCGTACAAGTCTTTAACCTCCTTGGTTAAATTTATTTCCGGATATCTTATTTTTTCTGATACAATTGTAAATGAGATTGTTTTCTTAATTTCTCTTTCTGAGAGTTCATTATTAGTGTGTGGAAATGCAACTGATTTTTTGTGTATTGTTTTCTGTATTCTTTGACTCTACTAAATTTGTTTATTAGTTCTAACAGTTTTTTGGTGGAGTCTTTAGGGTTTTCTTATATATATATAGAATATAGAATATATTATTCCACCTGTAAATAGACAGTTTAACTTTTTCCTTTTCAATTTGGATGCATGTTATTTCTTTTTATTACCTAATTGCTTTGGCTAGGACTTCCAATACCTTGTTGAATGAAAGTGGTGAGAGTGGGCATCCTTGTCTTATTCCTGACCTTAGAGGAAAAGCTTTCAGATTTTCACCATTGAGTATTACATTAGCTGTGGGCTTGTCATATATGGCCTTTATTGTATTGAGGTACATCCCCTCTATACCCACCTTACTGAGAGTTTTTATCATAAATGGATGTTAAATTTTGCCAAATGCTTTTTCTGCATCCATTAAGATATAATCATATGATTTTTATCCTTCATTTTGTTAAAATAATGTATCAAATTGATTGATTTGTGATGTTGAACCATCCTTGCATACCTGGAATAAATTCAACTTGATCATGGTGTATGATCCTTTTAATGTGTTGCTGAATTCTCTTTGCTAATATTTTGTTAAGTACTTTTGCATCTATGCTCATCAGGGATATTGGCCTATAATTTATTTCTTTGTAGTGTCCTTATCTGGGTTTTGTATTAGGGTAATGCTGACCTCATAAAATTTGTTTGGAAATGTTCCTTCCTCTTCTAATTTTTGGAAGAGATTGGGAAGGATTTGGCGTTAGCGCTTTAAGTGTTTGGTAGAATTCACCAGTAAGCCATCTGGTCCTGGACTTTGTTTGTTGGGAGATTTGTGATTGCTGATTCAGTCTCCTTACTCCTAGTCAATCTGTTCAGATTTTCTATTTCTTCATCATTCAGTCTTTGTAGGTTTTCTGTTTCTTGGAATTTATACATTTCTTCTAGGTTGTTCAATTTTTTGGCATATAACTGGTCATAGTAGTCTCTTATGATCCTTTGTGTTCATGTGGCATCAGTTGTAATATCTCCTCCTTTATTTCTGATTTTATTTATTTAAGTCCTCTATCTTTTTTTCTTGGTGATTCTAGTTTAAAGTTTGTGTATTTTGTTTGTCTTTTATAATATAGATGTTTATAGCTATAAATTTCCCTCTCAACACTGCTTTCCCTACATCTGGTAAGATCTTGTATGATGCATCTTTTTTGAATTAATCTCAAAGTATTTAATAATTTTATGTGTGTGATTCTTCCTAGACCCATTGATTATTTAGGAGGGTGTTGTTTAATTTTCACATCTTTGGGAATTTCCCAAATTTATTTCTGATTTTGATTTTAAGTTTATTCTCTTATAGCCATAAGACATTGTATAATTTCAATTATTTTAAATTTACTGAAGCCTATTTTCTGACATAATTTATGTTCTATTTTTGAGAATTTTCCATGTGCACTTGTGAGAGGAATGTGTATTCTGGGATTATTGAGTGGAGTTTTCTATATATGGCTGCAAGTCTATTTGATTATAGATTATATATTCACTTGCAAAGTGATGCAGTTCTCCCCTCAGGTTTTTAAATACCATTTCTATGTTTACAACAGCAAAATTCATATTCTCCATCTAGAATTTTTCTCTTAATTGTATACCTACAACTTCTTTCCTCACTTACCTATATTGGTTAATGACTACAATCTTCCAGTTACTTGTGTTAAAACTTTGGTATCAATCTTGATTCCTTCCTCTCATATCTGCTGCAACAACAAATTATGTCTATTCTATCTTCAAAATAGATCTGGAATGCAACCCTGTCACAGTTTTTCTCCATGCTATTATCGTCTGTCTCGTGGATTATTGCACTGTTTTTTAAATTGGTCTCTTAGCTTCTGCATTGCCCCCATAGTCTACATTCAACATCTATTTGAAATTTTTTTCAGCCCACCTCTGATATTTCACATACCCATTCTTTGCTTTATATGTTTTCTTTAACATTCATTTTTCATGATATCAATATTTTACTTTTTTATTATGTTTATTATCTATTTCCTTCAATAGTATGCGTAATCTATGAGAGCAGGTATTTTTTTAATCACTTCTCTATCTTCAGTGCCTAACAGAATACCTAGTATAAAGTAGAAGCGTAAACAACTCTTGTTTTGAATGAATGATTAAAGAGCTTATAATAATTTGGGGAAATGGGACAGGAGGGAAAGTAAAAGATAGGACGTCCAGGAGATAAGAATTTTTGAGTCGTGAGTATGGAGGAGATGATTAAAACATTTAAATGTATAAATTCTATAAGTTTAGAGGAAAGTCAGCAGATAGGCAGCAAAGGGAATCACTAAATTGATGGGGGAGAGAGAAGAAACAGCCCAGTTAGTGAGAGATACAGAGAAAAAAATCACAGACATTATCCTGGAAACTCAAAATAAGCTATGTGAAGTACAGTGGGGATTTTGAGGCGTGTCAGGATGAAGAAACTCAATTCCGTCTGTAAAATTATTTAATTGAGCAGTTTCAAGACATTGATGGGTCCATAAATCAGAGTATAGGGGTTTAAGGAAGTATGGGATGGCTAGTGAGAGTAGTGGGGTGTGGAGGTGGGTTGCTTGTTTGAGGAGCTTAGCTATAAAATAATGTCAAATGATAGGAGAGCAATTAAAATGGAATAGTGGTTTCAAAGAGAAAGAATTTTTAAGATTTTAGAAAATCAAACACAATTCAAGAAGAAATGAAAGAGTTAAAGAAAAGACTAAAGGAGAAAGTGTGGTCTCTAGTATAGGAATGTGATCTCTTTAGAAGAATGGACCCCATCCAAAACAAAGGAGGTCAAGTTTTACTCTGAGAGTAGACATCATGTACGTATGTGACTTAAAAAGAATTGCAGGAAGAGGATTGCTGGCTTACAGTGAACACATTGAACTAATGGCTGATACGCTTAGGATGATCTGAAAAATCACTATGTGGAGAACATAGTTTCAAGTAACTGAGATTAAACCGATATTGGGAATTGCCTTTCAACTTTCGTGGAAGCCTCTCAGAAATTTGGTAACTCTGACTCCCAAATATCCAATGCATGTGTTTGAATCTGGAAGCACTTAGAGTGATTTTGTGGCCAGTGCACATCTAATCCAAAGACTGAAAGCCCTCCAACTGAGTAGCAGTTAACAGTCAGGGCTTGGTTAATAAAGCGGTGGGGCTGTCCCACTTGGCTAGCTGCTGCAGGCAAATTCCTCCTTTGACTCTGCCTGAGGCAGGCCTTGGGTCTGAATATAACCTGGGAGAAAAGGAACTGCTTGAAAACCCTGGCTCTACCACTTTTCTTTCTCTGATCTTGCCCCCTTAACCTCTTGATGCCCCGGGTTTTTGTAATCTGTACCTTAATTTCCTCATTGCCCACCCTAAGAGCTTAATACATGGGTAATTTTTATAGTATCTAAGAAAGATAAAATATAAGCACTGCTGGTATTGTGGGTTAAGATGAAGTATTCCTCTGTTATTGAAAAAATATTAATAGTGATGATTTTGATGTTGAATGTTGGAAGTAAATTAGGGGATTTACTTCCAAAAATATGTTTGTTCATTTGTGAGTTCCATCACCGTAGTTATTTCATACAAAATTGAATGTTATTCCTGGCTGGGTAGAAAAAAGGTGGCTCATTTAAGAAGTCAAGAGTAATACTTTGTGCTTAAGACTGATGTTGGTTTAGTGCTATTCATTCATTGTTATTGCTATTGTTATGTTATGTAAATAAAACTGGCCTTTCCCTTCAGTGTGGTTGTGTTGTGGATTTAATTACATGTGAAATTGGGGCAGGGCAGAAAGGCTTATCAGTTTTAAAGAAATTTAAAATGGGTTCTAACAATTTAGAGTTATAAAGCATTGTAGTTTGTTTAAAGTTAAGATATTAAAGTAGGTTCTTTAATCAACCACTGCTCTATGAACAGATCCAATCCATTAAAACACTCAATAGAACTATATTTCCTACATAAAACTGCAACACGTCAGTGTTGCTGCATGGTATGCAACTGACCAATGAAATGATTTTTTACTTAATTGAAGGTCAAAAAAATTTCAGATTTCTGAGTAGGATGCAGAAGTAGTTTCTGGTCAGCTATATTACCTGGAATACGCTCAAGTAACATAATGGGATAATGACCATTTTGCTATTTAAAATCTTTCTATTAAGGGCACTTTGGTTTTCAGCTAATTAAAATTCTACTTTTTTTTGGTGGTACTTTTCTGAGTTGAGTGTTTTACCCTCCCAGAATATGGGGTTTCTGCCCAGGAAAGAATATAAATGTGGTTCAGTTTTTTTCACTTGAGCACTCATATAGAGGCATCTGTGTTCAATATTCAGTACTTATATATTAAATACAGTTCATTCATTACAGATTATTTTCCTCTCTTTCTAATTACAGAAGATTTGTGCCTAGTGAAAAGTCATTATTTATAATCTTTGGCCAATTTACTTAGGGCATTAGTTAAATTTTTATTCTTTCATAATATGGGGAAGTAATTATGATAGAAGAAAGAAATGCCAATTTAAAAATAGAGGCATTCTTATCATGTTTTTTACATGAACAAAAGGGTTTTAAAAATAGTTTTAGTTTGGATTAATTTATATTGCAGTGTACAGCTAAGAAAGGAGTTTACATTTGGGACCAAAATGTGGAAAATCCATAAGCACTAACAGAGGAATAATGATGCCCAGTTGATTATTCAAATTTGACTTAATCAGTATTTTTTTCTATTCCTATAAAACTGAAAAGACAGTTGGTCATATCAATTATGGTATAAATAATGATCAGTATCAACACAGTACAGCCAGTAAAATCTATTGTCTTCAGTAAAATAAACTAGAGGTTTTTAATCTAAGCAACAGGAGCTATCTTTCCTTCATTATAGTTAAATATCTACCATTTTATTTTCTTTTTTAAAAAGCCTGTTTTTTTCAACATTATTTAAAGTAAAAGAACAAAATCTGGGATTAAAAAAAGCAGCAGCTGCCCATCTGTCCCATCCCCACACAATTGTTCAAATTGACAAGCTGTATCCTGAGACCTTATTCCAGCAAATGTGGGACACCGTGCATTTGCAAATGACGAAAAAGCCATACAGATATTTTAGTAGCATTTTTATATTGCCTCCTTCATGGATGAAATATGATATTCTTCGCTTAAAGAAAGAGGCCTCACTATGTCACGTAACTGATTGCTATAGAGTTTTTCTTTTAAAAGACATAACTGATAATGCAGAACAGCAGATTGCATAGTTGGTATTCATATTGTTCTGTTTTATAACAGAAAACTTGTTTAGTAAAGTACATTTTAAAAATGGGGATGTGTGTCATGAGCTGTACGTTGTTGCAAAAGCAGCTGGAAAGTAGGCAATGTGCCCGTTGTCTTTTCTTTTTAATTTATTTTACTTATTTATTCTTTAATAGATCTTTATTGGAGTATAATTTCTTCACAATACTGTGCTAGTTTCTGTTGTACACCAAAGTGAATCAGCCATAGGCATACACATGTCCCTATATACCCTCCCTCTTGCGTCTCCCTCCCATCCTCCCTATCCCACCCCTCTAGGTCTCCCTGTGCTATGCGGCTGCTTCCCACTAGCTAAATATTTTACATTCGGTAGTCGATGCTACTCTCACTTCGCCCCAGCTTCCCCCTCACACCACCCCGTGTCCTCAAGTACATCCTCTATGTCTACATCTTTATTTCTGCCCTGAAATTAGGTTCATCAGTACCTTTTTTTTTTTTTAGGTTCCTTGTATATGCGTTAGAATACGGTATGTGTTTTTCTCTTTCTGACTTACTTCACTCTGTATGACAGACTCTAGGTCCATCCACCTCACTACAAATAACTCAATTTCGTTTCTTTTTATGGCTGAGTAATATTCCATTGTATATATGTGCCACATTTTCTTTACCCATTCACCCGTTGTCTTCGAAGAGAGCAATAACATGGCTACCAGAAGATTTCTGAGAATGTCTGGCATAAATTTCAGCTGTGGACCATGTGACTAAGTCTAAAATGAGCAAAGAGAAAATACCTTCCATGTTAACGTATTTCTGCTTCAAACCTTTTCAACAGACAAACTCACCTTGGTGGGGTATCTCATGTATGTGATTTTATAATCAGAGAAGAACAGAGTCCAAGTCCCAACTTAGAGATAAAGTGTTCAGGATATAATGCCAATATCTTGCAGGTACGTGCACATGCCTTGCTTTTCAACATGCATATAAAATGGCTACATGTAGAAAGGCATTATAACCATGGTAATTTTTCGGAAAAATGAAAACTGAATGTAAGAATTGTCACATGACATGTTTTGCACTACCTACCTGTTAAAATCCCTCTATGCAATAATTTGCATAATATGCTTAGACAAGCATACGTTGTCCCTCAATTTCTTAAAAGAAATGACCCAAGTTAACAGTGTGGTAAGAAACGTATTCATATTTCATTATATACAGTTACCATGGGCTATAGATGATCCCACACTAAATAAAAGAAAAATGATATAAGTAAGGAATTTAGGGAATTGTTATATCCATAGTTCAACCAGCTCTGTATCTACTACATACATAATATATATAGTAATTTTGGAATTTTAGGAAATTATTCTTATTATGAATGTCTTTCTGTTTCTTTTAAGGAAAATTCTAGCCTAGATGGTCAAAACATATTTTGAATATGTATTGTACCCACTTGATGTTTAAACTGAGAGATTTAAATCCACTACTTCAAGTATCTGTACCCAGTACAGTTGTTTTCTAATATGAACATTAAAACCAGTCGTCAAATCTGAAGAAAGAGCAAGCTCTGAGGATCCTTGCACATTTTTTTTTAATAACTGACAATCAGTTTATTTAAATAATTCATTTAAGTATCTGCAATGGTGACTTCAACCTTGAGTCCTGGCTATACTTCACCTATCATGTACTTTTATTACCAGCATCATCTAAAACATATGTTACTTTAATAGACCTGTTCCAGTAATAAAAAATGTGTTGCAGAAAGGAAGAATTTCTGCACAGCAGCAGTGGTTGGCAGTGCTGCACTGAATCCACCACACAGTCTGCAAAATAACACAGCCAACATTATATGCTTGAAGAATTCATGCCCAGTGGAACTGCTGCATTTAACTTTTTCTTCTTACCTTTCACTGTTTATCTAATTTATAATGTAAAAGTGCCATTTATCAACTCAAGTTTGAAATTGCAGACCACTTTAGTTGAAGATGGGTAGCAAACACAAATAAAGACTCATCAGAAAGAGAAGAATCAGTGTCATTACTTAACAGAGTGAAATCTCATGGGGACAAGGAGGTTGACCTAGATACCTTGTTTTTGCCAGAGATTTTCTTTTTTTTTTAACATCTTTATTGGAGTATAATTGCTTTACAGTGTTCTGTTAGTTTCTGCTGTATAGCAAAGTGCATCAGCTATGCATATACATATATCCCATATCCCCTCCCTCTTATGTCTCCCTCCCACCCCTCTAGGTGGTCACAAAGCATCGAGCAGATCTCCCTGTGCTATGTGGCTGCTTCCTACTAGCTATCTATTTTACATTTGGTAGTGTATATATGTCCATGCCACTCTCTCACTTCATTCCAGCTTACCATTCCCCCTCCCCATGTACTCAAGTCCATTCTCTACGTCTGTGTTTTTATTCCTGTCCTGCCCCTAGGATCTTCAGAACCACTTTTTTTTTTTTTTTTTTAGATTTCATATATATGTGTTAGCATATGGTATTTGTTTTTCTCTTTCTGACTTACTTCACTTTGTATGACAGACTCTAGGTCCATCCACCTCACTAAAAATATCTCAATTTCGTTTCTTTTTATGGCTGAGTAATATTCCATTGTATATATGTGCCACATCTTCTTTATCCACTCATCTGTCGATGGACACTTAAGTTGCTTCCATTACCTGGCTATTGTAAATAGAGCTGCAATGAATATTGTGGTACATGACTCTTTTTGAATTATGGTTTTCTCAGGGTATATACCCAGTAGTGGGATTGCTGTGTCATATGGTAGTTCTATTTTTAGTTTTTTAAGGAACCTCCATACTGTTCTCCATAGTGGCTGTATCAATTTACATTCCCACTAACAGTGCAAGAGGATTCCCTTTCCTCCACACCCTCTCCAGCATTTATTGTTTATAAACTTTTTGATGGCCATTCTGATTGGTGTGAGGTGATACCTCATTGTGGTTTTGATTTGCATTTCTCTAATGATTAGTGATGTCAGGCATCCTTTCATGTGTTTGTTGGCAATCTGTATATCTTCTTTGAAGAAATGTCTATTTAGGTCTTCTGCCCATTTTTGGATTGGGTTGTTTGTTTTTTTGATATTGAGCTGCATGGACTCCTTGTATATTTTGGAGATTAATCCTTTGTCAGTTGCTTCGTTTGTAAATATTTTCTCCCATTCTGGGGGTTGTCTTTTTGTACTGTTTATGGTTTCCTTTGCTGTGTAAAAGCTTTTAAGTTTCATTATGTCCCATTCATTTATTTTTATTTCCATTTCTCCAGGAGGTGGGTCAAAAAGGAACTTGCTGTGATGTATGTCATAGAGTGCTCTGCCTATATTTTCCTCTAAGAGTTTGATAGTGTCTGGCCTTACATTTAGGTCTTTAATCCATTTTGAGCTCATTTTTGTGTATGGTGTTAGGAAGTGTTCTAATTTCATTCTTTTACATGTAGCTGTCCAGTTTTCCCAGCACCATTTATTGAAGAGGCTGTCTTTTCTCCATTGTATATTCTTGCCTCCTTTATCAAAGATAAGGTGACCATACGTGCATGGGTTTGTCTCTGGGCTTTCTACCCTTTTCCATTGATCTATATTTCTGTTTTTGTGCCAGTACCATATTGTCTTGATTACTATAGCTTTTTAGTATAGTCTGAAGTCAGGGAGGCTGATTCCTCCAGCTCCGTTTTTCTTTCTCAAGATTGCTTTGGCTACTTGGGGTCTTTTGTGTTTCCATACAAATTGTGAAATTTTTGTTCTAGTTCTGTGAAAAATGCCATTGGTAGTTTGATAGGGATTGCATTGAATCTGTAGATTGCTTTAGGTAGTATAGTCATTTTCACAATGTTGATTCTTCCAATCCAAGCACAGGTATATCTCTCCATCTGTTTGTATCATCTTTCATTTCTTTCATCAGTGTCTTATAATTTTCTGCATATAGGTCCTTTGTCTCCTTAGGTTGGTTTATTCCTAGGTATTTTATTCTTTTTGTTACAATGAGAATTGGGAGTGTTTCCTTAATTTCTCTTTCAGATTTTTCATCATTAGTGTACAGGAATGCAAGAGATTTCTGTGCATTAATTTTGGATCGTGCTACTTTACCAAATTCATTGATTAGGTCTGGTAGTTTTCTGGTAACATCTTTAAGATTCTCTATGTATAGTATCATGTCATCTGCAAACAGTGACATTTTACTTCTTCTTTTCCAATTTGGATTCCTTTTATTTCTTTTTCTTCTCTGATTGCTTTGGCTAAAACTTCCAAAACTATGCTGAATAACAGCGGTGAGAGTGGGCAACCTTGTCTTGTTCCTGATCTTAGTGGAAATGGTTTCAGTTTTTCACCATTGAGAATGATGTTGGCTGTGGGTTTGCAATATATGGCCTTTATTATGTTGAGGTAAGTTCCCTCTATGCCTACTTTGTTGAGGGTTTTTATCATAAATCGATGTTGAATTTTGTCAAGAGGTTTTTCTGCCTCTATTGAGATGATCATATGGTTTTTATCCTTCAATTTGTTAATATGGTGTATCACATTGATTGATTTGCATATATTGAAGAATCCTTGCATTCCTGGGATAAACCCCACTTGATCATAGTATATGATCCTTTTAATGTGCTGTTGAATTCTGTTTGCTAGTATTTTGTTGAGGATTTCTGCATCTATGTTCATCAGAGATAGTGGCCTTAGTTTTCTTTTTTTTTTTTGACATCTTTGTCTGGTTTTGGTATCAGGGTGATGACGCCCTCGTAGAATGAGTTTGGGACTGTTCCTCCCTCTGCTACATTTTGGAAGAGTTTAAGAAGGATAGGTGTTAGCTCTTCTCTAAATGTTTGATAGAATTCACCTGTGAAGCCATCTAGTCTTATTGCCACAGATTTTCTATATAGTCACCTGTGAAATGAGTAATGAAAGAGAGTTAGGTAGCTTTGCATATTTTTGTTTTTGGATGTTTCAAGCTGGCTTCTTACCTGCACAGCTTTCCGGTCAGTTTAACTCTTTTGTGAGGATTCAAATGGCAGGTAACGTGTATAAAGCACCTCATTGCTTAAAACACAATGAGTGTTTAATAAATATTAAGTTCTTACCCTCTTCACCATTTCCAATTTATTTTGAACATTCTACTTGTGACACTTGTACTATTTGGCTTCAATTCAATAGTTCTGGATTTTGTATGAATTCCCACTTCTTTTAATTAAGCTTCTGACTGTAACTTAAACTCTTCAGTAAGCCACCTCTTTCTTAAGTGTGAAGAGTCATCTGGATAAAGACTGATCAGTGATCCCGCTTTTCCTCTCCACTTTGGAAACAAGCAGCAAGTATCTCCATCTCCCCTGCATCCCCCTCCCTCCTAACCCTACCTAGATCCCTTGTGTGAATCAAGCTTATCTTTGGGGTCAGGGGGCTGAGGTGAGATTAAATCACAAGCTGGAGAAGAAAAGACCTTTTTCAATAGCTGCTCTCCAACAGCCGAGGTAGATGGTACTTGAGTCATGTATCTTAGGCTTCGCTCATCCATCTTGTGCATCTATATTAAAGCAACAGATGTCATCCTTGGGAAGCACACTAGCTGTGCTACCTTCGAGGCAACACTGCAAGTAAATAAGTGGAGGGACTTTATTTGATCCCTATCCCCATACTTCACTATCAGATTTTCTTTATGGTTAAAAAAAAGAAAAAGAAAGAGAAGGAAAAGAAGATTCTTTATAATATCTATACTACATTAATTTCGATTATTTCCCTTCTTTGTCTTAGTAGAGATAGAAAATAACTGGTCGGATTGAACTAATTATCTTCTCTTTAGGATCAGCTCTCATGTGGTGGATCAGACACTAGGCTAAGAGTAAGGTACTGACTTCATCACTGTCCTACTGACTTATTCAGGGAAAGTTGCTCACACTCTCTAAGACAATTTCCAGTCTATAAAATGGGGAAAGTCATATTTTTAATTGCCCAGAGCAGTGCCTGTCACATAAAATATGTTAATAGTAGAGGGCGAGATATATTAACTCAATGATCTAGGTTCTTACAACCTTCCTATTATAGAAAGTCAATTATAGAAAGTCACATAAATTGCATACACTCTCCATACACATATATACACGCACACATACATACACTAATCCAACACAATACCACACTGTACCTTTCCTTCAATTCACTGACAATAGTGTGTTGTGGCTATCTTTCCATGTTATTGTATACTACATTATGTATTACAACTTCAGTTTTAATTTCAGTATAGCATTTTATAATAGGTATATACTGTAATTTAATTACATTGAATGAATTATAGTCCTTTTGATAAAATATAACTGTTTTTAATCTTTCATTATTATAAATAATGCTTCGGTAATATTGTATCATCTTGGTTTTTGGTTTGCTTGGTTTTTTGTTTGTCTTATTTTGCAAAACGAAAATTTTTTATTGAAGTATAAGTTATTTATAGTATTATGTTAGTTTCAGGTGTACAGCAAAGTGATTTGGATGCATATATATATATTCTTTTTCAGAGTCTTTTCATTATAGCTTGTTACAAAATATTGAATATAGTTCCCTGTGCTATAGAGTAAATACTTGTTGTTTACCTATGCTATATATAGTGGTAAGTATCTGTTAATCCCATACACCTAATTATCCCTCCCCCACCCTTTTCCCTTTGGTAACCATAGTTTTGTTTTCTATATTTGTGAATCTGTTTCTGTTTTGTAAATAAGTTCATTTTTATTATTTTTTAGATTCCATATGTAACTGATATTGTATAATATTTGTCTTTCTCTGTCTGACTTACTTCACTTAGTAGGATAATCTCTAGGTCCATCCATGTTGCTGCAAATGGCAATATTTCATTCTTTTTTATGGTTGAATAATATTCCATTGTGTATATATACCATGTCTTCTTTATTCATTCATCTGTTGATGGGCACTTTGGTTGCTTCCATGTCTTTTTTTTTCTCACTTTAAAAAAATTTTTTTCTGCTTGTAAGTATATGTTTATCTTTTTCCTTTAAATTAATTTTTTTATTGGGGTATAGTTGTTTTACAATGTTGTGTTAGTTTCTACTGTACAGCGAAGTGGAGTTCCCTGTGCTATACAGCAGGTTCTTATTAGTTATCTATTTTATACATATTAGTGTATATATGTCAATCCCAATCTTCCAATTCATCTCACCACCACCCCTTTCCCCCCTTGGTGTCCATATGTTTGTTCTCTACATCTGTGTCCCTACTTCTGCCTTGCAAACTGGTTCATCTGTACTATTTATCTAGATTCCACATATATGCATTAATATACGATATTTGTTTTTCTCTTTCTGACTTACTTCACTCTGTATGACAGTCTCTAGGTCCATCCATGTCTCTACAAATGACCCAATTTCATTCCTTTTCATAGCTGAGTAAGATTACATTGTATATATGTACCAAATCTTCTTTACCCATTTGTCTGTCGATGGACATTTAGGTTGCTTCCATGACCTGGGTATTGTAAATAGTGCTGCAATGAACACTGGGATGCATGTGTCTTTTTAAATTAGAGTTTTTGTCTTTCCTAGATACATGCCCACAAGTGGGATTTCTAGGTCGTATGGTAACTCTACTTTTAGTTTTTAAGGAACCTCCATGCTGTTTTCCATAGTGACTGCAAAAATTTACATTCCCACTTACAGTGTAGGAGTGTTCCCTTTTCTCTGCACCATCTCCAGCATTTATTATTTGTAGACTTTTGAATGATGGCCATTCTGACTGGTGTGAGGTGATACCTCATTGTAGTTTTGATTTGCATTTCTCTAATAATTTGCAATAATGAGCATCTTTCATGTGCCTGTTGGCCATCTGTTTGTCTTCTTTGGAGAAACGTCTACTTAGGTCTTCTGCCCACTTTTTGAATGGGTTGCGCAAAACGGAATTTTGATGTAATAACATTTGACCACTTGTTCTTTTATTGTTTCTAGTTCTTATGACATGGTTAGAAAGGCTTCCCCCAAAGCCAGTTTAGAGATATTTTAAGCATTGCTTTCCATGATAAAAAGTCATAATTTCATTGATGCAAAAAGATTTATTACCATTTATATTCTTGTTATTGTTGTTAGATATAAGAAATGAGGTAGAGATACCATTTTATTTTTTCCAAAATGGCTAACCAGTTGTTCTAATATTATTATTAAATAATCTATTTTCCCACTAATTTGAATATTTTCTTATCACATATTATTGAATTTATTTCTAGATTGTCTGTTATATTTATTTGGTTTGCTAAAGTTTGCACTGGTACCACACTTTTTAAAATGCTACAGGTGTTGTGAATAAAAACATTATTTATGAATTGCAAACATAAGGATTTGGAGGTTAGTAGGGAAAATCTCCAGCTCAAAGTATAATTGGAAGTATTGGTTCTGTGGTTTAGGGAGTTTGAACAATGTCTGCAAAAGGCAGGTGGGAACAGTGAGAGAGGTAAAACGATGAAGGGTGAAGAAAAATACAGATGAACAGCATAGCAATTCCAAAGGGGATTGGAAACCATATACGTATTGAGGTATTGATTTGTATTTTCCCGTACAGCACTGTGTATAGTTGTATCAGAATGAAGAAGGGATATGACTGGGTTGTTCCAGCACTGAGACTTAAATGGTGGCAGTAACAGGACTGACTCATATGGGCTTGAAGGCACCAACAAAAAGTTAGGCAAAATGATGACATACGAGGCTGAGGCTGGCTGCAGGACATAAAGCCTGGGGAACACAGATCAACTGAGAAGAGAAGTAAGAGTAGTCATGCAATTGTAGATATTGATGAAATTCAAGAGTATGTTAAATATTAGAGAGATTTAGAGAATAAAAGAACTAAGTGGGTGGAGTTGCAGTCAGAGACGAGAATTTGAAGTTCATGTGGCTTCACGTATAAGGACTCCATCGTAACTTCCTTCATGCTGCCTATTTTTATACAAGAAAATTATCAGAGGGGTGAGATACAAGTTAGATAAAAACTTTGTGGACAGAGAAAGTATAAAATCCTTCTGCTATAATGAGGCAAGAAGAGGTTTAGAAGAAAAGGGGGGCAAACTGTATTTTAAAAAGCAAAATCTTATTACGATCCAAGGTGTGAGGCAATATTCCTAACAGGAAAAGAGGAATGGCCGGTATTTTACAAATAATGAAAGTGGATCTGATCTAAAATGTGGTGTAGAATTGATGATGGGGCAGGAGGAGAAAGAGGAAGTGGATATAAATATTTGAAAGGAGTTCTCCATGTTCAATTAAATGCTTAGGCAAGTCCCCAAATTAAATTAGATGCCAAGAAATAGTTGGCAAACAAAGTGTAGTAATTAAGTGCCATGGGGCGAGGAATGAGGCTGAGCCTGGCCACATTGTGTCACCTCGCCCTGGCCTGTTCAACAGTCTATAATGGGGAGCTTAGCCAATGAAACAAATAGATCACAGTCCAAAATGGAACAAAAAGATAACTGAAACCAGATACTAAGGATAAACACAACTAGGGCCAGAGATGTGGATTCCAAGGGCAGCTCTGCTTTGGCCAAATGGGCATTTACACTCTGGTATAAATAATGTGCCAGGCTCCTGGGGTCCAGCCTGAATGATGGAAGATGCAGTATTCACAGATGAAAGAAAAGCAGACTGTAAATTAATACACTGTTAATGTCTTTCAAATAAAGATATGTATGGGTTTGTAGCCTGGGTAATAACGAGAGTCTCAAGCTTTTAAAGTAAGTTCTTGCATGCAGACACCAGGCTCCTATTACAGCCCTGGCAGTAGCTCTAAAGTACCAAGGGTATAAGCCCAGCTTGAACTTCAGATTAGAATGTGAATATCAGAATCTTGAAATGTCTAAGAGCTCTTACCAAAGTTAATTCACTATTTGGAAACTATGTAAATAAATATATACATATATTCATCTTGTTGTTTGCTCTTATTTTAATTTGGTTGTTATCATGGTGTTTAATTTAGCGCAGAGAAGCCCACCTTCAAATCATTTATTTTCATATTTTATATAGCTGTTTTTGAATAGTGGCCTTTCTGGTGAGAGTAGAGGAGGCATTCTAGATGACTGCAATTGTCAGAGGAAAGTAAGGTGTAGTTTATTCGTACCTTAGATCCAAGTATCTAGCAGACACAGTTAGTTACTTCACCTCTAATGGATAGCATTAGCTTTGCTGTATATGAACACAAAATAAAGAGGAACTTATAGCAGCTGAAAGAAATTCTGTGGCTACCTAGAGCATTTTGCAGAGATCAGAAACCAGCTAATCCAAGCATTTTACAAGGATCAGGAAGCAGTTAATCAAAGGAATTAGTACTATAAGTTATTGTGAAAAATAGAGATTCAGAAATTACTCTTTCTTTATTATGAAAACCAGTAGAGGATCTATAGGAGGTCCTCTGCATTGTGGTTATAAAATAAGACTCATTTTTCTTTCACTCATTATCTGCAGACAAATCGTTGCATTCATTCACACAGCATCCTTTGAATAAAGTAGATCCAGGGACTGTGTTCTCCAGTTTAGGGATGTGCACATGGATGCAGAAAGCTCTCCATGAACTGTCCATAGAAGTGCAGCAGTGGCAGAACCAAGACTGAAGCCCTGCTACTGGTCTAAATATCTTTCTAACTGGTCCACACTGTCTTTTATACTCCTTAGACTCTTAAAGCCAAAATGATCCTAGAATATAATACTTTAATAAAGAGATTGGACTATTACAATATTAAAAAAACTATAGTATGGGATTGCTCAGTACTTGATAAATGTAACTAAATCACCAACCATGTACAGCATTTCAGGTTATAGCCTCAAGTGTTTTTAACTGAGTTGCAGAAAAGCATAGAAAGCAGAAAAGTTTTCCATTTTTATGATTGACAGCCAAGAATACATGTAATAAGTTTTGCATAAAAGTTACTGTTGAATGGCCTTATGTGTTAGAGAATTTTGCCCAAATAAATAAATAATCTGTGAAATGGGAATAAAGCCTAGGACTGCTTTGCTTCATAAGGAATGAGGATTAATGAATAACACTGAAGACTGCACTAAAATGATTGGAAAAGGCTTGAAAAAGGGATTCAGGGTATTGTCAAGACACTAGGATTAATGGGAGAAGAGAATTGTCCAAGAGGAAATGTTAATTTACTTATAATTTAAGTGGTGAATCCAGGACACTTATGTGTGCTTTTCATTAGAACCATATCCTAAATGTAAGGTTAAAGCAGTTTTATTTTATCTCCAAAAAGAAATAAGTAAGAGAAAAATTTAAATTTAAGCAATAGAGATTGACTAGATATTTTTAAATCTTGTTACTTCACAATATGCTAATTTATAATAACAGTTTAACCAGAAACGGATTGAGCTTTAACATGACACGTGTCTTAAAAAAAAAAAAGGGGGGGCTTCCCTGGTGGCGCAGTGGTTGAGAGTCTGCCTGCCAATGCAGGGAACACCAGTTCGTGCCCCGGTCCGGGAGGATCGCACATGCCGCTGAACGGCTGGGCCCGTGAGCCATGGCCGCTGAGCCTGTGCGTCCGGAGCCTGTGCTCCGCAACGGGAGAGGCCAAAACAGTGAGAGGCCCGCGTACCACAAAGAAAAAAAAAAAAAAAGACTTCTTAATTAAGTTAATAAAGTAAATTGTTCTGTTCCTCTAGAAAGAAACATTTATCTTGCTTGAACATTCAGGCTGGTTTTAAGTAGCTTAATAGCACCTACTGGCTACAAATAATAATTTTTCAGATGTTTATTCTAATAATCGAAACATTTTGCAGACTATATACACAACACTTTATTTAATAGTACTTTTATGTTACTGTCTGTAAATGAAAGTCATTCCATAAACTTTACACTTTTTTTCTCATAAATTTCAAACTTTATAATGTTCAAGCTGATCTTTCTCCTAAAAATTAAGCTTTTCCAAAATACGTCTCCTACTGGCTCCCTGTTTTCCATTCTTTTCTAATGGCTTTAGTTTAGGCCTTCCTGAGTTCTCAGGTGGATTATTGCAAGTTTTCTGTGTCATGGGGTCTCTCTGGCACAGACACTGTATCTCACTGGTCTCTCTCTTTCCTGCTGTCCATCTAAACTCACTGTCACTGTAATGATCTTTGGAAATGGCATCTGTTATTATAACCTTTTTTTAAAAAAAAACCTTTAATGATTCCCTATCACCTAGAGAATAGAGTCTAACACTTAATGGTGTTCTTTCACATCTTCATCTCTCAGCCCTAAACTCCACTCTTAAAGCCTACACTTGGGTTTATTTGCTTTTCTAGGACCTCTACCCCTTAATTTTTCATGCTTCTATAACTTTTCCCATCCTGGTCATTCTTCCAGAAATGCCTTTCCTTACTATCTCCATCCTTTCTAGGATAGGTAAACAGCTCTTGTATCCAGATAGAATCAAGCTTTACCATTTTAATGTTAACTTTCTCAACCATTGTTTTTTTGTTTTGTTTTGTTTTTTGTGTGCACTTACTAAACTCTGTAAACACATTAAGAAACAATAGTAATGAAAGCTAATATTTATTGAACACTTTTGCTAATCACTGCATGGATTATCTATTTAAAATTCACCACAGTTATATAAATATGATACATATTAGTTCCTTTCACTGACACAGATCCTTGTTGAAGGTAATTTAGTTAGTAAGTGAAGGAGCTGAAGTCAGATCCTTGCTCTGCTCTCATGTCTTCCAATGGTACTTACTTGTTTTCGATCTGTCTTCCCAAACTACAAAGCAAACTCTGAGAACACAAACAATGCCTTTTCAGTATCTCCCACACCCAGTAGAGATTATAGAATAAAATGTAAGAATATAAGAATAATCAGATAGTGATATGAACTACTCAAAGATGTAGTGAAATAATTAGTAATACAATTGTAAGATTTAAGATTATGTTCATCCTTTCTCTGTTAAAGTATGAAAAGTTTTCTACTGCATGTGTAAATTTTCATTTTAATGAATGCCAAATACTCCTGGTTTTCTATCCAACAACATACTCTACCTTTACTTCTTTTTAAAAATTTTTATTGAAATATATTTGAGTTACTATGTTGTGTTAGTTTCAGGTGTACAGCAAAGTGATTCAATAATATATATATGTATATATATATATTCTTTTTTTCATTGTCTTCCATTATAGGTTAATACAAGATACTGAGTATAGTTCCCTGTGCTATACACTAGGTCTTTATTGGTTATATATTTGATATAGAGTAATGTGTATATTTTGCTTCTTTGCTAAAAGAAGTCTGGATTTGGCAAAGGTATTAAGGGCCATGTACTTGAGGAGATGCTTTAAGAGTGCATGTTAACTAATCTATGCCAATCAATTATTTCTTTTGTGCTGGTGATTAGTTTAGGAATGAGCATGTGGTACAATTTTAGCAGGAGGAGCCAATCTTCCAAGAAGTTTCTAGGAAGGTTTTATTACTCTTAAGAAGGGAAATAAGAAAAAGACCCTTCCTCTCTTCTGGTGTTTGGACATGTGCAATGATGTGCTTCCTGGTGCTCTCGTAAACATCTTCGAGGATGCAGGACTATTTGCATCCTCAAAGGGTGAGCAGACTATTTGTTAAATAAGGCAAAAAGGAAAGATGGAAAGAATCTTTCTTGTCTTGGGTGAGATGCTGAGCTAGTCATTTCTAGAACTGTTCCATCTCCAGACATCTTAGGATACGTGATAATATCAATACATTTTCTTTTCTTTATGTGTTGCTTTTTTAAAAATGGTTGTCTTTCAGCAGTTTCATTACAATGTGCCTGGGCACGATTTTCTTGGTATTTAGTGTACTTGGGGTTTATAGGTGGATGGATTTGTTGTGGGTTATGGTGGACCTATTTTACCAACTTCAGCAAATTCTTGGACATTATCTTTTCAAATATTCTTTTTAGCCCATTTTCTTTCTTCTCTTTTTCTGTGACTCCAATTATTCATATATTACGTTGTTTGCTATCGTCCCACAGATTTCAGATGCTTTGTCCTATTTTTTTCTGTTTTTGCTTCAGCTTAGATTTTTTCCATTTACTTGTCTTTAATTCACTGATTCTATTCTGTGTTTAATTTACTGGAAAACACATCAAATGAATCCTTCATTTCTGATATCATAATTTTTATTTCTACTATCTCCAGTTGACTCTTTTTAAAAATGATTTCCAGGACTCTGATGAAATTTCCTCCCTGTTTACTTATTGTCCAGTTTTTCCACTTTCATTTAACACAGTTGTCATAATTATTTTAAAGTCCTTGTCTGAGAATTCCAGTATTTATTCCATTTCTGCTTCTACCAACTGGTCATATTTCTTTGCTTCTTAATATGTGTCATGATTTTTAAAATTGTATGCAAGGAATTGTGTCTAAAAGGATAGTAGAGACTGAAGTAAATAATAGTAAAGCTCAGAAGAAAGCAGGCTTGTTTTTCTCTTAGGTCAGTAGAATCAGGGGGGCTGAGTCAATCTAATTTATAGATGAACTGAGACTGTTGTCATTTTAGTTGGAGTTAATTGACCACTGACCTCAAATGACTTGAGATCAGCATCAAGACATTCCCTTCATTCCAGCTGGAGATCTAAGCACCCAGGAGACTCTAGGTACCTCTTGTGCTTTGTAGCCCACCACCAGCTTTCAAGCCATGGGAGATCTCATCATGTTCACAGCATGCTGCCAGTTGGTTGGGTTGTGGTGTGTTCTCTCCTCTCCAGTGTTGACTCCAGCTTTCTGTGCCTTAAGACACTTTTTTCTACCCTGCTTGCATGTACCCTGTTTTGGAGGGCTGAAGCGGTAGTTTTGGTGAAGGCCTGGAGTGCCCATGAGGGGTGGTTCTCAGTTCTCTGGCGCTGCCCCCAGGTTTGGCTGGCCCTTCCTGCTTGGTCATCAGAAGGTGGTCTCTCGCAGCTCTCCTGCCCTCCCCAAGCCTTAGGCAGCCACCAATTCATACTCTCTGGGGGACGGGATAGTCTACCTTGCCCTCAATGTTTCATCAGGCCGTTGTCTCCACTCAGCCTTCTATGTGAGTGTTCAAGGAGAGCCTAAGTGAAAGAGTTGGTGGGTGGGTGCAGATTCCGTATGCGGCTACTGCCCATTGAATTCTAAACTGTCATGCCTGTCCATACTGGCCTTAAAAATTTCTAAAAATTTTAGTGATTTTTCTTTACCCCTGTCCTTCTACTCTCACTGCTCCTCCAAGTATTAAAGTGGTTCTGGATCTCTTTTCTCCTAGGAAGAGCTTGCCACTTTCTAGATATCAGTTATTTACATTCCTTTGCATCCTGAGGTCTGATTAAAAACAAACAAACAAACAAAAAACCAAAGTTATGGTTGTATAGGTTATCTGCGATATTCTCATTGTTAGAATGGAAGCAATGTTATCCTGCAACTGTCTTTATCCTGAGTGGGAGTGGAAGTCTAAGGCACTTCTAGTTGAGTTTTCTGGGACTTGCTGCTGAATATACCCTAATCAGATCCACACTGTATTTGAAATTGTTCTTTGGGATGAGAAAACCATAGATTATTTTAATGACTTTTCTGGTGATTATAAAGTTAACCTATTTTTTATTAGAAAAAATATAAAAAATACAGAAAAATTACAAAGAGGAAAATAAAAATTATCCATAGTCACTTTTCACAGATATAAGCATTAATATTTTGTTAAATATCTTTTCAAAGTTTTTTGTCTATAATATATATCTATTTTTTCATAGTTTAAAGCAAAATATACTTTGTATTTATGTAAGACTATGTCATGCACATTTTCTGTATTATTACATCTTCTAAAATATGACTTTTAATGCAGCATTATATTTTAAGATTTAAAAAAATTTATTTAAATAAATTATTGGGCACATGTTATTGGGCATTTTGAATGATTCTAATTTCTCACAGTGACAAATAACCCTGTGATGAAAACCCTTATATTCTGAAAAGGTTGAAATCTGTTGAAGGTCAAATAGCTGGTTGGCTAATCTGGCAACCAGGTGTGAGGTCTACACCACTGTTTTTTGTTTTTCTTTTCCTTTGCGGTACATGGGCTTCTCACTGCTGTGGCCTCTCCGGACGCGCAGGCTCAGCGGCCATGGCTCACGGGCCCAGTCGCTCCACGGCATGTGGGATCTTCCCGGACCGGGGCACGAACCCGTGCCCCCTGCATCGGCAGGCGGACTCGCAACCACTGCGCCACCAGGGAAGCCCTCTGGCACTGTTCTTGACTCTACCACACACTAATTGTGATGGAGCAGCAGGAAGTGTACAGATCAAAGGAAAAATGAAGATCAGACAGCATATTATAGCAGAAATCAGGACCTAAGAGCCCAAAGTGTCAAGTTTCTAGGACTCAGGAAGAATCTAAGTTAGAGAAGTCTAGAGCTAGGCAAGTGATCTGTTTAGGTAGTTATGATTGGACCTCTTTAAGTACTTCCTGACCAGGCATAAAATGGATCTGAAGTGTAATCTGCTTGCACTCTCAATGCCCACTGATTGATATAATCTACCTCTCTCATAGATCACTCATCTTACAGTGCCTATTTTCCTAAACAGAGTGGGAGCTTAATTTCCTTTTTCCCAATCCCTGCTATCAGGGCCTTATTTTAGGATCTCACCGTTTCTATCCTTGATTAATGTAAAAGCATTCTTTTTGTATTATCTGACTTTAGCTTCATCCTCTTCAGGTTACCTAATCATACTGTTTCCCCCTGATTTAAATCCTGTTATGCGTTTTTATAGATTGCAGTAAAAATCAAACTCCTGTCTCTCTAGACAAAACTCTTTACGATCTTGTCCCTGCCCAGCATTTCAGCTCTTCGTTTGCCAATACTCAGCACAGACCTTCCATCCTGTGAGCTTCTAGTTTTCCAAACAGTTGTACCTTATTTCTGTATGCATTTGCCCATACACTTCTCCACATCCCCAGCACCCTTCTGTCTCTCCTACGAGTTGTTATTCTTGTTAATTTCAACTCATCTTTTAAAACGCAGCTCCAGTTTCATCTTTATTAGAGATACTTGATAATCTCTCAAACTCATATAAATTCTTTACTCTCTGCTGCTCAAATATCCTCTTCATATACTTAAGATAGTACAAGTTATGTCATACTAAAGTTTCTAGTTTTGTTTTTGTTTTCTTTGCATAAACAGTGGTTTTATTTTGACTTTATATTCCCAACACTTATCACAGAGCCTGGATCCTAGCAATTTCTTAATCAGTATTTATTTGAATACTATCATAATGATAATATATTAAGAGGAGGAAAAAGCACATGTGTCTAATTACCCAATCATCCACCCCCAATCCAATCTTCCTCAAGCCTTTTACATATCAGTATGAGACCACCACCATTTACAGAATTGTTAGGATCAAAAATCAAAACTTCATTGTTGTTACTTCTCTTTCCTTCATATTCATCACTTACTCTGTCAGCAGGTCCTGTTGAGCAAAATGTATTGCGACTCAAGCTGTTTCTCATTTTTCCATCATTGCCCTCCTAGCTCTCGTCATCTTGTTTTTTCTCTACTTCTATAGGCTTCATACTAGTCTCTCTCTCTCTCTCTTTTTTCTCTACCATTTTCACATTAGTCTATTCTTCACGTAGTACCTAGAGAGCTCTATAAGAAATGGAAATCCTGCCTTAGTTCTACACGCAACTTCACCGTCATATTCAGGATGAAATCCAGAGTTCTTTGCAAAGCTAACAAGTGTCCACAGAGCCGGCAGCTGCATCTCTCTCTGTGTCATTTCAACCACTCTCCTCTTTAGTCACTCCAGTCCACTCAAACTGACTTTCTTGCAGCTCCTCAATACACGCCAATCTTTTTCTTACCTTGGGGACTTTGCTTTGTTGTGCCCTCGGTTGAAATGCTCTCACACCGTTCAGGTTCCTGATCAGACATCACCTCCGTGATTCCCCTTTACAGCTGTATTGCAATAACCCCCTTCCTACCCTTGGTTTCATTCTCTAAGCCTCTTCTCTTCTTTCTTTTCTTTATGGCACTTATCACTAAAGATTATATCACACATACGTTTTGTTTACCGGTGTATTTTCTGATTTTTCACTGTAACATAAGTTTCATGATTCCACAAACTTTGTCTTCTTCACTGTCGTACCAGTGATAAATATTTATTGAACACGTGAATTAAGCGATGCATTTCATATCTAGACTCTGTTTTTTTCTATGCTCCTTTTTTTTTTTTTTTCTTTTTGCGGTACACGGGCCTCTCCCTCTTGTGGCCTCTCCCGTCGCGGAGCAGAGGCTCCGGATGCGCAGGCTCAGCGGCCATGGCTCACGGGCCCAGCCGCTCCGCAGCATGTGGGATCTTCCCGGACCGGGGCACGAACCCGTGTCCCCTGCCTCGGCAGGCGGACTCTCAAGCACTGCGCCACCAGGGAAGCCCTCTATGCTCCTTTTATGCTGCCTTATTAGAAGATCTTCCCAACTGTTATGACCATAATTCACAGTAACAGATACGTAATACATCATGATACACACACTGAGACACATTCATGTAACTGATAAACACATCTCACAGAACAGTTCTTATCTTTACTACATGAAATGAATTCTCTTATTTTCTGTTTTATTCTATTTTTCATAAAATTGATTTTACCACTTAGTAATGGGTTCTAACCAGGGTTACTACTTATGGTTTCGCAGGCTGTATCCTTCCCAAGGGGTTATAGCCAGATATATGTATATATGTATGTATCTATGTAAAAATAAGAGTGGGTACATACACACATATCTGAAAGTACTTATTATATTAAATTTACTTTCAGAGTAACAAGGTTATAGGAAAACGTAAGTTGAATTTAACGTTCCTGGAAATTAGAGCCTTGCTTTTCTGTTCAACCAGCAATTTCTTTTGAAGTATTGACTTGGCTTTGAGAAAAGATTCATTCTTTTAATTGGGTTAACCATAAAAATTAGTTAAAACTAAAAATAATTAATAGGTTTTGTATGAAGGAAAAAAAATTAAAAAAAAACAGAAATAAAAGTTTTTATTTTTGTTAAGAAAATGTATGTGACAAAACTTAAAAGTGAATGCAAGAATAAATGAAAGTCATTCCCCTGAGTCGTGACCTTGGCCCTTCTAGCCAGGAGTGTCCAACTCCAGGAGTAAAGAGATGGGTGTACTCGTCTTTGTAAACTTGCCTTTAGAATTTAAGTCTGACAGAATGAGAAGTTCATATCTAGGGGCTCTGTGGAAAAATGTCACCCATGAGGGAGGGTCAGAAAAGTTGGAATAAGGTCAAGGGATTATTTCTGTATCGTTTTTTATTTTTAAGCATGTAAATTTCACTTGGATTTGTCATGTTCATTCATCTTGTTGCATTTCTCAGGCAGAGCACTGGGGAACAGCAAAGAGAATTTCATTTATATAAATTAATGTGCTAATTAGCAGCAGTTTTAGAGCTCTTGGAAAATTGCCATTTCATTTTATTGAGCATTAAAGATTGGGTGTCCCAACCCTTGTATGCCTTTAAAAATCAAGAAACACCCCTACTAAAATATTTTTGCCACTCTAAAGGGAAATGTTAAATACAATGGGCTTCAGGCGCAGTTTCTGAGTACTCCATAGTAGCCTACTTTGTACCATTTGTGCCTTTAGTCTGGAATCTCTTTTTTTTTCTTTAAGAGGTGGAATAAAATTCTATAAAGTTTTAGCTCTTGCATCTTATTATGTTGATTAACAATTGTGTTTGCATTTATAACATATTTTACATATATATATATATATATATATATACTGATATGCCCAGAAAAAGTATTATGCTAATAAACAAACTATATAAAAATGCAAAAAATGTGAATCTCAAAGGCTGAACTGTTTTAATTAATATTTTTAAATTTTGGATGCTATCCCTTTAAAGGATGTGTTCCAGAAGTTTGTATTCCCATCTGGGATCTACCAGTATTGAGCGGAACAACCTTCACCAGTTAAATGGATTTTTCTTCATTTTGACGATTGCACACGAGTGACATATTTGCCTCCTTCACTTTTTGGAATAATATTTTGGAAAGAAATAAAAAGTGCTCTTTCTTGGAGTAGCTCTGAACTTTTGTAAATCCAAGATACACACATGAGATATTCACTACTATCACCACACACACACACATACACACACCCACACCAACTGAACTAATATATATGAGTGTTAATGTGAGTTATTAATTAATGCTACATGAATACTAAAGTGACACAACTATACTCTTTGTTTCTGTCCACGCTTCTTAGATTTACGATTTAGGACAACTGGCTTGGTCCTCTATTTTATTTTCTTTCCTTCAACTGTTGCCTAAGAGGAGAGTTTGTTTTGTTCTTCATCTCTTATAACTCTTCTATCAGAATGGGCACAAGACATACTATTTTTAACTGATAAAGAGTTCACTGATTAAAATTTAATCACAAAATAGCCTAGGCCTTCTGGAAAACTCTACCGCTGATTTTCATCCTGGAGGTAAATCCCAGTGACTGCTGAGAAGGATGTCCTGTCCTCTGTCTGCTCCACCTCTTAGAAGTTGAAGAAAGATTCCTGTTTTGAAATATCATAAATCCTTCCTGTGTATCCCAGAACCTCCGAAAAAGAACCACAGCATTTTAAGAATCCTTTTTATAATCTGTAAAATGGAAAGAACACCAAAGGAAATGTCATGAAAAGGGTAGAGGATAAAGGCAATGATTGTGGGGCATAGAAGAGCTGAGTGTTTCCATAGGGATAGGGGATTATGAGTGACACAGCTGAATGTGAAAGGGGGTAGGTAGTCACTTAAATAGCCTCTCCTTATTCACCCTTCCTGAAAAAGCAAACAAATAAACAAACACACAAACACTAGTTCTGGAAAGAAAAAGGCAAAAAAGTAATATGGTATAAAAACCACTGCATCAACCACTGTATCATGTGGCCTTGGTGCTGGTCTTGGATCGACTGCCAAAGATCTACTTTGTTTTATTTCACCAGCACGTTGTCTTTGACCTGCAGAGTGAGCTGGTTGGCTTCAGTAAGTCCTCAAGCCCCTTCTATTTCCATGATTCTGTAACAATATTTTTATTTTTCAGAGACTATCTAACCTGTTAATAAATCCTTACATATTTGCTATTGCAAAGCATTCCAGAAATTATGAAAAACAATAGAAGCAAAAGTTGCCTACCATGCTAAATTAGGCAGAGTTTCCTAAAATTCTTACATAAGAGAAGTGGTGAGATAAACCGGTAGCTTGGTAACTCTTTAAATTTTGTGTTTAAAATATTCTAGAATTGAAATAAGTAGTTCTCAGCTGTTAATAGCTGTGGGCAGTATATAACACGATTGCCTATGAATACTATCCAGGGAAGAACAAATGAAAGAGATGCCACGGAAGTGATGTGATAGGCTGGTAGCTTTCTAAAAGCTACTGCATACGTTATTCTAAGTCTTTTCTCTAGAAGCCAATCAAATGAGGACTATTTGGGAACACTGGCATTAGTTTACTAGACGATGGCATTTGCATCTTGAATTATTCTATTAGATTCTAACCTTGGCACCATATAACCCTTTTGCTGAAATATTTATAATTGCCTAGTAACATGGGAAATAAACAATTTATTCCTATTATCTGTGTGCATGTTTTGATACAGAAGAAGAAAACTGTGAATGACTAGATACTAATAAGATCATGGAATGTCCCCAGCTTGTCATAATGGCTAGTAACAAATATTTGCATCAAGCTTTGGTTATCCAAATATTCCTTGTGACAAGTGGCTGAGTGGGTTTGATTTCTCTAACCTTGCAGAATCATTTTATGCTATTGTTTCTGTGATGGATATTCAGGGTAATGCAGTCCAAAGCCTTCAGGCAATGCATGAATTGAATATTTGCTATTTGTGTAGCATGTGGTTTCTAAAGCGTCTAATTTGGGAGTGATTTAGTAAATACAATCATCAAGAATGTGGTGATGTTTTCCCTTTGGTTTTGCATAGGGGGATTTTGAGAAAGTCTCCCCCCAACCATAATTTACAAGCAAGTGGGGGAAATAGCTTAACTTAATGCTGGTAAGAAGCAAAGTATATATATTTTTGGCAGCTGGTGAACGAGTTTTAGGGAAAGAAATGATTTCAACTAACTGCCTGGATCCACATTATAGAATAGCCACGGTTTTATTTCATAACTTTTGTGTTACCTGACAGAAAAGCTCTCAAATTATTATACAAGAATGCTAACACTAAATGACTTTGATTAAAAAAATCATCTTTGTAGGACACACATGTATTGTCATGGACATTATCTGCAAACCCGAGCACAACATCAAAAGGAAAAGGCCTCATTGCAAGTCAGAACTGTTTTAATTTAATGAACTAATATTAAAAAGATTCACATAGTATATCTTTCACCATCTTTCAGCTGGAAAGCATTCATTAAGGAAAATCTATGCTAATGTTAGCAGCATAAGCAGAATTCCAAATAAGGAAGCACGCAATGAACATCCTGAAAAGCCCTGTGGTCTCCTTAAAGGATTTACTGCGCAGGCAGCCGCTGCCCCGTCACAGCCCCCCAGCCCCCGCCCGCATTGCCGCAGTGCTGGTGGGGGCTCCTGAGACAAGTTGCTCCTGGCTACCATCACCACTGGTAGTGAGGGGGCACTGACTGCTTTGGAAAAGTTTCGAATCAGCTCCAGTTTGGTGGTTTCAAAGCTTGACCTATTTTAGTCTTGACTTCTTTCTTATTCCCTTGAGAAAAATGTATCTTTGCCTGATCAGGGGGAAAAAAAAGCCAAAATGAGTTCCAAATCTCTTTAGATAGTAAACAGCATTGGATCAGCTAAATACAAAGAGATACACGCAAAAGAAGAGAGAGATTATATTTCTCTTTCCACTATCCACGGAGTAGGGTGATGTGTCCGAAGAGATACTGTTTGGAAAAGTTCTTCACACTTTAAAGATACCAACTAAGTGACCTTGAGCAAATCACCTCTTCCACATCTGGGTCTTGGTTACCTCACATACAGAATATGGAATTAGACTAAATTCTTCTCGCTCTGAAAATAACCTACCCAAAGTTTTTAGAACTTTGCCTGATAATGTTTGGTGTTATAGGAAATCTGAAGTGGTGGGGTGGGCAGGGTGTGTGTGTGGGGTGATAGATAGGAGGGAAGCTTTGCCAGGATGTGCAGAAAATTCTGGAGCCCCGCACATAGTAGAAGTGGTTCTTGAAGTTGGCTTTTAAGCCTTAATGGTTAGGAGGTAGAATAATGGATTAACACAAGAATTTTCACAGCAATTTTCTTCCAATGTAATTTGTAGATTTCTCCATCTAAGTAAAATAAAGCAAGAGGAAATTAAAAAGGATTAAAATGTTCCACATATTTACCTTTCAAAATATCCAAACTTACGCAAAAGAAATTGGCCCAGGGGAATACTCAATGGATTTGTTGGCTCCCTGGACAGACAGCGTCCTATATACATGGACATTTAACTAATTTAAGTCAGTAGATAAAATGTTCATAATTATATGTAGATAAACCTAATATTTCTAAGTTTGAGGTGCCTTTTTTTTACTCGTCTCCCACAGGGCTTCGTGAAATACATTAGTTCTTTCGTATTCTAAACTTTTATGGTCAAAAATAACAATTGAGCCCAACAAGAAATGATATTTTTAACAACCCATTTTCCTGGAATGGGGGGAGGGGCAAAAGGTAATAAAAGATTACATCTAGAATGATTTTACTTTACAATTAAAGTTAGTTTTAGTATGTCCTTTAATCTAGTTTTTATTCTGAATTGAATTTAAGCCCTAAATAAGGGATTATTCATAGAGACAAAGCAATCATATGATTTACAGTTATTACATTTAAAATTTCATAACTGTATGTTCTGCAATAAATAGGTGTTTGAAAATAAAATGTTGTGAAAATGTTTTAGACACACACATCAGGAACTGGACACTCCGGGCTCTATCCCCTTCAAAAAGTCATCTAAAACCAGTGAGTTGGCATTGATCAAAATATTACTAAAAGCGAATTTTGGAATTATTTTTCACAACCTGTGAAATGTTCTTCAAATTATAGACTACCATCAAAGACTGAGAACCTTTTTTCTCTGAGGATTATTTTGGTTTGAGGAAGAATGATAATTCATTCAAAGCAAGTCTAATCCATAAACCAAACATTCCAAACTGGGTAATACCATTTTCGGGGTCTAAAACTGTGATGCCTAGGTAATAAGACTGACTCTCTTGTGTGACTAATGGAAGAAATGACCAAATAAAGAACTCTGTACGCAAAAACCAGTGAGGTGGGACGAAGTGCAAAAGCTCACTCTTTACAAATGGCAGTCCTGGGAGAAAATAGTTAACTGGCTGGAACCCAAGCTACAGAATATACTGTCACTCCAGTTTCTAACTTCTCTGCTCATCATTTTTTTCTCTTTCAAGATATAAATGCAGTGAAAGTCATACAAAGTGTTGCGGTAAAGTAATGAGTAGATACATTTAAAAGTAGCAAATTAATATGCACATAACCAAATGAGTATTGTCCTTTAAATGAGCCATCCTGGAGCCATACATTCTACTGTCTTTGTTCCTAACTTGTTTTGAAACTCATCTTTTAGAACTATCTTCTGAATACGTTCATGACTCACACAAGAAGACTGGTCACTGATTCTATCACCCAGCCTCTTAAAATCTTTCTTTTCTTCTTCTGCTTCATGACCTAAAACAAGCTAGATCACCTATCTGTCCACCAGTATTGGCACTGAATGATATTACAAATCCTCTCAATACACAATACTTTGACCTCACTGCAGACTTACAAGCAGGATGCCCACCAAGAATGTAATTTTAAAGAGAAGAATGACCACACAAATGCAATAAATACAGGCTCCTGATGTGATGCCTCTAAATTAAAAGACTTATTTGAAAATGTAAGTTTGAGGTTTTTCTGTTAGATTGCTTTTATTGCTTTATACTCGGGCCTCTATGTTTTATATAATTTTGGTGCCCAAATTAGGAAACGATTATATGGTGCTTGAATGGGATCTGCCAGTGGAACTGATTGTAGTATCTTAGAAGGAAGTAACTAAGTGAAAACAAGTATATACTGAGTGTTTTAAGAGGGTCGAATATATTTTACTAGACTAAGATATGAATTTTTAATTCACACATACTTTCCCTTAGAAAGACAAAGATTATCATTTCAAGGAATTAGCCTCATGTGAAAACACTAGGGTTTCAAAGATTTCTATCACACATCCTATGTGAGATATGGAGGGGACAAGGAAAGTGGAGACATTCCTCGAAATGTTCTAAATCCCTGAGGTATAGAAGGTAATTAAATTATCCACAAAAAAAGGTTAACTTCCTGGTACAAAATAAATTGGAAAAGGACAGTCTGTCTTTACACCCCCAAAGAAAACAGGAAGGAACATCTTTAGTTTTCACTTTCCTTCAAATTTAGTACGCCTCATTCTTCAATTTGATGATTTGCTGGGAAAAAAATGGCAACTGTTACTTTTTTCATTAACTGAAGAATAACTTTTGTTACTTTACAAAATGAGGGTTGCAATAAAACAGATACTCAAGCTTAAACCCTTTCTTTGTGTTTGGGTTGATAATTCTTTCTCTGCTTTGCATGTCTGGAACTCACATGATATCAAGAGTATCCTGATTTTAAATAAATTAATACATTACATAATCTTCTTAACAAGCAGAGATTAGATTACTTTTTTCATATTAAAATAAACCAGCAAAACAACTGAGAGGGCACATCTTAGGACATATTCATTTTTATAAAATCATTTAAATCAACCTAATTCCCCTTTGCAAGCATGGATATATCGAACCATATTTCTAAATATATCCTGTGCACTTTGCTTTGAAAATAAACTCCAATGAGAAAGAGCACAATTAATACCTCACTTAGATCTTAAACATGCAAATACCATATATTTTGGCTTTCTGAAGTATGGAGCCAGGATCATTTTATAGTTGAAACATGTGAGAAACATTTGACACTTGTAATCAAGGCTTCAGAGATGCCTGCATGCGTTATTTTAAATACTTTCTGCATCTGTGATCATTTCTACTTCTCCTTAGGCATGAAGCTTTCCTACCCATCATCCCTCTCTCAACACACACACACACACACACACACACACACACACACACAGACAATACATCCCCCAAACTAAGATGATCAATTAAGCAAAATAACTGTTCAATTAAACAAAAATTCAATCAAATCGTTAAATTGATCATTACATTTATTTTAAGATATTCCACCGTATCTTTAGCATCAAGTCATTTCAGTCAATTAGAGTGATCAGTGAAAGAGGAGAAAAAAATATTTGCCCATATGTATAAATACAATCTAATAAAAATGGGATTTTGTTGGTTTTTTGGCAAGATGTTTCCTAAATATCTCTGAAACCATATTGATACAAATGGGCCATTGCTTTCTTCCGGGGAATTTTTTATAGTGAGAAAGTGGGCAAGGAAAGAAGATCTTTATGTACCTGAAACATTCGTAAGTATTTAAAAATGGACACATTGTCTATACACCTGATTACACATTTTCTTCATTATTTCATTTAGCAGTTCCTGTGACTGATTCTCTACAACATTTTAAGGTGAATATACATACATCACACACACACAAATATCATCTCAGCATACAAAACAACAAGGTTATCTGAAACGAATATGGAATTCATAGCTATGTATCCTTTTTAAATGACATTTGCAAATGGTCACACTGCACATCTGTGGTTTGCTCCGAATAAATGTAAGATTATAGCATTACCTTTTAAACCTGCAGATTCTTCTTTCTGTAAGCTTTGGCTCCAGCAAATCTCAGCTCGTCTTATTACAGGCCTTCTCACATGCCCCCAATTGAGGAGCGCTTTGCAAGCTTTTTGGCAAGATGTGTTGTTTAAGCTGAGCTATTTATCTGATAAACATTTTCACTATAACTCAGTGTTTTTAATTTTTCCCCTTTGTCTTAAATAACTGACAAAATTCTAAACTGTAAAAGTAAGAGGAAGAAAAAAAAAGAACCCGGGGTAATTATTATCTTCACAAAAGTATCTACCATAACATTGTTCAAATAACAACTGTCCTTCCTTATTCCCTTAAAAGTGATTTACCTAACATTTTCATATGATTGACTATCATAGAATCTTTACAATTTTTTTTATAAAGGGCTTGCAATGATGTGGGAAAATTCTAATAACATACTTTGGAATAAAAGCATAGGATACTAAGTTAGGTAAAATTTATTATATTAAATTTATATAAAAAGCAAAATCCTAGAAAAAAAAAAGACTGGAAGGAAATATTCCAAAATATTTCCAGTAGTTGCCTATGGTTGTTAGGATCGTAGATGACGTGTTTTCTTATTACACGTTTTTTTTCTATTTTTTTCAGATTTAACACAGTGGGTTAAAAAATGGAAAAAATAATTACAAAGATGTTTTTCTTTGAACAAAAGGGATTCTGTGAAAACTTTTAAAGTGTTACCTCTCTGGTATAAGGCAAGAAAGACATAAATGATTTTTAAAGATATAAAACCTTTAAAATTTTTTTCTTAACAGATTCAAACAATGATTTTAGTACAGACTAGATAATTTATGTGATTTAGAGTCTCTGAGAGTAAATTCCAAATTATAAGAGGAATTGTATTGACCAAATACTACCTATATGTAGTGTGCTGATATTTAAAAATTCTTCCTGTTTGACAATACACTTATTCTCAGGTGATAGTTCTGATTCTTTCATATGGATTTTTAGAGTAGCATTTAACTAAAAAGCTTTTTTATTTGTGCTACAAATAAAAAATTGTACATAAAGCTAAAGGTGATTTTAATAATACTAAAGTCCTTTTTAGATACATATTTAAAAGATTCTTAGTTGGCCAGCAGAGTTCTCTCTTCTTCTAATTATATTGTACAGTTTTCTAATTGCAAGGTATCATGCATCTATTTGCTAAACAAATAGTTTAAGGGATTTTTTTCCCAAGTAGAGATAATAATATTTTGGATTTACTGTGATTAGCAACCCTTTTGATATTATTTTCGTTAGAAGAAATCAAGGTTTTACACCAATTAAATTATTTACAGGAAAAATATCTGCTTTATAAATCATTTTCACACATGCTTCTTGATTCTTTTATGTAGATTAAAACAGAATTTGTAAAGCATATTAAGTATTGATTATATTGTCTAAAGGTATACGTGATAATTAAAAATTCTTTTCCCAAATTGTATGCAGAAAGCAGACAAAATGTAAGTAAAGAAACAGCAAGTAAAAATGGTCTGCAGTCCAGTTGTGCATGTATACACAACAATTTGCAAATACTAATTTTGTTCCATTGAATGGTAAAGAATTATTTCTTTTTCCTTCTTTGCCTAAAGGTCATCTGTAATTGAGGACAAGGTAGGAAGGGTCTAGAGGCTGAGTGTGGCTTTGCTCTAGATATCCAGCCTTTCTCAGTGCAGATCATTCTGTGCAGGAAGGTAGGAGTCACATCAATGAATTGGTTGCCTTCCTAAAGGTTATCAAGGCCCCCTTTTCCCTTCTCTCCTGCTGCCTCTCCGACACCACACCCTTTGTGAGCACTTCTGTATTTCTGCAGCAGTTTGACTTTGTCTGGCAGAAATTGTACTCAGGTATAATACGAAGCCTTAAACCTGTTCATCTTTATTTGTACCTGGTTACCCTGATTTTACTCTGAGATTCATGGCATGTGTTTTCATCTCTGACCAACTGTATCAAATCATTTAAAAATATGTATAGCACGTTTTGTTTGATTTTGGATAAGCAGAATATTCTCATTCTCAAAAAAAGGATCAGAATACCATTTGTTATATAAATCACTTCATATGATGCTTTCCTTCAAATATTAGGGCAATAATATTGATACTATGGATTTTCTTTTGAAATAAAAAGAACAGCATTAAATGCTCCAAATTAGAATGAATCCTGGAAATGTTAAAAAAAAAAATATATATATATATATATATATAGAGAGAGAGAGAGAGAGAGAGAGAGAACAGAGAACCTAGGTCCATTTATGGAGTTCTTTGGAAATACTTTTATCATGTTTTTACTTTTATTACAAATATTAATAAAAACATGAAGAAAGATTAAAATCATTCTAAATAGCCTTTTACCAATTATTTAGACCACGTTGTACAATTTGAAAACTTGGCAGTAATTTTATCAAACATCTTATAAATCACTGTCAGAGTTCTGTTAAACAGTCATTTTGAATTACACTATAACCAATTATTTTTATAATCAAATATTTCATCAATTATCAAATGCATTAATCTTTTATGCCATTTAGATAAAAATAAGTCAGCTATTTCCAAAAACAGTGCTTCTTGTAATTACTTATGCAGGGCTAATTTATGTTCACATCATTTTGTACTTTTTTCTGTCAAACAAAAGTATTTTTCACTGAAGAGATAATATAGCTTTAATTTCAATCCCCATACTATTTAATTGAATAAATATTTATATTTACAAAAATACTTTGAATACTCTTCTAACCTTAAAGAGGTGATGATGACAGCTATACACTTGTTTCCAAGTAATGTCTTAGAGTTATAGGAAAATTCTTTTGGAGAAGAAGAAATCCTATGACAAGGTTACAGATACTTTCACGTCTTTCTTATGTCATTCTATCTTCTTTAATATAGATAGACTAAATATTGCATTTAAAATAACTATAGAATTTTTTTGGTATAAAATGAGTATTTACTATTGCATGTTAAAATAAAAATATATAATTTTAATGTTACATACATTTCGTTTGGAATAATTCCATTTCATTTAATGCATTAATTCTGCAGTATGTTTTAATAATTACATACCTCTAATTGCCATATGTACTATGTATGTGGCTAAGATAAAATACAATTCGAGTCTATGGTGAATGCATTTGGTTCTTAGACATAATTTTTGCAGTATTTACTACCAATTTGAATATTCTTTGTGTTATATTTTATGCTATGAACCCTTGTGGTAGCATCACAAAACATCAGAATAAGTTTTTGTCTTCAATCAGTTATGTAAAAGTAGATCTCAGGGTACACAGGAAATAATTACATTTATAAATGACTATTTGCACATTATTATATTTATATATAATTTTTTCCTAACATTTTGAATAACAAATTCTTTTAACTTTAAAAAATCTGTCAACATAAAAACATCTATTCACTTTTTTAATCATGGCAGGACTATTTTCTAGGGAACTCTATCTCAAAATTTAACAAATATTGCTATTGAATAATATTAAATTTAATAATTGAGAATAAATTTTTATTTTGAAAAATTCCCTATGTTTTTCTATTCTCTAATAAAATATTAGTTCATTTTTATGGCACAATTCTTAATCACTTTTGCCCATGTAGCCTGGTTGTATATTATATTACACAGTCTTAACACTTGCTTTCCTGAGAAAATCCAATTCTAATGCTAACAAATAGAAAAAGCTTTTGCATGTGATATTTTATCCCCAAGAAAAATAATTCTTGGTTTTCTCTGAATATCATGTATAAGGCAAAAGACGGTTATTTTTTCCAAACGTGATCATTAAGTATCCATTTACGTATCATTTTTAGTAAAAGAAGCAATCTCATTTAGGAGGAAGGCCATTTAAATGTAAGTGTGTCCTTGTATGAAAATAAGCTTGTCACACTCCTCTCTAATAGTGAAGGATTTCAGTTTCCCTTTACACAGACATTTGCACCTAGTATTTTCCAATTCTGTAATGCAAACATTCACAGAGAGGTTAAATACAGTGTTGGCTTTGCAATATGTATGCAGAAGAGCGGCACGCATTTTGCACAGGCTTCCTTGAATTTAACCCTGGGTCAGCAGACATGTTTAAATGTGGACTTGAACATAAATGGTGCCTACCAAAAGAGAGTCGAGGGGGAAGTTTTTATAAAATGTCACAATTGAGGTAAGAACTAGATCTCGAAGGGAAAAGACAAAAGGTGGGAAAGATGTTCCAAAATCACTTGGTTGAACACATACTTCATCCTTTTAATTTGATTACTGTACCAAATCACAAGGAGCCAAGTTGGAGTTACAACTATCCATTAACATTTTCTTTTCTACATTCCTGGTATGTTCTCTCACTTTCCAACTCTTCTATTTCCAGGCAGTTGTACCATATGAAACTGAAAGCAATTGTTCTGATTCATGGTTTAGGAGGAGTAGCTGATTAATCCCATGTCAGCAGTCTTGACCCTACGTGGAAAATAGAACCTTAGACGGCCCACTCAACAATATATCAGGGAACAGAGTTGTGTGGCTTGCCTTTCTCTTAAATGTAATGAAAGTTTAGGGCAATGTGGAACAGTGATGTGAGGCCCCATCATCCCTTTTAACCTATGTTTCAAAAGAACATTCTGGTGTGGGGTGAGAATGCAATGGGGAGAGAAGATGACCAATTAAGATTTTCTGGGACAAAATCTTAGTTTTCCAAATATTTTATTTGTGTCCTCTGTGAAATGCTTTAAAACATTTTTTTTCTTAAGCGTAATTACTGTTTTAAAAAAAAATAATAACTGGTTGTATGTGTTTATCTTAACCCTTTAAAATTTCAATCTTGGCATTTTTTTTCTCCTCTTTGATGTCTGTAGAATGTTCCTCCACCTTTTATGCAGAGATCTAATTTTACTTGTTATAAAATAATTGCAAATAACTCCAAATTTCAGAATCATGTGTAATAAGACACACTCAATTTTAAAGAAAAATGTACATGTTATATTTTCAAAACACAAAAGACAAGCTTTGAGGAATCCACTTAGTCCTAAATATCGATAATTTTCACAAAAGCCTTACGCTGAGCATGTATTTCTACTATAAATTAGGAGAAAACCTTCATATTTTGTAAAATGTTCTCAGAGCTTACAATTAAAATAAAGGGATAAAGTGGAATTACATCTTTTTCAAAGAGGACCACAGGCACAAAGGCATGAATGTGTGAATTTTATTTACAACTCTAAAGCAGATTGAAATGCCAAAGCAACTTGAAAATCTGTCAAATAATGCTAAATCTTAAACACAGGGTGCTGTAATGGTGGTCACAGAGTCCAAGTTGGATTTCAGTATTGGAAGCCATGCATAACTATTAGTAAAAGAAAAGGAAAACACACACACACACAACTACCTAGCATAACTAGACAAAGCTGAAATGTGCTGAAATCTCCCCGTGCAAACTGCATAATAGCACTTGCAGTGGCCCCTTTCTGTCACCCACCGTAACCATCAAGCCTGATTCTGCTGCAGTCAGGTGCACGGCCGCAGAGCTCTGATGGCTGGCTGCAGAGAATTCCGAGGAAAGACACATTTGTGCAATTTTTCCTTGGACAATAATCAACAGTACTTTTTGATACATTTAGATTTTTCCTAAATCAATTGGAAACAAAGCGTGCAGGAATTTCTTCTGCCTTCTCCTAAAGTGAAGGTTTTATTTTGACTGAATCCTTCACTTAAGAACGTGCAGCCTTTTGATCAAGTATCATTTGCATTTCTGTATGGGGCCGGGTTTTGTGTTCTTTTCATGCATACTGTCTACTACGTGTATCACGTTGGTTCGTGTATCATGTTGGTTCGTGCTAGTCACCATTTAAAACACTAGGTACCAAGTGTCGCCTTGTGAACAGAATCCATATGTATAAGCAGAGGACAATAGGATAGTGCAATTTAAAATTCAAAATTAATAGGTCTTTTGAATGGAACATATTTTTACTGTGGATATTTTAAATATATGCTCAGATACAAAACGCGATATTTTGGTTTTTAAATGCTGCATCTTCAGATTAGCCCTGTCTCTTAAATTTTTTTTTAAAAAAAGGAAAAACAAAAAATGAAATGCTTCTCAAGGCTTTTCTTCAGAGCCAAGCACTCTGCATGTTCCATCAAGGTGGGTAGCATTAAGAAATAATAATAAACAAACTTTACGTTACATTATGTAGCCCAAAGAGTTCTTAAACAAGAAGCTCTGGTTTTACAAAAAGTTGTCTTTGTGGGGATCAGCAAGCACACTGCTTTGTGTACAGAAATGGAAAGAATTTGTAAGGGCACGTATATGTGTGTGTGAAATAATCTTTATCTACATCATTTTTATTAAAAGGTCAACAATTTTTTTTTCCTTGCTTCATGGAGAAATATTCTTTTACCATCCTTATCTCAAAAAGCTGGTAAGAAAAACAGTTTTCCCCTTTTCTCCAATTTTGAAGGCATCCTTTCATAAAGAAATGACCAGACCCTGTCTGTTTCATTTATCCATGTGTGGCTATTAAAACTGCCTAGATCTCAAACACACACAAACACCTTGTCAATAAAGTAGTAAATTAAATGACTGGCATTTAAAAAAAAAAAAAAAAAAACCTTCCGGTAAATTTTCTCATTAGCAGACAAATATTTTGCACCCAAAATAGTTGTCTCAGGCTTAGAGCTTCGACAAAATTTTAATAAGACTGGCTCTGAGTTTAGCAAAGAGTGTATTATAACAGACATGGAGTAGTCATCCATTTTATCATTTTTAAGAAAAGTATTTCAATTTAACACAGTTTTTCTTAAAAGAACAACAGCTTTATTAACTAGGTCTCACATAGCACATTTTTTTGAAAAATATGATTCAAGTTTGCGTTTGAAGCATTGTGATAGCATTCATCAAAAATAAAGCTAAGCAGAATACAAATTACGTATCTCTCAATCAGAGAGAGTTGAGGCTCTAATGTCAGGAATATATTATTGGAGGAAAGCCTTTTAGTGTCTTCACTAATCGGGTGGTTCTTTCTGCTTTTCCTCACCTACTGAGCAAGGCAGCGTGTAGTATCTATGAAGATGCTTGATGTTTCTTAGATAATGTGGTTTGGAAGATGCTGTTTGCAAGCTTATTTGCTTCTGGGTTGCGTTCATAAAGCAGGAGAATATAATTCATTTCTGCATATCTGCTAGACTGGACAAATCAAGGTGACAATCCGTGGTTAGCTCTGTCAGGCCCTTTGTCCCACTGCTGCTGTGAATGGAAGTACAATGAGAGCAAAGTGGAATATATAACAGTCCAGCTGCCTTGTTGTGACAGCCCAGTCCCACCATTGCTGTGTGTCAGCTCACGTTTGTGTACCGGTAGCCAGTCCATAAGATGACAATGCAAATAGTGTGAAGAGTCTTCTGGAAGATAACAAATCATGTTGGGGGTCGAGGTGTGCGAGGAGAGGAAAAGGGGAGGTTGGACACATGTCTTAGAAAAATAATGATCCGTAAAAGGTTATATTTTTGGTACAGTGATTCCATTCAAATGCAGGGCCCTCATCGCCATTCTGGCATGTGTTTCAAAGACGCAGGTAGGCGCTTATCCTTAAATTTATCATACCATTTCTGTATGCAAGTTTCTGCATTAATGTTACTTTTAGGGCTATTTATATTTCATTTACGCATGCAATTAATCATCTTTACTGTGTTGATGCTACTGGCGTCAGCAGTGTGACTTAATTAAATTTGAAATTATAGTACAGTAAATATAGGCTTCCAACTAGCCAGTCCAAATTAAATGCTGTGGTCTATTTCTTACCCATGGTGTTTTCCAATTTAAGTGTTCATTTGAAAGGTTACATTTCAGGCGGAAATCAGGTTTCTTTTTCAAAAACTTAACTGTTGCTATACTAGAATCTCTCTCTTTCAGTGAGTATTCCTATCTAGTATCTCTATTCGCAGTATATAAGTACAGTGTCATCTGTATTGATTACCTTACCTTTGCTATTTATCTGATTGGATAACTAATATTCTTTAAGGGACGTTTTTACCCCCTTCATACATTTCCCTCTGATACATCAGCCCTGAGCTGCCTTAAAAAGGTCTCGCCTCCATTTTGTTTCAGGCTGAAAATCACGCAATTAGCCCACAGAATGGAGGTTCTCAGCTCTGCTCTATATCCTGGCTCTCAGATGGGTAGTTTTACCTGTTTGAAAGCCCAGGCAGAACGGTTTACTGTTGATCTGGTTAAACTGGCCTCTGAAGAATATTCTTACGATATCAAAGAAACGACTCTCGCTTAGCAGAAACCTTAGAGCTCGAGATCTCTGTGGTGTTATCAGTAGAGAATTATCCTCTGTGCAAGTCTTGCACATCCTTGCCCTCCTTACTTGATAGCGTGAACAATTAAACTATTTATTCAAAAATTCCACTGTAAAATGCCAGGCTCTAAAACACTGCTCACTTAATTTCTTTAAATGTGTATATGTTATGTATTACAGCCTTCTTCAAATAGTTTATAATGTATCTAGCAAGGTATCTGACCAGAAACATAGTCACACTCCTATCATGTATACAATACAGGGTTTGAATACTAGGAAATTTGTCATCCATAAAGTGCAGCACAGGACTTGTGTGTAAAAAGCACAAGCTCTTTTTCTTTTTCTTTTCTTTCTTTCTTTCTTTCTTTTTTTTTTAATGCAGTGCTGCCTTGTCTGCACTTTTTGAAATTGCATATTTATCAGTTCATGAATTATTTATGAGATTGGAAAAGGTTGGGGGGTGAAGCACTGAGAGGATGAAGAAGAAGAACATACAAAAAATATATGCTTGAAATACTTGGGATGGGAGACGCTTCTAATGTGAATGCCAGCAATTCTGCTCAAGAGTAGCTGCATTTTGATCTTTTGGTGTATGTTTGGATTCAGTGTTATATATTTTGGTATTTAAACGTTGCTTTGCTGTGCTGTCTGCTTGCTTTCCGAGGAAATTAGGAAGAGCATAGTCTGTTTAAAATTAGGTGAAATGGGGACAAAAATGAACAGAGCATTTCAAACACTTCTAAAGTGTAGAGTATTTAATAAATTTTAATCTTTTGTCTGTCAGCCTCTATTGTTATCAAGAAAGAGCTGACAGATTGAGGATTAATGAAATGTTTCATAAATTAGAAATGAAACTATCAGCAGAATGTCCAAAGTAGGACTCAAACATTGTTCAAGCAAGAGCTTTGGACCAGTAGAATAGCCCGTTCTTAAATCCAATCCCTTTCAATCTCGTGGGGGAAAAAATAAACCTCCCATATCCACTGGCTGAGAACATATATTCAGCTTCTTTCCTTAAAGAAATCTATGTTTTCTACTTGTTTTTGGCAGAATATTTTTCACTTATCTTTCTCAAAAACAAACTAAAAGCACAAGAAAGAGGAAAACAACCTCAAAAGTGACTTTAAAACCAAGAAACTCAATGCTAAGAATTTCATTAGTGAGTATAAACATGTTAACGGGTAGAATGACACCAAATATAACGTAGGATCCTAACTCTTCTATTTCCAGAGCACTTCACTGGGGTACGTGTGTGTGGAAGGAGGACTTATGGGAAGAGAGGAGTGGATGTATTTAGGACCCTGCTGTAACTTCTGAATATATTCCACAGTATAACATCAGGATGGGTCACTAAATCCCCCAACCTAACCCTCCCTGTTAAAAATAAATACATAAAAAGATGAATCGTCTGACAATAAATTCTAAAAATGGTATTTTCTTAATCCCCACAGAATTTCCTATATAAAGTGTGCAATAGGAAACATGTTGGCCTAAAATAAATGAGGGACATGTGTTGTGTTGAGTCTTGAAAATGTTCTACGCTGAAAAGAAAAATATTTTGCGTGTGCAATACATGACCCAACGCTCCATTTTCGGTTCGGAAGATCCTGATTTAGGTATTAACAGTTTAAAGTTGAAACTGATCTTTTAACTCTTCTTCTTGCTGTTCTATTCATTTGGATTTATTAACTTTTCTTCATGGTCATTCTGAACACTAACCTGAAGTACCGTTTTTCTTATCGGCCAGAGATACAGAATCTGGAAGTGGGCTGGTGGAGTGTATAAAAATGTTTAGCCTAATCACTCCCTAATGACAGCGACTTATGTCCTTAGTGCAGTCGATTTGTTTCCTGGGTTTTAAAAGTAGATTATTTCCATGGTGCAGGCTTAGTGTAAGCTGTTGAGAAAACCACAAGCACTGCACTTCAGCCTGGGTTTGGGACATTCGCCAAGGGTAATCTGATTAAAAGGGCATTTTTTTACAACATTGTGCTGCTTTGAAAATTCTGTGCCACCAGACAGAGTAGGGGCCACAAAACTGCGTTTTGAAGACTAACTAGTTTTCTTGAGCAAAATTAAAAGCCTGGTGATTCTCTTCAACCTAAGTGCAACGGAGAAGCAAAACCTCCTTACAACACATCTGTCACCTATCACAAGTCCTTTCGAGATCTGTTTAAGCAGCTGTTCAAGCTTGTTTTGCTTTGAGCCACATGAACTCATGACATAGGTGTACCGCTCGTTAGCCTGGTTCCATGGAGAAGTATGAAAACAGTAAGTTTCCAGTTCTGGTTTTGTTATTGTGTGACTTGCATTGCTGTGTGCACCGAGAACCGTTAACAGTTATGGTTGGTTACCTAAGAAGTCAGCAGCTGTAAGTTGTTAAAAGGTAATTATCATATCTCAAATCTGGGGTGTCTTCTAAAAGATGGAATATAATACTAATCAAATATGTCATGTTTGCACGCATTGGAACGTACTCAGAGAAACTTTCTTGCATCACTTATTGAAGTATTTTCATATTTTTTCCATGGGATCTCAGTAGGCAAGTAAAGATAGATAACTAAATCTGTTCCCATTTTCCTAACATCCCTAGAGTAGGATGGATAGTAAATTCATGTGAGAATCCATCCATTTAAATAACCATAGGTCTGTTTGCACCCAAAATTTGTATACACTGCTGATAGGTGAGTACTTGGCTTCTGTTGCTTCTTCAGACTTTGCTGATGGATTTTGTTAACACTTTGTCTTTGTTGGAAGGACATTTCCTCCCTTTCTCCCATCAAATTAAGGAATTTCAAAATAACTGAAACGTTGTCATGAGATACTATGACACAGTTCTGAAAAGAAAAATAAAATATATTTTAATGCCATGTATGATTTGTTCAGCAAATGTGCCAGGTGTTGTGTTAGTGCTGTCCATGAACCAGTCCCTTCCCATGAGCTGATCACACTCTACAGAGGGATAGTATGATACAAAGGGGTAAGTGTAACACTTAATCCAGAAGCCAATGGCTGAGGGACCAGAGAGTAGGGAACAGTATTACTCTTGAAAGAGACTGGCATCCGTGAACTATACGTTAAAAAAAAAAAAAAAAGAAAGTATTCCTTTTAACAGTGGAATGTTTTATAATCCCCAAGTTTACCTGTCACAATAAAAACTAGTGTCAATGAAAGAACATAGACAGACATTTTCGTGTATATACCTCACAACATTCAGGTCTCATTACTGGCAAAAGCTTTGCTACGTTTTTGTGGTACCTACAACATGTTGAATTCTTCTACATTGTGTGTTTCTAAATTCTCTGGGCTATATTTTCAGGGAAATAAATCCCTGAGCGCGTCATTCTCAGTCAATATCAAAAATGGTGGCATTTCTTAAAATACACTTTCTAACTTTTGGTAATGCAGAGGGAATGTGCTGAAAACAACTCAAGTCAAAATAGAAACCCGGAGATACTGCCGATTGAATTAGGCCTTTCCCTGCGACAAACATCTATTGCATTTCTTTGTTAGAGATGACTGTTTTTCTTCTGAGCCATCTGTAACTTCCCGGGAACATTGCTCTAGGATGGCTCAGGAGTGTGTGATATGGTAGAGAGGGGTCAATGACAAAACATGGGGTTTCCAAAGAAACTCTCTGCAATCAGTAGGTCATGTTTCAGGAAAGCACTGCTGTCACTTCAGAGCAAAATTCCCATCTGTGCCAGTGGGGTTGCCCTGATGGATGCAGAGAGCGTTTTATGGTCTTTCTTCCCCCTGCAGAATAGAAAGGGTAATTTCACTCAGGCACATTAATATGAATGGCTTGGAGTTATATGATTGAAGATTTTTTAATACTAGCACCCATGTCAGCACGTAGGGTAGAAACAGTGCCCCGGGGTGCCAGTGAGCCAAAGTACACACTCCTGTGACCAGAGAGACAAAGTGAAATGATTTTATTCTGGAGAGGTACAGGTAAGGGTGAAGAGGTATTTTCCTGCTTTTCTCTGTATTTGGTGTGTTATTTTAGAAGCAGTCCTTTGAAAACCTTCTAGGGAAAATTGGCCATGAGAAACCATAACTCTACACATCTGCCCGTATAACCCTTCTGTAGCACCAGTAATGTTTCTTAACCAATTTTACCCTTTGAAATTCAAGGGTAGATTTATTTTTTTAATTTAGGTTTTGGATAGCTCTTTAAGATTTTTGAATTTTGTGCCACTAAAAATGAGATATTCATGTCAGGGAGATGTCCTGCTGTTCCACGAAAGGGAGGGGGACACTATTTAAAAAAAAAATCCTGATAATCAAGGCCACCTGTGATCCTGGGCTGCTTTCTGGAACACAAAGGCACTGAGGAGAGCTGTTCCCCGAACCAAAGCGAAATTTCTATGATCCACAAGACACTTCAACCTCTTCCCACTAAGAAAAAAAAGAAAATCATGCTACAGCAAGATCAGCTGCTTTCTGTTCCTTCCTTTAAAAAAAAAAAAAAAAATCGAGGTGGTTGCTATTTAGCACAAAGCCCTGTGACCTTAGTACTGGGGCTGCTTTGAAACACCGAGCTATTTAATGATGCAAATTACAAACAGAGGGAAAACATCAGAAGAGTCTGTCTGGAAATTAGCTTGTTGGACTGAAAATTAACTAGCTTAATCGAACTTGCAGGACTCAGATTTTCTCTGCAGAAGCCTGGCTTGGAGCTTCGGTCCATTTGCATTATCTCACTATTCAGTGGAACCCTTGGAATTGCTGGAAATTAGAGACAGGAAAATCTATCTTCTATTTGCATGGTTGAAATGACCAAATTGGCCTCTTGGATTTTTAGGAAGGGTCTTAAGTTTTCCAAAGAAACATTACATTAGATACTTGCAAAAAGTCAACCTAGAAAAATTCAATTAAATTATAACTATATTTTAACAGTTCCTAAAATGCTGAGTCAAATTATCCTTTCATCCTTAAGAACTAGGGTGAATCATATACGTGTTGATACATGATGACATTTTTCTTTGGTTTTAGGACATGGTATTGTAACAACAGGACCCAATTCATGCAGAGAGAATCCTTGTAAACATTGAATCTAGTCCCAGACTTCAAAGTCATGCTTAAGACATAGGGCTACATTTGAGGTTTATGAATAATGCTGAAGGTCAAATAATTGTACCACGTAGAGATAACAGCATCGGGTCATCAAGATCTATATTAAAACATCAGTTTTTAAATTAAGGGAAGAACTCAACAACTTTAAAGCCATATTTTTATTTTCTAAGAGCTATGAATGGGACTGTGTGATGATTTCTCTGAATAGTTTCAGAAATATTTGTGCTTTCACATTTTTTTTGATAGATGGGATGACTATACTTGTTTTTTTTTTTTTTTTTTTTTTTTGGTACGCGGGCCTCTCACTGTCGTGGCCTCTCCCATTGCGGAGCATAGGCTCCGGACGCACAGACTCAGCAGCCATGGCTCACGGGCCCAGCCCTTCCGCGGCATGTGGGATCTTCCCGGACGGGGGCACGAACCCGTGTCCCCTGCATCGGCAGGCGGACTCTCAACCACTGCGCCACCAGGGAAGCCCTATACTTGTTTTTTTATTATAAAACCAAAGGAGCAAAAATCCTAAACCATATACCGAACAGATCTTCTGCTTTATGTCCAGCCTAGCAATCAAACATCTCTGTCTGACAGGGGAAAATAACGTATATAAGTGATGACACCCAATACCGTATATCCCTAAATTAAAAGAATTCTGTAAATGGTAAAAGTATAATTAATGGTAAAGTAGCCTCATATCCTAACATTTTTAAAAACTTTAATTTGAGAAATGTAGTAGTTCAGAATAGAGTTGGAAGCAATATAATAGCACAGAGACAGTGGAGAGAAATCCACTGCTACTATTTGGATATCATAATACAATAATATTGATGACCTTAGGCAGAATTCAGCAAAATAAGATGATAAACATTTTTATCATTTTTTTATTTTTTAAAAAGTAAAATATGTCATAAATTTGTTATTTGTAAACTTTAAATAAGAAAATCTCTGGTAATAGTTTCTGAATTTCTATTGAGACTAATGACAGTTCATAATTATGTCAAATTAAGTTATTAGGAACATTTCTAACTTTTTACCAGAACTTTCTAAGTTTTTACAAGATGGTAACTTATTATCTTTGCAACTATTTTAAAACAACTGAGGAAACTCAGTCTCTGTTAAATTTTTTAAGTTGAATGTTTTTCAGTGATGAAGTAGCCTATAGACTACCACAATATGCCAGTATCAATTGCACCAGGTAGCCAACTTATTTAATTGTGATATTCAGGTCCATTGTAGCAATGACAATTCTATTATTAAGCATTTGCAAACTAAACAATAGATGTTATTGGTTAATATTTTGACAAGTGTTGAATAAAATGCATTAACTATCATTATATGCTTATAAAATCATATTTTACAAATTAATGCACAAATCTTATTTGCAAAAAAATGATGCTATCAACATCTTCAATCTGTGTTTAAATAGCACGTACGATTTTGGGTTATTTCTTTACCTTGGTGTCTTTAAATTGATAGACAAGAGAGCAATGGTCCTCCAAGAAAATTGACTGTGAAACTGTTTTACTAAGTCTCTGGATTTCTGTGATGTACACAGTCCACTGTTTGTTGATTGCATACATCAGTGCTTTCTGGTTTCATTCTCTTATAACTATGATAAAGGCCCAATTTAAAAAAAAGTTATTTAAGCAAGATAATTCTTTTGATCACTGTGAAAATACATTCAGGAGATGATAAGGTGTTTTCTTTTTCATTACCATTCAGGGTCACTTTTCGTAGTGCTACTCAAATTTAAGGGCTTGGTTCTAAACAACTTTCATTTTGTAATCTGAACAACTGTCTGAAAATATTTCACCTCTAGAGGGAAATTACCCAAGATTCCCTCTCTTCGTCTTTCCCACTGCCTACAGTTTGCTTTACCTCTCCAGTTCTCTGAATAGGTGAATACTACATTGTCACCTGATTCACGGTTTAAATGTCTTGCCCTCATCTAAGTGGTGCAATACATCAGCCTTAGGTTTTATCATCCCTGGGGAATCCTAAGGTCGATAGCATGGTGCTCATGCCAACAGAGGGACTCTGAAGTACCAAGCCATCATCTTTATTCTATGAGGTATGGTTCCCACTGTGAAATTCACATTGGTTCATATATTTTTGTTATTATTATAGGTGGCTGGCTTTGATTCTTCTTACACATTTGGTGACTGAAGCTGCCCCCACCCCATGACTTAAAAGTATCGAAGATGGAACACTTGTTCAGTGACTAAGCTAATTCTGAAGCCTAATGTGTTTACATAAAGAATGGACCATAATAGTATACATGTAAGTATACGTTATGATACATATGAATATATGTTGTAAAATATAGCAGATACAATACATATTATGATATGTTTAGACTGTATTCATAGATATGCACATATACCACTCTAGGTGGCAAATAAGTTTATTTAGTGTGTGTTATTTCAAAAAAAAAAAGTCCTGCATGCATTAAAAACTGTAAATGGTTTATAGGCAGAGCATACATGTTACAGTGGGGGAAAAATTTTGCCATAAAAGACCATAATAGTGGTTAGCTTTTAACGTTCACGTTGATAGATTCTGAGTGAATCACCCCTAGAAAGTGGGCGATGTAGGAGGCGGGTCAGGACGCCCTCATGTCCTTCTGCACAGAGAAGCCGGCTTCCCTAGGTAGGGATGTGGGGCGGTTCCCAGAAACTGCATCTCGGCAGCACCAGCACATCCATCCTGAGCCCAGGCTGTGGACAGCTCCTCCGCGGAGAAGGAGCTTAGGATCGCGGTCCCTCTTTTCCATCACCCCCTCCATCCCCTGGCTCCGTTTAGCAATCTGAGCTCTGCATGTGAGCTGCGATGTGATGTCTGACATTTTTGCAGCAGAGCCTGCGGGAAGAAACAATATTGGTGTCTGCGGGCTGGGAGGGGACAGGAAGATCCGAGGGAGAGATGGGTGGCAGGGAGCTCGGGCAGGCAGGGACCTGGGGTGCAGAGGGGTCTCATCTCTTCCCACGAGATCTCCCTTTATCTCAAGGCCGAGAATAGAACCTCCTGTTAATACAAGCACATCCTATTTAAACACATTGCTTCCCTCCACCGGCTAGGGCTGTGGGCTTCAGGTACGGTGACTTCACTACCATCGCCTTAGGTGGATTTCAAAGGCCAGGAGCCCACCAACATTTTTCTTTTTTTTTTCCCCTTACAGATTGCTTTTTTCTAGGAAGCTTCCACATGTTTACTTATTCTACCACCACCAACAGGTCATTTGTGTTTCTGGCACACTCTGGTCATTACATAAGAGTAAATATTGTTAACAACAGGAATAGGAATTTGGAATTACCTTACCTGCATGTAAAATTAATGCTTTCCTTTCTGCAGGAACCGTGAAAGCTTGAGAGGCTTATATAAAAAGTGCCACACAATTGTCAGAAGAAACATTACTGTGATGAGCATCCTCTTCATTTTACAAAGTAAACATTTAAGAAGTAATTAGCAAAGAAAATACTGCTTATTTAAAGGTAGAGAGATGACACTTTAGTTACATTAAGTCTGTATATTCTAAACTTTTAACTTTACATCGTGTGATTTCCCAAGGAATAACTCTCACTTAGCATTTTCTCAGTGCAGGCATCACTCAGACTTATTCAGTGGCAGAAACTGTGCTGAGTGTACACTTACACCCTTCATGAAAAGATCTGATAGGAGGCAGACAGCCAGAGAGAACTTCAAGGATTTGGCAAAGGCAAGGACATCTCTTAACCTATCCCAAATTCTCATTTTTGAACATGTAAAATTTCAGGCATTTAAAAAAATAAATTTAATTATGTGGAGCTCAGTACTTTCTTCACAGTACTGGTACTAGAAATAGTTGAAGAACAAACTGTTCTAAGTTTTATTTTTACTGGATCTGTAGGTAAGACTGCCAAAACTGTCACTTAAAAAATGTTGTTTGCAACCAGATTTTGGAGTCCTCGTTTCTGGTTCAGAACTTTGAAAATAGCAGCCAAATGTTTGGATACTTGTTCAGTGATGCAGATAAAAACTCCGGGATGGTCCAAGGCATTCCTATCTCTAAACGGAAAAAAATAATAGCAATAGTAAAAGGAAGGAGAAAGGCAAGAAGGAGGGTAGAAACTCAACCTAATGAGAAACGTTACAAACACTGTGCTTTGACCTACTTTGGAACTTTCCCTTTCTACCAGACTATATTCTCAAAGACAAAGTCAGCTTCCTCACCAAGTAACATGATTACTCTTTCACGACACCTTAGAATTCCAGGAAGAAAAGACCTCTGGGGTCACCTTGACATCTCCTGCCACTGCAGGCTTGAGTCGAGATCTCATGGATCACGCCCCGTGGTGCATTAAGGCAGGTTCTGATGTTGACGTAGCCCCTGTGATGAGGAGGGGAACAGATTTCCTTTACAAAGTAGGTCTAATAGCTCCCCTTTCCAAATTATTCAGGCACAGGCTCCGGTTCTACCTTCCTCCTGTCCTCGCCTCCCTCCCTCTGCAAACAAAAGGCACAGTACTCTGCACATTTTTGTTGTTCCCTGGGTTGCTCTGGTTGGGCAAAGATCATCATGCTCTGATTTAGTGTTTTCAAATAAGTGTGCCCTGGGCTGCAGCACTCTATTGAGAGACAACACAGCCCAAGCGGGAGAGTTCAGCATGGCCACTAATAAAACACAAGTGCGGCTTTGTCAGGCCACGAGTGATTACTTGAACAAGTGCCAACGAAGAAACCAAACATTAGAGCTCAGCGCTTCAGACCCTCAAGACAAAGGGCCAATTGACTTTCCTCATTAGTTTTTGTGCCAAACATGTAAACACAGTTTCCTCTCTATCTTTGATGCTCAAAACATGCCAGCTTGTTAACATCTTGGGTGGTACTGTGGTTTATGAGGCTATAAAGACTATTATGTTGGGTTGCGTATTTTTTTTCTCTTCTTCTTGGAAAAGATCAGTTTATCCTATTTAACTTTTTTTTTTTTAGTGAAAGGAGAGTCTTTGGGGCACTTTTTACTTACCGTTAGTTCCATTGATTCAAATACAATAATTCACCCACCTGGGTCAGATCGAGCAAAATCCACTTCCTTTTAAATATTGTCAAAGGAAAACAAAGTTGGGTGGGCAATAAGGGGCTCTTTACTTCGCTTCAAATACAATAATTCAGAAATGTAGAAAGAAAGAAAGGAAGGAAGGAAGGAAAGAAGGAAGGAAGGAAGGAAGGAAGGAAGGAAGGAAGGAAGGGAGGAAGGGAGGAAGGAAGGAAGGAAGAATGAAAAGAAAGAAAGGCAAACCCCAGAGAGACATGATTCTTACTAAATCCTGCTGAATGTGTACAGTGAAAAGTCTGTTATGAATGTTTCAAAGGCAAACCCTGTAAATATATCATTGTGAGAATAAGAATAAATAATCTAGAGGACGGACCAAGGAGAGGTAACTATGGTTGTCAAGTCACGTCAAAGCTCCGTCTTGTGTTAACTGACACTCACCGCCTCACCACACCCTCTTTCGGTGAGTGTCCTAATGGTGTCTCGGAAGTTTCGTTGTGCTATTTCAGCGGTGACTCTTGCTTCTCCTCTCTTCCTGTTCTCTTTTGGCTGTTCTCTTACACCTGTGCTTACCCATACTTCAGACCCCGCTTCCTTTCACTCCTGACTTCTCAGGCCGGAGGAAACAGGTGTCTACAAACGTGTTGTCATTCGTGTGGTTATACAGAAAACCCTTTTCTTGACTATGTCTCCGTAACTAGGTTAAGACGATGTAACTAGGTTAAGACGTAACTAGGTTAAGATGGCTTAGGCATCTGATTGTCATCATTGTGAGTCTTGACTCCATGAGTCGGCTGTGTTAACTTCTTCGATGCGAAATCATTTTGTTGCCTATTAAATTGACCAACATTAAAGCGTGATATCACAATATAGTGTCAAGGTATGTAAATTGTTCCAGATTCTGTGGATGGCCCTTTAATAGTATCTATCAATATTAAAAATGCATATATCTTTTATTTCAATAATTCCATTTCTAGGAATTTATTATACACATATACTCACACTTATGTTTAAAGGCTGATTTTAAACATACCGTATATAGGGAATTCCCTGGTGGTCCAATGGTTAGGACCCCATGTTTTCACTTCCTAGGACCCAGGTTCAATCCCTGGTTGGGGAACTAAAATCATGCAACTGGCACGGTGCAGCCAAATAAATACGTACATATAAAAATTAATTAAGTACCATGTGTAGCATTGTTTGTAATCACAAAAGGTTGGGGGAGAAAACCCTAAATGTCCATCACTAGGGACTGATTAAATAAATCATGAGATTTCCATCCTAAGGAAAACTATGTATCTGTTCAAAATAACGCTGCTACTCAGTATGTATTAAAATAGAATCATCCCACTTTATATGTTTTAGTGAAAAAAGCAAGGTGTATAAGAATATGTCTAAAAAGCTAACATTCGTATAAAAGAATTATATAAATATATTTGCATATATGTGAACATATCTATACTATAGATTACCCATGGGAAAAGGCACAGTTAATTGGTAGGATAAGTGGCCTTAGAGAAGGGGGAATTGGACTCTAAGGGCCAGGAAAGGAGACTTACGTTTTACTATATAACTTTTTGTACCTTTTGAATTTCTTATAATATCAATGCATTTCTTGGTCTAGTGAAATAAATTACATATTTTAAAGCATATCTTAGAGGGGAATACATAAATTCACTAGTATCTATTAAAACCATTATTAAATAATTTAACTGTATTGAATGGTTTCATGATTAATTATTAAACCATTATTAAGCAACTCACACTATTAAAACCATAATATGAGTTATTTTGTCTTTTAATAAAAACTGGCTCTACGTTTTACGCCATATACAAATACTGAAACGTTATGTTGTATATCTGAAACTAATATAATGTTATATGTCAACTATACTTCAATTAAAAAAGAAAAGCTGGCTCTGTTGACTCCAATGGAAATGGGACTGAATTTTGATATATTTCATCATGGAAGAATAAACACCGGGAGGCAGTGTGAGGACTCTGGGTCCCTGGATGAATTAGATACTAGGTGGACAGGAGAGCAGATGTGAGACCTCTGAAGTTAAAATAAACTCAAAGACGATTTGATATGGTGCCAGCCTTGGCCAGAAACCTTAACAAATGTTTACGTGTCTGGGAGGTGAAGGGTTTTGGGGAACATCCCTAAGCTTTGCAGCAAGTTTAGCACTAAGGAAGGTGCATTAGTTCTTTCGGGCCACTGGGGTCCCATTTAGCACCGACTACTACTATCACCACAACCAATGGCCTAGAAACAGAGGATTTCCAAGTAATGATACCCCAGTGGCTGGGAAGAGTTAACGTACTTCCTCAGTGACTGCTTTACCATTGGGGAGTTACGTAGCCTCTGGGGAAGACAGAATTTGTTCTCACAAAGGCAGAGTAGTTTTGTCAATAACACTGAGAAATATCAGTAGAACACAGAAGCATGTTCTATTATGACTCCTTTGTAGATTTGTTCTGCTACCTTGGTCAGCACCTAACATTTCTTTGTTCCAGCACATCTGTGAAACAGAGCCATAGTCCCTGAGCCACCCAGAGTTCAGGCATGGTATATGGATGGCTAAAATAGCACTTGGACAGCAAGTACTCTTTTAATATGGGGTGGCAAACTGTTACAGAGCCCAAAGCCATGTGCTAAAAATCAAATGCCTAGATTTTCGTGCTACTCACTAGCTAGCTGACCTTAGATATATTTCTTAACATCTCTCGGCCTCAGAGTCCTTAATTGTAAAGTATAAGATCAGACTTGATGACCTCTGACACTTGTTCCAACTTTCACTTTGATGAATTTTAGCCAAATACCTAAGAAACAGTGAAATAGAAGTTTGTAAAATGTACAATAGAATGTTACCATTTTTACTTTCTCCCAAGCTCCTCTATCGTTAGCCAAGCAATAACACTACTAAGAATGTAAAATTTAGAAAATACATCTTGGCCTAAAGAGATAAATATGAATTGATAAAATGTAGTGCTTATTGGCAATAGATTTATCTCTCTGTTTTGAAAAGGGGGCATGTACTCATGTGAAAGGCAAAAGAAAACTTAAAACATATTCAGCAGCACAAATAATATAAATAATCCAGAGCCACATTAAAAAATATGCAAAAATTAGGTGTGGTTAAACCAAGAAGGCTTACTGGAAGATGCAAGGAAAATAGGATATTTGGTATCTTTAACAAAGGAGGCAAGAATATACAATGGAGAAAAGACAGCCTCTTCAATAAGTGGTGCTGGGAAAACTGGACAGCTACATGTAAAAGAATGAAATTAGAACACTCCCTAACACCATACACAAAAATAAACTCAAAATGGATTGAAGACGTAAATGTAAGACTGGACACTATAAAACTCTTAGAGGAAAACATAGACAGAACACTCTATGACATACATCACAGCAGTATCCTTTTTGACCCACCTCCTAGGGAAATGGAAATAAAAACAAAAATAAACCAATGGGACCTAATGAAACTTAAAAGCTTTTGCACAGCAAAGGAAACCATAAACAAGATGAAAAGACAACCCTCACAATGGGAGAAAATATTTGCAAAGGATTAATCTCCAAAATATACAAGCAGCTCATGCAGCTCAATATCAAAAGAACAAACAACCCAATCCAAAAATGAGCAGAAGACCTGAATAGACATTTCTTCAAAGAAGATATACAGATTGCCAACAAACACGTGAAAGAATGCTCAACATCATTAATCATTAGAGAAATGCAAATCAAAACTACAATGAGGTATCACCTCACACCAGTCAGAATGGCCGTCATCAAAAAATCTACAAACAGTAAATGCTGGAGAGGGTGTGGAGAAAAGGGAACCCTCTTGCACTGTTGGTGGGAATGTAAATTGATACAGCCACTATAGAGAATAGTATGGAGGTTCCTTAAAAAACTAAAAATAGAACTACCATATGACCCAGCAATCCCACTACTGGGCATATACCCTGAGAAAACCATAATTCAAAAAGAATCATGTACCACAATGTTCATTGCAGCACTATTTACAATAGCCAGGACATGGAAGCAAGCTAAGTGTCCATCAACAGATGAATGGATAAAGAAGATGTGGCACATATATACAATGGAATATTACTCAACCATAAAAAGAAACGAAATTGAGTTATTGTAGTGAAGTGGATGGACCTAGTGTCTGTCATACAGAGTGAAGTAAGCCAGAAAGAGAAAAACAAATACCGTATGCTAACACATATATATGGAATCTAAAAAAAAAAAGAAAAAATTGTTCTGAAGAACCTAGGGGCAGGACAGGAATAAAGACGTAGACGTGGAGAATGGACCTGAGGACATGGGTAGGGGGAAGGGTAAGCTAGGATGAAGTGAGAGAGCAACATGGACATATATACACTACCAAATGTAAAATAGATAGCTAGTGGGAAGCAGCCGCATAGCACAGGGAGATCAGCTCAGTGCTTTGTGACCACCTAGAGGGGTGGGATAGGCAGGGTGGGAGGGAGACGCAAGAGGGATGAGATATGGGGATGGATGTATATGTATAGCTGATTCACTTTGTTATACAGCAGAAATTAATACACCATTGTGAAGCAATTATACTCCAATAAAGATTTAAAAAATAAATAAATAAATCCATCAATTCACACTCAAGGGGAGATTTTTCAGGATGCATATACCAGGAACGGAAATCCTGGAGTCATCTCAGAATTATGCCTATCACACCATGTTAATTAATTAGAAGATTCAGTATTGTGAAGCTGTCAAACCAGTGTGTATGTTATAGTGCAAGTTAACAAGAGAGTAAACCCGGAGTCCTCATCATGAGGAACTTCTTTTTCCCTTTCATTTCATTTTGTATTCATAGGAGGTAGTGGATATTCACTAAACTTAATGTGGTAATCATTTCATGATGTATGTGAATCATTATGCCGTACACCTTAAACTCACACAGTGCTGAATGTCAATTATAGCTGAATAAAACCGGAAGGGAAAAGAAAGAAATTAGAAAGAAAATATTTAGGGATAGAGTTTAGAGAAAGTAGGTCACCATTTCTCTTCTAATTAAGAATTAGATTGGATTGCAAGAAAAAGTTGTAACATTTCATTGTACGTATTATGCTTTGTGCATTACATGGAGCATCCTTCAACAGATTCCTCTCAGATAAGTGATTGTCTGAAATATTTATTTCATCTTCCTAGGGAGACATTGCAGATGAAAAACACACAAGTAAAACTCCTGAAAATATATCTAATAACGAACCTATTCAATATCTTGTTAGCACCGCAGCACAGGCAGCTCAGACTCAAGTAACAGTCCTCTTGCTTCAAACAGCTTTCTATATAAATCTCCATTTGGGGATGTAAATATTCCAATAACATTGTGGTATAGTTAAATGAATTAACTAAGTACGTGAACAAATACCCTGACTAACGTACAGAGAAACACAAGCTAGCGAGCAGTCTCTGGGGAGCCAATATAGATGCTACAATGCTCACGCATATAGCATCTGGATGTTACTCATATTATGCCCGTCAGGTCTTCACTCAGATTCTGCTTAATCTGATTTCATACATGATTATTCTCAGTCTGGTTGTATATACTTATTTCTCTCAACTCCATAGAATGATCAGAGGAAAAATCGTCAGGAGAAGGGGACTGTTATTGGCAGGCACACTGCCAGCCCAGACCTGTTGAAGGCTGTCACACGGGCTGGAGGAGGAGAGAATAAAACTACAGAACCACAGATATAGGAACTGGAACAGGTAGGCAGGGCAGGGCCATTAAGTGAAGGAGCAAATGGCTCAACAGAACTCACGAGCTCTCCGGGGCATGAAACATGGGCTATTAGAGCTCTGTACAATAACTGATAAAAATAGCGATGAACCTGAATCACAAAGAATAAAACAAATTATATTATGTTGACCAACATAAATAGTTGAAACCAAAAGAACGTTGTGTTTATAGAGATTAAACTTTGATTATCCAAAAAATTATGCTATTTGAAAAAGCTTAGTCCATTGGGAATTCAGCCAGCGTTTAAATACAATATACTTTTTTCCCCTATATTTACTGAAAGAGTGCTTTATAAAAGCATCTTTTGTGATACATGGACAAAAATCTCTCCATCTTGAGTTCAAGTTTGTTTTACTGTAATGCATGACAAGTTTATGTATTTAGTTTCCTTAGATGCAAAATGGTGGTAGTAATATCCACCTCAAAGTGATTATATAATGGTTAACTGATGATAAAATTTTTTTTAAAAATCACACTTAGAAAAATCACATTTATGTTCCAGTCTCTGTGCAAAAGCTTTATATGTATTAATTCAATTCTCACAACCACTTTATCAGGTAGGTCTGTTAGTATCACCCCCAGATTACAGGTGATGAAACTGAAGAGTAGAGTTACCATGTGTCTTGTCCAAAGTCTCACAGTTATACAGTGGCAGAGCCAGGATTCAAATTCAAGTATTTTGGCAACAGTGTTTGCTCTTTGAATCACTAATCTAACACATATATAAGGAATATGTATAAAAATCATAGTGCGTAGCATAAATTGGGTTCCAACTAGCTTCTGCTAACTTTCCGTTCCCTTTCTGCAAAAAGTAAATACCAAAACAGTGAATAATAATTTCATTTTTCTAATCACCATTTTTCTTATTGATGCTGGTGGCTGTTTCCCCTGTTGTATCTCACAAAGCTGTGATATGGCTCTGCATTTATCACTTATATCACTCAACACATGTTAATTACACAACTTCTATGTACTAGGCACCAAAGATGTAGGGATGCCTCATCTACGTTCTGGTCTTTTAGTTGCTTATAGCCTGGGGTAGAAGGGCACTGTTTAGAACTACTGAGCTTCCTAGTCAATGCTCTACCTTTACAGATAGGAAAGGAATCCTGTCCATGTGGTTTTATCTGATACAGAGGCTATTCAGTCAACAAGAGCATGAAGTTCCAGATCTCATTTTGACCATGTATTCAAGTGTGTTCTTGCTTTATTGCCTACTAGTTGAACTACATAGCAGCTGTGAGAATACATTATTGTAAAATGAAGAACTGCTTTGAAAAAAAGTTTAGGAAAAAATGAATGAGAAGTATTGGGAAGGAAAGTTTAAAAACACCCTGATTAGTTGTGGGTGATGCCTTGGAATGTCTGGGGACAGCATAGGGAACAGAGATGGGATACCAATAACCTGATTTTGGCAACCAGTATAATTGAGTTAGTGTGGTTTTACTAGAACTTGACCATTTTTCAATTTGTCTTTATGAGAAAGCATTTCTTAGGATTATATATACATGTGATTGTGAAAGAAATGATACATATAAAAACAGGTATACCATTGAGAATCATATGTAACCATTTGTCTCCTAAAATAAAAAAAAAGTTATATATAAATATATATAGTTATAAAAGAAATGTGAACTTTTGACAAAAAGAAAGGAGAGGAGGTGAGGTGGAGAGAGAGAGAGAAAGAAAGAGAGAGAGAGAGAGACAGGGAATGAGGATCACTTTAAATTTTAATATCCTAATGAACAAACTTTAGCAATTTGTGTATATTTTCTTTCAGGTTTTATTCTAAGTACATGTGTTTTTCCAAGTTATATGCATGGTGTAAATACAATTTCGTTTCCTGCTCTATTAATAGTTTTTATACATTGTAATATAATTTCATACCTTAAAAATCTATTTTGATAGCTGTACAGTACTTTATCTACAGCTTGTTTTATTCATTTATTCCTTTAAAAAACTGAATAACAAATGCTTGTCAGGTGCTATGTTACACTCTAAGAATGAAAATACAATAAAACTTGTTCTTGGTCTCCAATATTTTATAGCTTTGGGGGGAGGAAAATAGTCATATAATCAAGGAAGTACAATAGGATTGTATAGGTACAATAGTAGATTTATGGAGAAAGTTGTTTGGAAAAAAAAGAGAAATGGTCCATCCTTTTTTGGAGAAAGGGTGGTAACATGCTTCTTTTCTAAAAAAGTTGATTTTCTGGGGGGAGGCAGTCAGAATGTACAGAGTTCCAGTTGATAAATATGGACCAATGATGTACAACTTTATAAACATAATTAACTGCTGTTATGTTATACATGAAAGTGAAGAGTAAATCTGAGTTCTCATCACAAGAAAAAAAAGTCTTTTTCTATTTCTTTATTTTTGTATCTGTATGAGATGATGGGTGTTCCCTAAACTTACCGTGATACTTCATGATGTATGTAGATCAAATCATTATGCCGTACACCTTAAACTTACACAGTGCAGTATGTCAGTTATATCTCAATAAAACGGGAAGAAGAAAAGTTGATTTTGAAGGCCGATTACAAGTTTGTGAGGTTGCAATGCTGGGGAAAAGCGAGAGAAGTTGAACTTCCAGACAGAAGGAGCGAATGAGTGAGGAGACTGAATACATAATGTGGCAAGGGCTGCAGACAGTCATTCTCAGAGAAGCTTCTGGTGTGAGAGAGCTTGCAGAAAAGAGGTGAGGTCTAATGTAAGTAGGGGCATGATGAGGAGGTTTTATAAAACCACCAGGAGCGTCAAAGCTGGCACAGTCGCCTTTGTATTTGAGTAACGTCACCCTGGTAAGAAAGCAGCAGATGGTCAAAGGGAGGCACAACTAGAGGGAAACTGCTTAGTGAACTCTGGTTAGATTGGTCTACAGATGTTGCGTGTGGCTGGACGTATTGACATGGAAATAAGGTAGAGAACTCTATGAGGGTACAGGTATTTGCTCTGGTATTACTGTTTGCGATAGCTATTGGATATTGGATTGGAACTCAGGAGAAACATGGGCTAGAGATAGAGATGTAAGACTATCAGAATAGATGAAAAGTGTTAAAATTGGACTCTTTTTCGTTAGAATTTAGATTGAGGTTCAGAGGTGAGAAGAGTAGGTCCTTCAGGGCTCCCAGATTTCTGTAGCAAACAGCCCCAAAACGGTTTGTCCAAGTTCATTCATTAACCCCTTCCAGACTATATCAGAGAAGATGAGTATTTATTATAGAAAGAGTGGACAACATAGGATTTCTTTGAGGGAAACCCAAACCCAAGCAAGGGGAACCTCGACAGCTTGGCATGTGTATTTCCAATAACGGCTGCTACCTGACTCTCACCAGAAAATCGTCTGACAGGGATCCTCTGGCCGGCAGGGCCAGCAGGACAGGGGGGCTGCACAGGGAATACCTGGTGTTTCTGAAGTTTGCCAAGGATCATTGGTCATCCTAAAAGGAACCTCTCTTCATGCTACAACGTGGATGAACTCTGAGGACATTACACTAAGTGAAGTAAGCCAATCACAAGAGGACAAATACAATATGCTTTCGCTTACATGAGGTACCTTAAGTACTCAAATTCATACAGACAGAAAATAGAATGGCGGTTGCCAGGGACTGTAGGGAAAGGAGATGGAGAATTATTCTTTAATGGGCACGGAGTTTCAGTTTTGCAAGATGAAAAGAGTTATGTAGATGGATGGTGGTGATCGTAGCACAACAGCGTGAATATAAATGTAGTGAACTGTACACTTCTAAATGGTTAACATGGTAAAATTTATGTTATCTGTATTTCACCACAATTAAAACAATTAATTAATTACTTTAAAAAAGAGGAACCCCTCCCCCAAACAGATAAAGGCACAATATAGGTTTGAAATTTCTGGAGCTAGAAGCTGAAGAATAAGAAGTAACGTGGTCCTGCGAGCCAGCTCCCATGGCCTCATAATAGCCAATTGTTAATTTTTTAGGAGTTTTGTGAGCTAATTGTTAAACAGGGCCATTATTTAAACTAATTATATACTCAAATCAATTACATTATTGGTTTCAATTAAATAAAATCTATTTTAAAAGGTAATACATATTCAAAATTCATTACTTCTTTTTATTTCATTACATTTTTACTATTACCTACATTCTTGTGTTTAAGATGGAAATACTATAAAATTTTGTGCTATTCCCCACTTAGTGACATCTGGTTGATGGGTTAAAATCCACCATGACAGGAGTATATATATCCTGGAAATCAGAATTTTTTTCCCCAGAGATCCAATTATTAAACTTTTCACCAACATCCCACTGGGCACAGTGCATATCAGAAAACCGTAGAGATTTCCAGCAATTAGAGGTGATGTCTTCAAAGAACTTACAAACTTCCAGAGATGTTCTAAGAGAGAAAGTATTTGAGCATTAGCCCCATCCAGAGGGTACCATTGAATCTACTCTTTCCAGGTGAATCTTGTTGTACCCTTTACCTCTTTGCTCATCCCCAGCTCTGATTCTCCTCAGCCGTGGAGAACATTTTAACACAAGTTACCTATTTCCCTGTACTCTAAATTTAGGTTGCTTTCAATGATTAGCTATTTTAAATAAGGATGCAATACATATTTTCATGAATATAGCTTTTTCTATACTTGGATTTTTTTAAGGAAAATTCTTACGAATTAAATTAGAGATGATAGATGTTTTAAAAAGAAAAGAGGGGATATATGTATACGTATAGCTGATTCACTTTGCTGTACAGTATAGACTAACATAATAGTGCAAAGCAACTATACTCCAACAAAAAAAAAAGCCAAAAAAATAAACAAAATAAATAAATAAAATGAATATTATTTTTGTAATATTAAATTGTACATGTTTTCTACATATTTTCTACAAAATTTGGTTTCTAGTCTAAACTGATCTTTAATTCTGTTGAGTTAATGATTTCTTTTGTATTTTTGGATATCATTTCATATTTTGGAGGGTAGTAATTAATGGTAGGGAAGTCACTCCTCAAAATATCTTGTTTCCTTTTGTCTTTGTGAGATTTGTAAGCAATGTATTCCATTTAAAATTCTGAATGGTTAAGATCTTTTAATAAAAATTATTCTTATCATGAAAGTAAAACATGTATACCATGAAAACAATTAAAATCCCCAAGATATAAACGGAAAGAAAAGCTTTAATTCCTGTCCCTCCAATGTGCACTTCAGAAGCCATCGCTCTCCATCATTTTCATGATTTTAGCTGCTCTGCTGGCCCCCACCATAATTCTAAATAATATTGTTCTTATTCGATGTCTTACTTTTTCAACTTAAGACATATCTACTCTTTCAACTCATTGAAACCATCCCCACAATTGTTAGTTACATAATGTTCTGTTTCTAAATTATTTCATTCATGGTTTTAAATAATATTTTAAAATTTCCATCTTATTTCATAAACCAAAGTTGTTATGTAAACAATATTCTTCATAGAATAAAGTACCTGCTGGGTCTGTACAGAGGGAATGTAATTCCACATCTTTCCATTTTTGTTGCTTGAAAAAGAACATGTTCCAAGCATCAAATTCAAATGAAATCACTTTATTATTCACAATCAATTATTTATTATTGACTACCCTTATTCTGGCACAAGTTCGTTCACTTCATGTTTGGACCATGACTTTATTGAACAACTTTTTTCCCTGGCATTTCCAATTTCCTTGCTTTTTAATGGATGGGGAAGGTATGTGTCGTCTTCACCATCTCATGGAGCTCTTCCAGCTTATTCTTCATATAACATTTTGAATAAAATCTGTTTTCTTCTTGAAAGAAAGTCTTTGGAAGCCTTTGATATCCTCTGGGGATAGTTTTCTTACTAGAGTAGTTCCATTTTTTTCCCTTGTAACTCATGCCTAGTGGCTATGTCGTAACTATGAAGCAATCTACATAACTGGAAGCTACAATTTCTTTCTGGAACTCCTCTTATTTGTTACATATTGGCATTCTAGAGTGATGCTATAGTAGCTGTCATGGGTTTCCTTTGCAAGCTGTGTAGGTAAATTAGGCTTTTCTCGGAACAGCAGAGCTGAGTTTGAGGTCTATGTAGTTGCCTGGGGTGTGTCCACCTGTGAGTTCTGTGTTTTGGTGCAGGCAGGAGTGGACTGTGTCTTGACCTTGTCAAAAGCAGGTGTTTATTTCAGGATATCAAAACCCATAGCCAGCTTACATTCTCCTAAGCACGTTTTTCCATATGTTTCACATCGCGGAGCTCAAGAGCAAACCTTGCTGCAGCCAGTCTGAACTTCAGAGGAAGGAAGAGATGTGCCCAGCTGGTTGACATTGGTCCCTCCTGTCACCTGGATCGCTGTCCCCTACCCAAGTCCTGGTAGTCCACAGGGGCTTTTAAGATGATATGCCTTTTCCTTTGTTCTGAATTTTTTTGCTTTTCTTTTTCAAAGAGCTGCTGTTTTTTGTTTGTTCATTATTTGAGGCTTATTCTTTCTTAAGTGAGAAGGTCATCCCAATGTCATGCTTATCCTAGTCTCCCTCTGTTCATTTGGGTGCTCAGCAGGTCTCCTTGTCATAATGCGGCTGGAGGGCAGTTTGATACATTCCCTCCTAGACGAATTTCCAGCATCGGCAAGCATTTATCCTGTGGCTTCTATAGCACCGCGGTATAATTGTCTCTTATTCCCATCGCCTGGGTATCTTACTCTGATGCAATGGAGTTGCTGGGAAACTACAGTCCCAGGGATGCGCTCAAACCTGGGCTGCTTCCATTGCTATTCACCTTCTAGCAACCTACTCATTGGGGATGAGGCCTCTCAGCACACAACCCTGCTGTGACTGTGCTCTCTGCCCCATCGTTTTGTGGAAACTATAGTCTCCAGATAGACGTGGAAAGAAAATTTCCAAGAGAGAAAGGGAACAAAAAGTAGGAGAGAGATGGTTGGCTGGGCTTTATTAGTAGAAAAACATGGGTGTCTAGGGTGAGGTGGGCTTGGGCATCTCAGAAAAGACACTAGATTTCATCATCTTCCTTTAAACTGGTAAGTTTATTTCTTTTGAGATGGAATACTTTAAATGAGTCATCAGGTTTCATTCTAAAATTATGTGGATATATACTTCATGGTTAATGAAAATCTCTTTGATTTTGTCCAGCAGTTGGCTGTCAGTAGCTTTTGGTCTCTTTTTCTGTTTTTGTTTTTTATTTTGTTTCTTCCCCATGTAAGTTATCTTTATACGATGGGATAGACTGAGCAAAGTGCCATTTCTTAAACACATATCTGCTGAAATCTACTGTGAACACTGTTAAAGAATTTTGTATATAACTGAGAAGCTTTCCTAATGTATGAAATGTCATTATCACAATGCCCACAAAGAAATAATGATCATATTTACTTCCACTAATTGGATAGATTAAAAGTATTTTTCTCTTTTAAAAAACTATTAAAATAAGTTTCTACAAAATAAAGATATTTTCCCCATCTTTTCTGACATACCATATGTAATGGAACAAAGGTAAAGATATATATATATATATATATCAGAAGTCATTAATATTCAAAATATTTCTGTACAATGTAGTGGTTAAGTGCCAAGGGGTTGGAGCCAGCAGCAGTGAATATGAGCTCTGAAATTAACTCGGTAATCTTGGATCAATTACTTAACCTTTCTTAGCATTTGTTATCTCATTCGTAAAATGGGAATAGTAATATTATTTTTGTCATAGGAGATGTGGATATTAAATAAGGTAGCACAGGGAAGTTCTTAGGACCAAGCCTGACACAAAACAAGCACCAATACACACCAATCTTTGGTATGATTATTATTTTATTTCTAATTTCTTCAGTATATTTTTAATTCAGAATCAACTTTTCAGCAGTTTCTAAATATCCCATTGCTTCTTTTAGTCTTTTCTGTGATAGGATATGATTTTTTTTTCTTATTTAATTATTTAATAGATACGGAGTTTATTTAATATATAGGATGAAGTTAGAATCTTAAATATCATCCTTCCCCAGTCTTCAAAGTCATTTTTAGATACTTTATTGAATATTATTCTTCCATACTGATGTATCATGTTAATTTCATTAAATATTAAATTCTTATAAAAATAGTAACATCTGTGTGGTCTAATTATTCTGAGATGTTGAAATGACTATTCTTACCTCAGGGTCAAAATCTTTCAATTATAGTAGTTTTAAAATATGTTTGATTACTTAATAAGATAAATTCTATTCAATCTCACTGACAGATATGAAGGCCTGGATTCTGGGTCCAATCTAGGGTATCTCTTACTTTCATTTGAATTGCATGGAATATAGAGCAGTTGATCTGAGAAGCTTCTTCTTGATAGAGGCAGAAAAGAAAAGAAAAGGAAAAGACAAGAAAAGGAAAGGAAAAGAAAAGAGAAAAGAGAAAACAAAGACAAGACAGGCTATACAAGTTTGTCATACACTCATAGGGTTAGCTGGGGAACACAGTCAAATCAATAAGAAAGAAAGAGAAGTTCAAGGCTAAGAATCAGAGGAACATCCAGGATAAATTGCAAGCGTGAAAAAGAGTAGCTTCACACAGTTTTTGTAGCCTTTACTATGGGAGAGTAGAGAGTGGCTATAAGTGCCAACAAAACTGGACATTACCTTTCTACCATGCTGCTTCTTTTTAAGAAGTTCAGTTTTATTTGGACTTGTTCAGTTTTCCAATCGAGCATTCCAACCTCAGCTTTTCCACTTACTGGCCAAATAACATTCCCCAGTCCCTTAACCTAACTCTTTTTATCCTCATCTACAAGGTAGAGATACTAAAGTCCACCTGTAGGGATGCTTAGATCTAAGAAAAAAACCTTGACAGTGGACGTTAAAAACAAAACAGCAACTCCAACATCGTAGTTCTTTTTTTTTTTTTGCTTGTATTTATTTTCTGGTAAGTAGAAAAATAGGCCTGAATCTCAACCCAAATGATGTGAATAAACTGATGCCTTAAAGAGAGGGAAATAGGAATGATTTTTCTTCCTCAATCCTTTATCTTTGGCTTGCAATCCTCTGTTCTCTCCTATGTCCACTCTGATTGCCAGTTCATATTGCATATGAAAGTGGCTGAATCCAGACCCACTCTGCTGCCAGGTGTTGACTGTTCCTAATTGTTTGCTGGACCCTGGAAGAGCAATTGTTTCACATGCTTGGACTTGTCAATGAATAATTGGCTGGGGGCTTTTTTTGACTAAAAATATCTTTCGGGAATATCAAAAGTATAAAACGGAGCCTGAGAAGCTGTTGGAGTAGTCAGTCAGGACCCCAGGTCCTTGTCTTTCATCATCAGAGCATCAACCTCTCAGCTCCCTCTTTTGGCTTTTTTCCGTAGGTCAGAGGCCAGACCACCCACTTCCAGGCAGCAGAGCAAGAAGAGACACTCGCTGAGAACCCAGCTTGTTCAATAGTTGTTAGTATCCCACATTTTTTTTTTAACGTCTTTATTGGAGCATAATTGCTTTACAATGGTGTGTTAGTTTCTGCTTTATAACAAAGTGAATCAGCTACACATATACATACATCCCCATATCTCATCCCTCTCGCGTCTCCCTCCCACCCTCCCTATCCCACCCCTCTAGGTGGTCACAAAGCACCGAGCTGATCTCCTTGTGCTATGCAGCTGCTTCCCACTAGCCATCTATTTTACGTTTGGTAGTGTATATATGTCCACGCCACTCTCTCACTTTGTCCCAGCTTACCCTTCCCCGCTCCCCGTATCCTCAAGTCCATTATCTAGTAGGTCTGCATCTGTATTCCCATCTTGCCCCTAGGTTCTTCTGACCATTTTCTTTTTTTTTTTTTAGATTCCATATATATGTGTTAGCATACGGTAGTATCCCACTTTTAACATCATTCTGGTTCAAAATAACTGAACAGTAATTTTAATTTTGCTTTTGGCAAAACTCTAAGGCAAAACACCTACTGGCGTAATTTATCTGGGGAGGAATAGATCAGTTGGCTGTAAACATCTGCGTGATCTTGCAGTGTCGGTGTGATGAGATTCTGGTTCCTCCTGTTGTCAGTGGTGACAGCATTGCAGTTACTGAACATAACTTGGAAGGCAAGATTGTATTGAAATGTACTGTATTTATTGGTCACGATGAATAAACACTAAACCCTTGAGTGGGTCCTGGCCAATGTGAAAATTGAACTGCAAAGCACAAGTGCTTGACCGGAGAGTTCATTATTGTAACTTCTGGGGTTGTTTCAAACCATGTTCTTGTCACTTAAAATCAGATGCAGAAGGCATGCCAAAGATCCACTTTTCTCTGTTTAGAAAACAATGCTTCCTAGCATATTTTATAAATAGATTAGAATGGCTACCAATATGCAACAAATGCTGCTCTTCATGTGTTCATGATTTTTCTAATACAAGCTTAGAACTGTGCCAGATCAACACACCAACTGTTTTCCCAACTGCTGAGAGGGAGCGAGCGATGCTGTCTCATTCTGAATCACTTAGTTTGGAAGTCTCATCTTAACTTTACCTTTTAAAGTAATATTTCAGAGGCACTGTGACTGTATTCTCTGATCCAAGAGTCACTGAGCGTGACCTGAAGAGAACTTGTATAAATTAGAGAACAAAATGATACATTCTTAATTGATGTGGACCGTTCCTATAAATGACAATTGTATTATTATTTTCACTCTGTGTCTAAGTGTCTCCGTATGTAATACGAAGAATATAGCATCATTCTCATTACCTTAATGAAGTATTTACCAGATTAACCAGATTATTACCAATGACAAATGAGAAATAACTTCGTAGGAAAAAATCATTGAGAAAATGACTAATAGTGAAAAACGTGGGGAAATGTATTATCCAAATGATCTAACGATTTAGGAAAAGAACATGGAAAATCTATTGATTTAATCATTGACTAAATTGATCATGTTGCTGAAATACGTCAGTATGTTTATACTCCCTGAGGATGGAATCTTTGGATCATGTGGTACCATGTATGCATTTTTGGGGGGAGCAGTTGGGGTTTCGTTGGCAGAGTCAGTTTTCCTTCTATGAAGGGTACACTGTAAACTGATACCCTTCTACAGCAGGAGTAATTTTGCAATCTATTGAGCCCTAACGGTGGAAATAACTGGGTAAATAATAGTACATAAACGTTTTTCTGAGAGTATGTGTTCTTTACAAGTGTACATGTTATTTTCATGGCTCTTGGATATCGCTTTGTTACCGCTTTATGGAATTTTTTTTATTCAAACACTGCCGTATTTGTTGAGTACCTACTATGTGGCACTCAGCATGCTAAATGCTTTCACATATGCCCTTTGATCTGAGTGAACAATAGGGCATGTTTACAAGTGAAAAGACATGGACAAATATGTCTAACTGTGCCTTTTCAAAGATGCAATGGGTCAGTCATATATGTGAGTTCTGAACTAATCAATCACCTTAGGACACAAGGCGAATTTTGATTAGTCCCATGCTTAGAAACCTCTTTCAAAATTTGCAAGCTTTACTATATATTGGAATTCTAACTATAATGCTGTTCTTCCTACCTTTGTTCTTCTGCACTGATAGTTTTTAAAATGAAAGCCCTAATCTGTATTATATAGGATCATTAATTTCTGCATTTTACACTTGAGTAACAGCACTCTGATTATCTACTGCAATGAAAAGTAAGCAGCCCTGCCTTTGCTGCTGACTTAATTACCTACTGCAGGGCCTTTCTTTTACCCATACCACAAACAGTCTGGAAATGGGGTCAAAAGCATGATTAGAAACCAAATTAGCCACTGAATCCGAAAACCAAACATGGAAACAGATCCAATAAGCCACTCTGATACAGAAATCAGTTTCCTATCACACCTGAGTTTATCCAGAGAGTCTCTTAATTTCATGTTCCTTACAAGAGCAAAGCCATGTAAGAAGAGCTGTACAGTGACTTCTATATCTGAAAAAATAAAATGAACTTAATAAAAAACAAGGGATCAGTATTATGCAGATCAGAATCAATCTAGGTAACAGGAACTTTCAAATAATTTGAGTTATAGGTTATATAAATGCCAGAAAAATGCCCACATAGTTTTTAAAAACTATCCTCAGATTTCAGCTTAAAAATATCATAAAATAGGAAATTTCTTGATTATAAACTATTCTATAATAGTTAAAAATAATTAGCATTAGTCTTTTTAAAAAATATATCTTTCTTTTATTTGAGAATTTCATTATATACCATTTTATGAGTGTTTTCTAAAGCTCTGTCAATTGATATGACAAATCCTATCCATTTAGTGTTTTTCTTTCATCACATCCAGGTTCTAAACACAGCGCTAAAGTGCTAAGAGAATTTGGCAGTATTTTCTAGCTACATATAAAAGAAAGATGTCTCAGATTAAGGTCTTCTTGTTTAGGGAGTTTAATGGACAGTTAATAGAATTTTATACCATAAATGAAATGATCGATTTATATTAACAGGGATAATAGTGTTTACTTCCAATATTGATAGGTACAGTAACATGATGGTCTAATTTAAAAGATTATAGGGCAAGACAACTATTGAACTATTTGAAAATATGCATAGAAAGCAACAGGGAAACAGAATGATAAAATATTTAAGGAACATAGAGGGAAATGAGTCAATAAAAACCACAGTTAACATTAAGAGATCATTCAGTTCCACTTGGAATTGGCTTACTTGAATATATTGCATACAATTAAATAGTCACAGTAGCTAAAGCTTAAAATATCCAATCTAATCCTATTTTATTCATAGGATGAGTGTTCAGAAAGCCATAGTTTGACAAGTTTTACTCATTAGTAAAGTCTTGACTAAATAATCTGACTGTAGTCAAAAGTCATTGCTTTTATATTTCAGGTGGTTACATGCCCGTAACCTACAAACAACTGTCTTCACGACCACTTATAGCTTAATAATAGTTATTTATAAATCCCCACGTCCATTGCCAGATTCAGGAAAATACATAGGTTTCCTCAGATTAGCGATTCCTTTTCTGGATTTATGTCCATTTTACTTGTATTTTTATCTAATTTCTTTAATCCAGTAATAACCAGAGATGAAAAAGCTTACACTTCATAATGAAGCTATCACATTACCTTAACCAAAGTAAAGGAAAGATTTGAAAAATTATGCAGTGAATATATGGGAACTATACTGAATAGAGAGAATGAACTAGGTCACAGATCTTTTACTTTAATCAGAGTTTTCATTTTTTTCTTCTTCTGAGGGGATGTGTATAGGGTTGGAAAAGTCCTTCCAGTCTGTATTGTCCAATAATTTGACGGATGCTTCCATTTCGTGACTGCAGCCTTGACTAAAGTGAAGACTGAAAGCTCACTGAATGAGTTTTGAAACAACCTTAGAGATGGCCTCCTATTTCCTGACTTTTCAGAGGATATTAGTAAAATATAATGTCCAGGTATTATTGAACTGAAGCCATTTTTTCAAGGAGAAAATGAGCTCATTTTTACTAACTCATTTTTCTAGAGCTATTTTCTCTCATCAAGGGACCATTGTCCAGTGAGTATAATTTTGGAGCCAAAGAGCCTTACAGCCTCTCCAGGTTGAACACACTTCTGCTACCTGCCTATTTATTTTGAGGAATTCTGTCACAAAACTTCAACCAGTTGATCAATATTTATTGTCTGCTGAGGCAATGTGTGCTTGGATGATACAAAAGAACTCTAAGACCTCACAAAGCCTTACAGTCCATTTGAAAAGACGTTAAAAATAACAGCGTTCATAATATAAACCACATCCTGTAGAAGTGAGCTGTGGCACCTTAAGAGACTATAATCTTTGGGGCTAAGCAGGTGTAAGTCAGATTCATTCTTTCCTTATTGAGGCCTGAGACCTTCTATAAATGAAAGGTTTTGACACTCAGCCTTCTCACCTATAAAATGAGAATAGAATTATCCAATTATCCAATTCAAAGAGATTTTTTGAATACTAGAAACACTACATTTTTAGCACCTGGCATATAATATGTGCTAAGTGCATAGTTGCTAATTTTGACTATGATGATTACTCCTAGTAATCCTGTGTATAAGCACATTATATATAATACATATGCATGTGTTCTAGCAGCTATACATAAGGTGGTTAGGAAGACAAGAGACTGAGGCAGGAAACACACAGAAACTGAAGAAACCTAAACAAGTGGTGATAAAGGAATGAATGAAAATTCACAGAATTGAAAACAGGCCATTTTGGAAACAGAAATGAAAAGCAGGATTTAGTAGACAACATAAAGAAAGAATGAGAGAAACTTATAACAATTTAGATATATGTACAAAGAAAATTAAGATACAAAATAAACAACAATGTAAAATTCACAATGTTTGTCATTCAATTGAAGATTACCAGGCATACAAATAAACACAAAAACACAGCCTATAATAAGGAAAATAATCAATCAATTGAAACTTCTCCAGAACTAACATTTGTTATAATTAGCAAGATTCTGGATATCATTTAGGTTAAAAAATAAATTGCATTTTTAAATACAAGACAAAACTAAGAAACAAAATTTAAGGAACAATAACACTTAAAATATTATCAATATTTTAAATACATAGGGGTAAATATCTATCTGATGTAGCACTAAGACAGTACTGTGATGTAGTGTGGTGATCTTTTCAATGATACAGGACCAATTAAATTTCCATATGGAATAAGCGTTAATTCTGATCCCTGCCTCACACTATATGTAAAAATTAATTGCAGTTGGACTGTACATCTATACATGAAAGTCAAAACAATGAAGTGTCTTGAACATGACCTATATCATCATAATCTGAAGTAGAAACAAATTCCTAAATAGAACATTATTCATAAAAGAAAAACTATATAAATGCAATTAAATTAAAATTAAGAATGTCTGTTCTTCAAAAGAGAGTGAAAAGGTAAATCACAAAGTAGAAGACATTTTCACACATATAACTAATAAGATAGTTATATATCTAAGATAAAGGATATCTAAGATAAAGGATCTCTTCAAGTTATTAATAAAAAAGATCACACAAGAAAATAATATGCAAAAGACTTAAACTGGTACTTCACAAAAGAGGCTATCCAAATGACCAATTAATTGATATATGAGAAGCTTTCAACCACACTTGCCATCAGGGAAATATAAATTAAGACTAAAATGAGATACTACTATACATCTACCAAAATAGTTAGAATTAAAAAGGTAATACTAGAAAACGTTAGTTGAAGATGTGGAGCAATTGTTGCTCTTATACACTGGTAGTGGAAATATGAACTGATACAATAACTTTGGAAAACCTTTTGAATCTATCCATTCAAGTTTAATGTGTGCATACCTTAGAACTCAGCAAATCCAACCCTTGTTAAATATGTAACAGCAATGTCTGCAAATGTTTACTGAGAGACAGGTACAAAAATATTCACAGCAGTATAGCTGGTAAGAGAAAACTGGAGAGAACCAAATGTCCCCCCACAGTAGAATAAATATATTCATACAATGGAACAGGACAAAGTAATGAAATGGAGGAACTCTTTCCATATGCAATAACATGGCTGAATCTCACAAACATAATATTGAGTGAAAGAAGCCAGTCAGAAAAAAAAAAGTATATATATATATACACACACACACATATATATATAAATTTATAAATTTATGTATATAAATTTATACACACATATATATATAAATATATTATAAACTTACAATAGGTGATTTTTATGTCATGTATATTAGGCCTAGGTTAAAAAAAATTTTAACTATGGGGTTTAGAAATAATTTTACTAAAGGGAAAATTCCATATGCACTTTTATTTCTAAACAAAATTAATAAAAGTAAATAAACTTACCATTTAATTCAAAAAGCTAGAAAAGAATAAATTAAACGTAAGAATTTTAAGATTGGAATTAAAATTATAAGTTGGATAATTGCCCTGAAAACTGATCTGGACTCAGCAATGGTGACAAGATAGATGATAAATAGATACATAGATACATACATAGATGATATGTAGATACATAGATAAAGCATAGTTAAATTTAACAATAAAAAATTACTTACATACATAAGGTAAATATTTTGCAATAGGAAAAGAGAACATAAGCACAGGTACAGTGAGAATTAAAAGAACTATGAGAAAACATAGTTCTTCACAGATAAATATGAAAGCTACATGTTGTAAATATATATTATATACATATGTATATAGTATGTACATATATTTTAGGAAACTTAATTTTAAGAAACAGTTTAAGTGGATAGATAACCATAAAGTATGTTGAGAAAGTTTTGCAAGAACCAGTCTTAATAAAACTACTAGATTTAGATATTTTTATCAATTCATTTCATTTCAAGGATTTAAGGAACAAAGAATTCTTATGCTAGTAAACCTGTTATGAGACAGAAATAAGAAATGAACATGCATCAATTCATTTTCTGTAGTCATCATAACATTGGCAATAAAACCTAGCAGAAACATCCCAAAACACAGAAAAAGACCAATCTCACTTGCAATATTGATGCAAAAAATCTACAAAAATATTTAAAAATTAGCCCAGCATGAAAACATAAAACTCTATCAACCTAGGCTTATTGTAGGAATTTGCTAGGTTCTTTTAAATTTTATTTTTGGAAACTCATTAATATATGTCTCCATGTGATTTTTAAAATTGACACTAAAATCATAATTGATAAAATTCAATACCAATTCATTATTTTAAAAATAAGCTTTAAAATTATTTTTAGAAGGAAAATGCCTTAACATGAAAAGTTTGTACATCACAACTAATAGATAATTTGATTGGTTTAATGCATTGATTTTTAAAAATACATATTCCAACAGCTGCAAATTTTAAAGCACTATTAATCTACAGAGAGACTCTAAATACTCCAGAGTATTTAGATAATAATGGAACTTTATGGGATGCAACAAATTTTTACCTATAAGAATATTACATGTGCATTTTCATTTTCAAGAAAAATTAGTGGGACTTTCCTGTGGTGCAGTGGTGAAGAATCCTCCTGCCAATGCAGGGGACACGGGTTCGATCCCTGGTCTGGGAAGATCCAACATGACGCGGAGCAACTAAGCCCGTATGTCACAACTACTGAGCCTGGGCTGTAGAGCCCGCGAGCCACAACTACTGAGCCTGTGCACCACAACTACCGAAGCCCGCGTGCCTAGAGCCCGGGCTCCACAACAAGAAAAGGCACTGCAAGGAGAAGCCCACGCACCGCAACGAAGAGTAGCCCCCACTCGCCACAACTAGAGAAAGCCTGCGCACAGCAACAAGACCCAATGCAGCAGAAAATTAAATAAATAAATAAATAAATTTTAAAAAGAAAAATTAGTAAATGCAAGTAAATTTAGAATTCATCTATGACTCTATCATATAAATACATATAGTGGATAGAGTGATAGGGTATATATAGCATGTAAAAATATAGTACATATGTTATACCTGAATGTAGTATATATGCATATCGTGTGTGTATATATATGTATATATACATACATATGTAATAAACAGAAGGGAAATTGATAGAAATATACCACACTGTAAATGTGGTTTTCCTGAGAGAGTACAGAAAAGCATGAAATAAGGATTCAGGAGATCTTTTTACATTCTGCTTTTTTATGCTTCTGTCTTTTTTAGTTTTTTAAAATCAGTATATTCTGCTCATGTGGCTTAAAGTAATGATAAAAATAGAAAATTCAAGAGTAAAGTTATTTTTGTGTCATAATTTTGAATTTGCAATGGGTCATCTGAAATTATATAATTCAGATATGAAATTTGTAAACACAACTTCTGGTTAGTAAGAATTATATGAGAATACACATGTATCTATCTTTGCCCCTTCCCTAACTCTTCCTAAAATCAAACTTATAAAAACTGGTCAAAACCTACATGTGCAAAAAGGATCGGGAGAGAGGAGAGGGCAGAGGAGAGATGCAATACATTTTTTGGACAAGTATTATGGATTGAATAAATCATACTGATGGATAATCTGAAAACCACTTTTTCCAGGAAACATGCAAAATCATGCCAGTGTACCTAGGAAAGCCTCCAGAATTAGAGGTACCAATTGTGGTAGAAAACAGGGATGTGGTACTTAAATACTGTGGGACTTAGAAGCATGATGCATCAATAAAAGATTGGTTTAAACCATCTATATTAGAAGCAGATAGATTCACAGGAAACGTTTCTCATCCCCTGTGTCCCCATGATTACCTTTCCTCCAGCCCCAAAGAAGGATTATTCCATGGCAAGTTTGAACCAAGGTATCCCCAAAATCAGAGATACCAAGCACATTGGAGGACAGAAGCTCTGTACAAAAACAAGGAGAGACTGTCAAAACCTACATATGAAACACTGTTTCTCTCAGAGTTTATGAACACCAACAATCATGCATAATCACTCCTGCCTCTTACCCTGAAGCAGTAGATTGTTGAGTATTTCTCTGGAGAAACTGAAAACAGGGCCAGCAGAAATTGATACTGAGACATCTACCAATGAAATAACTGCTCCTGTGGTGTGTGAGAGCCAGCTATTACTGCTTTGCGAGGACCAATTGTTAGATTTTCAGGAATTTTACAGCCATTTGAAGTCAAATTGATAACTTGAAATCAGCTATGGTGGGAATATTACACCATGGAAATCAGCACACACTACCTATCAGGGTTCCTCCCCTGAGAGCCACTTGTTAAACATTTATCATTTAAATGCAAATGACTGACTCCTTACCTATTACTTAACCAATAGTAATCATCTGATAAGTCAGACACATTAACACCTATTTTAGTGTCTTACTATTAATATGAATGCATACCCAAGAATTCCCAGTAACTTGAGGAAAGTCTCCAAAGAAAGACAAAGAATCCAACAAATAAACAAAGAACTCAAAGGAAATAGGGATGTTCCTGGAAGAAAAAGGAGACTTCCAAAAACATATTGTTAACTGACTCAAGGAGAAAAGGAAAGGTATAGCCAGAAAACCGTGAGACTATGAAAAAGAGTAAAGAACACTCAGAAAGCAAGAAAGAGCTTTTGAGTTTATCTCTTGTAAAAATAAAATACAATGTGTGTGTGTGTGAAAAAAAAAGAAAGAGCTGTTGGAAATATGCTGGATGAAATGAAGAATCAATGGAAGGATGGTTAGATATAGTTAAAGAAATTTCCCAGGACGTACACATAAATGAAAGAGGTAGTTAAAGCATCTCACCAGGTACGTGCCATGTGACTCACTGGAGGAGAGAACAGAGCAAATGTAAAAAAATACCAAGGAAATAACACAAGGAAAGTTCTCAGAACTCTAGAACATGACTTTTCATGGAAAGAGATTGCCAAATGTTCAAAACATAAATGAAAGGCATACGCCTACACACAAGCCGAGGCATAGCACCATAAACTTTCAGTATAATCGAAATTAAACAAAGAAAGCCCTTCAAGCTTGTGGAGTGGGGAGATGGGCCATAGGGAGAATGAAGACCAAGATGGGATAGGAGTTCTTAATTGCAACACTGGAAATGATGCCAACACAACTCTAAAGGAAATTTTTTTTTTTTTTTTTTTTTTTTGCCGTACGCGGGCCTCTCACTGTTGTGGCCTCTCCCGTTGCGGAGCACAGGCTCCGGACGCGCAAGCTCAGCGGCCATGGCTCGCGGGCCCAGCCGCTCCGCGGCATGTGGGATCTTCCCGGACCGGGGCACGAACCCGTGTCCCCTGCATCGGCAGGCGGACTTTCAACCACTGCGCCACCAGGGAAGCCCGGAAATTTTTGTTTTATATTGTTCTGGACCCAACCAAACTACAAAATGTGACCAGAGAACAATAAGACATTTTAGATAGATGTCTAAAAGAATATTTCCCACAAACTCTCAGGAAGCTATTACAGCATGAGCTAAAACATGAGAGAGCAAACCAAGGAAAAGGGAGACATCAGGTCCAGGAAAGAAAAGATCCCACACAGGAGAGAATAGGAGGGAAGTCCTAGAATAAGTGCTGTGTGGACAAAACAGCTAATCCCCAAATAAAAAGAGAGGACAGAGAGCTCCAGCAGGGGTGAGGCCAAAATTTACTAAATCAAGAAATAAAGTTAGAAATTATGTTATTTACAAATAAAGTTATACCATTATAAATGGCTACATTATTTATAAATAATGTTATATTATTTAGAATTATGGAGGTAAATACCAGAAGGTGTGGCTAAAAGAGTGTGAGAAATGATAGCCTCTATTGAATGAGAGTGGCATGAAGTGCAGGAAAAGATGCTATTTTTCACAATAAGACTTGTAGTATTTTATGACGTTTTAAAATAGACACGTGTATTACTTTGACACACAAAAAATAAAACAAAAATAATTAATGTCTAAATCCACATAGCTATTTCTAATCAAGAGAACTAAGTTTCACTGACGGAATTTCCACTAGCAGGGAAATATCAAAGACACAGTACTGTTAACTGAAACTTGTGCATATCTGAATCATGTCCATGCTTTGCACATCAGTTACCATGGACTTGTGCAAGGCAGATACACAGTTCCAACATACATGAGTTCATTAACGTGGTACTGTGCAAATCAGACTGCCTGAACCAGTCCTAATAAATCCCAATTGGGAATCGATCCTTCATTATTATTTAACCAGTATACCAGAAAGATTTGTTTTCTCCTCGATCCATATAAACAACAACTTTAGAAATTTCGTTTGGAAATCAAGTTCTTAGAAAAGACCACCATGTCATATATATTTTGGGAGATATTTCTGGAAGCCTCCTTCCTTGTCACAAGTACCATAATATCTTTCCTGCTTTACAGTCCTCAGTAAAAATAGGGTACTTGGAAGTGCACTGATGTGTGAAAATCAATTAAAAACACAACTAAAGTTTTAGGATTTTGTTTAATTTAGTTCTAGTTTTAGATTAGGGTTCAGGTCAGTTCTTACTTTATCCCTATCAATTCATCCATCAGAAATTATAATTACCTTTTTTTCTAGTCCTTAATTACTTCTACCAATAGTCTGTATAATATTCAAGATGGTTTAAATTGTATCATCCAAAAGAAAATGCTTAATTCAGGGTGATTAGTCTGTACATTTGATAACGACATTGTTTTCCCTACAGGGAAGAGGCATTCATTCAGGATAAAGAGTTTTAATGCAAGCAACAAAGTAAGTCCATTCTACATAATATGAAAGTGCAAAAAAGCTCAAATCTCATTAAATAGAGTATATATATGAATATGAAGAGAAATTGATACACTGAAGAGTTTAGCTATGTTTAAAAATTACATTCTTATATAATACCATGTTCTGTAAATGCAGTTATGTTTTACAGTTCCTTGTTACTTTTTAATACAACTTTAATAAAGTATAATTTAAGAATAGAGAGAAAAGAGTTCTTACAGATGTGTACACCTCTGTTGTCACCACAACAGAGTAGGATATGGAACAATTTTTACCTTCAAAATTTATCTTAGGCCAATTTTCTGTCAACCACACTCCCTCCCACCCCGAGAAACCACTCACTGGTCTACGTTCTGTCACTGTAGATTAGTTTTCTGATCTAGAATTTCATGTAAGTGGCATTATACAGTATGTATCCTTTTTGTTTTTGACTCTTTTTGTTCGGCATAATGCTTCTGAGACTCATCTGTGTTGCTGAAGCAATCCATTGATGAGGGACATTTGTGTTCTTCCAAATATGGCTATTGTAAGTAAAATTGCAGTAGACATCTGTGAACAAGTCTTTGTGTGGACAAATGGTTTTATTTCTGTTAAATTCCTAACAGTAATATTGTTGGGTCATATGGTAAGTGGGTGTTAAACTTTCTAAGGAACACCAATCTGTTTTCTAAGGCGTGTGTACCATTTTATATTCCCAACAGTAATACACAAGACTTCTCGGTGCTCTCCATCCTTGCCAATACTTGTTATTATCAGTATTTTAAATTTCAATCTTCCTAGTGTGTTCAGTGATTAATCACTGAGGTTTCAACTTACATTTCCCTAATGACTACTGATGATTAATAATATTTGGCATCATGTTATGTGCTTACCAGCCATTGATATATCCTTTCTTGGTGGTGTCTCTTCAAATCTTTTGCACTTTTTAAAAACTGAGTTGCCTAGGTTCTTACTGAGCTGGAAGATGTCTTCGCAGGTATTCTGGATACAAGTCTTTTATCAGATACATGTGTTGTTAATAGGATCTTCTTGTCTATAGCACGCCTTTTTACTTTCATAAAGGTGTCTTTTTAAAGAGATGTTAATTTTTAGAAGTCCAATCCATATGTCCACTTTTCCCTTTTATGGTTAGTGCTTTCTGTGTCCTTCTACAAAAACTGCTATCCCAAGGTAGCAAAGATTTTCTTTTATTTTCTTCACCTATACATTTTGTGGTTTTAGTTTTTAGTTTAGTTTTTTATAGTTTTAGTTTTTAAGTTATAGTTTAGTTTTTAAGTTCTTTTTCTCAGTAGTGGTCTCTTTCTTGGCATTAAGTCTCACTCTACACACGAGCAGCGGAAGACTCGAGAAGCCCCCAGTGCAGATGTCTGGAGCTTTTTCGATGTCTCTCCACTCTCTCGGTGCTCTGCCCCACGATGTCCAGACATTTCTGGCTCCTTGAACTTCAATCTGTCTCTTCAACTTGACTCTGCCTGAGGTTGCCCTCCCTGTGCCACAGTCTTTTTGGTGCCTAAAGGCAGAAAGCTTAGAACTAACTCTTGTGATTCTCTTCTCTTTGAGATTACAGTCTGAAAAACTATTGTTTAGTATATTTTGCCCAGTTTTTTAATTGTCCACAGTGGGAAGTCAGGGCCACTTTCAATAACTCAGTTATAGCCACAAGTGGAAACCCTGTTATGATTGTTCACCTTCCAGGCAGATGAACTCACAAATAAAAAGCTATATGGCATAGACTAGAATGAACAACAAATATTCAAGTCATTTTCTTCCATTTTTACACTCCTAAATGATAACTAGCAGCAGAAGGAAATAACATGAATGCAGTGATGATTTCATGAGGTTTTCCGGGTAAATAACCAACAATATTAAAAGATAAGGCATTTATATTGCAAAAAAGATATTGGGACATTATGTTAAAAATAATGAAGCAGTGGAGACTATAATATGTACAATAATACCAGGGAGCAATTATTCTCCAGATACTATTAATATTTTTTATAAACTTTCTCTCGTCAGTCAACATTGTTATAATAAATATATTATGGATGAAGCTGATTATTAGTTTTCCTTCCCGTGATGTAAGAAGTCATCCTGTGGTTATACGATTTGAGGCTGGGTGGTTGCTTTGGATAAAAAGAAATTTAAAAGTTTGAAATGCAGAGAATTGATGTTAGTGAGGGAAAAAAGAGAATATTGTAAGAAGATTTTCCACATGTGTACTTGTGGCCGCCTGCTTATTCAAGTGATTTCGATGAATTAATCAGTTTCTTTAAGTTTACCAGCCAATTTAATCTAACATCTGTTTTGATTACCTTTTTATCACTAAAATTTGACTGTGAGCATCCAAGTATAGTTTTTAACATTATGCAGAAATGGTTGAAAGTCTTTTCAACCTTAGATAGACTATAATCTATTTCTCTGTCTCATTTGCATTCCCCAATCCACTCAGTTAATTTAGCCTCTTTGCAAGCATGTGAACTTTTTCAGGTCATTACTATACCATGGAATAAAAGTGGTGAACTATTTATCAAATTCTCTTCCAAACATCCATCGTTTTATTCTACCTAAATTCAAGAACACTAAAAATAATCGTTATTAATTATAATGACCTGCATCAGCAAAGGACCAATATAGTGAGATAATAGTCATAACTATCTTGTATTGAACAACTGCTTATGCTGCATGCTTTGCTTACATTTTCTGTCTTGTGTTACTTTATTATTTCACATGTATAACTAAGTACCTAGCAAAAGGTACTTAGTTAGATAAGTTATTCAAGATCTTACAGCTCACCAGCACCTGAAGCCAGGATTCAAACCTAGACTTTTCTGACTCTAAAACCAATGGTTATTTTACTGTAACGCTATGCCAACTATTATATTTTTTTAAACTTTTTATTTTATAGTGGAGTATAGCCGATTAACAATGTTGTGATAGTTTCAGGTGCACAGCAAAGTGACTCAGCCATACATATACATGTATCCATTCTCCCCCAGACTCCCCTCCCATCCAGGCTGCCACATAACATTGAGCAGAGTTCCCTGCTCTATACAGTAGGTCCTTGTTGGTTATCTTTTTTAAAGATAACAGTGTGTACATGTCAATCCCAAACTCCCTAACTATCCCTTCCCTCCACCCTTCCCCCCCCCCAGTAGCCATAAGTTCATTGTCTAAGTCTGTGAGTCTGTTTCTGTTTTGTAAGTACGTTCATTTGTATCATTTCTTTTTAGATTCGGCATATAAGCGATATCATACAATATTTCTCTTTCTCTGACTTACTTCACTCAGTATGAAAATCTCTAGGTCCATCCATGTTGCTGCAAATGTCATTATTTCGTTCTTTTTTATGGCTGAGTAATATTCCATTGTATATATGTGCCGCATCTTCTTTATCCACTCCTCTGTTGATGGACATTTAGGTTGCTTCCATGTCTTGGCTATTGTAAACAGTGCTGCAATGAACATTGGGGTGCATGCATCCTTTTGGACCATGTTTTTCTCTGGATGTATGCCCAGGAGTGGGATTGCAGGGTCATATGGTAGCTCTATTTTTAGTTTTTTAAGGAACCTCCATACTCTTCTCCATAGTCATTGCCATCTATTTTATCTGAGTTCTTGCGGGTGTAAGTTGATTCCAGTGAATTGTCTTAAAGGGCGTAAGAGGTTCACATGAAGAAAGCTATCAAACATTGATATTTTCCAGGAAGTTTCTTCAAGACTGCAAGTGGAAGGCCTTAAGAGTATAGAGGAGCCTCGTCACCCTACACAACAAAGAAAGGAAGAAAGGATGGCATGGCTCCCCTTCACACACTCCAATGCATCTCAGACTTGATGCAATTCTTCCCACACCATAGCTTCTGCCTTCCAACTGCACTTACACTCAGGATTATATACTCCCAGTTGTGCATTCAAATTGCCAGAGAGTGAATCTTACAAATACATCACTAAGAGTTCATCCCATTTCACTAAAATATGCTCTACTCTTTTCTGTTAGCTATGTCTGAGATAAAAGGTTACTTTAATGCCATTTCACTATCTGAAAATAGAAGAAACATTCAAATATTAACAAAATTTGTTTCATGGCCAGATTGGCTATCATGATTTTGGACAAGTCGCTAAGTATTCTGCTTCAGTTCCCACATTTCAAATATGAAAATGATAATTCTCCTACTCCAGCCAAATGATGTGGTTGAGTAGATAGTGATTCAAGGGGCTTGGGATGGCTTCAGTAGAGCTTTGAAGAATCCTAGAAAGTGCAGGATTTGGGGTCTTGCCTATTAAATAATTTTAATGGAAAAGTGTATTGCAAAATTCATGAGCCTATGAGAGGTATGGTAATTTATGGAGGAAGGTCTAGAATACTGCATAGAGAAGAAGGACTTAGGTATTTTATTGTCCAATCAGTGCATGTGAAGATTCTTTAGAGACCCTGGCATCATTGCTTCATGTTCTTTCCTGTCATAGACAGTGTCCATGGCTTATTTCCCACTTGGAGAAAAAGGTAGAAACACAGTTATTCAAAAAGCCACCCAGTCTGTGTATCTTTGTTACACTGGCCCTAAAAAACAAATACAGTAGTCAACTATATCAGTTATTGTATGTCTGAAAGATCCTTTATTGTGCCCTTATTCTGAAAAGTTGGTTTTACTTAATACAGAGTTCTATTCATTGCTATTTTTATCATGTTAAAGATATGACCCCCTGGAAAGGAAAAAATAAAACAAAATTCCATCTCTTCACGGAGCTTACAAACCAGTGAAGAGAAATAGACAATACGTAATTGTACGTTAGCAAGCAATAAGTTCTATGAAAGAAAGAAAAGAAGACATCAGAGTAAGGTGGATTGGGAATGCTGGCAGGGGATGAGCTGGCCTGCAACTTCAGGTAAGGTGGTGAGAGAGGTCTCACCAGAGGGTCATGGCGGAATCACACAATTGATATCTGGGGGAAGAGAGCTCAAGGTGAAGGTAATAGTCAGTGAAAGGCCTTAAGTCATGTTTGAGAAACTGAAGAAGGCCAATATGACTGAAGTGTTGGGAGCGAGGGAAGAGAGTAGTATCGGATAACATTCCTCAGAAGATGAAGAGACTCAGATCATGTTGACCCTTGTAATTCAGTGTAATGATTTCAGTTTTCATTCTGAGTCAAATGGGAGCCACTGGAGGGTTTTGAACACAGGAAAAGCATGATCTGATTTATGTTTTTAAAATACATTTAGCATTGGTAAAAGAGTAGACAAATAGGGCTTCACTGGTGGCGCAGTGGTTGAGAGTCCGCCTGCCGATGCAGGGGACACGGGTTCGTGCCCCGATCCGGGAAGATCCCACATGCCACGGAGCAGCTGGGCCCGTGAGCCATGGCCGCTGAGCCTGCGCCTCTGGAGCCTGTGCTCCACAATGGGAGTGGCCACAACAGTGAGAAGCCCGCGTACCGCAAAAAAAAAAAAAAAAAAAAAAAAAAGAATAGACCAATGAAGCAGAAGAAAGCCCAGGAAAATATCCGCATAAATGTAGTTAATTGACCTTTGACATGGGAGTAAAGGTTATACAATGGAGAAGAGATCATCTTTCAAACACTTGGTGCTGAAACAGCTGGACATCTGTGTGCAAAAAAAAGTGAATCTAGACGTGGACCTTATACATTCCACCCCAAATTAACTCAAAATGGATCTCATACCATTCAATAGTTGTATACTTTTGAATCTTTAACTGTAAACTTCAAAACTATACAACTCCTACAAGATAGCATAAGAGAAAATCCAGATGACCTTGAGTATGAGGATGGCTTTTTAGATGCAACACCAAAGACATGATCCATGAAAGAAAGAATTGATAAGCTGGACTTCATTAAAATTAAAGATTTCTGCTTTTGATAAAAGACACTGTTGAGAGAATGAAAAAACAAACCTCAATTCATAATTGCCAAAACTTGGAACCAACCAAGGTGTTGTTTAGTAGATTAATGAATAAATAAATTCTAGTACATCTAACAATGGAATATTATTATTCAGCACTAATGAAAAGACATGGGCATCAAAAGAAATTATTATTCAAGCCATGAAAAAACCTGGAGGAATCTTAAATGCATATTATTAATTGAAAGAAGCCAACCAGAAAAGGCTACATACTCTATGATTCCAACTGTATGACATGCTAGAAAAAGCAAAGCTATAGAGACAGTAAAAAGCTCACTGGGTGGCAGGGGTTCTGGGGTTGGGGAAAGGGATGAATAGGCACAGAACAGAGGATTTCTAGGGCAATGAAAATACATGTAATTATATACTTGTCCAAACCCATAGAATGTACTCAACCAAGAGTGAACCCTAATGTAAACTATGGACTAGGGGTGATGACGTGTCAATGCAGGTTCATCAAATGTAAAAAGTGTCCTGCTCTGGGGGGATGCTGATAACAGGAGAGGCTGTGCGTGTGTGGAGGCAGGAGGTTTATGGGAAATCTCTGCACCTTCTGTTCGTGTTGCTATGAACCTAAAACCACTCTAAAAAATAAAGTCTACTTTTAAAAAGGCCCTGTGGGTGATGTGTAGATAGTCATCTAATGAGGAGCAGGGATAGAACCAGGAAGACTGTTTAGGAGTCTTACAATAATCCAAGTAAGAAATAATAGCAGCTTGGTGTTGATGGTAAAAAGAAAGGTTTGGATTCTGGTATTTTTGGACTAACAGATGTAGGCTCTGACAGAGACAGAATAATAAAAGATAATTCCAAGATTTGGGATCTGAGCTATGGGAAGGATGGAGTTGCCATAAACCAAGCTGGAAAGAAGACTGTAGGTAGAACATGTAGAGTGGGGAGGGAGGTAAATGATTAGAAGTTTAGTTTTCTATCTGTTCCATTTAAGATTTTTACTAGGCCAAGTGCAGAGAGCATATCTAAAGTAGGGAATGACAAACGAAGTATCATTATTAAAAAAGAAATACATTCTGCGTTGGATTTTATGATGCAGAGGTCATTAGGGACTCGACAAGAGCATTTTGCATGGATGGAATAGTTGGAGACAACCTGATTGAAGCAGGTATAAGAGAACTGGAAGGGTGTGTGTGTGTGTGTGTGTGTGTGTGTGTGTGTGAGAGAGAGAGAGAGAGAGAGAGAGATTTATTATAAGGACTTGGCTTATGCAATCACGGAGGCTGAGATGTTCCAAGATCTGCAGTCAGCAAACTAAAGACCCAGGAGAGCCAAGGATGTCGTTCCACTCTGAATTCTGTAGCCTGAAAATCAGGGGAGTTGATGGTGTATGTTCCAGGCTGAAAGCCAGCAGGCTCAAGACTCCAGAAGAGCCAATGTTTCCATTTGAGTCTGAAGGCATGGAAGGACTGATTTCCCAGCTCATGTAGTTAGGCAGGAAGAGTTCCCCCTTACCAATGGGAGGGCCAGCACTTTTGTTTTATTCAGGCCTTCAGCCGATGAGTGCCACCCACATAAGGAAGGGCAGTCTGTTTTGCTCAATCTAACAAACTAAATGCTAATTTCATCTAAAAGCATCCTCACAGACACACCAGAATAATGTTTGACCAAATATCTGGGCACCCTATGGACCAGTCAAGTTGACATAAAATTAACCATCACACACCCCTTTGTGATTTTGTTCAAATTTCTCTAGTATATACATAAAAGTGGAATTGTATGTACACACTCATCTTTAATAGATATTGTCAAATTGTTCTCTAAAGTGATTTTTCCTCTTTATATTCCCAGCACTATTTCACAAGTTTATTTAGTATTCAATGTTTCCCTTTTGTGAAATGCTGATTAATTTAAAAAATTTTTCTATTGGATTGAACATATGTATTTTACATTTTAATAACAATTGTCTAAATTCTTGGGAAGGGTGTAGCAATTCACATTCTGATCAGCAGTACATGATAAAACTGCTTTCATGCATCCTCCTGAGAAATTGGTATCATCCTTCGTTTTCATTTTCCCTAACCTAGTGGTTTCTCATTGTTGCATTATTTTCACATTTTTATTACTAGAGAAGGTAATCATTCTTTTGTGTTTATTATTCAAATTGATTTTTTTTCTTTTGTGAATGACCTGTTCATATACAATATATAACTATCTAATTTAATTTATCTAAACAGTAATACTCCAAGAATACACATCAAGTTATTAGAAAGAGCAGAGAAAAAGGAGCTAGAGATATAAATAAGCTAAATCCAAAAGATGAATAGTGAACCACCCTTAAATTTCCTTTTGATCATGATACATTAGCTTTTCAATGCATTGCTGAATTTGTTATGCTTGGAAATTTTCTTTTACGTATATATTGTTCTACAATTTTTGGATTTCCAACTGAAATCCATTTAACCTGATAGTTCAGTGCTGCAATATTGTAAGGAGATTTTTCTCAAGCATTGGAACTATATATTCATTGGATTTTTTTTTAATGTAGATAATAATTCCAAATATCACTTTGAACTGAAATAACTCTGACCTGAATGAAAATAATCTTTCCATGATATTCTGAAATCTATGGTTCATTTATAATATGTTTTCCCCTGAACTTTTTAACTTTCAAATACGTTTTTGAAGAATTCCACAAAGGGATGTTTTTAATGTCTGAATTAGCAAAGAGCATTTATTTGTAGATTTAAGCTAAAAGTGAAAACTACTCTCTGTCATTATTGAATTACACATTTTCAGCTCTAAGTAATTAGCCCTTACATATTACTTAAGTCCCTTTTGATTTACATATCAAATTAAAAAAAGGATGGATGTGTTGGTATATATAGCTATGCCATAGTCAATATTGTGCAGTGTATCTCACTATCACTAATAAGAGAGTAAAGCTCATTTTTAGAGGTTAATTATAAATTTTGCACCTACAGTTAAAGTGTCAGAATCTGCCTTTTTCAGTCTTGAAGAAAATGAGTCTTTTCCCCAATGGTACATTGGTCAGCTTTGTCACTACAAAGACTGCTTTTCTTTCCATGTCTTGCAAAAGCTGAAGGAAAGTCAAAAATAGAAGATTAAAAATGAATTTTTAAGTTTCCATATACCTATGTCTCTTATTATTTTAAGGCTGATTTCTCATAATAAAGAAATTTTGATGACAGCCATGGAAGAATGGAGCTAAAATCAATAAACATATCTAACTCTCTCATTTTTAATATATGCAATTCTGTCTACTTATGGTAAACTGGTAAGCAACAATAAAAATAATAATAAGCATGTTTAATTTCCTGCTAATGTAAAAGTGTTAGAGAAAGACAATTCATGAATGAAGAAGGGAATATATTCAGAAAACAGAACGTGTAAAAGGTAATACATATATATACATATTTTAGATATCAATGATTTGAAATCTAAATAGATTGCGAGGAAGAATTGACTTATTGAAAGAGACAAAAGTTACACTACCTAAATACATTTTCAAAGAATCTCTCTTGGGGAATATACCTTTAATATTATATTTTAAAAATATATCTAATATGTTTCAGTACACGATAGTATTTCTGAAGTTAGGAATTGGTTTTACTTGAAAATGTTAGTCTTCAGAAAAGAAAATAACCCTAGAACACTGTATTTTGTGGCTATTTCTGTTCTTGATACCTATTTTCACATTTTGTCTTTGAAAAATATACATTTACTGAGTAAGGTATAAGCTGATATTTTGCCTAGGTAAAACTATATTAATTTATATAATTTATATTAGAAGAATTATAAATAATTGTTTTCATATTTTAAAGATAATTTACTAAATTACATTTTAAGGTATTTATGCTGGATATTGGGCTCCGAAATATTCCAATAAGAATTCTGATTGTGGTGAAATAAATCTTTTAAAAATAAACGGCCGAATATGTATGTAAAAAAAATCTGAAAATATTTTTAGGTAGAAATTCAGTTCATGTAAGAAAAGCATCTGTGACGTCTACTTATTAAAATTTAGTGTTTATTAAAATACCAAAATCTGGTATTTATTAAAATACTAGCATCATAGTTGATATTTCTTTTGAAAAGAGTACTTATTATATGGTTAAGAACTTTACAAAATTTCCAGTATAAGTATATTAAAAAGTTAAACACTCTATCAGCTGTAATCATTAACATTTTATGAATTTTAATAAACTTAAAAAATAGGAAAGACAATCTCAAACTGAAGGAAACCTTGAGATGTATTGACTTTATGAAAAACTCACTCTTTGCATTTTTCACATTTTTAAGAAATCAGTAAGAACTTTGTCAGGAACTGATTCCAAGTCAGGGCCTGACATTTAGCATCTGTGGTTTCCCTCTTCCTCTATTCCTCCTCTAATTTAAGCTCTGTATTAATGGGCCCCATTAAAGCAAATGTGCTTGAGAATCTGTGGGAAATCTCTCCACCACTGCCTTTACTACTAGTGTCTACCGTCAAGAGATCAGATTCCAGTTGTGTCAAAACTATTAGTATGTCTATCAGTCATATATTGAGCTCAAGGGCTCTCAGCATCCTGTGCCCCACTGTCCCCTTGGAGAGAGGAAAGAGTCCCCTTCTCCAGCCTTGCGTTGTGCTCCAGAACATTGTTCACATAGTAGCTCTTCTCTGAATCCCTCTACTTAAATGTGTGTGTGCATTATTCCTTTCAGTTTTGTTTTTTTTTTTTTTCCTTCGGAATCTCTTTTCTTAGGACTTGAATACAAATTCTTACATTCTAGGCTGGAAGACAAATCCAAATAGCAAAACTTATGTCTGTGCTGACAACTGGGGCATGATTAATTTTATTGAGCAATAGTTGCAAGGTTTCTACTATGTATCTTAAGACAAGTTCTTTTCCAGATTCTCCCTCAGTCAATCCCTTGGCACAATCAGTTACCATTCTTCCAGAATATACATATATCTGAAGGCTGAGAACCCTGACTCGTTATGTATATTGAGACAGTTCCCACAAAACATAGTTTGTAAATTGACTTTTATGCATCATTATCAATCACTGAACTGCTTCACAATGGAAATTATTACTGTGAATCTTAGGACCTTCTGTGAAAACATTGTATATATGTGAGTATTTTTCGATACTAATTCAACATCAAGAAGTATTGTATGGATTATAACCCCACCAAGATGTAGTGTAGTAGGCACTATGAGAGAGAAGTTATTATGACACATCATTATGACAAAATCTAAGTGTTTTGTTTAAATATCTTTTGGAAAAATAAGATGGTTTGTCTATCTGTAGGAAGAACTATACACACTGAATTAAGAGTAGAGGTTCTATTGTCAGACAATCTCTAGAGATAAGTCAAAATCCCAGGTCTATCATTTACTGGATAGAAATTCCAGCTTTATTATATACTTGTTCTACCAATGTTTAGTAAGGTACTTAGCCTTTCATTTCTTACTTATATAAAACGGATAATGTTAGTTCCTTCTCCACAGTTGTTATGAAGATTAAATGCCTTAATTTGGAAAAGATGCTGGGGCAAAAATTGAAAAGGCAAGGTTTTCTTGTTACAGGGATCCTACAATCCTGGTCTCAGGTTTGCACGGAACTGTCCAGCAGAGTTGCTGCTAAAATTACAGATGGGATCTGTTACTGTTATATTTACTTTTTTTCCCCCTAAGGGAAGAAATAAAACGTATCCAATTTCAACAGATATCTGTCCTTTTGAGTTGATTTTCTATTTATAAACATCCCTAATAAGTCTGACTCCTTTTTTTTTTCAAACTTCCCTCTTCATCAAGTGAACACTTCTTTCTTACATATTCACATACAGTGAACACATTAAGATTTTAGAAAATATTAAAAAATATCAGTGTTAATCAGAGATTTTCATGTTTCAAAGACACATTGATTTGAGCAAATGCAAACATAAATTAATTTTTGGCAATATGTAGAGTGTTTCAAAGTTTACACTGAGCATTGAAATTTTAATAGAAATTAGAGGTTGCCCAAAGAAATGGGCAATACTTGACTCTTTGGGAAGGTGTCTATTAGCTTCTGGTTTAAGCTTGACTCTATAATGCTGTAAAGAGGTTAGTTGGTCATGGTATCATCCTTGTTTGTATCCACTTTGTGCTTTTAAAATACCATAATATACAATAACAAGCATTACATTCTTGAAAGCCATCAAGAATCTGTAAGAAAGAAATTGCCAGATTTCTTTAGGACACACACATGGATTAGAATTCTAGTCCTTTAATCCACCAACGTACGTATAGCAAAGTCTACAGTGTGGCCAGTTCTTTTTTTTAATCTTTTTTTTTTTTTCTTTTTTTACTGAAGTATAGTTGATTTACAATGTTGTGTTTATTTCTGCTGTACAGCAAAGTGATTCAGTTATACATATACACACATTGTTTTTCATATTCTTTTCCGTTATGGTTTATCTCGGGACATTGAATATAATTCCCTGTGCTATGCAGTAGGACCTTGTTGTTTATCCATACTATATGTAATAGTTTGCATCTGCTAACCCCAAACTCCCACTCCATCTCTCCCCCATTCCCCCTCCCTTTGGGCAACCACAAGTCTGTTCTCTATGTCTGTGAATCTGTTTCTGTTTCGTAGATAGGTTCATTTGTGTCATATTTTAGATTCCGTATATAAGTGATATTATATAGTATTTTTCTTCCTCTTTCTGACTTACTTCACTTAGAATGATCATCTCCAGCAACCATGTTGCCGCAAATGGCATTATTTCATTCTTTTTTATGGCTGAGTAGTATTACATCGTGTATATGTACCACATCTTCCTTATCCATTCATCTATTGATGGACATTTAGGTTGTTTCCATGTCTTGGCTATTGTGAATAGTGCTGCTATGAACATAGGGGTGCATGTGTCTTTTTGAATTATAGTTTTGTACAGATATATGCCCAGGAGTGAGATTGCTCGATCATATGGCAGCTCTATTTTTAGTTTTTTAAGGAACCTTCACACTGTTCTCCATAGTGGGTGTACCAATTTGCATTCCCACCAACAGTGTAGGAGGGCTCCCTTTTCTCTACACCCTCTCCAGCATTTGTTATTTGTAGACTTTTTAATGATGGCCATTCTGACCAATGTGAGGTGGGACCTCATTATAGCTTTGATTTGCATTTCTCTAATAACTAGCAATGTTGAGCATCTTTTCATGTGCATGTTGGCCATTATGGTGTGGCCATTTCTTATTAGCTTGTTCTCCACATAGTCCTCACATGCTCAGTTTTATGATCTTATGCAATTGGATCATATGTGTCTCTTTTCACCCCACTAGGTCAAACCACAAACCACAGGAGGCATAGTTCTACTTAGATTGAGTTACTCTAAATCCCTCAGCTTATATGAGCTCTTATAAACACCATCTATGCTTTTATATGCTTTTAAACCTACGTTTTAAAAACTAAAATTAATTTTGCATGTTAAAATGTGTTATTTGTCTATATGTTAAACCCAGTGCCTTCCTATTGACTTGTTATCAGTAAATATGATCTTTTTCTTAACAATATTCTATTTCACTATGCAATGGCTCTCTCATAAATTGAGAAGGTTGACTGTCATTTCAAGTTGCCTAAAAACTTTCATTCTGATATTTTGCTGAGTTGTACGCTAGAAGATGAAGAAAGAAATATTTTGACCAAAAGCCCAACTAGTATTTCCATACTCTGTACTTTCAGTTCCAGACCACAGAAAATACCTGATTGCATTTCTCACATTAAGGCTAAACTTTCCTATGTAAAAAATCCCTTGATATTATACCAATTCAAGCCTCAGATTTTGGATAATTGAGAATTGATAATAACTGGGAATTGAAGATTTCCTGTGAGATTCTTTGTTTCTCCTAGTAAAAATAGGGCCAAACTAAAATTAAAAAAAGAAATTCTCTTTTATACTTCAATAATTCTACTTTTCATAGTGGCCTATGAATAAAATATGAGGAGATTGTTTTAGAATTGCAAAGTGATGGCTACCATAGAGCAATGACTTTCACTTCACATTGTCAGCCATGTCCACTCTCCCCTTGACATGTGTGACATGTCTACCCACCAAATGACAGAATGTTACAACAGAAGAATCAGTGGGTCTGTTCCGTTTCTTCCACTGATTCTACAGATGACCTTTAGGAGAACATTTGTACCCTATTGAATCTGGAGAATTTGGTGCCTCCTTCTTCAAAATAAGGAAGGTAGAACTTCCTTAGAAGTTAAATAGGGATTAATGAGATCTTGCCAGTAAAGTACTTCAAGGCTAAATATGAGTGCAAACAATTATCTTTTCTAAACTAAGCCACCTTTCCTATTGAAACCGTGCACCTCTGTTTGGGACTTGAACCCATATGCTGGGACTTGAACCCAGCCAAAACCCTGGTTGGAACTTGAACCCACGCAGCTGGGGCTTGAACCTGGCCAAAAGCCACAGTCTTCCAACTGAGATCACACACCTGGTTTCAGGACTTAATGAAGCTCAGGTTCTTGATGTCTCATCACAAAAAGAATTCAGTGAGAGACAAAGTGATAGGTAAGAAGTTGATTTATTTAGAGCAAAACACACTCCACAGACAGAGTGTGGGCCATCTCGGAAGGTGAGAAAGGCACTAGGGATGGGGTTGTCAGTTTTTATAGGAGTGGGTAATTTCATAGGCTAATGAGTGGGAGGAGTATTCCAGCTATTTTAGGAAGGGGCGGGGATTTCCAGGAATTGGGCCACCGCCCACTTTTTGATCCTTATGGTTGGTCTTGGAACTGTCATGGCACCTGTGAGCATGTCATTTAGCTTGCTGATGTGTTATAATGAGCATATACTGAGGCTCAAGGTCTAGTGGAAGTCAACTTGTCCACCATCTTGGACCCAGTTCATTCTAATCAGTTTATGTCATGTCCTCGGGCTATGTCATTCTTTCCAAGGTTGTGCCCTGCCTCCTTCCCTCCTGTTTCACTATGAAACCCTCCACACATAACAGCTGATTCAGGTCTATCTAAATTGAAGAGGTCATCTGAGGATGAGGGGTTTCATTTTTTAATTTCTTGATGGTAAGGAAAGAAATAAAAAGTTTCAGCCCTTTAAGTACATAGCCATTTATCTCAGTATAAATTAAATGGTTCCCATTGGAAGTAAATGAAAGAGTAAGATTTTTATCACAACTGTTTTAAAACAGGATGATATTCTTGTCAGGGAAATTAGCAAAGAGATCTTAAACTCTTTGCCCTTCATGAAGAAATGTGAAATTGCTTTCATTTCTATTGGCATTTTACTGAGCACACTCTCTCTTCACTCTAAACTGGAGGTCACAATTTGTTTTGAATTTGAGCTGGAAATAAGATAACAAATATTGCCTAGGGCTTTCTGGGATGCCTTTTATCTCTGAATTAGATTAGACCATCAGAAACTAGTGCAAATCCTTTATTATTTTGTTTTTAAGCCCTTAAAATCAAAAGCAATGCATACAGGCAAAGTACATTGAAGAAGTTAGCATTATACCACAAGGGCTCCATATATATCTTTTCCTATATTGCTCAATTTATATGGGGAATAAACAGAAATTTCCTTTGACTATTAAACTCTAATTTTTTTAAATCATAGATTTTTGCTGTCATAGGTTACCATTCTAAAAATTCTAAATGTAGGGTTGGAAGTGGTGTAAACTTTAGTATTATTAGAGGGGGAAAAAGTTTTATTTTTTCCTTTTCATTGGAAAAAATTGTGTTAATTATTCCTCTGCACCTGCCTAATGGGGCTGAAGTAATTCGATTGTCATATTGCAGATTGTTGCTTTGTGTAATGTATCACCCCTGCTGTTCCATTAAAAAAATTCTATACTCTTCCATTATTCAGCAAGGCCTAATGATTATTCCAACATTTGTACATGCTGCACTGTTATTCTGATTTTAATTGACTTCACTTTTTTAATTAAGCACATTGGTTTTAACACTGTTGTTGACAAGCTTGGCTTTGTCATTATCAGCATTTGCTCCCATATACATTCCATACCTATTGACATTTTATTTAGATTCATTATAAATGATAAGAGCAATACATACCCTGAGTTTATCGTCAACTCTAACATTAACTCGTGTCACACATTATTGATACATAATGGTCTGCAGAATACTTTAAGGGATCAGTTACTCTGTTTAAAACATCTTTTAAAATTAAATTATTAAATCTTTAGTTTTCAAATTAGAAATAAAGATTTCATTATTTCTGAATGTGTAATAATCTTTCAATGAAAAGAACACATGTTTTACTCCATCAGTAAAATGTAATCACATGTAACAAGCACACGTGGTGGTGTTATCAGTGTTTAGTGAAACATATGAAATTATCATTTGTATAAATTTGAAAAATTAACCAATTTTTGAAGGAGAATTGTTTCCTTTATTTAAATTATGTAAAGATTTATTAAAAGTAAATCTTTAAAATATTAATTTATTGTAGACAATATGTTCTTTTAAGCATAGCATAGTACCCTAAAAGAAAATAATGCCCTTGCAAAACCCATTGAAATGTCTCCTTCTGAGTGATATCTCAGTCATTTATCACAACACAAGATAATGAAAAGTGGGCCATAGACAAAATAAGTCAAGCTTTATTTAGCTGAGATGTTAGAAATTGCTGAACTGATAGGAAGAACTGGAAAGAGAACAAAATAATGGTAAATTTTAAGATGAGTAAAGGTTTGAATATTTTTAAAAACTACATGATAATATTTTGTGGTTTTTATATCTCTGAACACAAATCTGGCACAAGTCTCTGGCTTTTAAAGCTCTGTAAGTGGTATAGACATACCTTACTTTGGAAAGAGTTGACATGCGAACTCTTATTTCCACTTTGCCATCTTTGTTCTGTCAGTGGACATGAATGAATGAATGAATGAATGGGACAGTGAATGAATAGGTCACGTGGGACTTGCCAGCCATGTGGTCATCTGAGCGACAGAAGACAATGATTTCAAAGTGGGCCCTTCTGCCCTCGTTTGGTGCAGCTCCATTGCTGTAGTCCCGACTGTTGACGAACCTGCTGCCCAGGATTTATGTTCAACCTCTCCTTATGCCTTCATGTGCCTGACCCAGCTCTATTAGCATAACTTCCATTTCCAGTGACAACATGAATAAAAGATGACTGGTGTGACCTCAGAAAGTGCCAAGATAGTATTGATGTAATGAGCCCGGTATCCACTCTTTTATGCATTGCCACACAACAGCAATCTTAATAAAAGGTTAAACAGCATTATAATGCGTGTTTCTTTGATGTCTCATTGACTTCACTTTTCCATTCACTGGTGCTCCTTTGAATTTTACCAATAATAAAAATAATAAAATTCCCCTTTATTTTTGTAAACCTAAAACAAAACAAGACAAACAGAAAGAAAAGTTTTGCTTTCAGAGTCTTCTCAAGTTCGGAAAATAATCTTTCTTTTGCTTTGCATTGGTTTCTGTTCAACAGCAACTATTATTGCTAATAGACTAGAGAAATTACTGAACATACTCTGACTTGAATGTCCCATTTTAACCTTCAGAATTCTGCACTACCACCTCACCTTCTTGGCTTTCCACATTTTTTTTTCTAATGGTGAACATCTAAAATAAAATCTTATCAGTGGAAGGCCCTCAATACCAGCCTTGTGTTGCATTTTTTCCTTTTCACCTTGATATAGTTTAAAGACCTGTTGTATATGGAAATCTTTGATGCAAATACTCTGATTATCTAGCTCTGAAAAGCCCAATGAAAGGAATTGCAAATGTGCATAGGAAAATATCAAGGAATCTCCTTTTTCTGGAGCTTCTTGACCAAAAACAATACCAGTCAGTTAAACTTTTCATCACACTTCTCCTTAGCTGTATAAATAGGCAGGAAGTAAACGGAAGATGGGACTAGCAGGCGTCTGTCTAAAGTAATATCACACCTTGCCAACAGCATCCTTTATTATATTTTTCTTTAAAAGCAAAAGCACAACACACTAATATTCACCCTTTTAACAACAGAAAGAAAATTGTGTGCTTTTTATAACTTCTCTCGATAGCAAATCACAGGTGCTCTTGTAATAGTACTCTTTGCTTTCTTGCTAGGTCTGTTACTTAGATGATCTGGAAATGTGACAATATGTTAACAGCTAGCACTCTGTGCATCTTTGGGCCTTATAGGTATATTAAAACTCATTTAAAACAAGCAGTTGCTGAAACATCTTACCACTTCAAACCCCCAATTTACTGCTTGACACAGGGGTTGTGTCACTCTGCATTTTGAAAGGGTGATGGTAAAGCAACAAATAGGGAAGTTTTTCAAACATCTACTGTGTTGCTTTGATGATATCATGTCTTATTGGAGTGTTGCATATCTAACATAACAGAAAATGATCAGATATAATTTGACATGACCTTATGCAAGCAGGCACTACTGTCAAAGACGTGAAACGGTAGTTTTCATATAGCAAAATGTAAAGTTAATTAGACTACAGTCATTGGGGCTTTGTCTTGGAGAAAACAAACCCCTTTGTATCTATAGCCTCTCTTGGATCCTTGAGTAATGAGAAAATCATATCGTATTTCTATATCTACTGAAGACTCATGGATGGCTTACTTAAGAAAATTCTAACAATGATACTTCATTTATCTCCCTTCAATTTGATAGTGACTCCAACAAATGATAGTGTATGAACTTTCTTGTATGGGTAAAAGTTGTTGGAAAATGGAGATTTGCCTAATCATAGTTAAGGTGGCATTTGATGTTGAAAAGAAGCTGTAGGAAAGAGTTGGGATTCTACCACACACCGTGCAGTGTGGATTGCTACACTCCTTAGGGAAGGACCCTGGATGAGGTCTAAGTAGTTACAAACACAGCCCTACAAAATTCAACCTTGAGACTGCCAGAAAAAAAAATTGGCTGCTCGAAAAATTGAAGCAGATGTCAGATGCAAGCAGCTGTGGCCTGGGAAATTCAACAAAATTCCAATATTCAAATTGCTTCTCTAGATAAAAACTGCTTGATAGCACAGTTTCAGATTTGATCTGGACTGCCAGTGAACCATCTGCGTAAAATGAAAGTAATCTGCTGACATTGTCAATACAGGTAGGCATCAGCGTCATTTGGTCAGAAAAAGAACACTGCTAAGATGTTTTTGGGTGAGCTTGTCATGAAAGTAGTAGAATAATTAACCCCAGTTTTTAGAATAGTGAACCCAGAATAAAGAGAGACAAAAAGTGTGCTTGCCTCATTGTTAAGCATTATTTTCCAAAAAAAAAAACACCCCAAAAAACAAAAGCGAAACAAGGTAACAACCTTTACTCTAATTTTAGGCTCAAAATGGAATATTCTGGTAGGGATTGAATTGGGGTGAGAATATTGGGGAAATTACATTCCCAGCACCAAGGAAAAAGTGATGTTCATTCTGTTAAATTTGACCTTGTGAGAATAATGGAAACGCACAGAGGGTTGGTAAGCAAATTGTTAGGCAAATTGTGAGCTTTAAAAATTTAGTATCACATGCAAAGGAATAAACCCCTACAGGGTTAGAAAATACAATTCTAATTTTACCCAGCTATGTGTTGGATAAAATAAATATATGTAGATGCTGAAAGGTTGCTCACAAATAGGCTTGTGGCGGAAGTCTTTCATAATTCAAGATACATCAGCCTTGGCAGTAGCTGAGAATAAGAGCGAGTAATCAAAAGTGACCCAAACAATGACACCAGAGTTTCCAGATGGTATAGAAAAAAGTCCATGATTTATGATTGCCGGTGCAGTAAATAAATCTAAAACAATAGGCGTGGATGGGGAAGCAGTCACAGCTGACCAAAAGAGCAGTTGTAATGCAACCCACAGAAAGCTTGGTGCCAGAAGTAATTGACATAGTCGTCAAATCAATTTCCTAGGGTGCAGACGCTCAAGCACTCCGTCTGATTCTGTATGCTGCACAACACTTGGATTATACAGCTGCCTCTAATTCTGATAGCCTTAGCTCAATATGAATCCAATTCAAGGAACTGTCTGGAAGCGAACAGTAATTATTTAGGCTTCCTTTCTGCAAGTTTACTGTTTTCTAGTCAAATTACTCTATTTTGAGATTACATACATTTCATATTAATTATTTAACATTTCGCTGATTTTTTTTCTTCCCCTCCTCTGTCACCAAACTCAATGACATCCCTGAAATACATTGTCTTTTCTCCCAGGGAACCCGGAGGTACTGCTTCAGGACAGAAAAGGCTTATGAAGAGTAAAATATTCTTTGTATTGACTACGGAATAAGCCACTTAGTTGCAAATATGCAATATCCCTAAGAGGAGGCTCTATCTATATCTATCTATTTTTCTATATTTCAGTTCAATGCAATAATAAGATTAAATAATATTTTGCTGCAAATAATTTCATTGGCATTCATTTATTTTTTATTCATCCAATGTTTATAGAATGTCTGCAGCACATCAGATACACAATTAGACACTGGGGTATCGAGATAAGAGACAGAGTCTCTGCCTTCAAAGAAGGCATAGCTTAGCAAACTGATGAGACAGGTAAAGAATCATGTGAGAAAAATTACAGAGAAAATACAGAGGGCAGTGGGATAGCTGCAAAGGAAGCCCTAAGCCGGCTGTAGGTGGGGCGAGATTGGGAGCGTGGTAGGGGAAGGATTTTGGAGATGCCAACATTTCCATTGAAATTTGAAGATGAGGAGAATTTTGCCAGGTTGAGAGAGGACCACTAGTATTCCAGGCAAACCGAACACCAAAAAGGACCCATGGCATTTTTCAGGGAGTCACATACTCAGTGCAGCAGGCATAGCGTCTAGCAGTGAAGAGAGGGAAAAGTGTTGAAGAGAGAGAAAGGGATAGGTATGGACCAGATGGTAGAGGGCAAGTGTGGTCAGTCCCTTAGAGCGGGGGTCCCCAACCCCCCGGCCGAGGACTGGTATCAGTCCGTGGCCTGTTAGGAACCGGGCCGCACAACAGGAGGTGAGCGAGCGGGCAAGCGAGCAAAGCTTCATCTCTCCCTCCCCGGCGCTTGCATTACCGCCTGGACCATCCCGCCGCGTCCGTGCAAAAACTGTCTTCCATGAAACGGGTCCCTGGTGCCAAAACGTTGGGGACCGCTGCTTTAGAGGGTACAGAGCACTTTCACTCGATGCCTACAGAGCTTGTGAGACTATGATTGCCCCTATTTGAAAATAATCGAAGATCGACGGTTGAGAGAGGTTTGGTCCCTGACAGAAGTCACATAGCTGGGATTTAGGCCCAGGTCTGTCTGCTTTAAAGACCACATTCTCAACACAGCATTCACTACTTGGCTTCTCGATCAAGGGGTTCCCTGGATATGTGCTCAGCCACTTATGACAGTTTCCAAATTTTTGGAAAACACAAAGGCAGGATGATGGGGCTGCCAGCAGTATGTGAGAGGGTGATGGAAAAAGAGTAAGCAAACTAGAAAGTAGAAGAAAAGGAGGCAGAGGAAAAGAATGTATATTAATTTCAAAACACTATAAAGACAGAACAACCTGGCCAGTCCCCTCTGGGATATAAGGAAAGAAGATAATTCCACAGGGACTGCAGACTCAACACAATTTCTATTGTTGAAAAAGATCTTTGAGAGAGCAGATTAGAAGATGATAAATCACATCGTTAACAAGCTATTTGTTTGCTATTAATTTAAGATTCTATCTTTAGAAATAGGGAAGACTGAAGGGTCAGGAAAAAGAGATAGCAAGTTGATTATGGGTGCAAACTGGCTGAGCCATCATCAAGGGCAGAGACGAAAACAAAGAACCAGGATGACAAAAGCTGGTGGGATTAAAGAAGCAAGCAGTGAAGACAAAAGAGCAATGATAGGAGTGAGGACCCAGAGATAATTCTGAGAAGCAAATGAGAAAAGAATCATAGAGAAAATAGTATAGCTCACAAAATCAAAAGGATCAAAACACAGGGGAAAAAAGGTTACATTGAGAAGAAATTTAAAGTGGAAAATAAAAGGCAAGAATTAAACCTGCATTGTAAAATAAAATGCATTATATATATTTATAAAATAATACTGCAATTGTAGAAAAGTAGATAATAAATAATAGTATAAAAGAGAAAAATTACTTCTTTTTCACTAATGAAAACAATTGCACTTTGTATTTTGAGGTACTTCCTTCCAGTCATTTTTCTCTAGACACTTAGATAACTGTGACTATAATGTGGAAGATTGTAATCTCATTTTTCTTCTAGTATTTTAGAATAAATATTTGCAATGCTATATAATCAATCTTTATAAATATTTTCTTTCAAACATGATTTAATGACACTGGAAAATAGCATCCTATTATATCTTTGAGAATAAATATTTTGGTTAATGGGTAATTTCCAGATGCACAAGATTACCTGTTTGTTATATTTTAATTTAAGATTTTTTATGGCTCCAGAAACAACTCCACTTTCGAAATTAAGAACTATTTAAGCGTACCTAATATAAATTTTAAAAGAATACGTGAAATAAACATGAACAGTATGCATAGGTATCTTCTGTTTCATCTAGTAAGTCAGATAATGAAGTAAATCTTTACTATTTTTCAATTTTATTAAAACAGTTCAGAGGCAGGTTGAAGTACATGGTCCATGTTATCCACACACAAGATTATGCTTGGCATCAAGCGGCCTACAAGTGAAAAAGATGTGCCGCGGCGGAATGCATGGACTTCCCTTTAGTAATATAGAAATGTAAAAGACACACAAGGCAGATAGTGTTTAGATCACTTAATCCACCATTCTGTCTAATAAAACACCTGGGATTGCTCTGTCCTTCGGCATATCTCAGTGGTTATCAGATTCAAATATGCTGATGCTCTGGTTGCAAAGGAATTTGTAAATCTATGGTAGGTGCACTTGATCAGATTAATTTTATCTAGTTCTAAAACAAGTTTCACTTATGATTATAATAAACTCTTGCCAAAATTAACTAAAAATATTATCTTGCAGTGTCTATATCAGTTAAATTATTTCAAGTTGTTTCAATGCAATATATCAATTTTTTAATCTAGCATAAATAATTTATCAGAGGAAGAGAATAGCAAAACTAGCTTTTTTTTTTTTTTTTTTTTTTTTTGCGGTATGCGGGCCTCTCACTGTTGTGGCCTCTCCCGTTGCGGAGCACAGGCTCCGGACGCGCAGGCTCAGCTGCCGTGGCTCACGGGCCCAGCCGTTCCGCAGCATGTGGGATCCTCCCAGACCGGGGCACGAACCCGTGTCCCCTGCATTGGCAGGTGGACTCTCAACCACTGCGCCACCAGGGAAGCCCAAAACTAGCATTTTTTAAAGTATGGATAATATGATCTTCTGAAACTCCCTAAAGGAGACAACTTATTAGTAAGATAATAATCAATTCAGAGTGTTTGCATTGAAATACACCACAAAGACAGAGGCTATTCAAATTACACTGGTATACATCGGGGGCGGGGGGCGGGAACAACTTGTAGAAAAGAAACATGGAACTATTTGGATCACTAGATTCACGGTTCCAGGCGAAGAGACTCTTTTGAGAAAAGATGCCCTTAAAATGTACCTGCTTCTCCGTAGATTTCCATCGTCACGAAATGGCCACTTCAGTAGTTCATTTAACAAAATGTGTTCCTGTTACATGCCAACCACTGAGCAAACAAAAGGGAACAAAATAAACATAGTCTCTATGTAGAGCTTTGATATGATACATTTTCAAAATTTTTCCAGAATTACAAAATAGTCAGATTTATTTTATCACATGCGAAGAAAGCACGTGAGCTACAGTTTTTGACATATATACATGTATGTCTACACACACACACATATATGTATAGAAAAATTTGCTGGATTGTTTGCAAAAGAGGGAGGACTACAAATATTTAGAGTTTTCCGTGAGAATAATGACAAACAAGGACCCTAAACCTGAAAACATTTTGACCTTTCAAATTATACTTTTAATTGCCCTAATTGCATTATTTGATATTGAAAATTTCTGGACAATGTTTGAAGAGAAGATTTCTCTTTGACCTATAACATTTCCTGCAATGTTGGTAGTTATACTTTTCGTCCATCTCATCTTTCTCAATTTCAATATATTGATTCAATTCAAAGAACACATTTTTAAACTAATGAACGACATAAAGAAGATGTTTGAAAACATCATTTTATTAATTTTAAGTCCTATTACCTATTCCTCTCGAAGGATTATCTTAAATTCTAAAGCCCTAGGAGCAATGAAACATCTTAGATGTAAATTGGAATAATCTAGTAATTAACCCCAGGTTTTTTTCTGCACTAAACGTGAAAGCAAAACGAATCAGTGTTAATGATGAAGGATATTCCAGACCTAATGGCCCTAAGGTATCAAGTTTTTTCTCTTAGTCAGGAAATGGATTAATTATATTTAGTTCTTCAGTGAGGTTTGTTTTGAAGGAAACTTCTTGAAGTAGTTTTCATGAGTGATGGTCATACTAGTGTTACTTTCAAAGCTCACGCTGAGAAATGATTTCTTGTAAGTTTTTTCTGTCCAACTGGCATAATACATTTATTTATGTGAGGTAGATGAGTAGCCTATAACCCCCATTGCCAGTATCTAGTTTCAGAGAGCGTCTCTCACCACAGAGTAGTTGTTAAACACTTTCTATTGATATAGCTACTGGGTACAATTGCCAAACCACAGTGCGCCACAAAATAAGGATGTGAGAAACTTGAGGCTTCATCTATCTTGCTCCCTCCGCTTAAAGTGGGGTATCTCAAGATGTCACCACCATTCAGTAATTCAATGTCATCCAACATAGAATGATTCAATTGTACAAGTATTCAAATGTGAATTTCAAGAAAAGAATAACATTTGTCTTTCCTATGAGACAAATGAACATAGATGTGTCAGTGGGTACTTCAAAAACATTTTTCTACCATGATCATGAAATTAACATATTGTCCAGGAGAAATTTATTTTTTTATAATAGCTCCAGTAACATATTAGTGAACATGCTTATAGGTACATGTATAGTAAAAGTATAAGACAACTTCTTTGAAATAAGAAGCTTACCAGATATTTCCATACTGTCTAGGGAACAAGAGGTTATACAATAAGTCTAAAAGAAACTAAGTGATTAGCTAACCTATCAGTTAAATCAGGAAAAAAATTTTAAATTTCCAAGATTTATGTTTTTGTTTTATCAAATTAGCTGAGTATCTGCCTATAAGGAAGACATTGCAAGAACTAGGAAAAGTCTTTGGGTAGCTGAGGAAGATGGCGCTGAAAAGGGTAACGGTAGGAAGACTTTACCTTATCTGGAAGCAGAATTCACCTTATGTATCTCTTCCCATTGCTAGTGTCTTCCTCTGGAGCAGAGGGCACGTTTGTCCAGGAGAACAAGAATAATGTCTCCTTCTAGGATGAACTTTGGGAAGGTTTGCATAGAAAAAGATTTGGGGGCTTCCCTCGTGGCGCAGTGGTTGAGAGTCCGCCTGCCGATTCAGGGGACACGGGTTCGTGTCCCGGTCCAGGAAGGTCCCACGTGCCGCGGAGCGGCTGGGCCCGTGAGCCATGGCCGCTGAGCCTGCGCGTCCGGAGCCTGTGCTCCGCAACGGGAGAGGCCACAGCAGCGAGAGGCCCGCGTACCGCAAAGAAAATTTTAAAAAGAAAAGAAAAAGATTTGGGTTTCTTAGCTCAGGATTCCTCAGCTGTGATGGAAACCCACCGTGTGTATAACACCATTCGCCACCCTGCAGGGATTTAGAGCGCAGGAAGAGCCAAACCTGAAACTGAAACTCCTGCTGCCGCTGCCATAAGTCGTAAAGTTCTAGGATCCATGAAAGTGGTGGGCTGACCTGTTAGGTGCAGACAGGATAAAATCTCTGACCCTGAACAGTCTTGACGCTTCCATGGAGAATTTAGGGGAGGGGGGACTTACGTAAGTGTAACTTTTCACTCAGTAAACTGAAACAGTTTATTTATATGATCCTAGTATTTGAATTTACCCCCCATTCTTTTTCTCTTCCACCTTTTCATTCTTTCTCTTCTGTACTTTACTGTTGCCATATCTGATTGATGGCATTTTCGGTACCATCCGAATTCCTCTCTAAGCCCATTAAGTCTTTGCTGACAGCAGCACTATGTGGTCAATATGAACTTTCACGACACGCATTCTGCCGGCACTCTCATAACCCCCATTGTAAAGAATGCAATTGGGTCAGAATTGTCTTCCCTCATGAATAGATATAGAATGGCTCCATTCTTTCTGAACATGCTCTATAGGGGCTCCTATCAAGAACCCAAGTGGTGTCAACAGGAAGAGAAACCTCTATCTTTGTTCAAAGAGGTCGCATATGGCACAGATGGGCCACATGCCTTTCCGAGTGCTAGAGCTAATAAATTCCCCTTTCACAGGATGACCAAGAAGGACCAAATGTTGTGTGGAATATAAACACATGGCACCAGATAGTGGACGGAAAGTCGAGTAGGACGCAGAATGCCTGCATCGGCTGCACAGCTGACCCCAAGAGCCACATGCCAGCCACACGCAAAGGACTTCTGTCTCTAAAGAACATTAAGAGGTCATCCCGACGTTATTGGCATCAGGTGATTCCGTGTACGAAAATGTAATTCTGAGACTTCCTAAAACTGACTAGAAAGGGGCAAGCACTAAGTTTCAGCTCAGAAAAACACCGACCCCTTGGTATTTTAGTATTCTGCATGGATACCGCAGAGGGGTCTCAACCCTCATGCTTCTCAGTGTGGCATGATATTACATTTAGTCAATGTGTGAAACCTCTGCAGAAAATGGGTGGGAGAGAGAACGCAATCTTATTCTGCCAAATAGTTCCCCTGAGCCATGGAAATAAGCACTAGCCATGAGTCTGGATAAAACCAGGGTGATACTAGTCAGAACATTCTATGAAGTAATTTTCCATGCTTAGGCAATTCTTTTGGTTTTCTTCTAGTTTTATTTTCCAGAGGCTCAGCTGAAGTTCCCACAGACAGGTGTCTGTCACGTGCTCTTAGCCTTTTGGAGTTTAGTGATTCAGTAAGACAAAAGGAAGGTGAAGCTGACTCCAGGAGAACATTGAGATATATCAGGGCCTTTCTAGGATGTTGCCCTTGCAGTCTGTGCCCTGAAACTAGAGCAAAGAGGCTTTACACGAGGTTATTTGGGTGGCTTCCAAACTGATATCTAATGGGTACATTTTCATTTGATTAGCTTTCATTCTATTCTAGTGCAAAAGATCATCACAATAAGTTGCAAGATGTTTGTCAATGGGAGTAGAGTTAGTAGTAAATAACTAATTCAGGATGAAAGGAAACATTAAGTTCAATAATTTTCTCAAGTTTTTTTCAAGGTCAAATTAATTTAGGATTTGTGTGAATACATCTTCCTCCTTATCCAATGCAGGGATCTCCCAGTATACATCCTAGCATAGAAGCCAAGAGTTTGACCAGGGCACAAAGAATGCCTTCAGGGTTCCCTTGCAGATTAAGCTGGAGGACTCTGACAACTTACCCACAGACCAGAAAACGCCCTTCTGAGTTAGATGTACTCTGCGTTGGATCCGCCCCTGAAAATTTTCACGTCTATGGGCTTCCCTGGGGGCACAGTTGTTGAGAGTCCGCCTGCCGATGCAGGGGACATGGGTTCGTGCCCCGGTCCGGGAAGATACCACATGCCACGGAGCGGCTGGGCCTGTGAGCCATGGCTGCTGAGCCTGCGCGTCCGGAACCTGTGCTCCACAACGGGAGAGGCCACAAGAGTGAGAGGCCTGCATACCGCAAAAAATAAATAAATTTCACGTCTATAATTTCCCCTTCAAAAATGACAGTTATAATCAAGGTCATGACATTTCCTCCCAATATCACACAATTGATTCCTCACTTGAATTTTGTTTTGAAAATGCAGACCAGGCTTTCAGGGGCTAAATATCAATACTATGAGAAATGGAAAGATGTCAGAAAGAACCATTTGCAGCCAACCATGTGCCTGACCTGAGAGCTGGTTACACAACTCAGCAAATATATGGCATGCACTTGTCTGGAGGAAGATGGACTGCAAATAAATTATTAAGCTTTTCCTACTGGCGGACGGGACATTTCACATAGACTGCAATGTGTGTCATCACATACAGCAAAAGGATAAACAGACATGGACCAACTTGAAGAAAATTGATAGTGACTTGTACATCCTTATTCATAACCACTTCTTTGCAGATTAAGAAAGTTTGAACAGAAATTTCTATAACAATCCTACAGATCTCTTTACAGCTCTCCAAAATTACACATATAAAAACCCCCAAAACACCAAAAACAAAACCAAAAACCCTCCATTGATTAAAAACTAAGAGTTTTAATTTGGTGGCTCAGATGTTTGCTAAATAGTCAAACCAGGTTGTATTTTAAGGGAGGTGAGTGAGACAGAGCACATTGTTGGTTGGAAGGTTAAAGATGAAAACTTATTTTCTTACTATTCTATGCTAAGAGCACCTGAATGGCTCTTTTCATTCTTATGAGCAATTCTGTTTCCCCCTCAGTCGCAGATGTCTGTTTGTCTCTGCCTCTGTTAATAAAAGGAGGTTATTTGAGGCAATACGTGATCATCCACTTTGATATAAGGTAACCAGAAAGGCTAGGGTAGAAATGAGACCAAAGCAAACATTTTTTTTTTTTTTCTATTTCAATGAAACAGAATAAAAACTGTTAAGAGAGAGATCCAGGAGGGAAAAAAAAAAAAACCACAACCCACTGTACTTGAGTGTGAAAAATGTGTCAAAGATGGAAATTGGTAGAATATAAAGAAAGAAAGTGTTGGGAATCCATCCTTTCAAAGACTAGCAGAGAAAAGCATAAAGGAGAATTTGGGAAGCAGCTAAGCCTCAACTCAAAGCAAGACCACTGAGGTGAATTTAGCCCTACCCTTCGCATTCTGTTTACAGTAAGAGAGCACGTGCTGAGAAAATACTTTTATAGAGTATCTTACCCACACTAGTTATCCAACAAATCTTACTTCAGTTTGTACATGCACAGAGGATTTACTCTTTTCTTTTCTTCTTCTTTTAAATCATTGCCTAAAGATGAAGAATGGCTTCTGATTTGAATTGTATACGAAGAAATGGATCCTACTGGACTTACCACCTCAAAGGGTGAGAAGAGGTGCATGCCACACCTTTGCAGGTGTCTCTGAAAATACCAGGATAAAACCTAAACTCTCACTAAATTTCTCAACGTGACCTCACCATGGCCGCTCACCAATTAGACAAATATACTAAGGTAAGTGACAGGAGATCGTACCTAGAGAACTTCCTGTCCTCACTAGTATCTGATTCTGTAGTTCTCTGGGAAGGACACAGAAAGGATATAAAATCACAGTGTCAGAGGGACCAGGAAGCCCATTTCCTTCTTTCTCAGAGCTCAGCTAAACGCCGGCTCAGTGGATTTGATTTAGCTCAGTGAAGAACCTCTGACGCTAGCGACCGAGCTCAGGAAGCTTCTATTTCAAAGGCTATTTCCTGGACCAAGTCTCTTCCACTGTTCTCTGCCCTTCTGAAAGCTGGGTCCCTCTCCTGGAACCCTGTCCACAGTGTGTCCTGTTCAGCTCTACCTGGCTTATGCATTCCAAAGGTCATTAGAGCTAGATGACCTTTTGTGTTTTTCTGCTTCTCAGCTAAAAATTTTTCTCCCTAATGTCTATATTATATTCACACCTTGTAATGGCGATGGTGCTGGTGATGGTAGTGGTAGTGGTTGTGTATGTCCAGACCCTTTGGAGCAGCAGCTGTAGGACCAAATTGGCAAAAATTAAACTGATAGGTATCTGAATTCTCTCCCTTAGAAGTTCAGTGGCTACTGTCCCAGACACTCAGTCCTGGTCTTGAATCCAACTTGGCTGTGATCTCTTTTTCTAAACTGTCCCAGTCCTAAGTCCAGTCAGCTCTGCATTTTACTGATACCTGGTGTGTCTGTGTTTGTCTGTGTGTTTTACCCTATTATTTTAATGGGAAAAACGTTAATAAGGCACTTTTCTATGTCAAGTACTCTAGCTGCCATCCACGTATTAAAGAGTTGAGTCTTCATAACAGCCTTACAGGATAGGCAGGACTTTTCTTCCCATTTTAAAGGTAAGGAAAACAGGCCACAGAGAGTTTAAGTACTTGGCCCAAAGTCACCCATCAGGAAGTGGCAGCGTTTGGATTGGATTTAGGTGTCCTGGCTCCTAACTTAGAGTTAGGAGTCTCCACTGCACTACGGGGCTCTCTACACCACCCTTTTCTTTCTTTAAAATAAATAAATAAACCTATGGTGTAAAATTTGAAACATACAAAATATTCTGTGAAGATTTTTTCATGACCGTGTCTCCCAGCCTTCATGTTTCTCTCTCTAGATATAACCATTGCTGTTGCATCCTTGAGTATTCTTTCAAAAATATTCTATGTAAATATGAGTAAATACAGCATATATACACTTTTCCCTTTTTTTTAAAAAACATCTTTATTGGAGTATAATTGCTTTACAATGGTGTGTTAGTTTCTGCCTTATAACAAAGTGAATCAGTTATACATATACATATGTCCCCACATCTCTTCTCTCTCGCATCTCCCTCCCTCCCACCCTCCCTATCCCACCCCTCTAGGTGGTCACAAAGCACCGAGCTGATCTCCCTGTGCTATGCGGCTGCTTCCCACTAGCTATCTATTTTACGTTTGGTAGTGTATATATGTCCATGCCACTCTCTCACTTCGTCCCAGCTTACCCTTCCCCCTCCTCTTGTCTTCAAGTCCATTCCCTAGTAGGTCTGTGTCTTTATTCCCGTCTTGCCCCTAGGTTCTTCATGACCATTTCTTTTTTTTTTTAGATTCCATATATATGTGTTAGCATACAGTATTTGTTTTTCTCTTTCTGACTTACTTCACTCTGTATGACAGACTCTAGGTCCATCCACCTCACTACAAATAACTCAATTTCATTTCTTTTTATGGCTGAGTAATATTCCATTGTATATATGTGCCACATCTTCTTTATCCATTCATCTGTCGATGGACACTTAGCTTGCTTCCATGTCCTGGCTACTGTAAGTAGAGCTGCAATGAACATTGTGGTACATGACTCTTTGAATTATGGTTTTCTCAGGGTATATGCCCAGTAGTGGAATTGCTGGGCCATATGGTAGTTCTATTTGTAGTTTTTTAAGGAACCTCCATACTGTTCTCCATAGTGGCTGTATCAATTTACTTTCCCACCAACAGTATAAGAGGGTTCCCTTTTCTCCACACCCTCTCCAGCATTTATGTTTTGTAGATTTTTTCATGATGGCCATTCTGACTGGTGTGAGATGATATCTCACTGTAGTTTTGATTTGCATTTGTCTAATGATTAATGATGTTGAGCATCCTTTCATGTGTTTGTTGGCAATCTGTATATCTTCTTTGGAGAAATGTCTATGTAGGTCTTCTGCCCGTTTTTGGATTGGGTTGTTTGTTTTTCTGATATTGAGCTGCATGTGGTGCTTGTAAATTTTGGAGATTAATCCTTTGTCAGCTGCTTCGTTTGCAAATATTTTCTCCCATTCTGAGGGTTGTCTTTTCATCTTGTTTATGGTTTCCTTTGCTGTGCACAAGCTTTTAAGTTTCATTAGGTCCCATTTGTTTATTTTTGTTTTTATTTCCATTTCTCTAGGAGGTGGGTCACAAAGGATCTTGCTGTGATTTATGTCATAGAGTATTCTACTTATGTTTTCCTCTAAGAGTTTTATAGTGTCTGGCCTTACATTTAGGTCTTTAATCCATTTTGAGTTTATTTTTGTGTATGGTGTTAGGGAGTGTTCTAATCTCATTCTTTTACATGTAGCTGTCCAGTTTTCCTAGCACCACTTATTGAAGAGGCTATCATTTCTCCACTGTATATTCTTGCCTCCTTTATAAAAGATAAGGTTACCATATGTGTGTGGGTTTATCTCTGGGCTTTCTATCCTGTTCCATATATCTATATTTCTGTTTTTGTGCCAGTACCATACTGTCTTGATTACTGTAGCTTTGTAGTATAGTCTGAAGTCAGGGAGCCTGATTCCTCCAGCTTCATTTTTCTTTCTCAAGATTGTTTTGGCTACTTGGGGTCTTTTGTGTTTCCATACAAATTGTGAAATTTTTTGTTCTAGTTCTGTGAAAAATACCATTGGTAGTTTGATAGGGATTGCATTGAATCTGTAGATTGCTTTCACTTTTCCCTTTTTAATGCAAATTTTAACTCACTAAATACATTATTTAACATCCCTTTTTTTCCACTTAATTTTGCAGCTTTATAAATCAGTTTCTATATCAGTCTATAAATACTGCTTTATTCTTTTTAAATCGCTGAATATTTTGTAATATATGGGTGTAACAAACTTATTTGACCCATCTTCTGTTAAATTATACAGTTAAGTTATTGCAAATCATTTGCCACCCATAACGTCTTATATATCAGGTTGCACTGATGTGAGTTTCAGTTGGATAAATTTCTACAAGTGGAATCCCTGAGTCTAAAAATAACTGTATTTTTAATTTTTATTGCCAAATTGCCCTTTATAGAAGGTGGTATTAATTTACATTCCACCAGCAATGTGTGAGGGTGCCTGCTTCCCCCATAGCCTTGCCAGCATAAGACATCATCGGACCTTGTCCATGTGCATTTGGGTCTTCGCTAATGGAAGAGGTTAAGGCAGTTATTTCATTGTAGCTTCAGTCTGAATTTTTATTTAAGCATTTTTGCTTTTCCATGAGATGTTTTTCATATCTTTTGTGTATTTTTTATTTTATTGTCAGACTTTTACGTATGGCTCTGTAGGGAAATTTTCCATTTAAGGGCTAGCCCTTTGATAGTCTATAAATTGTAATTCTTCCTCAGATCAGCTTTTGACTTTATTTATTTTGAATCATGAAGGAATTATTTTTTTATATTTATTTTATTTATTTTTATTTATGTATTTTGGCTGCACTGGGTCTTGGTTGTGGCATGCGGGATCTTCCTTGCGTCATGTGGACTTCTTAGTTGGACCACCCAGGACGTCCCATGAAGGAATTATTTTTAAGACGTTGATTGAATCAGTCATTTGTTTTAATGACTTTGTACCATCAAAAGGTGAAAAATTTTATATTTGGAGTAAGTATAAGGAAATTGAGCCTCTTTTGCTGTCACTGCTAAATATCTCAGTTCATTGCTCCTAATGTTTGTCATATTTTTATTGTTGAAGAAATAATTTATATAAGTACTCCTTATATATTTATATTTCTCATGGCAAGGTATTTTTTGATATGAATATTAATGTGCATTTCTTAAAGCTTTTTTTATCCATGACCTAATTTACTCCGGCATTTTACTTTAAAAAATTGCAAAATCTAAAAAACACTACATGTGCATTTTAATATTCTGCTTATTTATCAATGGAAAACTAAGCAATTTTAAAATTTAAAAATTTTAACCCGATCAGGTAATGATCTTTCTGAATCTTCCATTTATTCTTGGCTTTTTCAATTAATAAAGAAAATCAAGGTTAACAACATTGTCCTTAAAATTTCTGTTGTTTGACACAGAAAAACAGTACAAAGATGTAGATTCATTTCCTGCTTTGTCCTTATAACCCCAATGCATTTATGTTAATGTGTAATTTTGCTACAAGCAAGATTTAAAATACAAAGGAAACCAGAAAAAACATGTGTTAGAGTTAAGATTTATTTGCTTTTGAATCAAATCTTATTTTAGGAGGCTCTTTGGGAGACTAACCCTGAGATAGTCATCTCTGTCTGACATGTGGCTCAGAACCAAGTTGCACCTCTAAATGTTTGCCAACATGTACATATTGTAGTAGCATGGAGCAAATATCAGTGTGGTAGATGCTGAACAGGGTAGCTATGATGGGTCTACATTGATCTCAGGTCTTAAATGCAAGGTAGTCCACATAAACTATTCTGATGAATTAGGATAATGCAAGGGAGATCTGAAGGGGAGAAAGAAGAACATTTGACCCAAATATAGATGCTAGTTGTCTATAGATCATCCAAAACTCTCTGGTTTCCCTGAAAGGAGATGAGCTGACAATGTTTTCAGTTAGCTATAAGTTTCTGAGGATTAGAACAGTGAATTGATACTACAGCATTCCTGAATGTGCTAGACAGGAATATGAATGTTTAGCAGGTTGAATGCCATGCTTTTGAGGAATTAACTACTTATTCATTCAGTCTTTAAGCACTATTGCAAAAAGAATTACATTTGAATTTTTAAAATGATTATGAACTGGCTAAAGGCTGAGAATAAACCTGCATTTCTCTATCATTGCCATGGGAAAAGGAAACCCTTAATTACAATGCTTGTCTTTGAATAATATTTCAGTTGTAATAGCACATTTTTTCCAGTTTTGCATGATAAGTGCATTAATATTTATTCATATCCTGTGACCTTTACATAATTCTCCTGGGCACTATTTTCCAAACTATGATGTTTGCTCTTTTTTCTTTTTTTTTTTTTTTTTTTAACTCTTTAATACTTACCGCTTATGCACTCTTGCTACTCCATATTTTATGAGAATGTTAGGACTACTAGGGAATCAGTTGGAATGCGACACTGACTCTGACTCCTTTTTATCATGTTTGTCCTATAGTGGTAGGTACACAGTTTTATACACTTGTCAAAAATCATCAAAGTGACATCAGCAAAAATGGCAGAGTGGGAATTCAAAAAGTCTATCCCTTCACAAAGCAAAGGATAAACTAGCAAAAACTATCAGAATCAAACTTTTAGAAATCTGGAAAGTAACCAGAAGTTTGCAGCAACCAGGAAAACATTTAATTATAGAAGAAAAAAAAGCTGAATTTTGGTAAGACAACTTTGTGGCATTTTAACTTACCCTGGTCACATCCCTCATCCCATTGTTGGCCGGTAGCCTTGAACAACAGCCCAGAGCTAACATAGACACTTATGCCACAGAATAGCATAATGTAGCACAATGGGCCTTATTCTGGGATCATTTGTTTTAAGCAGTCTGGTAGCTCTCAATGGGACTGGCTCAAAGAGTTTGCGGTATCTCACCTAACTCTGAGTGAGGTTTCCCACTGTTGAGGTGGAGCATTTGTTGAAAACATTTAAAGGAAAATGTACTCGTTTCTACTGCCTAGGGCAATGGAAAAGAGCAGGGATGAACAACAGAGTAACCAGATGCCTAGGAAGAAAGGCTGGAGAATGAGAAGCTTAGAGGAAAAGGAATGTGAAGAGTTCTGACATATTCCTTGGAATCTAGAAGGCCTGGCACATGCCCAGAAAAGATCCAAGAAGGCCTTCCCTCTCATGTCTGGATGACCTTCAGACTCGGTGAAAGCAGAAAGTAAAGGCTATAACACAGCTGTAAATTGCCTGGCTTCACGTACACAAAGCCCATCTACAGAGAATGAGAGAATTATTTTCCTTTTTTTATGTCAGGTTTTAAAACCCTTGTCCAATCACTAGCAAACCACTAAGCTAATAAAACATAGACTTCAGTGGCCACGCATAACAAAGAATATAGACTTTACAAAATTCAATCAGAATGATTATTAAACAGATATAGAATGGCAACTATAACAGAAACAAAATGCCCTTGGCAAGGGGGAGAATCTGATTTCCAAAGCTGCCACACTATAATATTAAAATATACAGTTTTTCAGCAACAACCAAGTATATGAGGTATGCAAAGAAATAAGAAAATGTAGCCTAGTCATAGAAAATAAAGAAATTACCATAAACTATCCTTGAAGAACCCCGTAGATTGGACTTACTAGACAAAGATGTTAATTCAGCTGTCTTAAATACATTCAAAGAGGTAAATGAATCCATGAACCAAGAACTGAGAGAAACCAGGAAAACATTATCTCACCAAATAGTGAATATCAACAGAGATAGACACTATAAAAAGAAAAGATAGGCTCATTTTCTTATTTCAAGAAAATTAATCCACTATTTTCAAGAAAATTAATAATTTGTGTATCATTTAATTTTTGTGACATAAAATTAACTTTCATCCTAATTTCAAATTACTATTTTGAAGCTTTCTTTATTTAAAGAAATACCAGCTCCACCAGCTGTTTCAGATTCCTAATCTGATATGTTGTTCCTGGAATTATTCATCTGCTTTTTAGTCTAGAATTTTTTATCTGAAAAGGACCTAGAGTTTGCCCGTTGCAACTCCTTGATATGCTACCTGAAAAAAAACAGGAGACCAGATATACCAAAGTGCTTTCTCCGGTTCACATAGCTGCAGAGGCCTGGCCTCATATCTTTCTTTTTTTTTTAATTACTTAAATAAAAAGTCTGGATTCTTAAATAAACTCAATTTGCTAACTCACTCAATTGTAGACTGCCCATAGGGGATTAATCTGACAGAAACTATGGTACCATATGTATACACTATATAAGACAGAGAAAATTTAACAGGAAACCGTATCATGGGGTCTGAATACGAGAACAAAAATTGTCTTAGAAAATCTTCTAGCTCTGATAGAATCTGGTCATTCTGAAAACCAAGAAATAATTAGATCATTAAATTCAGTGAGATTATTAATTTACAATTTAACAAAATAACCAAGTTTTGTTTTTGCAATACTAAATGTCAGGAATCTGATTATAAAACAACAAAAAAATTGAGAATGAGACATTATTCTTATAATCTGGAGAATTAGACTAAGGTCAGAAAAAAAAAATCTAAGTAAAAGAGTGCTAACTTTCCCTGACTCTAGTCATATTTTTTTTTCCTATTTTGTCTCTCTTTTGCATTGCATGTTTTGTATATTTGACTCATTAATTTCTAATTATAATTTAAAATACATAACATATAAAATACTAGATATTGAAGACCTGTGCTTAGAGTTTGCATTTTTGAAGACCAAATCATATTACACTGCATAATTAACAACATCAAAAGCCTTGAGAAATTATACAAAGTCTTAAGAAATTTACTTAAAACCTCAAATAATAATGGAAGTGTTGTTTTTCCATGTGGAAGTAAAATTTACTATACTATGGTGTTTTCTTTGGATTTAGAAGGATGTAATATCCTCTGGAAAATAGAAAGAAGTCAAGTTCTTTAGCAGTGTTTGCTCTTCATGCAACTTGAGTAGAATAAGAACAGGACGAAGATTCCCGAATTCAGAGAACGCACTGCCAGTAAGATTCTGCCTTACACTGAACTATCCTTGTGCCAGATTGTTCAGCAAAGTTTTCTTCAATGGCCTTATCCTTCTTACCCACATTCCCCTAGCATTCCTTCTCCTTTTTTATTGGGTGAAAATATACTTTTGACCCACGACCAATAAAAACGTGCTTCACTTCACAAGGGGAGCTATAAACCCTTTTGCATGAAGGTGATATTGATGAACGCATTTTAAAATATATCTCTTCCTGAAGGTATTTGCATTTCATCATGTAGCAGAAACCTAGCAAAGGGTTGCATCTCTATAGGTGACGTTTCAAACATTTCATGTAGAGGGCTTTTAGATTTAGCACTAGCGTTTAGATGTTTCCAGACCCCCTAAGATCTTACCACGTGGGTGTACACCTGCTGTAACCACCTGCACGGTTAACCTTGCGTCTGTTTGATGCTCAGATCACCCCTCACCACCTGGAATCCTCCCTCCAGCAAAGCTGTGTGATTGAAAATATTCTCATTCTGTGCTTCTGCTCTGTTTTCGGAAAGGTATTGATGTGGGTTGGGTTGGTATGAAACGTACTTTGCCTCTTCTGGAGGGACTCTTTCCATGTCATAAGGACTTGTGGGTGCAGGATCCCCAGGCGGACACATTCCGCATCTGGGTATCTAGGAGCTCTGTGGCAGGTGCTGCAGGCCACTTGTACTTGGTGCCTAGAACTTGGCAGCTCCCAGAGAAACACACAGCAGGGACACGCTGAAGGGCAAAAAGAGCAGCTGTCCTTGTCACAGGTAGGAAGGGCTTACTCTCCACATAGAGGAAAGTAGGGCAAGCAGGGTGGTGAGGCAGGGAAAGCTGAAATGTTCTCTTTGAGCAGCAACCTCTAGGGATGCTTTTTCCTTCCTACAAGGGCTAATATGGTTCTTAACATGACATATTCTAAAGAGAATGTTTTCTTAGCCAGTATTAGCTCGTGGTGCTCTACATGGATCACCATGAAGAAAAGATAAGAGTAATCACATATTTGGGAACAGAATAGTCTCACTTTTAGGCTGACAGTAACGTAAACAAAGTAGATGGAAGTGTAGAAAGAATAAAAAAAAAAAAGAGGAGTGGTGCAGTGAGGGGCAGTGAAAAAAGAGGCGGCATTAGTTAACAAACAAGAACATAGTTTCAGGATTGAGAGTTTGGGAAACTGAAGATACAACCGACTGGCCTTGAAATTGAAAAAGCAAAACTCTGTCAGAGGAAAGGTTATTCCAAAACAAAACCAAGTATATTTGACTGGAACTTTCATTTAAATTTGAGGAGTTAATCCAGTGAAAAGTCTTTCAATGTGCAAATGGAAAACCAGAGAATTTAGAAGGGCAAGTGGAGAGAAAAACAACCAAAGCAGTCAGTAGGACTTTAAAAGAAAGTTGTGTTTTACATCGTCTCATAAGTCATTGTTATTTCATTAGTTCTGGTTGGAAAATGATTAGACATTGCCCTTGGTTTTGGTCGTAACCGGGCAAGGCAGTAACTTACTTCGTTTTCAATGCCTCCATTTTGACACCCTGAGAGGTCCACCCAGAGCGGGCTTTCTATCAGTACTCGAAGAGAATGAATTTCTTTTTGTGAAAAAAAGAGGAACTTGTAGAATTTTCTTATTCCTTAAGGGTACTATCTAATATTTGATATTTATTCTTTAGGAAACAAAATTTCCCTTTTTTTTTAGGTTCAATATTCCCAGGGTGGTGGAAAGATATTCAGGCAGGTTGGTGCTGGCTAAATAATTTATCTGCATATCAACAAATCAGCCAGTTATTTCTGGTTTGGATAATTTAGAAAAACAAAGCAGCGTTTCTTTCAAAAACAGTCCCTCTAGATAAGCGCATATCTCCGTGCTGTGTTAAAGATTGTTCCTTAAGGCAGAGAGTCAAATTAGTATCTAATCTTGTACTTGAACCTGCACAAAAGGTTTTTGTAGACAAGAAAAACAATGTTGGAGAAAACTATACTTCCTGAGCTTTTCAAAGTCTTTTAAATGCAACGCAATTGAAATGCTGCTTTCTAAGTAATGAGCGTTTGTTTCAAACAACTACTAAACTTGTTTTAATGTAAGTTTGATAATAAAATAACTAGGAAACAAAACCAATGTTGAAGGGGCTGATCAGCTGCTAATTCTTCTCTTGGCTGCCTGGAATCTTTAAACTTTGCCCTGGCAAACTATAAGACAATGGCTTAGAATCTTAGAATTGCTAAGTAGCCTCGAGGTTATGAAGTCCCAGGCTCTTATTTTGCATATGAGTAAACCGAAGCTTAAAGAGATCAGGTAAACAGCTAGGTGTGCAAAGTTACTTGTACTGGTGTGACTTACATCTCAAGGTTGTTTTCTTCTAACCCCACTGTCCTCATTTCTTGGGTATCTTTCTTAGGTATCTTTTGCATATACCTTCCCCCCCACCCCCCGAAAGCACTTGGTGTATGGTTATTTAAATGCTGGTTTGCATCTCTTTCCCACTAGGCTAAAATCTCCATGAAGGTGGTAAACCGGATTGCAGATTCAACTTTGTTTACCTCTAGCCTAGTTTCTGGCAGAAAGAAGGGATCCATCAATGGCGCTCAATTTATCTGAATTTCACTGAATGTCGTATGCATATCAGTACAGGGACAGGAGTCACAGATCTCCCTAGCCTTGTCTCCTTGATTTTCCACTTATACATTCTCCCACACAAACTCCACAAACTCTATCACCACTAAAACTGACCCTTTTTTTTTTTTTCGGTACGTGGGCCTCTCACTGTTGTGGCCTCGCCTGTTGCGGAGCACAGGCTCCGGACGCACAGGCTCAGCGGCCATGGCTCACGGGCCCAGCCGCTGCGTGGCATGTGGGATCTTCCCGGACCGGGGCACGAACCCGTGTCCCCTGCATCGGCAGGCGGACTCTCAACCACTGCGCCACCAGGGAAGCCCTCATTGTTCTTTTATATCCACACCTACATCCTCCATCCAGTTCCTAGAACAATGTCTTATATATGTTGGATATAAATATTTGTAGATGAAGGAAAAATTATACCCTCCTGCCAAGGAAAGAAGTGAGAGCGCGACTCATTTCTCAACATCTTTCAGAGAATTTTAACAAATGGTGATTTATCTTTTCTTTCCTGTATTATTTTTTCCCTAAAAGTTCAAATCATCAATGTGAATACAAAGCCAAATCCTTACCTTGCCTATAACACTAAGAAGAGTCATAATAAAAGAACCAACTGGAAGTCTCAAGGGTTGATTCATGGTCTCACTGCTCCAAGCTGAGAGGAAAGTTATAACGGTTCCTGGAGTCAGCTGTGGGGTCCTGGTGCACATCTTCAGTATCTTTTCTTGTTCTGCTCTGTCTCCACTAATTTATCTTCCTTCACCTCAATTCTATCACAAACCCTACGGAAGGAGAGTGGCCGGCATCACTAATTTTGTCATTCAGACTGATCACTGCATTCCACACTAAAGAATGAGAAGTCTAACAAAGACCGTGTCTTTGGCCAACCTTTAGTCAGCCTCCGCTGACCCTTCTTCTTGACTAAGCCTCAGCTTGGCCTATGAGTACTGCCAAGTCTCAGCACAAACGATGTCATCCACACACCTCGCTGCCACCTGCCACCCGCCACACTGAGACTTGACTAGCATAGTTACTAAGAGCTCGCATCTTCTAACATCCCTAGGATGACCTAGCCATTTTAAGTTCCTGCCTGAGAAAGCTCACAAGTGCCAAAAATCTTTACTGTTTGAGTTACACCCTGATCCTATACCTGCCTTGCCTAACAGTTCTTGGAAACACAGCCCCCTGCCTGATTTTTGCAAATTTCCACTTCCGTGACCCTGCTCAAGCCTCTGTTTGTTCCTCCTCCCTCCTCCCTCATCCCCCCTTTAAAATGTCCAGTCAGCTAGGCACAGATTGGAGTTGAGCTCTCCAGTTTATACTGGAGTCTCTCTCTCCTACTGCAGCAGTCTGAATAAAATCTGTCTCGCCACCTTTAACAAATGGTCAACTCTGCTTTTTTGACAATTCTCCAGTCTAAGGCTGTGAGGGAGGAAAAATAAATGACTGAGTGATCTCTTGGCCGCCTTATGCTTATGGAAATTTTTCTAGAGCAGTGTTTTCCAAGAAATGTGTGGGCTTTTTAAAAAACATAAAACTTATTAAATCCTGCAATAACATTTTTGGAAAGGCTATATGGAAATACAAACATAAAGTATGGACTTTAAAAAAAAATTTATTGAAGGGGCTTCCCTGGTGGCACAGTGGTTGAGAGTCCGCCTGCCGATGCAGGGGACACGGGTTTGTGTCCCAGTCTGGGAAGATCCCACGTGCCGCGGAGCAGCTAAGCCCGTGAGCCATGGCTGCTGAGCCTGTGCGTCCGGAGCCTGTGCTCCGCAACAGGAGAGGCCACAACAGTGAGAGGCCCGCGTACTGCAAAAAAAAAAAAAAAAAAAAAAAAAAAAAAAAAAAATTTATTGAAAAGAAAAGGCATTAGGGAGTAGGAATTACAGAGCCTAGTTCAATGAACAAATACATATTCACAAAAAAACAGTAATTTTGAAAAAGACTCACTCAGCAATTCAAGATTGTTGCCTGTATACTTTAGTTCAAGAAATACAGCTACAGGACATAATGCTGTCATCTACTTCTGCTTAACAGGACTGTCTTACAATTCTTTTAATTTACCTCAATTTTCAAAGCATTTGCTTGACAGATTTTAGATGAGCAGCTAATCTGTCATTTACAGAAGGGACAGTGATGAGAGGGACCAGTGCCTCATTCATTCATATGTTCTTTTATCTGTTGATTTAATTTATTTAGTTCATTTTTTACTAAAAGTATTGACAAAGGGGGAAAATATTTAATCACAATCTTGCAGGTTTAAAAAAAAAATGCTGATATCAGGCTCAGGGCAGCAGGAGAAAGCTGGGATGTTTCTGATCCCAGGAGGAAAGAAAAATGTGATTGAGTGATGCTTATCTGACCTATTTTCCTCTGAATTGTTATGGATGCAGCAATAGTAGTAGAGAGCTTCCTGCATGTGACAAGTATTCACCAAAGGATTTTCCTGCACTGTGTGTAATCACAGACATGATTTCTTTACCCACATCCCATCGTAGAATTTTTGTTAGTGTTGTGATTGCAGCAAATCAGAAGCCAGAATTGTAATAATATTTTATAGAGAGAGAATGCTCATTTCACGTTGTCTAGGCTTTGAAGGGTTTTTCTTGTTGTCTGTCCTATTTTAGATGTTTATTTAATTATTTTATTTAGCTTTCAGAATTCTTGATCCTCTGGCCATGGAGATATCCAAAAAGGGAACAATACAACATGTAGGTGACAAACACTGTTTTTTGTTTTGTTTTTACTTTGTTGCTCTTGATGGTTTTAAAGCCAAGGGTAAAAATATTTGGAATAGTAGAAATAAGATTCCATTTTTATTCTTAAAAGATAATCATTTGCTTCTCAGTAAAACTGAGGAAAAACATCCCTTTTAATAATGCTGCAATTTTTTTTGGTCTTGGCTCCAGTTGACTCTTTAAAGTGGGAAGTTTAGAAATCTGCTGCATAAAAAAACAAAGTGGAGAGACCAATTTACAGCTTTCTTAAGTGGAAGTAATCTAAGGTCTTAGGACTTTTCTGAAGACTGGACTTGTGCTGTGGCTTGCCTCTGAATGAAGTTCTTGAAATGTTATCCTCTAGTGGAGAGTTCTCCCTCTGAGATGTCTATTTATATAATCACATGGTCACAAAGTAGAGTAGTTTTCTTAAAAGTGCCAAGTATCTAAAAATGTTGACTGAAAGAACACACTTTATTCATTTAACAAATATGTATTGAGCACTTACTGTGCTCTGGAAACTACTAACTTCTGGGTGTTCAGTGGTGAACAAATAAGACTTGATCTCTGTTGTCATAAGTAGTAGAAGAACTCAGTTACAGAGTAGTGATAGAAATAAGTTGTATACCAAATAAACAAAAGTACGCATATGATCTCAAATTGTGATGATACCTATAATTAAAAGTAAGTGCAATTTTTGAAAAGGGACTAACATAAGATGCTAAAATCAGATTGGAGACGGATGTTAGAGATGCTACTTGAGAAAGTGACATTTAAGCTGCACCCAGAAGGATGAACATGAGTGAATTAAGACAAGAGATGATAAGAATAAGCGTGTGGCCAGAGGAGGAAGGAATAATATTCAACACAGAAGGAACAGCACAGGTGAAAAGAAAGGGTGTGGGATTTCTTAAGGATGAAGAGAAGGCCATTGTGCCTCTACCTAGTGAGCAAGGGAGAGAGAAAGTCAAGATGAAGTTAAGGAGGAAAAGCAGAATCAGATCTCGCAGGGTCTCATAGACCAAGTGAGAGGATATGGAATTTTAGCCCTGATTGAAAGTTCTCAAACAGGGGGATAAAGTTGTATAATTTAAGTTTAAAAGAAAATTCGTCTGCTATTGTATGAAGACTATATTATAGAGCGGTAGCAGTGGAGATGGCAAGATTAGAAGCAAAGACAATATTGAAAAATTACTGTGTTAGCCTATGTGATAGACAACTGTTGCTTGGATTAGAGTGGCAGCGGTCGAGACCAAAATAATTTATATTTGCCATTATGTAGAAAAAGAATTGCTAGGACTTGGTGATGCATTAGTTTGGGGACATAAGGAACAGGGATTTGTAAAGAAGAACTTCTGGGTTGATGGCTTAAGCAACTGGATGGCTAGACCTGCTGCCATTTACTAAGATGAGGAAGGTCAGGGTCATTTGGGGGATGTTTTAGCTTTGGAATGTCCACGACACTTCAGTAGATATGCAAATGTGCCGTTGAAACCCAGAAAAGGAATCTGTGATGAAGATAAGATTTTCAGAGATGACACATATATTAGGGTTCTCAAGAGAAACAGAACCAATAGGATATATAGAGAGAGAGTGAGACAGAAGGAGATTTATTATACGGAACTGGATCATGTGATTACGGAGGCTGAGAAGGCCAAAGACCTGCAGTTGGCAAGCTGGAGATCCAGGAGAGCCAGTGGTGTAAGTTCTAGTCCAAAAGCTGGCAGGTTCAAGACCCCAGAAGAGTCAATGTTTAAGTCCAAGGCTGAAGGTCAGAAAAGACCAACGTCCCAGTTTAATCAGTTAGGCAGGAGAAGTTCCCTTTTACCCAGCCTTTTTGTTCTATTTAGGTCTTCAATTGCTTGAATGAGGCCCACCTACATTACGGAGGACAGTTTGGTCTACTGAATCTACTGATTGAAACATTAATTTCATCCAAAAACACTCTCACAGATACACCCAGAATAATGTTTGGCCAAATGTCTGGGCACCCCTTGCCCAGTCAAGTTGACACATAAAATTCAAATTCAAAACATATAAATGCCATTTAAAGCCATGGGGAGAATGAAATTACTGAGGGAAAGAGAATAATAGATAAGAGAAGAAGGTCCAGGGCTTGGATAAAAGATGTCCACCATTCAGAGTTTAATGAAGGGAAAGACCGGTGCTGTGGGTACTGTGGCTATATAACGAACAACCCCAAATTAGTGGAATAATATAATAGCAGTCATTTCCGAGTACTGTGTCTCATGGTTCTGGGGGTTGCCTAGACTCCATAGATGTTTCTTGATCGGGTTCTCTCACGTGGTTGCAGTCAGAGAGCGATGAGGCTGGAATCATCTCGGAGGCTCCTCCCTCCCCGGTGTGGTACTCGAGTAGCCAGTGGCTGGAAGAGCTGAGGCTCCCCGGGCTTGTCTCTATGTCTGGGTGGTCATTCCAGCATGGCAACTTCAGAGTAGGCAGACTTCTTCCACCGCAGCTCAGGGCTCCAAAAGCACGTGCCCTGAGAAAGAGAAAGCCAGACTTTTACGACTGGACTTAAAAGTCACATAGCTAGTTTCACTTTTGCCTCGTTCTAGCATTAGAAGTGAGTCACTAAGCCCGGCCCGTATTTAAAGAGAGGGTATTTAGATTTGTCTGTTGAAGAGAAGATTGTCCAAGTAGTTGTAGATAAGGTTTAAAACCCCTACCATAACTTAGAAAAAGAGGAGAATGCAGTTTTCTGGGAGCCAAAGGAAAAGTGGTTTAAGATTTTCTTTGCAAAATTTCTATGTTGGCGATTTAGAAAGTCTTCACCCTCTTCTTTCTGACCTTCCTTTGTTGTTTTATAGAGTAATCGATCTGTGGCAATTGACCTGTCTTACCTACTTTATTCCTTGATTGATTATGTAAAAAAGAGAATAACTTTTGTTTTCAAGAAAAGTCGGTCAGTCAGAAGTAATTCAATTTATGAATGTAATATGGTAAAGCTATTGAGCCAGATAGGGAGGGAGAGACAACTCTGCTTTGAAGATGGTTTGTCCTCAATTGAATCAACTGCGTGGTATCAATCATAGTTTTTCAAAGCATTTTGATGAAAAGATAATGGAATCAAAGTAAAACATTTGATTAGACGTCAGTGAATGAGTGAGCACAGCAGAGCCGGTCTTCCAGAGCTGCTCCATGCTCCCACTGAAGTGCACAAGCCAGAAAGAATGAACGTCAGCTTCCGAGGGGGGAGAGTTGGAGGCTGTCATCAACGCTTAACAGGACCTCTCCCACCCGGCCCCGTGTGCAGGCAAAGAGCACGGACAAAGAGGATGAAAAATCATTAGCCACTCACCGTCCCAGCCCAGGCGTCTTGGGCTGGTCTCTTCCCCAGCTTTCACTTAGCCCTAGCACCCCACTGCCGGCCTTTTTGTTTGTTGGTTGGTTGGTCTGATTTGATTTGATTTCAAGGACTTGCTACCATGAGGAGGTTATTGACATGAAATAGTCAGATGTGAGTCAAAAATTGTCTGTGATTGTGCTTTATTTCTTCTCCTCGTCTGTCCTGATTTACTCTTCCCCCCTCTCTGCTCTGCCCTGTATCCTAGGCGGCTCACCTCCAGGATCATCTCAACATCATGAACAGAGTTTGTTTCCTTTCTTTCTTTTTTTTCTTTATGGATTCAGAAAAAGTACAGGAGTTCTGAGGTGCCGAGTAGAGTGACTTAGAGCTATCGTTTCTAGCCTCCCCCCTCACGCTGGGCTGACGGCCACCCACATGGACTGGGAGACACAGATCCTGTCGAGTCCTTTCCACACAGCCCTCCCTGCCTCAGATTTTAGGAACCGCTCTTTTCCGTTGCCCCTTCAGGCCTAGGAATGGATTCTGGGTTCTCGTTGTCACTCTTTCAGAGCTACTGCAATATTACTTGCCGGTTTCTTTAAACGCCATTTTCACCTTTATAAATAGGTTTTTATGAAACCCTCTTTAAATGACGTAATTTGAGAATGACTTCTGGGTTTATGGCAAAAGCAACTGGAGGAATAGGGGTATCATTTACTAAGATAAGGAAGATCAGGGGTTGACTCTGGGATGTATTAAATTTGTAATGTCCGCGATACTCGAATAGATATGCAAATGGGAAATTCACATCAGAAGAGAAATCTGTGCTGAAGATAAAAACTTCAGAGATGACGTAGAGCTGCCCTAGGCCAGAGCCCCATCTTATACAGGAGGATGCCAGTGGCCCGACTGGGCGGCCGGCACAGAGAAGAGGAGAGCTGGTGAGGTGCTGAGTGATGCAAGGCAAACTTGCCAGGCACCGAAAGTGCCACATTCCTAGTCCCTGAGCAGAAGAAAGGAGAGATGGCAGCTCCAGTGAGGGCCAGCATGAGAACTGGCCTGTGAGCTCTAGTTCAGCTCTAGTGCCTCCCGGGCCCTGGAACAAGGCCTCTCCTTGGGTCCTTTACCAAATCCAGCCTCTCAGCTGTGCCTGAGCTTTCCCTGGTTGGTCCCTAGCTCCCACTTGCCATGAGTCTCCCAGGCTCCCCTTCTATAAACCTTATCCTTCCCTCCTCCACTTTCTGACGCGCTCCCTGTAGTCTCAGGGAAATTCTTTCCTCACCCTGGTGTATCCCCTTCTACCTTCCTTTAGAACCCTCTTTTCCTTCTGTTATTACTTAATAGACTTGGACGGACCATTAAATGCAGAGTACCAATCATTAGCCACTGAAAAACTCATTCTTTTTCCCAAAGCCTCCCTGGAGGGAAAATATTTGCATTCTGTTCTTTCGATGCAGCCAAGAAAGAGAGGGGAAAAAATAAAAAAATAAACAGAGCCCAGGCCATTTCAAGGAAAGTGGAAGGTATGATCTTTGAGATTTTATAACCTGATGAGAGGGGAGTTTGGGTGGGGAAATGAAAATATAAAACTCACAACAAAATTGTAGCATAAGTAAATTAATGTATAAAAAGCCACCTGAGAAGAAAAGTAACAATCAGATATTGGCATAGTCCAACTAGGAAGGTTTTAAGGGGGAAGGAAATTTGGGATCGCACCTGAAAAAGAGGGAAAAAATGTGAATCATAAGGGAGGTTATCCCTGGCAAGAAAATAAGGCATGCTTGAATGCACAGGCAGAAACAAGAACACTCTATTTTGAACGTCCAAGCAGATTTTCTTTATAGGACTGGGAATGCGGAGCAGTGGAACCAAGACACGAAGAGTTCATTTATGAGCCGGAGCATTTACACCTCAGGCCCAGAATTCAGGATAGACCAATAGAATGTTCTGTCCATGGTACCATCAGTAACTGTCGTGTGGATTAAATAAGCCTTTTGACTTCCCTGTGCCTCCCTGTAGATGCATATGACCTTGGTCCATCTAATTTCCTTCCTCAGGTCTGAGGGCAATACTGGACTTCTCTAAGAATAAAGATGAGAAGATATGGCAACCCCATATTTTCTGGGGGGGAGGGGGGACGAGAATGAGTGAATCAGGCTCATGGTGAGCCAATCAGGAAAGAGCTCACTCTACCCAGGAAAGTACCAAGCCAGCCAGAGCCTTTGGAGCATCAGCAAATACATACAGAGGACGCATGTATTATAGAAAGATAAAGATCTGGCTTGGTGAGATTTAATCAAAGTGTTCAGGACATGATAGGCTCCAGATTCAAGATAGCCTCTCTGGGTTGGAAGATTATTGGACTGGGGACTGCGCAGAAAGATAGTTTTTCCTGAAGGCATCAATATTACAGCACATACTTAATTCCTTATACAATGACCACCGTCAAATTTTAATTTTGAACTTCTGTGATGTCTGTATAAAACATAAGCACTGTCAAGTCAACAACAAGCTAAGAAAAATACAATTGGATAAACTCTCTATTTGAGTGAATTGAGCTGCCTTTGAATATGGGAATAATGACTGCCATCAGACGGATCTGGAAGCAACCTCGTGTTCATCTGGGCTCCTGCGATTATTAGGAAAATACCATAATCATTTTTATCTTGGAAACTTGGGTTCTTATTTGTCCCCTTGTAAATAAGTCACCTAAAAAGCATTATGTTTTCTTTTAGCTCAGAAATAAATTGCAGCTAGAAGAAAACATTTTCCTTTGAAAATGTGGTACAAACTAATGTCTAGTTTCTCTGACTATTGAATTACAGATATCAGCAAAAGAAACAGGAGAAATAAGCCCATCTGTCAGTCAGAGAAGAATAGGAAAACAAGTAGAGAGTTTAATAAAAATACAAAGGAAAAATTACAGGTATATTAAAGTCCCCTGCACTGCAAACACATTCTGAAAAATATACTGTTCCTTGACCACCACAATCAAATGTCCAAGGGCTACATGACCTGGAGTATGTCTCCCCAGTAGTTCTGGCTACATATAAAGAACATATTAAGAATTATTAAACAAAGAAAAATTAATAATAAAAATTGACTACAAACTCTGTTAACATTCAAATGAAGTGTAATTAATTAGTTCATTTAAAACAATCAATAAGAAGCTCACCAGAAGGTAGGCCAAGCTTCAGAAATATCAGCTGTAATATTCTTAATAATTGCTATGCTTTACACTATCATATATATATATATATATATATATATATATATATATATTTTTTTTTTTTTTTTTTTTTTTTGCGGTACGCGGGCCTCTCACTGTTGTGGCCTCTCCCGTTGCGGAGCACAGGCTCCGGACGCGCAGGCTCAGTGGCCATGGCTCACGGGCCCAGCCGCTCCGCGGCATGTGGGATCTTCCCGGATCGGGGCACGAACCCGTGTCCCCTGCATCGGCAGGCGGACTCTCAACCACTGCGCCACCAGGGAAGCCCCCATATATTTCTTTAGTGTCACTTGCATAAAAAATATTCCTTAAAAATTGTGTTGAGGGTCAGTCAAAATGACGTTCCAAGTCATTGGGAATTAGAGGACCAATTAGCAAAGGAGAGCCCAAACACACCCCACATGTCGGAGGATCAGTGCAGATTATCTTCTGTGTGGAGAACGGCAGTTGCTGACATATTTCAGTTGGGGCTTCAGGAAAGAATGGGATTTCCCAGGTGTGACACTGCAGCTAAGCATTCATGGTCAAATAATTAGAGGTAAATCTGGTTAAACATAACGTAATACAAATGATTTCGCTTGTTTTTTGTTAACCACAGATCGTTACAGCACGTCAGGAGGTCTAAGAAGGCACAGTGCTAGGCAGCATTTCCTGACCCTAATCTAAACACAAGATTCTTTTTATTTATAGACCTGTCATTAGTTTTCTATGGTACTATTTTTGTTTCACAAAATGCCTTATAATCTTTCATGGAAAATACTCTGGGGAAGTTATAGTGTGGAAACACTTTGATCAACAGCAAAAGAAGCGTTAGATAAATTATGCACCAACCAAGTGGTCCTGGAGTTTACTCTGCTATAAGTTAAGGATTTGGCCCAAATATAGGAAAATTAAGAAAAAATAGGGCTTCCCTGGTGGCGCAGTGGTTGAGAGTCCCCCTGCCGATGCAGGGGACATGGGTTCGTGCCCCGGTCCGGGAAGATCCCACATGCCGCGGACCGGCTGGGCCCGTGAGCCATGGCCGCTGAGCCTGCGCGTCCGGAGCCTGTGCTCCGCAACGGGAGAGGCCACAGCAGTGAGAGGCCCGCGTACCGCAAAAAAAAAGAAAGAAAAAATATATTTTTCTGCCTGTGTGTGCAGTGACCTAACCGTTCTGTGTGAGCAAGTAGAAAAAGTGAGGGCTGAGAGGGAAGAAGAGAAGTGGGGTAGGAATTAGAGAAGGTGTGATCAAGGGTGGGAGACCAATAGCCTATGCTGGTCCTCAACTCCTAGCCCAGCAAACAGTATGTCTTTTAAATGAAAGATACTCTAATGCAGAAGTTCTTGTCCTATTAATCTATTTAGTGAGGAATGTAAGACATTCAGCAAATAATCTAGAAGGATAATTTGGCTAAACACAGGGTTTTAAGGAAGCGATTGGAAGGAGGTATAACCAAATCTTGAAACAGGTAGGAGCTGAGACTTTATTCAAGGAAGACTTTGCAAGTATGGTGTCACAGAGTAAGCTGAGTCCTGAAGGATGACAATGAAGCAGCCAGAACAATTTGGGGAAGAAGGATACTTTATAGAGAGGGTTTAGATAATTACACATGAAAGTCTAGACAACTCAAGAAGGACCTAAAATTACTGAGAACTTTGTACTCAGGTAAATGGAAAAACATTCGTTATCCACATGTGTTGAGTAAAAAGTAAAAGATCTTGTCTGAGAATTAGGCAATATAATTTATTTTTTTCCTGAACTAATTTTTTTTAAAAATTTATTTTATATGGAAGCATAGTTTATTAGCAATGTTGTATTACTTTCAGGTGTACAGCAAAATGATTCAGTTATACATGTATCTATTCTTTTTCAAATTCTTTTCCCATTTAGGTTGTTACAGAATGTTGTGCAGCACTCCTTGTGCTCTACAGTAGGTCCTTGTTGGTTATCTATTTTAAATATAATTTAGTCCTAAAGTATCTGCTGGCAGACACTGAGACACAGGTCATGAAAACACTTGGAAGCCTAGCTTCCTAGTTGGTCTATATTAAAGGTTAACTATAAGACTATATGCTCTAGGAAGCTGTTTGCAGGTTTAACAAAAATATGAACTCAAACAATATTCATAGCTTATGCTTAATAAAGTTTACCAGGCCCGGTTGTTAACACTGCGTATGGTAATGATGAAGGACGCTGAGACCCAGGGGATCTAAGTGACTTTCTCAAGCTTTCACAACTAGTGAGACAGAACTGGGATGAAAATGAGGCAAGCTGATTTCAGAGTCTGCACTCTTAACCCTAGACTAAATTGCTGCTCAATACTGAAAGCATAGGTAATATTAAAAATTATCAGATTTTTATTATCATCTTCCTTATGCTTCAAATCATGTAAATCATACCTTTGTAAGAGAAGGAAACAACATAAGTAAACTCTGTCAAATATACTGTATTTGGTTCAAAACATCTTCCAAATATTGAAGAACTATGAGGTTAGATAGTACCAAATACATAGGTAAGTGAACATCTTAAATACGCTCTACTCTCTCGGGGAAAACGACATCATGTGTTAATTCTAGTTCTCTTATTTCCAGAGATTCAAGCTAACATTCCAGATAAGTTCCACACAAAAGTAGAATTGGTTAGAATTGATAGAAGCACTGGAAAAAAGACAGAGAACAATAAGCAAATCCCAAATTAACTTTGCATGTAAATGTTAAAAATCACCTACCCTGGGCTTCCCTGGTGGCGCAGTGGTTGAGAGTCCGCCTGCCGATGCAGGGGATGCGGGTTCGTGCCCCGGTCCGGGAAGATCCCACATGCCGCGGAGCGGCTGGGCCCGTGAGCCATGGCTGCTGAGCCTGCGCGTCCGGAGCCTGTGCTCCGCAACGGGAGAGGCCACAGCAGTGAGAGGCCCGCGTACCGCAAAAAAAAAAAAGAAAAAAATCACCTACCCTATAGCCTCTTTGCTACTCTGTCTTTGGGGACTGTTCCAAAGGACATCTTTAGAGAATCCACTTATTATAGAAACCTTTTGTCCTCAGCAAGTAACTCCATGCATGAGTTCCAAGATGGAGATGCCTATTTTCCAAGCAAGTTATGGTCAAATTTCATTATTTTTCAAACAAGAGGGTGAATATATTAAGCCAGTTCTTTTAAATAGTCCTTTAACTTTATTCTTGATATGAAGTGTTTTTATATATTGTCATGGCTAAATGTACAAACTATAAACAAACAAATACACCAAACAACACAACAATGAACCTTAGATTACACAGTCATCCATGAGAATCATCTCATCTATCTTTAAAAAAAGATTTTTTAACAAATTCATATCGATAAGGATATTTCTTTCTTTGCAAAAGAAGACAATTTTTGGAGACTACAGAGCAGAGTGGAAAGAACTTAAGTGTTTAAGAAACTGTAACTTTTTTACTTTCTTAGGGCAAATTAACGCTGTTGTGCCTCAGTTCCCCCATCTGTCAATTAGAAGCAACAATACCTACCCTGCAACATTGAAAGAATAAATGTACACATTAAATGTGTTAAGGATACATAAATCCTGTAACATATTGTTTGACACAGAAGCAACCTTCAATAAAAAAATATTATGTTACCATTGACACTAGTAACACTATTATTAGAATTTATGCCCAAATCCCCAAATCAACTATACAACCTACTTTTTAATCCTTATTATTTTATCTGAACATTAAAAAAAAAACTTTTGCAAGAAAATAAGAAAGAAATTTGAAGTCAATCCAATTTATACAATTCTATTAGACAGCCGCATAGGTAGACATACTGATTCTGCCCAAAGAATTGATGCTGAGTATTACAGAAGGTAAAAAACAAAACAAAACAAAACACACCTATTTAAACAAAGTGGGGGGAAAAAAGGAATGGGGATGTTGATGAGAGTCATTTGAGGATTTTCAGTTTCATCAGACAGTAAATACATTGCAGCTTCTTTGTTCTTGATGAAACAAAATAGTCCCTACTGAGTCATGGAACTTAGTTTGTGCCTTGAAGGAATAATTACAGAATAATAATGGGATCACTAAGAAATTTATGAGTGTAAAATAAATGTCTTTACCATAATACCAAGATTTGATGGAGTAAAGAAAGTCAACAGCCCCTTCTCATCAAAGCCACTTGAAAGTGTTAATGTCTTCCAAATGTCAAAACAATGCGACAATTTAGTTAGAAAACAGTCAGATTCCTGAAGTGTGTGTTAACAAGACACACAACGTATATGCTTAAAAGACTAAAGTTTTACGTTTTCAACCAGTATCTTTGGAAGTCTTAAAAAGAATTTCAAGGTATTGCACCACTGTGTCCCTAGTGCCGGGGCCGGCTTCACGGCATGAGACTAGTGCAGTCACACAGGGCACGAGGCTGAGAAGGGTCCTGTGTTTAGGCTTAATGCTCTGTGGTTGCCATCTTAAATTTCTTAACAATTTTATCTTTGCATTTATTTGTACCTTGTAAGTGAAGTCCTCTGGGGCAGTGGAGCACGTGCCATAGATCTGGACTCAGCTCAGATGACCATGCCTGCTACCACCCTCCCTGGTGTGGGTTCTCCCCTACCCATCCCTGCACCCTGGGGGCTATTTAATATCTCCCTTGATGCCCCTTCCCAACAGTCTTTGCTGCCCTCCAACCCTGGTGGGCATCTGTGTGCATGGAGAGCTGGGGTGAGATGTATGGCTTCCCGTGTCTTAGGATGGGGCATGGTGGCAGCTGTCCCAGTCTGATGCTGGGAGCCCCAAGGCCCGTTCACAGGTGACTACCAAACCTCGCATGCACACCTGAAGACGTACCAAGTATGCCCTGGTACAAAAGCTGAAGGGAAGCTGGAAGCTGTCTTGATGCCTTGGATACAATTGTGAACGCTGGCAAAGACCACAAGAAGTCAGCCTGGCACCCTAGTGGGATCCTGGAGAAAGACCTGCCTAGCACCAAGCTGCTCTGCTTCCTGCAGAAATGGGACGCCCTGTGGCGCTATGTGCAGAAACAGGAGGCCAAGAACAGGCAGGTGGCAGAGCTACAGCTGTGGGGCCAGGCCTGGCAGGCTCTACGCAGAGAACAGAATGAGCCAGTGGCTGTGCTGAGGGGGCTTGGCGAGGAGGGGACAGCTGGGCCCAGGAGCAGAGACAGTCAAGGTCGAGGGCTCGTGGCCCAGCATGCTGGGCCTGGGCAAGCTGCTCTCAGAACAGCCAAAATGGTGCCAGGCCAAAAGCAGTGATGGAATTTGCTGGAGGCCAAGGCCTGAACGGTCCTCACTGCCACCGTGTCTTTGGGGCTCCCTTGGGCTCACACACACACTACCTTCGGATTCCTCCCTGTTTTCTTCCAACCTGAGGATTCTTGGCCTGTCGCCACTTGGGGAATCAGGCACCATGCTTTCTCTTTACTGGGTTGGGGTCAACACCAGCACTGTCCCTCCACCCCCAACATACACAAACACACACACACACACACACACACACACACACCAGGTTCCTGAGCCCTTCCTCCCTAGGACTGACTTGGGACATCTGTTTTCAATCCCCACCCATTGCCCCTTTGCAGGCCAGTCTAAGGGCCCTCACCATGTTTTCTGCACATCCATAAATAAACTTCCTCTTCTAAACTGTTTAAAAAAAAAAATCCCTTGGAGTGGCCTGTCCATTGTGGGCTGTGACAGTGAGCCTGTGAGAAGAGAAGTAGCCCAGGAGGTGGAGTAGCCCATTGCCTGAGGGAGCACGACATCAAACAGCAAATAAAATACACCAGGACAAATCAAGAGAGAGAGTGGAAGAAAAGAATTGTCTGTATTATACCTTGAATGACATTTTTTTCCGCTTTTTGAATAAGCAGCTCCACAGTTTTATTTCTCACTTGCACTCACAAATTATGGAACCATCCCTGCCTAGCTCCTACTGTGCAAGACACACAATAGGTAGTCAATGCATTCCTTCAGTGGTTGGTGAATGTAATTTTCATGAAAGAGACTGCCATTGTCAATGTGGACAATTTCATTTATCAAATAGCGAGAAATTACTTTATATTTCTGCATCAAGGAGAATGTGTCCTTTTAAGTACAAGGTGAGGAGAGTAACAGTAGCTAGTGTCACATTTTTGGCTGATTTGAAAACTTGATAGAGTTCTTGTTCTTGTCCTGTATTAGCCATTAAAAAGGCCAAGATCCAGGACCATATTATGCCTAAATTCAACACCTTTTACTCTTGCTTCATTGCAAGAATATTAAGGAACTCAACTTATGGAGCTCAAATCATTTTTTCTTCAAATAATTCCAGTTTTCTGTCTCATTCTAAACTTGACTTTTGTATAAGACTTGGAAAGAAATTTTGCAAATTTCTATCAGAAGAGCCATCTTTAAAAAATAAAAATCTGGAGACTTCCACTTTGGGGAAGATGAAATGTGCACAATTTTCTCTATTCCTTCCACTAAGTGCAATGAACATTATACAATGGACATTATGTATAAAACAAACGTAAGAAGTATCTGAAAGATGGAGAAATAACAGAAGACCAGGCAGTGTCTTCGGGACCTGAGGAATGACACAGGGGCAAGTTCTCTGGATTTCCTTCTTGCCTCAGACTAGAAACTGAAGAAGCTGACAACCCAGAAATCTAACAGGTACAGACACACAAAAAAGTTTCAAGAAAAACCTGCTTTCTCTACCCAAAGAACCAGGAAAGGGACAGCCAACCAAGAAAGAAACCTTTTAGACAGTAACACTCTACTGTAGCCAAATACTACAGAAAGAAAAGAGAAAGTGAATCCACCCCCATCCATGCCAACTAAGGCTAAGTGGGGATCCTAGACTTCCATGCTCATGAGACTATACGGAGGTGCTCCAAACTTCTGCCTGGATAGTATCAGAAAAGACCAAATAGGGAGCTGGGACTTTGGTCTATCTGGTAATGATACCCCACTTCCCCTCCCATGTCACTGAAGACAAGAGGGGAATCCCGAAGTTTCACTCCACCCAGCATGAATGAGATGGCCATCCCTCTCAACACTGGGGTGGTATCAGAAGCCCCAATGGAGACTCAACACCTTCACCACCACGAAGCAGTAATAAGCTATCAGTGGAAACCATGTGGGGAGCTGGAAATCCCACTCATGTCCAACAGTAATGAGCTCCCTACCTAGAAGGTCTACAGAGGTCACGTGGCAGTAATGAGGTGGCACCCTCTTCCCCTGCCAGAAGAGGATCATAGAAGACCAGCTAAAACAAAAAGTTTAAATAAGATCCAGAGTCTCATTTCATGATACACAAAGGTCCAATTTTCAATAGAAATTTATTTGCCAAAGTAAGAACCAGGAAGATCTCAAAGTGCATGAGAAGAGGCAATGAACGGATGCCAGCACTGAGATGCCAGACATCGTAGAAAGAGCTCATCATGATTTTAGAGCAGCTGTGATAAAAATGTTTCAGTGAAGAATGAAGAACATGCTCGAAACAAATGAAAAAATAGACTCAGCAAAGGTATAGAAAACTTCAGTGAAGAAGTAGACGGCATTAAAAAAACACAAATAGATATTTTAGAGCTGAAGAACATAATAACACCAAAATAAAAAGACCAGTGGATGAGCCAGGAACAGAATGTAGAGGACAGAGGAAAGAATCAATGAAATGGAAGATAGAATAGTACAAATTACTCAGTCTAAGAAAACAGAGTAGAAAAAAATAATAAACAGAGCCCCAGAAATTTAGGGATTATAACAAGAGGTAAACATTCATAGCATCAGAGCCTCATAAGGAGAGAAGAATCAGACTGGGACAAAAAGCACTCAAAGAAATAATGGCTGAAAAATCCCAAATTTGGTAAGAGATATAAACCTACAGATTCCAGAAACTGAAGAAAACTTAGGTGGGATAAACCCAAATATATTCATGGCAAGACATATCGTGCTTGTGCTTCTGAGAACTAAAAGCAAGGGAAAAACATTAAAAACAGCTAGAGAAAAAAGAGCACCTTACAAATAGGGGGGAAAAGAGTTTGAATGAAACTCTTTCATTACTCATTCAGAAACCATGGAGACCAGAATATAATGGTATAGTATATTTCAAGTGCTAAAAAAAATAATTATAAAATTAAAACTCAAGCTAAAATCATATGCTGAGTGAAAAAACCTTTAGCAATAAATGAGAAATCAAGACATTCTCAGATGAAGGGAAACTGAGAGAATTTATTGCCAGCAGATCTACCTAAAAGACTGCTTAAGGAAGTTCTCTAAACAGAAAGGAAATGATTAAAGAAGGAAATCTGGAAATTCAGGAAAGAAGTAAGAACATGATAAGCAAAAACATGGGTCAGCTCAATTTGGTTTCCTTCTTCCTTGAGATTTTAAAATTATGTTTGATGGTTGAAGAAAAATTGTCATATTACCTGATGTGGTTCTAAATGTATGTACAGGAAATATAAATACAATTATATCATAAACTGAGCAGGATAAAAGGAGGTAAAGTTTCTATAGTTCACTTGAACTGGTAAAATGATGACATCAGTAGACTATAAGTTATGTAAATATAACTTAAAACCTAGAAAAAATATATATATATATTATTGTAGTTAAATAGTGAGTCTTGAAATCAGACTGATTCCACCCACTTTCTTTGATTCCTGTGGTTTACTTGTATATTTCTCTCTCTCTAATATATATATATATATATCCCAATCTCCCAATTTATTTCTCCCCCCCTTTCTCCCTAGGTAACCGTAAGTTAGTTTTCCACATCTGTGACTCTATTTCTGTTTTGTAAATAAGTTCATTTGTTCTGCATCTTGATTGTGTTGATGTCCATATTCTGGTTGCGATATTGCGCTATAGTTTTGCACAATGTTATCATTGGGGGAAATGGGGTAACGGTTCTCTCTGTATTATTTCTTATAACTGCTTGTGAATCTTCAATTATCTCTACATAAAATGTCTAACTTAAAAAACTAAAAATATTAAATCTTAGATTTATCAACATCTAAGAAGGGATAGATTGGGAGTTTGTGATTGACATGTACACACTACTATGTTTAAAATAGATAACCAACAAGGACCTACTGTATAGCACAGGGAACTCTGCTCAATACTCTGTAATAAGCTAAATGGGAAAAGAATTCGAAAAAGAATAGAAACATGTATATGTATAACAGAATCACTTTGCTGTACATCTGAAACTAACACAACATTGTTAATCAAACATACTGCAATATAAAATAAAAATTAAAAAGAAAAGAAGGAAGGAAGGAAGGAAGAATGATAGCCACTGCACTAAATAGTTTATGCTTTTCAACAATTAGGTTCATTAATACCTCAAGAATTTTGAAAGGTAAAACCTTACACCTACGTTTGGTATAGGTTCTTTCTGTCTTCCAGTGCTTCTAACATAGTGAAGTGAAAAATGGAGTAATGTGATCAGAAAATACTTGATCTAAAAATAGTCATTTAGTATTTCCCCACAAAACAATGAAATAAAAATAGCCTTGGTTCAGTCAAAGTCACTGCAAAATTGCCACAAATTGAAAGGTAGTGAAAATCAGTGATAAGCAAACCTAGGAAGAGGAATTTTTTGGACAATACACTATGGCCATGAAAGCTTTACTGCACATTTTTAAAGACCCTAGTTCACATGCTTATCTACTTCCCAAAGACCTTTGCATTCCAGTATTTTAATATATGTCTTGGGTGTTTATTAATAGGCACTTTGGAAAATCATTCAGGCCACTGGCTTCCTTCGTTTTAGTGACGGGAAACAGTAATTTACTAAATAGCAACTCATTAATGTGAAAGAGTTAATGGAAAGACTATGTTATGCATTTTGATAATCTACTTCAATAAGTATAAGCACATAATGATGATTATTTAGTAATATAAGCAGCCATAGTAAATCTAAATGAAGCCGTTATTTACAAAGTTGGGGCCAGTAATATTTTCCCACGTATTGTCAAGATGAAAATGATTTTTTTAAAAAATCTTTTTATTCTAGATTGTTGGTCATTTAGAATTAAGAAGAAAAGAAAATCATTTCTGAGGAAGTCCAGAGAAAAGAACTTGGACTAAGGATGATTGTAGCCGTTGTTTACCCTTGAAATTGTTCTGGGTATCAAGCTATGTATATTCCCTCTCCTTTGACTTCACTCACAAGGCAAAGCATTCCCGGCATCACAATGGTAGTGAGTCTCCTCTGCTTTTGCTGCATAATAGTTTCCCAGTGAGAAGGGATATGAAACGTGGCAGGGGTGAAGGAGACATACTACAAGACCGTTTCTTTCTTTTCATTTCCTGGAGGCAATCTGAATGAAGACTCAGAGAGGAACGGGAGAAGTGGAGCTGCCAAAATCAGACAATGGGAGAAAGAAAGTGAGGAGATGAGAACGGGCACCAAAAGTATCCTGGGATGAACATGAGAAGAAGCTGGGATTTGTCATTTTCACTGTTATCATTTTCTGTTGTATTTTAAATCTGAGAGCTTTTATGGAGGAAGTATACACACTTTTCATATAATGGCTTTGAGGAAATTTATCTTTAGTTTAATGCACCTGTTCCTCATTGGACTTTTTCATCCACTTATTCCTTAGCACTGAAAAGATTCATAGGCAAAACAAAACGAAACAAAACTCTCTATAAATGCAATAGCGAATTCTAATTATTTTCCAAGTTTATTCAGTTATTATAGCCATGGGATAGCTATATAATTGTATCCATCTTTTTGTTAAATACATAGTCTTTAATTCAATATTCACTAACCTGCCTAATTTACCAGTTTTTCTTTTGAGCTTTCTGGACTCCTTTTTTGTACTTTTGGGGCCTGAAGTTTGCTTCTGACAAGAGTGTTCCTTAATCTAGTAGAAGTTAACCATTGGTCCATAACGATGGGTCAGCCATGGAGTGATTTGTCCTTGATGCTGGGATCTTAAACCCCATCACAGTCATTTCTGCCTTATATAGTCTTAGAATCTCATTGGATTTCCTCTGATGCTCTGTGGACTGCCCTCAACCACTTGCTCCAAACAAGCCAGTCCCAGCCCAGTGATTATTAGCCAGCAGTATTACTGAGTGTGAGACTAACCCCTAAAAAGTGACTCTATTTAAGTTCTTTGATGATGCTTTACAGAGGCTGGATGTCCAGAGCCTGTGCTCCACTGACCCCTAGGTCTGAAGGAAACTGGTAGAGGTACTCTGAAAGGAAAAGACAAGAAATGTATTTGTTTCCCCCAAAGAGTCCTTGGAGAAGACAGGAAGGTCTGGTGGGGATTTACAGCACCGCAAAATCTGCTTTTTGCCTCTCTTTCAAAGAGGGCCTGGGACAGGCATTCTCTAGACCCGTTCCTCTTCCTTTTGCACCCTGCTCTCTGTGCCACAAGGTTGAACCACGTGGGCTGCACCAACTGACTCCACACAGACAAATAGCTGGGTTCAGCCAATGGGGAAACTTGGCAAGGGACAAAGAGAGAAAAATGAGGTTAGGGCAGATGTCCCCAACCTCTTTGGCACCAGGAACCAGTTTCGTGGAGGACAATTTTTCCATGGACCGGAGGGTAGGGGGAGATTAGGGGATGGTTCAGGCAGTAATGTGAGCGGTGGGGAGCAATGGGGAGCGGCCGATGAAGCTTTGCTCACTTGCCTGCCACTCACCTCCGGCTGTACAGCCCTGTTCCTCACAGAGGTTGGGACCTGTTAGGAACCCTGGGTTAGGGCACCTATTCCCCTGGCTCCCTCCTTAAGAGGTTGCCTCAGGCTAATGGTGTCCCTTGACGGAATGTCAATTCTCCTCTCCAGGACTCTTTTCATACATACCTAACTATTCTTCTGTGTTTCAAGAATTCTTTTCATTTGTGATTCCTCTGGACTAGGTGTAAGAAGAGCCGACTGCTGTTAGTCCCAGTTTCTTCAACCAGGAATCCCTCCTCCCTTTGGTGTCCCTACATTCTGCACACACTGAGTGAAATCTTTTGGAAAAAAAATCTACAAACAATAAATGCTGGAGAGGGTGTGGAGAAAAGGGAACCCTCTTGCACTGTTGGTGGGAAAGTAAATTGATACAGCCACTATGGAGAACAGTTAGGAGGTTCCTTAAAAAACTAAAAATGGAACTACCATACGACCCATCAATCCCACTACTGGGCATATACCCTGAGAAAACCATAATTCAAAAAAAGTCATGTACCACAGTGTTCATTGCAGCTTTATTACAATAGCCAGGACATGGAAGCAAGCTAAGTGTCCAACGACAGATGAATGGATAAAGAAGATGTGGCACATATATACAATGGAATATTACTCAGCCATAAAAAGAAACGAAATTGAGCTATTTGTAGTGAAGTAGATGGATCTAGTGTCTGTCATACAGAGTGAAGTAAGTCAGAAAGAGAAAAACAAATCCATATGCTAACACATATATATATGGAATCTAAAAAAACAAAAAATGGTTCTGATGAACCTAGGGACAGGACAGGAATAAAGATGCAGATGTAGAGAATGGACTTGAGGACACGGCGAGGGGGAAGGGTAAGCTGGGACGAAGTGAGAGAGTGGCATGGACATATATACACTACCAAATGTAAAATAGCTAGCTAGTGGGAAGCAGCTGCATAGCACAGGGAGATCAGCTTGGTGCTTTGTGACCACCTAGAGGGGTGGGATAGGGAGGGTGGGAGGGAGACACAAGAGGGAGGAGATAGGGGGATATATGTATATGTATAGCTGATTCACTTTTCTATATAGCAGAAACTAACACACCATTGTAAAGAAATTATACTCCAATAAAGAAGTTAAAAAATAATAAAGTTTTAAAAGTTTTAAAAAAACGAAAAAAGAAAGAAAATGGTGGGACATGATTTGCACCAAACCATTCTTGGGCACTGCATAAACACCCCATAGGTGAGCAACTCCAGAAATGCATGAGGATTGCTGTCTTACTGTTCCTGCAAAAGTACTGGGTCTGATAATTTACATTTTTTGCTAATTTAATCTATAAAGAGTTACCTCGTTTTAATTTGCATTTTGTTGATTAATGATGAATATTTATTTCCGTATGTTATCCCTAGCTATTTGTCCTCAGAAGAGATTGTCTTTTTGCGGTCTTTGACTATTTATCTATTGAGGTCTTTGGGTACTTTTCCTATTTTATGAGGTCTTTATGTAATAAAGTGTTCTTAGTTACATGCATTTCAGTTTTTATTCTATTTTCAGACACAAAAATTCATATATTTTTTCTTTGTAATTTGATTTAGAAAAGGTTGTTTTATTATTAAAGACGTGGTCATTGAAATATGTTTATTAAATGCATAGACGGAAAGGAAATAAAGCTCCTTTAGAATCACGCCCATCAGAGATGACCATTGTTCCCAACTTCAGCTACTTTCCTTCAAACAGCTCTGTATTTCTTCTCACTGTTTCTTTTCAATTCATTTCTTCAAAGGTATGCCTGATATTGCTACCGACCCAGGTTCTTGGACTCTTTAATCAATAGAAATTGTTAAGAGTCCAGACGAGAAATTCAGGCAAGACTTTATTAGAACGAGGGAGTGAAAAAAATAACAGGTTTCCTTGCTCGCTCCCTGGGGGGAGGGGAGCTGGTCCTTTAAATGGGGTGAGGGTAGGAGTGGACCTGTGGGTTGGGCTGGAACGGTGGCTTAGGTGGTCTGCCCATCCCCTTGGTGGTACCACGTGCAGTACCCTGCTTTTGCTCCCGACACCTCGGATGTGGCAGCTGGGTTTTGGGCCTTTTTTTTTTTGGAGTATAATTGCTTTACAGTGTTGTGTTAGTTTCTGCTGCACGATGAAATGAATCAGCTCTATGTATGCATATATCCCCTCCCTCTTGGACCTCCCTCCCACACTCCCCACGCCCCCATCCCACCCATCTAGGTCATCACAGAGCACTGAGCTGAGCTTCCTGTGCTTTATAGCTGCTTCCCACTAGCTGTCTGTTTTACACATGGTCGTGTAGCTATGTCCATCCTAATCTCCCAATTCGTCCCACCCTCCCCTTCCCCCGCTGTGTCCACATGTCTGTTCTGTACGTCTGCGTCTCAATTCCTGCCCTGCAAATAGGTTCATCTAGAAAAACGGTACAGGTGTTTTTGTATCTTGTTCATAATTTACCCCAACTGCACGTGCACGCAGTTATTTTTAGTCCCTTATAGTTTCATAGTTTCTTTGTATCTGTTGCTAGAGGAGACATTTGTCCAGGTGCAGACCCTGCAGCAAAGGGTCCCCGGTTGCAGGTCCCAGCTTGTCTCAACTTTCTAACACAATGGGAAAATGTGTTTACTAGTTTGAAGAATCATAACAACATACATTTATGTAGCATTTTATGTAGTTTACAAAGTGCTTTTGGACTTAAAAAAATACTCATTTGACCTCATATCATTGTTATATTTGATACCATTTCCCCATTTTATAGAGATATTGAGATAAATTCACAAGGTTTTATACAAAAATGTAAGTGAAAGATGCAGAAATATAGCCCAGCTTCCTGAGAAAAAATATATTCTTGAGAATGATATCCTATGGTAATATGTAATATAAATGATTGGTGGGGGGCTCTGAGTCCTCATTCCATTGATGCAAACAGCGTCACATAGTGTCGGCAAATGGTGTAGTTGAGTACTTATTAATAGGAATTAAAATCAAGGGAAGCAACACTCACAAAGAGTTGATTATTTGTTACCAACTATACATATTGGGTCACAAATCTTAGGGTTCACAGAGTCCAATTTGTTAAATGAAATTTGCTATTTTTATGTTATATGTACATAAAATTTTCCACTGTAAGTTTATTTATTGACTGATTTTATGATAATTTTGGTCTCGTGAGATCATTTGATCTCATAATATTAAGGGGAAATGTGAAAGAAAAGGTCAGGAAGGAAGAATATTGCATGGACAGGAATGAGACTCCATCTTCATACACTTGACCTTGACAGGAGCCTGCCTGCTTACAGTAGGGCACCTGCACAATTGCACCTTAGCCCCCTTACCACAGAAAGCAAGCTAGCCTCTTCCTAGAGAAGAAGACACCCTCTGGGTTCTCAAATTAATCATTGTTGGGAAATGTAATTTTTTTTTTTTTTTTTGCGGTACGCGGGCCTCTCACTGTCGGGGCCTCTCCCGTTGTGGAGCACAGGCTCCGGACGCGCAGGCTCAGTGGCCATGGCTCACGGGCCCAGCCACTCCGCGGCATGTGGGATCCTCCCGGACCGGGGCACGAACCCGTGTCCCCTGCATCGGCAGGCGGACTCTCAACCACTGCGCCACCAGGGAAGCCCTGGGAATTGCAATCTTAACCTACAGGCTCCTTTTCTCTGCACCATTCTTCCTATTTTGCTCTAGTATTTTAAACCTGGTTGTTGGTAAGTTGCTCTTATCTCTGCTACAGAACCATGTGTCTTAAGCACACCCAATGTGAGGATGAAAGTGAGTCTTTGCTTAATAAATGATACAATGGGGAACAATGTTTCATACGGTTTGAACAGCAAAGACTAAATCCCTAACTTCTCACTTCCATTTTTTCACAAAAAGATCATGGCGTGCTCTGGGGAAGGAATTCTAAATTAGCCATTCTACATTACCTTCCAACAACATGGTTGATACAGGGCTTGCCCAGGAGAACATCGAGACGTGAAAGGCATAGTGTGACCTATCCAACAGAAATCAAAGAGACAGCCTCCTTCTGATACCGCTATGGTTTCCTGCACATCCCGCGGCAGTCTTAATGCCTCTAAATCTCTCTTTCTTCAAATTGTAATACCATCCTAGTGGGTCATTTATTGGAGTAATTACCCCATCTCTTCCTACTGTGATATTATAGGAAAATACTTAGCTTTCCAATAGTCGCATTTTCTATGCTGTATCATATCATAATATGAGTTACTACTCCCTTTTGGCTAGTGTTTTTATTTAAGAAGCAAAATTTCTACTTTAAAAAGAATTAGAGAGGATCATTTAAAACAGAAAGACTAAAACATTCTATGTCAAACGCCATACCAAACACGATATAAAATAGAGAGCCGAAGCCTTTGATCCATTTATGGCTGTTAGCCCTGCTGGCTATCCACAAAACGTGCATACTTGATGTCTTCTATTGAATTGCGATACATGGTTTCCTATGACAGCAGAGGGAAATGACTTGGAAAACACAAGAAAAGTATAGAACTTTAGAACAACAGCTTAAAGCGTTTAATGAACTATAAACAGCTTCCACTGTTTAAATGTCTATGAGCAGTGCAATGACAAAGAACAGCAAGGAAGGAATAGAAGACTGTGCAGTTTATAATTAGCGCTATTAGGAGTACTAAAATGAATGTAGAAAGCAGCTAGTAAAAGTGAGCTGCTCACCAAACCTTATACAAAATTGCATACGCGAGGGTGTGTCTACACTAGCCCTTTAAAAGGAAACACATTAAAGCACATTTATATCTGCCTGGTGTCAGCATGTAGGCAACAAAAATGCATTACACCCAAAGAACGCTTTCTATTATGTGCAATAACATCTATATTATACATCACAGTGATGGGCACTATTGTGGTGTCATTGCCGTAGCTTTCAACATTAACACTATGGGAAATGGACTCTTTCTGAGTACCTTAAGCTAAAAAAAAATTCTTGGTGGAAAACATAATGTTCATCAGTGAATTCGTGTCACTCCTAAATGAATTGTATTTGTCAATAATGCATACATGTGCCTAATGTAGGTATGTCTAAGATGTATCCCATTTACTTTTATACTCGGGAGATTTTGAGTAACTTCATTTATCACAAATGAGTTGTGTTAGGGTTCTAGAGAGCTACTTGGTGTTGTTAATTACAGTGTGACTTGGAGTCTAAGATGAGCCCTGTGTGAAAAGGAACAGACAGGCTGTGCCAGAAACACGTCATCCTCCTTGGAGTGCCCATAACTCATAGTGTCCATAATAAAACAGAACAAAACAAATGAACAGAAACCACTGCACAGTCCTTGTTCAGACCCAGTTATCTTAACTGCCTTGAAATTACTTCTTCACCAAAGTCTGTTAAAGCACAGGGTGTCTGCAAATGGCAGTGACAACATTCAAATGTGGGTAAGTTCAAATATAGATAAGTTTTTTTCCTACTTTACCAAAATCTGTCTTTATTAAAATGAACAAATCATTAGAGCACTATCCCAAACGTGACGAACGCAGGCTGTAACTCGCTCAGCTTGCCCACTGTCAACTAGGCAAATGCCAGCAAGCGTACCATTCCCTATCCTCATGACTGCATGTCAGCAGGAACCCATTTGTACTTGTAACAGTTGTTTTAGCAGAAGACAGACTTTGCAGATTTCAGGGATTTTAGTGAACTGGTGTTTTCAGTAAACTTTTTCTGAGCAGCAAGGAACAAGAATTTTTTTTCAGAAATCTTAGAATTGGATATAAACATTGGCAGTAGACACAATCAATAAATATTATACAGTTTCTCAAATGAAAATGATTTCCCCAATACAAATTCCTTTCCTACAGACATTCAAACACCGTGACCCGAGATCGAGTCTCAATCCTATAATCTCATGACATTACAGCTGGCCAAAAAGAGGATTGTCAGGTCATGTGCAAAAGGAGGTGATGTGAGAGGCAAGAAAGCAAAGTAAATCACTGTTAACTTATACTGAAGGAGAACTTCAAGTAAAAGGAAGCCGCTGCCTGGAGCTCTTGAATGGTGACCATTTATTTTGATATCAAAGATCTTTGATTGATCCAGTTGAGTTCCCTAACTCCTTTGTTTTTTGAAAGAGGGGGCTGGAGAGTCTATGAACATTGGCCTGAATCTTGTTCTATTACTAACAAGCTGTGTGGATTTGCATGTTGATTCAACCTCTCTGAATCTCAGTCTCCTCTTTTATATAATGCAGATTATGTTACTCAGGTCAGAGGTTTTCATTAGATTGATTAGAATACCTACCTACCTACATATATAATACATAGAGTATCAATAAATTATAGTTCATCTCCTCATCCATGGTTCCTAAGGCTAATTATTCCTAAAGATAATAATGCTTTTTTTTACTGTCTTTATTGACCTTAGTGACAAAATCAGAAATTTTCTACTCTTCTTCCAGGAAAAGAAAATTCTATTAAGAGAACATGAGGACGGGAACTTGACTCAGCTAGAGGGAGGAGTGCAGGGAGAGGGGAGACAGCACAGTAGGAGAGCTGTATCTTCTGCTGGTTTTTCTGTGTTGGATTTTGGAACAAGTACAGATGCCCGTGTGTGAAAGAATCTATAGCGCTGGGTACTGTTGTAAAAGTATCCATAGCTCTCTAACAACTCTGGAATTGACTGGGTTATGAGTAGAACTTGGATTCTATTATTCTGTAGGCTTCAAAAGCAGCTCAGTGCCATCTTCACCTCATCCCCTTTGGCTATCAGTCCCTTGGTTTACTAACAGTACCATTTCCCAACTTCTACTGTCCTAGCTCCTATGTTCTCTCTTGGAAGTGAATTCCCCTGGGCCTCTCATATAAACTATCATTCAAGCTAGGACACTTTTGAGAGTGAATGGGGATGCTATTAATAATTACTCCAATACCAAACACATAAGTCAGAAGTACACCCAGCAAACTGATAGAGGCCATGGGTCCTGATAGATGAGCTAGATTATCTTTCAGCACTGTTTGTGAGCCACAGGAAGAATTCAAAAGGGTATAAAGCAAAGTTTAATCCTGGTACAGTTTAACAAATATGACAGAGTAAAAATTGTATACTGAAATATGATATAGTCTAATCTATAGGCATATGTAGTTGGATAGCAAAGAGTCTAGGTCCATCAGAGAAGGTAGGAAGTAATCCTTGAGTCAACTCTTGAGGGAAGAGTGGCCATGAATCGGCAGAGAGATAGTTTTTTGATGAGTGAACTTCAATGAAGGATGAGAGAAATAAATTTGTGTTAGTCTTCACTCAGGTTCTCTTACGAAAATTTCTAAATTTTTACCAAATTTCTCAAGATGTTGTCTTTGCCCCCTTCCCAATGTAAAGGACTAGCTCTTATTTTAGAAAGAAAAAAGCAGGCCATAAGAAGGAAAATTTTCTTCTCCCTAACTATGTAGATATACTGTGATCTATACATAGACTTATCTTCTCCTCCATCTCCTAGAAAGATCTGCCTCTCCTTTCGTTCATGACTTCTCCTTGGTCAAATCCATCCCCTCTCATCTCTTCCATATTCGCTATAGCTGTATCATTTCTTTCCCCTCCCCCCTCTTTTTTTAGCCTCTCCTTCTTTACTGGATCCTTCTGAGCTCTTCTCTGTTATCTATGAACATGCCTAAGTATCCCTCTTCTTATATATAAATAAAAGAATCCCTCCATTGCCCATGGATTTTCTCTCAATGTGTGATTCTCTTCATTTCATTGTGATGCTCTTTAAAGAATATTCTTCTGTAGATCTCTGTATTTCCTCCACATGTTACCCCAGGAACAGCCCAGCCCCATTATTCACCATACCGTAAACACTGCTCTGGAAAAAAAGTCTCTAATGCACACCAACTAGACAAATGCAAAAGCCACTCTTCCCCTGTCCTCGATGACTGGGTGGTCCAAAACCCCTCTGACCACCTCCCTCTTCACGCATCTCCATTGTTTCTCAGCTACTCATTCTCTCTCCGTTGCTTCTCTTCAGCCTTCTTCACTCATTCCCATGTCTGCTTAGGTCTAAAGGCCCTCTAGTGTCTTGTCTTTACGTGCTGTCCATCTCACTCTACACACTTTCTCAGAACAAGTTCATGTCCTCCCTGACATTCAGCTACCACTCCTGTCCCGGTAAGTCCCAAACAAGCATCTACAGCCTCCATCTCTCTTGAGCACCAGACCTTTATTGTAAGTGTCTCCTGACTCCACCTCATGTCCAGAGGCACTTGAGAAGCAGAATGCCACTTCCTCCTGAATCCCTCTCTCAGGAGACGGCATCCGTTTCACTAAGACAGCTTAGCTGGATCTAGGGAATCATTTTTAATATTTTTTCCTTCATCGTCTCAAGCCATGAACACATCCTGCAGCTTCTATGCTTCTAACATCTTGAGTATCTGCCAACTTTCAACCCTCAGCCCCTAGTCCACACCAGTGGTTAGCTTTTAGTTTAAAATCCCATCATTTTTGGTCTGGATTCTTGACCTAAATGCTGTGACCGTCAAGTCACCTTTGGATCCATTTACCACATACCTTCAGAGATCTCCTTAGGATCGTCCTGCTTAAGGATCTTGCTTATAAAAAAAAGGATTAGTCTAAAATCCCTGCTAAATTAGTTTCCTGAGGCTGTGTGACAAATTACTACAAATTTAGTGACTTAAACCAGCAGACATTTATTCTCTCAGTGTTGTCAAGTCTGAAAGTCAGGTGTCAGCAAGGCCCTGCTTTCTCCAGTGGCTCTAGGGCAGAATCGTCCCTTGCCTCCTCCAGTTTTGGTGGCTCCAAATGCTTGCTTTGTGTCTGCATCACTCTAATCTCTGTCCCTAAGTTTACACAGCCTTCTCTTCTATCTCTCAGATTTTCTGTGTGGGGCTTTCCTGTTGGTCCAGTGGTTAAGAATCCGCCTGCCAACGCAGGGGACACGGATCCCTGGTCCTGGAAGATCCCACATGCAGCGGAGCAACTAAGCCCGTGCGCCAAAACTACTGAGCCTGTGCGCCACAACTACTGAGCCTGCGCTCTAGAGCCCGTGAGCCACAACTACTGAAGCCCATGCGCCTAGAGCCTGTGCTCCGCAACAAGAGAAGCCACCGCAATGAGAAGCCCACGCACCGCAACGAAGAGTAGCCCCTGCTCACTGCAACTAGAGAAAGCCCGCCTGCAGCATCGAAGACCTGCTGCAGCCAAAAATAAAAAAAATAAATAAAAATAACCTGTGTGTCTTTTTTAAGGACACTTGTCCTGGGATTGAGAGCCCATCTGGAAAATCCAGGATGATCTGTTCATGCCAACCTCCTTAGTTATATCTGCAAAGGTCCTTTGTCCAAATAGTCAGATGTTCTAGGAACTAGGATATGGATAGAACTTCGGGTGGGGCGCCATTTAACCCACTATACCAGCCTATAAGAAAAAATTCAAACTCCTTTATGTAGCATCAAAAACCCTTTTATCTGAATCTGGACTCCACTGAATCCCTTGGATATTATGCTCAGCCGTGCTAAATTGCTTGCCATCTCCTGAATGCCTCTTCCTATTCACCCCTCAGGGCCTTTGCCCACTGCTTTATCTGCCGAGCATCGTCTGCCCTATTTCCCTGCCTATGAAACGCAATGCATCTTCAAGTTCAGGCATTACTTCCGTTATGAAATGGTCCTGAGCCCACCTCACTCTCCATTATTACCGAGCTCTCCTTCTGTTGTGACATTATTGTAATCACATGTACTTTTATTACATTAACATATTGAAGCTCATTTCTAATAGTGTCTTCTCCCTCCCATCCTCTATCCCCCTTTTTCATACTCGCTAGGCTATTTCTTAAAAGAAATTTACATCTCATAGGATTTACTTGTCCAGAGTCTGATATGGCACCTGGCATATGGTGGGCTTTTAGTAAAAGATTGATGAATAACATTGGTGACTGAGTACCTGGTATAAACTAGTCTTCATGCAGGGAATTTACACATGAGATAATATTTTTTGTATTCCTCACAAGAAGACGGTAAGGCGAGTATTATTAGGCCCACTTTAAAAAAGAAAAACTAAGACTTAGAGTAGTAAATAGCTTTTGCAAGGCCATAGAAAAAATAATTGGCAAAATTAGTATTTGAACCAAGGTTTGTCCAACTTAAGCTTGTGCTGCTTTCAGCTAAAGATATTCATCATCTAAACATTATTATTAGACATGTGTTGAGATACTGAGGTTGGTCAACTAGGTTTTGGATACTATAAAAATCTGAATAGTAAAAAAAAAAAAAATCTGAATAGTAGATAGAAACTTTATTCAAATAACATTTGGGGGTTACCTACTATGTGCCAGGTATTAATCTAGCAGCAGGGAAATAGCTGGGAATAAATAAGGCCAAGTTCCTGCTCTGACACAATTTATATCTTAGTGGGAGAGAGGGGAACAACAAAGCTCAGGAGGAGAAAATGAATCAGAGCAAGGAGACGCAGGATGATGCAGAAATCCTTTTTTAGAGGGTTATCAGCAAGGTCCTCTCTGATCAGGTACCACGTGAGCCAAGGTCTGAATGAAGGAAACAGCCATAATGCACTGGGGGAGCCATTCTGGGCAAAGAGCGGCTCGTGGAAAGGTCTCCGGGCATCGGGAAGCCAAGGGCAGCAAGGAGGCCAGTGCGAATGGAATGGAATGGAACGGTCAGTGGAGAGAGCGTAGGAGACGCATCCCAGAGGGAGTGGTTGGGGAACATCCCATAGGTCTTGTCAGCTCTGGTGAATATAATTGGATTTCACTGTGAGTGAGATAGGAAGTCAATTGGAGGTTTCTGAGCAGAGGTGTGATTGTGATTTGACTTACGTTTTTTGTTTTCTTGTTTTTTGGCGGTACGCGGGCCTCTCACGGCTGTGGCCTCTCCCGTTGCGGAGCACAGGCTCCGGACGCGCAGGCTCAGTGGCCATGGCTCACGGGCCCAGCCGCTCCGCGGCATGTGGGATCTTCCCGGACCGGGGCACGAACCCGTGTGCCCTGCATTGGCAGGCGCACTCTCAACCACTGCGCCACCAGGGAAGTCCCTGACTTACGTTTTAAAAGGTCATTCAGGCTGCTGTGCCTGGGAGTGTGAGAGGACGCAGGGGGCATGCAGATAGTGGGGGCCAATAGTAATGGTGGACCCAGCAGCACGGAGGCAGAGGAGTTGGGAGGAATTAATGGGCTTTTGTACGTGTACTAAAGCTGGATCCAGGAGAACACGCTGTGGAGGTAGGAGTGGGAGAAAAAGCTGAGGGAAGGGCGACCCTAAGATCCGGGGAGTCTTTGGCCTCTACATGGTATCTCAAGTCACAAGAATGCGAGAGGGAACCTGGGGTGAGCAACCAGTCCTGTGAAATGCCTACATTCACCACAGCATTTACGAACTCCTACATTTATAACCAGGAGAAATCCCCAGTGAGTCAATGTCAGCCGCATACATTTTCTTAAACTTTCTTGTAGCCACATGAAATAAAGTCAAAAAAACAAACGAAATGCTTTTAGCATGTAGTTTGCTTATCCCAATACATCCAAACTCTTATCATTTCAATACGTAATCAATATAAAATACAGTTGGTCTTATTTGTGGATTCTGTATTTGTCAGTGTACCTACTAGCTGAAATCTATTTGTAACTCCAACGTGAATACATGCAGCACTTTCGCAATCATTTGCAGACATGCGCAGAGGGAGGATGGTCACCGGATGTGCACTTTCCCGACTGAGGTCGAACAAGACAATGCTCTGGCTTCCTGTTTCGCCCTCATACCCTAAAACAAGCACACTTTTCACGGTTTATTCAGTGCCACATTAGCTATATGTCTGTGCCTTTTGTTGGTAATTTCACTGTTTAAAATGGACCCCAGGCATAGCGCTGCAGTTCTGCCTATAGCTTCCTAAGCACAGGAAGACTGCATGTGCCCTATGGAGAAAATACACGTTTTAGATAAGCTCTGTTCAGCCATGAGTTCAGTGCTGTGAGTTCAATGCTAATGAGTCAACAATACATATGAAATAAGCTGTCTTCAAACAGAAACACACACCACACAAGGTTGCGTATTGACTTCGGGCTGTGACCAGAGGATCGCAGGCCCCTATTCCTGTATTCCTCCTAGGGAAGATGGTTCAGTGTTCACTACTTTGTGGAGACTTTTTAGAACATCACACACACACATGATGAGAGCTGACTGTTTACTAATAAGATAATGAACATACTTTTTTCCTGCTAAGTGTTCAAATTCGGGTGTGTATACTACACGCACATCACATCTTAATTCAAACCGGCCAGGTTTCAGGTGCTCAGTCGTCATACGGGCTGGTGACTTCCATTTTGGGCACAGGAGATTTAGAACTAAGTTAGAGGAGAAGCGAATGGGAAAGAAAATGAAAAAGGAATGACCAGAAAGTAAGAGAAGAAAACCCAGGAAAGTCAGGTGGAGTAGAAGAAGGCAGGAAATGGGAAGTCTCACAAAGAGAAAGTTTCACGCGTGGGCCACGCGACGGCGACATCGGGGAGGGTGTGCTTTATTCCTGGGCACGTGGACTCTATCATTTATCTTAGCAAGTGATACACAGTTCAGAAAGGGTGCCTGAGACCAGATGAAATCATGATTCCAGAATGAGGAAGTGGAGAAAGTGTGTATAAAACCCTTTGAGAAGCCTGGCTATGAAAAAGAGCTTAGACGCAGATTGTGTGCTTGAAAAGACATGCATGAATACAAATTATGAGCACAAACGTCTAAAAATGTAGGGGATGGCTGACATATTTGTGAAACCCACTAACGAGGAATTGCTAAAGCTTTTTTTTTTTTTTCCAACAATAAAAAGTACCCACTGCCCATTTCTTTTCCCTTGGGGGGGAAGGCAGCCATAACACATAGCAACACAGACCGGACCGTTTGCCACTTGCAACGTGGAAAATGAAATTCAAACAAAGTCAGCTGCATTGTGGTGGAGATTTATTTGTGAAGAAAAGAGCCCCTGGGCTTCCCTGGTGGAGCAGTGGTTAAGAATCCTCCACCTACCAATGCAGGGGACACGGGTTCAAGCCCTGGTCCGGGAAGATGCCACATGCCGCGGAGCAACTAAGCCCGTGCACCACAACTACTGAGCCTGTGCACCACAACTACTGAGCCTGTGCTCTAGAGCCCGCGAGCCACAACTACTGAACCCACGTGCCACAACTACTGATCCTGCGCGTCTAGAGCCCATGCTCTGCAACAAGAGAAGCCTCCGCAATGAGAAGCCCGTGCACCGCAACGAAGAGTAGCCCCCGCTCACCGCAACTAGAGAAAGCCCGCACGCAGCAACGAAGACCCAACGCAGCCAAAAACAAATAAATTAAATAAATTTTTTTTAAAAAAGAAAAAGAGCCCTCTTTTTCCTCCCTAGGTCTGTGATTACAAAGTAACTCCTTCACCATAATAGAATTGGACTGATTTTCAATTTGCCAGCTTTGCACAGGAAGCAAGCAATTAAAAAAAAGGTTGTCTTTTGTGGTTGATGATTTTTCAGTTTGCGTCATGCTTCATGTGTCTGTGTATGCGAGCACTGTGGCACTGTGGACCCGAAAAGGAAAAAATACAAGTGCACACGGAGCATCTTATAAGTACTGTGCTGGCCAGTGTTGGTATCTCTTGGTGACTGAGGCTTAATTTTGAGAGCATGAGTCCTGCCAGAGCATTGCTTGCTGGAAGGTCCCTGGAGTCTGAGTGGGCCCCAGGAGCATGCTGGGTTGGGGGAAATTTTCCCCCATCCCCCTTGAGTTCTTTTAACTGGTCTACTAATTAAATTTACACAAGACAGATTAACAAGAGAATAAAACAGTTTAATTTGTACACATGGAGGTCTCATAGAAATGGGACCCCAGAAGTGACCAAAGCAGACTGTTTCTATATCAGTTTTAGACATAGAAAAATTATTTGTGAAGTTAACAAAACAAAAGGGTGCTTGTGGTAGCAGAGTAATGAAAATGTAGAGTAATGTGCTTGTGGTAGCAGAGTAATGAAAAAGTATCCAATGTTGTTTATACAGCTTTCTTAGCCTTGAATTCCCTAACTCTGAGAAGGATGCTTTCTATCCTCCCTGTATAGGAAGGATACCTTCACACAGGAGGTTTATTTCCCACTTTTAGGGGGAAAGAGGGGGATCAGAGTGGGCTTTTTTTAATATCATATTTTTTGTCACCAGCTATTTCTCAAGTCATTTTAATTCAAAATAATTAATGTGCCATTAAGGCGTATTTGGGGCAGCTAGCTTTGAGCCCCAACATGCACCATTTCCTTATGTTATAACTACTGTGTAAGATTCTTTCCTAGACCTGTTTTCAAATGGGAAACCAAATAGTTGCAGTTCTGCAATCAGCTCACACCTCTTTCTCCATTTTGATTGGGGATATTTCAAGAGAGGACTTCTTTTCTGCTTGATAAATAAGAATACTGCACATTCACCATTTGAAGAAAGAATATAAACAGAAATTCTCATCATGTTTCAGAAGTGGTGATGGTAAAACAAGGCATGAAAACTGGTAGAATTTTCTTGATAGATAACAAGCACAAAAGAGCTCTCCCAAAGTGTAGGTATTACTTGTTTAACAAGAGCAAAGCTCTCCTCTTGTGGTGGGTAGGAGAATCCCTTCTGTGAGGGGCCATATCGTGTCCCCAGTCTTTGTTGGGGAGAAGCTTTGAGAAATCCTCTCTGGGGCAGTGGATGAGGCTCTGGGCCTCTGTGAATGGATGTCTGCACCTTCTAACAGAATGCTTGATTTGGAACCTGTGAAGGAGATGGAAAGGGGAGAGGGGCTGAGTTCTCTGGGCACAGTGTAACCTCCTCCCCAAAATACCCCAAATACCTAATAAAAAATTCAAACCTGCTGATCATAAGTAAGTACTTTAACCGAACTGGAGAAGGACCCAGTTTTGAATACAGTAGAGTCAAAACAGAGCCAACCCACGGTGGACGGGTTGGCAGTCGACCTCAGGGTTACACAAATAAATTCATTCACCTATACCTCACAGTTCTTTTTATAATAAGATTTGGGATACCTTGTAATAAAGGACATGAATAAAATAAAACGTGAACTAAAAAAGGAACGTAAGCCACGAGATAAGAAAATTCATAATCAGAAACGTAAAAATCTCATTAGCGCTCCAAGAAAGATAGATATGTGCCTCATTCCAAAGGATGGTGCCTTCACTGAGGTGTAACCCAAAGTGATTTTAATAGGAATATTCCTTTCAACTGACCTGAATGAAAGTTGAAGGAAAGAAGGAAGGATAACTCAGGAAAGGCATGTCCACAGAGGGAAAACGAATATGGTCTAAGTTCATAGCTTTCTGGTGATCTGATCTGATCTATTCAAAAATTAGTAATGGGATTTCAAAAATCAGTTATAAGGTATGCATACCTTTGTCTCTGGCCCATTTTTCAATCTTCTTAATTTTTTGTTTATGGTTTGTTTTCCTTATTTTACTGTCTCTAATGTATTCAGTAATTGTTTTTGAAGTTTTCTATTTTTAAGAAAACGGCAGTGGGAAGATTGCATGGCACATAGAAACAGCAAGTTCTAGGTTTCATTTTGGGTCCAAATTCAGTACTTACTGGATGCCTATTCTTGCAGATCATTCAACCCTCTGAGCTTAACTTTTATTGGCTTTCATTAGGAACAGTATGAATGTCTGGTTTATTTCCTTATTAAATATTGCATAAATGTCTAATTTGTAATGTTAAGAAACAAGCCAGTGTTCCCTTCTGTATCCACTTCCCTTTCCATAGGCAAAGACGACGTCAGGGATGTGTTTGAGTACCAAAAGGATTAAAGTAAGATCCGTGACTATGTTAAAGAAGACCCTAATTTGATGAATATCTTGGAAATCTATGAGTATTAGGAGTCCCACAGACCTTACACTCAACCAATCTGAGGAGGAGAGGAAGAAGGAGAGAAAGGGACTAAACCAGACGGCATCAGGACTGTAGGAGGAAAACAGTAAAAGCAATGAAGGAAAGTCAAACGCACGGGTAGAGGATCATTGGAGTTGGATGTCAATTTGTTTATTATTTCAAACTACACATGTTTGTTGAGCTTCTGTAGTACAGGTTAGTCCTGGATGTGTCAGAAACTCACAAGCATTGACTGAGGTCAGGAACTGCTGTTATGTCAATTCATATTAAAGCTTATATTTTTCTACCTGTACATGATGTGGTATTTGAACAAACAAAGGGATCAGTTCATGCCCCCTGGGGAATCATTAACAAGACCCGCTGTTATTATCAAGACCCGCTGAACTCTGTAATGGTTTCCTTTGCTGTACTGACGACACCAGTCTTGGACCGCAGTAAGGATTCTCCTAGCCTAGTGTAAGCTCGTACACTACCTTCATTTTCCTCAGCCTCCAAGTTCTCTCTCCTGAGTTTCTTCAAATTTGAGGTTTATAATGCCAGCATTCACTGTTCCAGCAACCTCTCTTCTGCAGCTACAGGAAAGCCATCTATGACTTCTGATGGACACAATTCCCTAGGCTTTTGAAATATTTGCCAATAACACTTTTCTACAAATGCAGCATGCCAACGCATAAAAGATGGAATTGAAAGCAACTCTGCTTTACTCCTCTTGCGGTAAGACAAAAAAACAGAATAGGGCACCAGGAAGTTGCATAAAACTGACTAAATTGTTATAGAACAAAAATCTGAAACAATTACCGAGACACTCAGTAGAGCAAACCCATTGCTGTACATGCAGAGTAGAGCCTACCAGTAATCTGACACTGGAAGAAAATACGCGTAACAATGATGGAAGAACAGATGGGATTATGGGTCGGAGGATGAAACCATTAACGACATTTGAAGGCTCAGTAGACAGAGCTGGAAGTTGATTACATCACAGGATACATCCACCCAAATAGTTTACATGGAGTTCATCCAGATTATTTTCATATGTATTTGAACTGGTAGCAGTGTATTTTCTCTTTTCACAAGCTCTTAGACTTTCAGATTACCGAAGTATAATTTTGCACACAAAAGACAAAGTCATTAAACTGAAAAATGCTCTGGTTACTTAGAAACAGTTTACCTTCTTCCACAGGGTTTAACAGATCTAAATTGGCCCCGTATGAAATGCTGGATAAGTTTATTTTATACAGTTGCAGTAACTTTTGATGAAAACTGGGCTTTCAATTTCAGGTGCAGCCGTATGTGAATTAAATGAGTATTATGTTATGTCACACCACTTTCAAATTTAATGTTCATGCTTTAGTCACAAGTTTACCATCTCCTTTTGACTCAGAATCAGGTTTTTGTGCATTCCACATGAGCAGCTGAGAGTGCATTGATGCATTTCAGCGGCAACCAGAAAAACAACTGAATCGAGAAAGAAAAATAAAAAGAAACACCAATTGATTTCCACCCATGGTAATTATAAGATCTTCCTGACTGTACAATCCCTGTGAAAGTTAATCATCCTTTCACAATAACCAAAGTATTAATCTTTTTAACACGTTAATGATGTTTGGGCCGTATTTTAAGAGAGTCAATAAAGTGTTGTGAAATTGTTTCAACATTTCTTTAGAAGCCTGTAGTTTTTTTTTCTTTAATGCCTCCTCTACTTCTGGACTGGCTGGCTACCTCACTGTGGAATTTCCACCTCTTTTGCCTTTGCTGGATTTAGTCGGTACCAGCCAGACCTCTAATGTTATTTTAATGTTGGGAAGGGGGGGGCTTGGTTTAATTCAAATATATTTTCATTTTAAAGTTATAATGACTAAGTACACCTGCTCACTTAAAAATTAGTACCTAGTTAGGCAGTTTTCAATAGCCTAATCATCTTTTGATTGTCTGTACTTGTATCATAGGCATTTCACCTGCTCTTCATCTAAACTTAAATGTTTCCTGTTTACACGTGTGAAAACACTGAAAGATGATAATATTTAGAAAACAAAGAAAACTGAAACTTACATTCAAATACATTATTTATATAATTATCCTGTAATTAAAATAATTATAGTTTGTGAAAAAGTAGAGGTTTTTTTTTTTAATTTTCATTTAGATTTCTCATGGGATAAGCTGTGAAGATGGAAAAAGCACACACACACAGACACACTCACAAGTTATCAATGATGTTATCTGTGCAATAAATAAAATGTTACCTCCAGATTTAGGGATTTGAAATCTGTTTTTTTTTTTCCTAAAACAAATATACCAGGGAAGCCGTTCAGTGAGTTAATCCTATAGAAGGGATTACCTAGATTGAACTTTGGCAAATCTTTAATCCTCTATAGTTTCAACAGCGACAATAAGAAAAAACTCCCAGTTATACCTTGCTGAGCTACACGCTGGTGCCCGGGAGAGTTCGTCGTGTCAAACAAATGATGAGTCTCCAGTGTTTCCTGTAAGACTGGGACAATGTCAGAGAAGGCCATGAGACACAAGTGTGTTTGAGGGTGTGCAGAGGAAATGCAGAATTTTCAAAGAAGCCCCAACAAGCACTCACAGTGGGATTTCTGTTATCTTCAATGGAAAGACATATCAGTCAGCTTTGGCTACATAGTGCCATCCGCATTACTGCTTTTTATACGATTTCAAAGTGGACAGCACAGTTTGTGTCCAGTTTTTCATTCTAAATAACCTATTCAATAGTTATTCTTCTTTTCTGTACCTTGAAACCTATTTTTTTTTTTAACCACAGTGAGATCACATCACAAGTTGAGAACATTAGCTTGAAAGTGAGCTCATATATCTGCCTCTTAGACCATCTTCAGAAGCTCCTTTAAAGAAACACTTGGAACTGAATCACAAAAGTTTTATTTTCTCTACGCTTTTGATCAAGTTTTGTGGGAAGAAGTGAAAAGTACTCAGAATATCTTCCTGCAGTTTCCACAGAGAAATTCTCTATTCTCATATGTGTCCCCATAACACTTTCCAAATACTTGGCTTCAGGTCTGCATGTAAGGACTCAGGTTGTCACATTTATTGGTTTTAAGACTACATCATCACCTTTGACATTAAAGGGAACTTTCAGGATACATTAGTGACAATACCTCAGTGACACCCAACCCCTGGAAAACATTGCCCATGAGGCACCCGATGCCTGAAGCAGCAGCCTCGGCTGTCACTCGTTCCTCAGTGTCTTGACTTCAACCATCCTGAAATACCAAGAATGAGAGAGGAGGAGAAATAAAGCACCAGCATCACTGCATTCCCAAACATAAACATTTTCTCAGGTCATGACCAAGGCCTGCAAGTCACGTCGAGATGAACATTCTTTGCCACCGTATCAAACTAGTGATAAATAAGGCAGGAACCTGAACATCAAGATCTCCTCCCCGCAGAGCATCTTCCATCTTGGATTTTGCCTGGAAGTTATCCCCTGACACACACACCACTCACACCACCCACTTAGACCACTCTGATTCCTTTTCAGGTTAAAATACTGAACTCTCATTACCTGAAAATGACCTTCTGTAAAAATGACCTTTAGCAGGAACCATTAGTATTATAATCAGCAGGAAAATGACAAGAGTGTTGAAGAGATGCAAAACTGTGTCATGGGGAAAAATGAGTACAAGAGACTGGAAATGTTTTTTAGCCTGGACAAGAGTAAATTCAGATACTGAAGATGCTGATGGAGTCAGCAGTATTCTCTGCTTTCATGAACAGCCTTTTTAGGGAGACAGGATAGCACATGATGTTTGATGCATTCAGTCTACCAGTTAGTTGGTATCATCTTGGCAAAGAAAAAAATTCAGTAGATTCGAAAATTCCTTTCCCAAGAGTACAGGTGCCATATATTCTCTGTCAGGCAGGAGAAAACTATGAGGAAATATGGTGAATACACATTACCAACGCAAATGATATTCTGGATAGCTATCCTTAGAAGAGAGAATATAATATAAGATATATTGTTTTCTATAATTCAGAATGAAAATTTAGAAAGTAGCTATTTTGTTTTTGCAATGGATGTGTGTTCATTCATTTATTCATACAAAAATATATGGGGTGACGATGTATCAGACACTATTAACGTCCTGGGAATATAATTGGGAACAAAACAGACAAGTCCCTCCCCTCAAGGAACTTACATTCTCAAAAAGATACATTTGCAAAGTGATGAAGAGAGAGATTTTACAAGTTTCATGCAGTTTAGCTTATATCACAGAGATACTGCTTACCAAATTCATGCCTCAGAAAATTTAAGCAAAATGAATTTTTCTAAAAGTTTAATTTTATGTCATGATATATTCAGTACTGACACACACTTGGCTTCCTCCATAATATAAGGAAAGAAATGTAATGAAAACTCAAGGAAGCATAAACTACAAGTAGACATGGTGTGGTCAGAAAATATCTGTCTACACATTAAGTGAGATCAGTTTTGGTAGCCAATCTCTTACAATTTCCACGAAAACAGAAACTGTGTCATCGTGACCCTCCAATCTAGCTTCAGGGACTAGGGACAATACCTAGAACAGAATTGGTGATCAATAAATATTTGTTAAATAAATAAATGGGTGGATGGATGTTTTATGGAAAACATAAAATTAAAGATCACCTAATCTTCTAGTTCTAAACAGAGGATTAGTCAAGGAAGGAAACTATTTTCTGCCTTTCCCTCAAATAATAAATGCAAAGGAGAATTCGTCTGCTTAAACAGTGTTCATGACAATAATATCTTGAAAGTAGCAGATGTAGAATGATATCTAGTCAATTCAGTGAGGACCTAAGGCTACTGTTGAAAGCAGAAAAGGACATAATTGTTGTCAAATATGAGGCAAGTTCCCAAATTATGTAGGAGGAAGGCACGCATGTCAGTCCTGGGGTAGCAACAGTTGAATGTTGGTGACCAGTGCAAGACCGGAGAGGACCTAGGAGTAATTTGGGAGGAAAGTCTGAATTGAAAATAGGAGCAATAGTGCTTGTGAACTTAAGGGTGGGAACTGGCTTCAGATGCAGGGGATGGGCTCTGCTGTAGGTCCCACAAGAGAAGCTAAGAGGAAATATTGGGCATCTGTCTGGGGCTTAGCTTCCTCTCCATTGTGTTCCCACCCCTCCTGTCCAAGAGTCAGGAGACAGATGAGCCCCGGGGCAAACGGTTTGAGTTCATTCCCTGTGGATCGATACTCAGAGACGGGAATAACAGGACAATTGAGAGAGGAGGCTGGGCCCTGCCCAGATAGAAGACAAGAGACCACATATTTCTCATTCTCCAAGTCAGGAGAGCTCCCCGACTACACATGTGCAGAAAGGCTCCTTGGAGGCCAAAACGGAAGTGATGCTAACTGATGCCAACTGATGCTCACTGCCCATAGGCATCCTGGGTAGAATCCATCATGGCTAAGAGATGCACGCACATACATGGGAAGATCCTGAGATACACCGAATACGGACTCTGAGCCAGGCAAATCAAGATGACTGGTTCAAGGAAACATGGAAGAAATGCCCCATATAAGTGATTTAAACTGCCACGAGGGCTCGACTCTCTCTGAGCCCGCCCGTGTGTCTATCCACACATACTGTACTCTTTTCTCCTAATAAATACTTTAGTCGTTTCACTACTTTCCGTCTTTGTGGGAATTCTTTTTCTGCAAAGCTGTAGGGCCAGGGCCTTTTCACCGACCACTTGTCTAGTGGCTAGGATTCGGTGCTCTCACCGCCGAGACCCGACCTCAATCACTGGCCAGGAACCAAAACCCTGCTTCAAGCCGCTGCAGGCCGAGACCACCCAAGATCACCCTGCAGCTGGGGAATGAAGCCACTGTCTGAAATCCTTTTTTTTTTTAAATAGTTACCATTTATCGGGCACTTAGTATGTGTCACTGTGTTAGATGCTTTACATATATTGCTTCACCTAATGCGCACAACAGGTAAGGGTTATTATTCCCATTTTACAGATGAGAAAACTAATTCTCAGAGAAGTTAAGTAAGTTGTCCAAGGTCACACAGGTAGAAAGTAGAGAAGCCAGGATTCAAACTCAGGTCCACTTGACTCTGAAGTCTGTGCTCTTTGTCCTCTGATAGCTCGCCTCCACCTTGGGGTCGTTCTGCTGGGGCACACTGATACCTACTGACTCTATACCTTTTCCCCCAAATGTACGAACAGATTAATGTTCAGCAAGGAACAAAAAAGTAAAATACTGGCTAAGGACAGAGCAATGTATTCCCTAAGCAAAATTCTGTCTTAGCCCTTGAAAAGAACCAGAGGAAGAAGAGGTTTTTCTTTCCTAGGCTTTCAGAAACTCCACATTCCATGGACAAGATGAGGGAGCATGGACCACTTTCTCTTTCCACATTTCATTTACTTGAAAAGGCTTGATTTTACATGGGACTTAGCCTGGCAACCCTACTAAAAAGAAAAAAATCTAAATGAACGTCTAAATTTAAAATCTACTCCCTCTTCCCTGATGGCTTCTGCCTAACAGAAGTCAGTGCTGGTAAATTCTTTCTGCTACCTGAAACTGACATCTTCATCTTGATTCGCACATATGTATGCATATTAATTTACCCATTTTTTGCCATTTTGGGATTGCACCTAGCACACAGAGTCTTGAATCTTCCCTCCTTAGGGGTCTGGATGTGATGACAATCCTGGGTGGTGAGTCCATTCATCAAGGAGCACACATCCGCATCAGTCCCGTGCGGTGTGTAGGCATTTTTTAATTAGCTTTTTCAGCTCAGAAAGAACTAATTAGGGGTGTGCACTAAAACAACAATCATCCCGAAGACAACAAATATTTTATCATGTTTCTTCCAGGATGGCTTTGAATAGAAATTTTGCACTTTTTTATTTCTTGATTTTAGGTAGCCCAGAACCATCACACGTTTCCATTCACACACTATATATATATATATATATATATACATTTCTCTGTTTCTGACACAGGCTCCTCTTTGTCTGTTTATTTTCTGTCTCTGATAGCTAAATACTTCTTATATCTCCATGTTTGACTGAGCCACTTAGAAGTCAGCCCCACCGTCTATTGAATCAACATGGCAACAATTCATCACCAAATATTCATCAAACACTTACTAAACTGTCAATAGCACTAGACAGCTATGGGAAAAATAAAGAGATGCGAAGTAAAAGTAAAGTACAAAGCTTCTGTCTAATAAGGAAGTTACTGTCAGGAATTCATGGACTGTGTGTTCCAATTACAAAAATTTCCATATGTAATTGGTAATATTAAACTGCGTTTTTACCTAACAAGTTAAAATTTTGTATGGTTCAAAGTAATAGGTCCACATATATAACAATTGTAAGTTTTTGTTTCAATATGGAAAATTTGAGAGTAGGATAGCATAAAGCATTACTTTTAGGTAAAAAAAAAGAAAGAATGGCAAATGAATGGAAAATTTCTGCTTAAATGAGAAGTCACATTATTTCAAAAGAAGTTAACTTTTAAGGAGGACAAACATTTTAAATCTCAAATTTTCACCTGCTGTCCTGTTTTATCCCATGCAGTCAAACGACTCAAATCAAAAACTACTTAACTACAACTACTGGGCTTCAGAAATGGAACAATTGGGACAAATTGATGAGTCCCGGTACCACCACGGGTCCATGGATATTAATGGATAGTTTCAGAAGTTCCTGTTACATTCAGTGAATGGCTATTATAAATGGAAGGAATTCTACCAAACATTTATCAACAATGTCCAAATAGATGATTTTTGTTATAAATTAGATGATACTAACTATTCAAGGATGGTAACATCTATTTCTGTTCATGGTGTTTATACCATATTAACAAGCAACTTCCTAAACATTTCTCCCCCATGTTTTCTCCTGCTCTTGGGTCACAATTTCCTGGCCTGAGGCCAACAGATTATTTGACTGGGCTTCCACATTTTAAAGTTGATGGCCCATCTGTTTTCTTGTTTTAAAGAGCTATTTGTCTGATTAAACCCGTTGTTAAACAAAACAACTCAGTATGGCAACTCCAAATGGCAGTTATGTCAGATTGCAATTTACACCTTTAGAAAGGGATTTAGGAGAACAATATTGTTTTGACACATTCCTTTCACTTTTAAGTCTTCATTCAGATTTATGGCTCTGCTCCTTTGTTTTAATCTTGACAATCTGGAGGAGTTTCAAACTGAAAAGAAAAAATAAAATTAATGGTCATTTTGTTGTTTTAAAAAGATATTATTACAAAAAAGTTGAAAAGGACCTAAGGGACTATTTTATAGTAATCAAGGTACGGAGTTAGAGCCTTTGTCCAAAAGTACATAGCCAGACTGCACTCTTTTATGGTTTTCTCAACATATTAATGCTAGTAAGATATTACAGATTATGATGAAATTAATTCTATATGTCATGTCTTTAGTCATTGCATGCTGAATTTGAAGGATACTTAAATGGCATGTGGGGAAGGACCTTCCATAACTGATATTCCATCAAAATTAGTTAATTTTTTTCTCCACAAGAAACTTGCAGAAAGTTCTTCCTCTGTACATCATTGAAGCAGAGAAAACGTTAGGTACCTTCCGGCCTAAAGGCAGGAAAACGGAATAGTTGATTTCTGGAAGTGCTAACCACCTTGTATTTATAGAACTACGCTTGTCCCGAAAGAATGCTTGTGTTGGGAAATGTTTCTTGGTTTATGGAGGTTGAATTCTAGCTCACTTCAGTTTAGTCCAATAAGCAGCTACTTCATGTAGAGAGCAGGATTAGACACCAAAGAAACACATAATTAACTTGTTTTCTGCTGGTCCTTTAATATGCATTGAACTTTCGCAATTCCACGATTGTCCTCTCTACTTCCACTGAGAAGCCTTCCCTCATGTTACTTATCTTAAAATTCTACTCAGTTTTCAAGGTAAACCTTGAATGTCACTCTTCCCATGAAGTTTTGCCTAATATTTGTCGCTTCCTAAACTAAACTCATCTTTGTCTCAATTCACCTCTATTTTCATTATACTTCTATCATCATGTACCAAATATTATCTTTTACTAAAATTATTTGTGTGCATATATTTCCATAAGTAGACTTGAAGTAGCTCGAGGACAAAAAATATACTCACTCAACTTTTGTTTCCTTATAGTGCCTAATACAATGTCCCTCATAGAAGATAATTGCAATAAATACTAGTTGAATAAACAAATGTTCATAATTATCTAGTCAAATAACTAAGTCCAGAGAATTCTAATGTTTCCCAGTTGACAATATCCCTAAAAATAGTTATTTGTTCTCTCATCTGTAGGGGTGGATAAAACTCCCTGTTACTTTTAACTTTTATTTATGTCTCAGTATCCTCTTTAAAAAACAGTACGTAGTGAACTGCAGAAGTTCAAAAATCACCAAACTTCAGGAAGAAAACAATTTATCAGGAATAAATTAGCTGATTCTTCATAAGCAGGAAGGAAATATATGATATTTTTGAACACTCTAGGAAAAGTGGAATATCCAGTTAAAAGATTTTTATTCTATGAGTGCCTTTAGTTTTAGCAGATGCATGTCCTAAAACTGGAAATATTTTATTCACCAATATTTACTGGATTGGTCACAGTTGTCAAGCATCACCTTTATGTGGCAGGGTTAGAGCCATTGTAAAATAATTCAGGGAGTAAACTGTACTCAGAAATTACTTCCCAGAAAAAGTCACAAAATTCTCTTGCATCATGATAGTAACTTTTTCCCCTTCCTTTATCAAAACTTATAATGTTGTCTCCCTTCAGTAGTTCAGAGCTACCTTCCATAAATTCTCTCATATCTGTCAACTGTATTCATTTATAAAAACTGCTTAACTTTGTTAAGCACTGAAAAAGAAATACTTTTATCTCTTCATTTAAAAGAGAACTGAACATAATGTAGTTTCAATTTTCAAATTTAGGCATATTCATGAAACAAAATAGTCAGTAATTTTAATTGGCTTTAAATTTGCAAGGTACTTAACCTGTCATTGTTTATCAGCTCTGAAGATGTTACCAATTTATTGAGTGCTTATTTTGAATCAGGCTACCCAATTTCACGAGTGTGATGGTAGAACAAAAATAATACTGATCCTTTCCCCTCTAAAATGCTCACCTTTTTACATGTAATACTGAGAACTGCATGTTTTCTTTTTTTTTTTTCAGATTATCATAGACTATAAATTCTTTACTACATTCCTTTGCTAGCAGATATGAATGGGTGGTTTCTCAGAAATATTCTGTTGTCCTGTAGTAGCCTCAGTCTTCTACATTTTGGCTTAACTTGCATCAGTGCTACAGTGAAGTCTTCCCCTCAATGGAAAGTCTCTTTGTCTGTCTTTTTCTCTGTGAACTTCCAGGATCTAGCAGAAATTCAAGTATATATGAGAGAGAAATGACTGTCTGCCTTCTAGAAGGCATGTATTCAGCAGGATACCTCTAGACTACAATCATACACACTTTTAAGCTACTGGAGAAGCAAAATGGCTCTCAATAAATGGCTCTGATCCCCTCTCTGTTTTTTCTTTGGTCTGCCTTGCTGTTACTATACCTGAATAGAATTATCTGCCCCTAGAATGAAGAGATGAAGAGCTATCCTGTGGTGCAGCACAGAGATAACCTTACAACCTATTAAACCTGAAGTTATTTTGTGTCCAGCCTGATTTGAAGAGATATTTTAATCTCTACCATCATCCCCAGTGACAAACACATTGCCTGGAAATTAATAGTAACAGTAATAATAATAATAAAATTCATTGAGTTCTCTTATATGTTCTGTACACTGTTAATAAATCAAACGTTCTTCAAAATAATTCTATAAGCTGGATGCCATTATTATTGACATGTTACAGATGAGGAAACTGCAACATAACAAGTTGGAGAGAAAAACTTTAAACAAATCATTATACATATATAATACATATAAATTATATAATACATATAAATTATAATACATATAAATAATACATATAAATTATACAAATACATGTATAATTATGTATAAATTTACAACTATAGATGTAAAATACATATATATGTAAAATTACAATTGTGATAGTGCTACCAAGAAAGTATAAGATGTGATGTAAATGTATAACAGGGATTTGGGATCAGGACAGTCTTCCCCAAGGAATGTTGAACAAGAGTAAATTAGGAGAAAAATGGGTGTAAAAAGGCAAATATGAATACAACATGGTCTTTGTTCTCAATGTTCATTTGGATTAGTCAGGAGATATACAGTAGAGAATTAACACATGTGACTTAAACATTCTAATAGAAGTATATAGAGGAGACTATGTATGCAGAATGAGAAAACAATTGGTTACTTAATACCTCTGGGCTTTAGTTATCATACACGCAATATGAAAGGGCCTGGAATGACCATTAAGGTTCCCTCCATTTCCAACAATCTGTTCCATAACCTCTTGTGATCGTCCCAACTCTCCCATGAAATAGGGAGAGGATTATCCTTCCTGTTTTCAGTATGAATGCAGAGGTATAATGAAGGCCAAGAACTTGCTCAAAGACACTGGGCGATTTCCTGGTGGGGTTGAGTCAAAAATTCACCCCATATGTCTTCTCATAGACTTCTGTTTTCTAAATATTACACTATTGCCTGTTTTAATCAACGATTAATTTTTGAAAAGGAGATGCAGTATTTTTGTCTTGCACACATTTAAGAACATTTCTTACAATAAAAAGTTGGACAAATTGATCAGGTTTCTTTTAGTCAAATACCTCAAAATATTTACCACTACAACAGGTAAACAGGAATTGTGTAGTTTTTTGGTTTTGTTTTGTGCTTTTTTGGTTCCAGATGAGGTCATTTCATTTTCCTATGACCAGAAATTCACAAAAAGCAAACACGCATGAGTGGAAGAAAATCATCCTTCATCATCTTGATAGTCACAAAACCCACGGGTTAGTAGATGGAGAATCCCTTCTATGTCTATTTCCTGGCAAATCAAAAAAATTTTCTTTTATTCTGGCAAGTCTTCTGAATACATGAGCTGTAGAGTCACTGACAGTGTGTGGCTCTTACACCATTCAGAGCCTCCCTCCTTTTTTCCATACGTTCCATGATATTTCCCACAGCAAGTAGAAACATCTGTGAATTATCTAAGGATTTAAAAAGCATTGTGCCAGGATAGAAAGCCCAGAGATAAACCCACGCACATATGGTCACCTTATCTTTGATAAAGGAGGCAAGAATATACAATGGAGAAAAGACAGCCTCTTCAATAAGTGGTGCTGGGAAAACTGGACAGCTACATGTAAAAGAATGAAATTAGAACACGCCCTAACACCATACACAAAAATAAACTCAAAGTGGATTAGAGACCTAAATGTAAGGCCAGATCCTGAAAAACCCTTAGAGGAAAACATAGGCAGAACACTCTAGGACATAAATCACAGCAAGATCCTTTTTGACCCACCTCCTAGAGAAAGGGAAATAAAAACAAAAATAAACAAATGGGACCTAATGAAACTTAAGAGCTTTTTTACAGCAAAGGAAACCATAAACTAGATGAAAAGACAACCCTCAGAATGGGAGAAAATATTTGCAAACAAAGCAACTGATAAAGGATTAATCTCCAAAATTTACAGGTAGCTCATGCAGCTCAATATCAAAAAAACCAACAACCCAATCCAAAACTGGGCAGAAGACCTAAATAGACATTTCTCCAAAGAAGATATACAGATGGCCAAGAGGCACATGAAAGGCTCAACATCACTAATCATTAGAGAAATGCAAATCAAAACTACAATGAGATATCACCTCACATCGGTCAGAATGGCCATCATCAAAAAGTTTACAAACAATAAATGCTGGAGAGGGTGTGGAGAAAAGGGAACCCTCTTGCACTGTTGGTGGGAATGTAAATTGATACAGCCACTATGGAGAAGAGTATGGAGGTTCCTTAAAAAGCTGAAAATAGAACTAACATACGACCCAGCAATCCCACTACTGGGCATATACCCTGAGAAAACCATAATTCAAAAAGAGTCATGTACCACAATATTCACTGCAGCTCTATTTACAATAGCCAGAACATGGAAGCAACCTAAGTGTCCATCAACAGATGAATGGATAAAGAAGATGTGGCACATATATACAATGGAATATTACTCAGCCATAAAAAGAAATGAAATTGAGTTATTTGTAGTGAGGTGGATGGACCTAGAGTCTGTCATAGAGAGTGAAGTAAGTCAGAAAGAGAAAAACAAATACCGTATGCTAACACATATATATGGAATCTAAAAAAAAAAAAAAAAGGTTCTGATGAACCTAAGGGTAGGACAGGAATAAAGATGCAGACATAGAGAATGGACTTGAGGAAATGGGCAGGGAGAAGGGTGAGCTGGGATGAAGTGAGAAAGTGGCATGGACATATATACACTACCAAATGTAAAATAGTTAGCTAATGGGAAGCAGCCGCATAGCACAGGGAGATCAGCTTGGTGCTTTGTGACCACCTAGAGGGGTGGGATAGGGAGGGTGGGAGGGAGATACAAGAGGGAGGAGATATGGGGATATCTGTATACATATAGCTGATTCACTTTGTTATGCAGCAGAAACTAACACAACATTGTAAAGCAATTATACTTCAATAAAGATGTTAAAAAAAAAAAGCATTGTGCAAAATATTATTTTTCAAGAAGAAAGGATACGTTTCTGAGTGTAATCCCTAGTGGAGCACTGGAGTAGCCCATAAAAAGCCCTGTAAAAGTTAACAGAATTTGAGTTAATATTTACTATATGCCATTTGAATATATACCATGGAATTAATTAAGCTCAAGACTATCTGAGACTAGTAGAGATAAAATTTCAAGACATAGTCAAATAGCTGAAAAAACGTTCAAAAGAAAAGATATTATAAACATGAAATATGAACAATGATAAAAAAGTAAATGCTTTCACATATAAAATATTTTTATTAAAGATTTATCTCTTCAAATCGAAACCACAATTGCTACTACATAAATGTTTTATTTGGTAAAACATTCATTAGAAAATTGTTTTGCTTCTTTATATTTACAGTGGCTTTTTTTTTTTTTTAAGCCATGCCACGCAGCTTGTGGAATCTCAGTTCCCCAACCAGGGATTGAAACTGGGCCCTGGGCAGTGAAAGCCCAGAGTCCTAACCACTGGACAGAAATGGAATTCCCAAACGTTTTTTTAAATTACATCAAACATTTTATTTTTGAAGCATAAAAAGTTTATTTTTTTATTTAATTCTTTGTCACACTAATAAACTTTTAGCTACCGTATCATTTTCCTTATTTCTATAAAATAAATTACAAATTATTCAGAGGGAATAATCTAAATATTAAGCATTCAGGAACAGTTACATAGAACCTTCACCTTCTAATTCTCTTATGAGAATTAACGGCATCATCAACATTTCCACCCTGAGAAAGCATCCTATTTTCTACCATAAACTGCATAGAAAACATCTTAGATTACTGCTTATTCTAGTCAGAGAGGTTTTGGCTATGAGAAACAGACCAATTTCAAATTAGTTCAAGAAAATGGTGAGTGCATGCGTGTGTGTGTGTGTGTGTGTGTGTGTGTGTGTGTGTGGTGGAAATGAGGGAGATAGGAAAGGGTTGTCAAAGACTCAGAGTTTGGACAGCATCCAGGAATAGTAAATGCAGTACAAATGGGTCTCATGAGAATTGGAAAGCTACCAGGAACCCAGGTCATATTCTCTTTTACTTACAGGCTATGTGAGCCCTTGATTTGCTTCTCTGCGTGTTATTCATCATTTATTTCTGGTGTTTACCAAAATTCCTCTACTTCCTCTTTAGTTAATGCATGGTTCAGAATTGTCCACTCCATCTCCCAAGACCAAATGGATTTCTAATTCTAGAATACCCTACCAACTGACTTGACTTAAAAAATTTTGCCTCAATTTCAAACTCCCAAAGAAGGAGTCTGATTGGCCTTTATATCTTTGTTTAAACCAGGTCTTACATCGGTAATTAAGATATGGCCACCTCTGTTTCAATCACACATGTTAAAAGAGACTTTCTCATTTCAAAAGGGCTTTAAGTGGAGCAGCAATGACTTTCCTTCCCAGCACACTCCTTTTTTTTTTTTTTTTTTTTTTTTTTGCGGTACGCGGGCCTCTCACTGCTGTGGCCTCTCCCGCTGCGGAGCACAGGCTCCGGACGCGCAGGCCCAGCCGCTCCGCGGCATGCGGGATCTTCCCGGACCGGGGTACGAACCCACGTCCCCTGCATCAGCAGGCGGACTCCCAACCACTGCGTCACCAGGGACGCCCCCCAGCACACTCCTTTTAAAGTAGACCCTTTAAAAATGAAACCTGGGATCCATGTACGGCATTTAGGAAAACATGGTGTTTACATAACAGGCTGTAAGGAACCTGTAAACCATGTTGGAGAAAGCCCACAGCTGACGTCAGATTCTCAAAGTTCTCCATGTCTCCTCCCCTCCCCAAATTAAGAATCATTTCTTTAAAGCAATCTTTAAGTTTATCCCCACAATTTTTTACCCCAGTTATACTTTAAATGATTGGTATAATTATTAAGAGGCATGGAACAAACTACAAATATAGATAATTATCAGGTACCACAGGAGAGTCATTTTTATTGCATTGTTGTTTTAATTTTTTCTATTAGTTTCTTGGTAACCGCTTTACGTCTTCACTTCTGCACTATGATGTTGGTAGTAATGATGTGAAAAGAAAATCTGCCCAAAAGGGCTTCAGTAAACTAATCAATGAACGTTTATTGAATATCTATAATATACTTAGAACCAGCTAGAAGCTAGAAGGTAGAACAGAAAAAGAAGTCCCCGTGTATGCTCCTGGAAATCTTGCAGTCTAATTAGAGAGACAGAGCATCCATTCGTGAAATTGCTGCTGAGCAAGGGACATTATGAAAATGCTAAGCTATTTGTGTAGGAAGGATTGTACAAGATTTAGAGCTTGAAGGTCCTGTCAAGCTTCTCCTCATTTTACATATCAGGCACCTGGAGCCCAGAGATATTAAGAAGTTTACTTTAGTAATTGACAAATATGAAAGTCCAAGCCAAGGCTATTTCTACTACACCAAGATAGGTACTAATCACTGCACAGGAGTTAAAGAACCAAGATACTAATATGGGCAGAAAAATGAGAAGAGAAATGAACTGAAGTTTTAGAAACAGGTGATCCACAGAGATGAGCAAAGATGTAAGAATACACAGTTAAAGGGGCAGTAGCTTTTAGCAATGACTGGAAGTAAGAGTAAGTATGGATTGGGATGAACAAATGGATTGAAGGAGAAAAGAAGAGAGGGAAGATTTAGTACAGAAACCTGCTCAAAGAGAGATGAAGCCCATGTTGGCTCAGACAGCGGGTGAAACCATTATGATGCATCATTTATCTGCTTTGAGATTTATGGCCAAAGGCTATCAACATCATCATGCATGCCTCTTGCTTTGGTTTGGTTTTAGTCTGTGCACTCACACGTGTGTGCATGCAGTAAGGGTGGATTCAGTGAAATTGTCTAGTGTTGTGAAAGGGAAAGATATGTAGCTCTTTTGGGTTCTGCCCACAATTTCAGTGTGGGGTGTTCCTCCGTCAACAAGCAATTCTTGGAATACCAGCTGGGTGTCTTAAAATTCAACTCAATTCAGATACTATTGACCCTGAGATCAGATCCCACATGTCAAGGGTTCAGGCTCACAAGACTCCCCCCTGCTCCCCCTGCTTAAGATGCTGGTCACAGGCCCAGGTTGTCACCTGTGCTTCTGATTGACCAGCCATAGCTCAGAGGTTCCAATGACTCCCTCCTTGGGTTCAATTAATTTTCTAGAGTGGCTCATAGAAGTCAGAGAGACATTTTACTTCCTAGATGACCAGTTTACTACAAAAGGATATAGCTCAGGAACAGCCAGATAAAAGAGATGCATAGGGCAAGGCACACGGTAAGGGGCTTGGAGCTCCCATGCCTTCCCCAGGCATGCCACTCTCTCCACATCTCCATGCATTCACCAATGCGGAAACTCTCTAAACCCCATCCTTTTCAGGTTTTATGGAGGCTTCATTACATATGCATGAATGATTAACTCTTTGGCCATTGGTGTTTGATTCGACTTCCAACACCTCTCCCTCCCTGGAGGCTGGCGTAGGGACGGGACTGAAAGTTCCAATCCTCTAACCACATGGTAGGTTCTCTTGGCAATCAGTCCCCATCCCTAGGTGCTTTCCAAAAGCCACCTCATTAACATAACAAAAGACACCTTCATTGTTCTCATAACTTAGGAAATTCCAAGGATTTGAGAAACTCTGTGCCAGAAATGGGGAGAAAGACCAAATATATATTTCTTATTATAAATCACAATATCACATTAGCTTTTCCCATTTCTGTGCATCCAAGTGTGAATTTTGTGGGAACTAATTCAACTCGTGGCACCATATGCTAAATTACCAAATCTCCTATTCCACTCAATTGTATGGTCTTCCAGTTTTATTTCATATAACACTGAAATTTTCTTTATACATCTTAGATTTAATTAATTTCTGGACTTTCAAAGACTAATTTTTAAGTCACATCTTAAAACCAGTATCACTGTATCTTTTATAACAGGATAGCTAATCCAAAAGCATTATAGTTTTTAAGACCTCTGTGTCTTAGAACTGATGCTACACTTTTAACCAGAAAATAATTAAAAGATTTGTACCTATGAATAAGCTAAATGCTTTCAACAAGGATCCCAACAGTGTCCATTTCCTGGGAGTAAATTTTACAGTAAAACTAATCAAAAAAACCATGGTTATAAAACCCCCAAAGAAAACATCTATTTCAGCGATATCATACAAAAAAGAAAACCTATTTTTAAATGGTTTTAAAAATAGAATTTTGTGTTCATTTATATCCTGAAACAGATACTATTTGTTTCTTTCTTTAAGACTCTTGGTCCACAGAACAGAAATGTGATGAGATATGTACTGGATGTTCAAGATAGGACCCACCTCTGACGACTCTCCAATTTTATTGAAATTAGAGACTGTGTGAATAAGAAACTTACTTTCTGTATTTTACTGACCACTTTATGAAAAAGGAAAAAATAGAGCTCAAATATCTAAACTCTTTGATTATTCCTTCGCACATTCACTTTCTATCATCTCAGAGGCAATTGGCTGAAATATAACTATTATTCATCATCTATGCTGAAAAATTTAAACAGAAGAGGCAAGAGGGTTTCCTCCCCCCACACCCACCCCCCACCCCCTGTCCCAATGACAAATTACTACCTGATTCTAATTACAATTTTAACCACTAGCTGCTGATTCTTTTATGGGTAGTGAGGTGATCCAATCAGGTGGATTGGGAGCTCATGTTAAACATACCACACATAGAATTAAAGTATAACTGATGGGCTTAAAAACTGTTAACCAATATGTAGAGATAGTGAATTCAATTCCTTTGTGTTTCCCTGCTTCTAAATCATTGTCCAAAGCTTACTGGAAGTTCTCATTCTTCAATGCAAGGAAATATAGGTGTCAGGCTCCCTTTTACCTGTTTTCCAACTTTTTAAACTGCTGGTTGGCTGAATTAGGTCTGCCTGACTTGTATTTTCTCTTTTTCTTTCTTTCTCCCTTTCTTTCTCTCTTTCTTTCTTTCAACCAGAGGCTTTGAGTTAATAGTATATTCACTAGGTATATTCACAGGTCAAGGCATTCCTGGTTTCACTAACGCATTGGTCTACACGATACTTTTATCTGCTTTCATAACATAGTCAGTCTAAAATACACTGGGTTTATTTCTTGAAGTACCCTTTTAACTGATACATTCAGAAGCATGAAAGTAGCTAATTATCTTTACCTGGAAGGCCATTAAGAGTCTACCTGCATGAGGGACAGGCAAGAGTGGCTAAACCACTGTTATAAATTAGCAGCTTCCCCAGCATGTAAGCACTAAGGAGGGGACGAGGCACATAAGCAATTAAAAGCCTCCCCGAGTCTAAAGCATGTTTTCCTTTGAGAGTGTTGCTGGTTTTGGATGGGGCTATATATGGGGTTTTCAGCTGCACATTCTCTCGTGGTGCTTGTAAGCAAGCCATATAATTTGGACCCATCTTAAAAGAGATCCTATAGAAATAAATGGGCTTTTTTTTTTGGATCAGCACACTCTCATTTTTCCTAGGACTCAAAATTAATGGGGTTTGAGGGAGGTGGGGTCCAGACGGCTTTTGAGACATGGAAGAAGAATTTGGGTTTAGAGGGTTATTTTCTTTGTGATGAATTACTGATGTTTTAAAAGATTGGGAGTGAGAAAGGAATCTTAGAATGAAAGAAAAATTAGCCATTTTAAGCAATGGTTTTGGGGGTTTTTTTCCTCCTAAGATAGGTTTAGAACACCAGTTTTAGTTCAGTGGGTTTCAGTTAGAACATAGAATCTGTCACATTGTTGCAACATCTGATTTTAGAAAAGCCATGCAATTCCTCATCATCTTCAAACAAGTGAGCACATACAGATTGACTTAAAATACAAGTTTATTCTCACTACTGTTCAGTGATTTGTAACTGAAGTGTGTGGCCATAAAGTGTTTTGTTTGTGATCATTAGCTCATTCTGGTTTGGTCTCTATCTTCTAATTATTTCCACATGCTTGCCTTGAAGCGTGAGCTTCGCCATTGCCTGGGTGCCTGGACTGACTCTTCACGGACCTACCATCCTGCCCTGCCTGCACTTCCACACCCAAACATATCCCTGTTCTCAAACATGTCACATGTCTATTTGTTTGACCCCAGCTTCCATTTCTGACCTGAACTCTCCCATTGGGTATCATAAAAATCACACAACTTTTGCACTCAAGATTGAATGGAACACCCCCATCCTGCCATAGATGCCAGCTAGCTTGTGGCACCCACAACCTAGCATGGACAGACGTGAAGAATCTGTGCCTCTTTTCAAGGCAATGGGAAGGGTTATGGTGGCTATATCTATGATTTTATATGATACTTAGATATTGCTGCTTATAACTAACATGTATGAAAAAATACATGACAGAAGATAAAAAATTATATATATATATATATATATATATATATATATATATATATATATATATATCAGAGGATGATGGGGGTAAAGAAAGCGCTGCTCTAAGATCTAAGTCTGACATTTACTGTTGCCAAGGTCCTCCATTCTTCCCTATGAAATGAGCATTTTCCAAGCTTATAATAGCTTCTTCAGTGTTTACTCTGGGTACTGGTTTTTCTCATTTTATTCTCAAAACAATTCTGTAAGGTATGTACCATTTTACAGATAAGGAAAATAAAACTTAGCAAGTAAGCCACAGAGCCCAGACACAATTCCTGACCTCATGTATATTCTTAGACAATGTACTAGATTCCTTCTGGGCTAAAGGAAAAAGAAGCAGTTAGTGCATCATACTTAGGGCAGATTTAAGGACATTAAGAAAAAATGGAGAAGCTTTTATTTGAAGAGATGGTTCTCAACCAGTCTGATAGACTATCTTTAAGGCCCCATCTAGAGTGAAAAGGACTAGCTGCAAACAGATGATAAAAGGGCCATTTGAAGGAGGAATGTCACGAGATTTAGGATGTAAGGGGTGCAGTTTCAGAGCCCCAGTGACTAGTGAAGTATCAGACGTGGGGGATGAAATTCTCTCCATTTACACATGGAATTCAATAGCATCCAAGGAGAGTCTGAAGGACCCCCTCCCAGTACCACAGCAAGGCCAGTATGGAGGGGTTTCATCAAAGGACTTCTAGTCAATGGGCTTCAGTGAGGCTATCAAATGAAAGGAAAAGAGCAGGCATTTCCGAATACATGTGACACAGCCCCAGGGTACTCTCAGAAATTACTGGTGTGATTTAGTAGGAGAGCTGATGTTCTATAGTCATGTAGGTAGGGGCCACAAGCAAGCCGAATTTGGTAATTATGTTACTATGACCCCACTGATATGATACTCAAGCTAGGAATGGGATGTCTGGGGATGTTCCCTCTTCTCTCTTTTTCTTTAAATATGTATAATATAATATAATAATATTCCCTCTAATAATACTTTTCAAATGTGGGTGAAATTCCTAATGCAATGCAAATTCCAGTGTAAATGAATGCTGTTTCCATTTGCATTATGCTGAAAGGAACATTGTAAACACTAACACTTCATTAATTTCCATCGAATGGTGATAATATATGCCTGTTAAGTGGCTCTTTTTTGGGATTAAATCATTTCCTTTAGGTGACCTGATTTTGTTCTCCTATCACAAATGATTCACAAGGAAAATTAAAGATGCTACAAAAGGTCCCTCATGTTGCCTAGTTCCTATGATAATAAGAGCTGCCACCTTGAAATTAACATGCCACGTGAAGGGTTCAGTCCTCCCAGTACATCAAGTAACTATTTCTTGACTCATTAAGTGGTACGTAAGAGAGCTGAGAACTACAGTTCAATTTCCCACAGTACCTGATGTATTTGAGAGGTGGTGAATGCTAATGCATCTGTACCTGTACAAGGGCCTCCTTATCTTCCACACCCTCTATTTCTGCTCTGCCAGCATCAGGCCACCATCTCTTCAAACCCCACCTCTAACCTGTGTATCAAGTATTCATGAAAATTGATAATCTGGCAAAAGGCAAACAACCTTCTGCTCTAAGATCAGATTCTTTCTGTATTTCTCTTTGGTTTTGCTAATGCCTCAAAACCCCATAGTCCCCTGTCCTCCGGGTCTTGCTTGCCTTTGAGATAAGCATGGTGCTCAAGGCTGGCTTAACTCTTAGGGGTCAACTAACTCTCAGATCATCAAACACGGTCCGATCTTTCCCCCCTTGATGAATGAACTTGGATTTTCCATTTGCCTGCTTTGACTGTGGACATGGACCTGCTAACTCAACCCTAAACTCCCACTCCCAGCCTTGTTGAATGACTTCTCTTCATTTCTTCCCAAACGAGTCACCCAGAAAAGAAGCCAAAACAAAGACATTCATAATTTAGGTTAAACCAACACTATGAATTTAAAACTTAAAAAACAAAAAGCAGAACATGAAATAACAGCCTTAAAGAACAGTCAGCAACACTTCCTGGCTCTAACTTTCTCTCATTTGTTAATAAGCATTACAATAACAGCTGTCATATTTTGAGTATATACATGTACCAGCAGGGTCTGGAATTTGTCATCTATAACCTCATTTAATCCTCTCCTCCATCATGCTAGGTAGGTATATGTAATCTTACTTTACAGATGACAAAATTCTCTTTCTTTCCCCCCTACAAACAATAAGGAAAGCAATCAATTCTTCCCCCCTACAAACAAAAAGGAAAACTTGTCACGTGGCACACTTTATGTGCTAGTTACGGTATGCCAATAATTCTTCAATTAAATTGATTACAAACAAGTTGTCTTCATATACCAAGAGATATTGCAAATCAATAAGGAAAACATCTCCCGTAATTCACCTGGTGGAGAGGAGCCATATCCCATTTTACAGCATCGCACAGCCCATCTCTAAGGATTTGGTCTGATGTGATAGGATTGCTCTCTTACCTAACCCCAAAGTCATGTGTCAGTTAACTAACTTTCAGTCTCTTGACCAGCAAAAAAGCTGACGGGTTTATCCATGGCTGTTTCAGCCAATCTGACTTCTTTCTCCTTAGCCTCCCAAACTTTTCTCAAAGGTTAAAAATTGGACTCCAGGAAAGAAATAAGCAACGGGCATAATTTAGGTTGTGGATTATTAGGCAGATTGGAAATAATTTCAACTCAAATTGAAAGCAATAAACATTTCAAGAGGGATTCATATTAAGAAATCAAAATCTGAAAAATCTAGAAGGCTCGTTTTGCTCTAGAATAATTGGGTTTTCTTTATTGGTTAGAGCAGTCATAGGTAGCACTCATTGTAGGGCCAAGATTTCTGTAGTTGGAAGACATATATTGGGTAAAATCTCCTCGTGCATCATCCTCCCAAAACTCTCCAAGGGGCTTTAGGCCTCAGGACTCAAAAGACTGGAGATTCTGTTTCCTAAAGAGCCCTGAAGGAAAAGAACAACACAGCCTTGGTCTTTCCATGGAAGAAAGAATCCGGGGGGTGTTTTCGGAGTAGCTTAATGCTGTGACTTTTCTTCCTGGAATTATTAGTGTACTCCCTTTCCCTCTACTGCTCTCAGAACATTAGCCTGATTTTTTCCCCTTGAGTTCTAATCATAGCACCATGGTCATTATTTCTTATAATTTAAGAGACAATATTAAAGCCTTTCAGCAGGTGACAATTCCAGGTGTGCAGCCAGCTCTGAAGCCAAAATATCCTGAAAGGATGGAATCCAATAAAATGCTCAATAAATTCTGGTAAATGCTTGATCTTGAACTTATTGTTATAGGTTCTAGGTATATGAGATTCTAGGTATATGAGATTTGTATAAATTACATGACTTATCATAACTTATATAAGGTGAACATTTTTTTTTTTTAGATTTCTAGGACAAGAAGGGAATACTGGGATGATGTTTTGCTCTGCTGAAGCCCATGTTGAGTCCTCTGAGTCCCAGACACCCAGCTGCTGGGACTGAAGGTAGCCCCTGTGGGTGTGTGCATTGTGAGTAATGCAGCCTCGAGTGTGTGGCTGGCTGGGTGTAGGGGACAATGAGATCCCTCCCCTGTGCTAGGAAAAGTCCCTTGACCAATCTCAGGACAAAGAAAAACTCAAGGGGCATCAGCTAAGACCCAAGGGACAAGGTAGAAAATAAAGAGGAAGGTAAACTCCCTGAGGCAGTGGAGGAGATTGAACCACGTAAATTCTGCTCCCCCACCTCCTTCAGACCTGCACTCAGCCCCTTGGGTTACATCTCCTAAAGTAGGTGAGAACTATTTTAGTCTAGGATGCTCATGGGACCATCAGTTACCTTCCCGGCCTCCACTCTTCCCTCTCCCCTGATAAGAGGGACCGGGGATGAACCCCATAAATCTGTTTTTATTTCTTTCTGTGTGTTCTAGCTGACCCCAGCGACTGATCACAATGGTTACTGGTAGTAACTGTTGTGGTTTAAGGAGAAAGTTTTGACACCCCCAGCCGTCTCCCCCAAGCCTGTAGTATTTCAGTGTGTATTTAGATTAACAAGCAAGAATTACTCTAGTAATTAATAAAACACACTGCTATGTGAATTCATCAAGTTCTGTACGTAGATGTATACACACACACACACACACACACACACACATACACACATCCAGGAAACCATCACTATAATCAAGCTATTGAACGTATCCATCACACCCAAAAGTTTCCGAGTGCCCTTCTGTAACCCTACCCTCCTCTCCTACCTGCCTACCTTCCTCCACTGACCTGCTTTCTGTTAGTATAGATTGGTTTGCATGTTTAAGAGTTTCATGTAAGTGGAATCATAGTGTATCCTCTATTTTGCTCATTTTCCAGTGCCTTCAAATAGTTGTTTTTAAATATTTTGTCTAGAGTTTCTAATTGTGATGTCCTGTTGGAGAGCTGACAATCTGTCATTACCGAAAGCTGAACTCTAGCAAAAACAAAAACTTGTTGCCTCAACAGAAAATATATTACATATATTTTGATGACAAAACCCAACGACATGATGTTTTCCTTGATAATGTTCATTTAAGGAACGGTAGTGTGATTTTATCCTGATAACTATGGGTAGTTGTTGACAAATTTTAGACATTATTCGCATTTGTGTTTTCGAAACACATCACTCTAGCAGCATGGAGAGACAGATTGAAGGCCAACTTCCAGTCTGGTCCCTGGGACAGCACTTTCTTCTGAGCGTAGCCCTCCTGAGCAGCTCCTACTGAGCAACTGCTACGAGCGTCCTCAAAGCACTTTAAGCTCATCATGTCCAAAACTAACTGTTGGCTTTTTCTCAATATTCTATCAGTTGGTTTCCATGACCATCCAGCCATCCATGCTGTAAACCAAGAGGGCATTCTTGTCTCAACCCCTTCCTTTATCATCATACCAAATACAGTTAGAGACTGTAGAAATTTTATGGTTGCTAGTAATGCATTTTAAATGTGTTTTAGGGGGAATTCCCTGGAGGTCCAGTGGTTAAGATGGCTCTTTCACTGTCGTGGGCCTGGGTTCAATCCCTGGTCAGGGAACTAAGATTCCACAAGTCCTGCGGCGTGGCCAAATAAATAAATAAATGTGTTTTAGGGTTCAGAGATATTGTGAAAACAAAAGACCAATGGATGACTCCATAGTTAGGGGAAGGGAGTGAGTAAGAAGACTGACTTTATCACATGGATTGTGAGATGAAAGATTTAAAGAAGAAGAAGAAAAAACCCACAAGCCTCAGTTTCTGGGACTGGGAACTCTAGCAAGGAAAAATAGAGGATTGGGGCATGTCAGCACTGTCCAAAGACCATGGTCCTCAACAAGGGAAAACCCCCAAGTGGGCAGGGATACGTCAGACAGAAAGAAGAGTGTACTCAAAGCATCAGGATGAAAAAAATGTAAGTCTAGGAGCATGGGAGGAATGTGAAAGAAAAAGAGAGAAGAAACCCAAAATGCTAATAGTACATTATAAGGGATGTAATATATTTTCTGTTGAGGCAACAGGTTACCAACAGATTTTTAAATGAGAGAGATTAACTTGTCCATTTGTTGTCATTTGATTTTTATTTTTATGTTTTATTAATGAAGATAACCTTGTAGGTAATTCATAGGGCTGAATGTGGTAGGTAGAAAGACCAAATACGATTCCTGTTAATACTAAAAGATTATGAAATTGGAGAACCAAGACAATGCTTTGGCTGAATGATGACCGGAAGACAAGGAGTCCAAGCCTAACATAAAAGGGTCTTCAGGCCCCGAGGGCACCCAGGAAAACCTTTTTGTAGTTATGCCTCATGGAAACACTGGGTTGATGGAATGAGGGCGAAGTCATTTCCAGATATTAGATTCCTAGGAAAATCTATGGAATATGGAAGTAGCAATGTGGAAGTAGATCGTGTTATTTTCCAATTTCATCCTAAGAAATAAGTTATAATAACACTTTATGGAGGCTAAGCCTGTCATCCTAAATGTGTTATAATATCTTTTCAGCTGAAATGCATCCTGTAATAATAAGAATAAATTTTAATAAGACACAGGAAGAGTGAACCTGAAAATTTGACCTTCAGTTTCTAATTTGGAGATGTTTCCCAAGAGCTCTCATCAGGTAATCTTATCATCTTTTGGTGAACTCTAGGTGACTACGGCATTTATCACTCACCTACTAACACTAGAAAGATCTCTAGTTGCATCTGGGAGCACTCAATACGCTGTCACCACAGTTAGATCACACTTGGCTCTCTCTGATATCCAGCATCTGAATTCAAGTCAAATATTCACTTAGGAATGTCCTAGGCATCCTCACCTCTGTGTTAGGCTTAGGTCCTAAGAGAAGTCCAGAAAACCAAAGAATAAAGCGTCAACAAGCCATTTTTACCCTGGATCCATGGTTAGACCATCTGAAAGACCAGTGATATTTAAGGAGTCAGCAGAACACTTTTGCTGTTGTTGGTACCAGTGCCAGGGGACCCCAGAAAAACGCACTTTGCCTGGACTATGGGAGGTCTAGGGTAGTGTGGGGAGATATATGGGAACTGAGGCTGGAGAAATAGATCAAGATTAGAATCTGAAGCCCTAAGAATGCCAGGCTAAGGAAACTGTGAGCTACTGGGAGTTTTTAAACTTAAAGTATTCATGACTAAAGATGTGCTATAGAAAAAAACAATTAATCTAAAATGGATGTTAGTGATAGACTGGCCTTTCACGTTGATAAAATTATCAGAATTGTTTAAATGTTTGCATTTTGACTGTGCACTGTTTTTAAATTATACTTAACTGTAGAGAGTTATATTTTAACCCTCAAAATTATTCCAGAATGAACCAGCGTAAAAATGGGATTGAAAGACTCAGAAAGAGTTGCTTTCAAATTTTCTCTTAAAAATAATCTCACCTATACTCCTTGCTTTAGAACTTTGGGGAGATATAAAATTCTTTCTGAAACTCTATCACAAACATGTCACAGATGACAATTTTCATAGCTTGTCTGCTGAAATCTGTGAAATTCTAAAGTAAATACTTACCAATTTAAATATACTCTACCTACTTCCAAAAAGGATGTAAGATGGCTTAAATTGGAATGGAGTTTAGCAAAACAACAAGTAAGACATGGTTTCTTCATAAGTACTACTTACGTGAAAACTTTCTGAACTATCTGTGATACAAGGGACACATCCACAATGTTCAAATACTAGAACAATAGGGGAAAAATCAATCTCTTATTAGCTAGATATAAATTAGGTCAAAGGAAGCATGCTTTATGTTTTAGTTTCAGCTTAGATTTCATTTTTTTAAAAAACTGGGATTCAAAACCATGTGTGACATATCTAGGACGAACACACATATACAAACAATGATTTTATTATCCTGCATCATTTCCCCAGGAAGAGTCACAGAACATATTACATATCTTTAAAAGAATGAAGCTATTCAGAATTGATCTCTTTAGGCTAATACGGATTGGCATAGTATGTCAGCACAAATCCTATCATTTGGGGAAATCTCAATACAATAATTTAACTGCATGTTCTATAAAATTTCAAATGTCATTTTCCCAATCTTTGAGCACTGTCATGCTCCTTTCAAGTCCTTGTCTTCACATCTCTGAGTCTGTAGCTCTCACTTTCTCTTACTTTTGATCCATTCCTTTCTTTCTCCCTCCCTCTTTGCGATCTTTTTAAGCCTTTTCTTCTTTGAAACGAGATTGGGAAGCAGAAGCAGCCAGGAGAAAATACATAGTTCGTTTTCTTCTAAATATACTCAAATTTCTATTCAAAATAATGGCTTCCTTCTATAATTATTTTAGAAGCAGTAAGCTGACTCACAACCACAGCTAATAACAAAAGCAACTCAATTTAGTCCTTTCTAGTAACTGCCTAAGGCCCTGGCTAATGGTGAGAGAAAGTCACAAAGAACGTCCCAAAGGGGGAAAAAGAGCTACAATTAAATAGCTTTTGTTAAGCCAATGTTTTAAAAGGCATATACTACAGTTATAAGTGGGCCGAAGTTGGCAAGAGTTTAGAGGAGAAGGCATGGAGAAGGTCATTCTCCATCCCTTTCCTCACACCCTCACAGAAAACAGTGCTTATTTGAACTGATAAAAGCCAGAGAGACTGATTGGTCTATAATACTGGGAATAGAGCTTTCAAAGGAGTTCAACTGTTAACAGTATTTGTAATTTCATAGACTGTCTCTAAGACACACAAGAAACGGATAACCCCAAGAAAACAGAACTGGTGTCCTGGGGAGATTTCGATATAGTTTGAATTTCATAACATGTGACTGTCTGGCCAATATGACCTTAAATATACATCTACAGGTTCTTTGATTCTCTTCTCCTCAAGAGATGGTACTTAACTCACTTCTCCATGAGTGTGGGCTGGACTTTGTGATTTGCTTTGATCAATTAAAAGATGCCAGAAGAATGGGAACGTCACTTCTAATATTAGGTTATAAAAGCCTGCAGCTCCTGTCTTGAGCATTCTTTTTCTTTCCTCCTGGGAATCGCTCACTGTAGAGTTCTCCAGATGCTGTGAGGTGTCAGCAGGCTAAGAGGCCCACACAGAGTCACCTGAAGCCTCCTCTCTTGACAGCCACTGGAGAGAGCTTAGAAGTCGATTTCCCAGCCCCTTCAGGTACCCTCAGCCCAGGGTCAACGACATGACTGTAAGCTCCTAAGAAACCTTAAATGAGAACCATCCAGCTAATCCCTCCCAGTTTTCTGACCTTGAGAAGATTTGAGATAATAAACGTTTGTTGTGCAAACTGCTAAATCTTGGAGTAACTTGTTATGCAGCAATAGGTGACTAATACAATTACCAGTCTGAAAATACAAGCACACACATTAGTTAGTTAATTAGTTAAATGGAAATGGAAACACACATTCCTGAGTTCTCTTTGGTCTAACTTACTTCTACTGCACTTGAATGATAACAGCAATGAAACTACTCCCAAAGGGGAGGCGATCTGACTGTTTCTCTTGTCTCAGACCCTTTCCACTCTCTCCCAGCAGTTAAAGAACACAGGACTGGGCTTCGCTGGTGGCGCAGTGGTTGAGAGTCTGCCTGCCACTGCAGGGCACACGAGTTCGTGCCCCGGTCCGGGAAGATCCCACATGCCGCGGAGCGGCTGGGCCCGTGAGCCGTGGCCGCTGAGCCTGCGCGTCCGGAGCCTGTGCTCCGCAACGGGAGAGGCCACAACAGTGAGAGGCCCGCGTACCGCAAAAAAAAAGAAAGAAAAAAACACAGGACTGCTTTGAGTCTGATCTCTCAGATTACTTTCTTAGCTGGCTCCCTATGTGCCCCTCCCATTTGATTATGATTGCACATAGCTTACTTGACAAAATGGTCTCTTTCCTGCATTTGAAAAGATCTGATGACACTGTAATGGGTTTTTTCCACTTGTGAAATTGAAATTAATGAAATGAAATAGTGCTTGAATTTACTCATGTTGTGGCATGTACAAAGAGCTTGTTATTTTTCAATACTGGATAATAGTCCATTTTATAAACATACTACAATTTATAAAGTCATGTATTGAAGAGCATTGGAGTTATTTTTTGTTTGGGGCTATTGAAAATAATGTTACGGACATCCGTCTGCCTGTCTTTTACTGTACACAGTATATATTGCTGTTGAATATACACTTAGGAAAGAAATCCCTGCATCAAGGAGGTATGTATATCTACAGTTTTAGCAGATACTGCCATGATTTTAACGTTGTTAAATTAATTTTTACTCCCCCTAGCAATGTACGATAATTCTTGTTGGTCCCATATCCTGATAAGATATTGCTATTGACGGTCTTTATAACTTCAGCCATTTGGGTAGATTTATACCAGTACCACATTTTGGTATTAATCAACATTTTCTTGATGACTAATTGTAGTTGAGCACCTTTTCATATTTGGCCATTTTGATGTCGACTTTTGTGAAGTGAATGCTTTTTCTATTTTATTTATTAGATTGTGGTTTATTTCTTCTTAATTTGTAAGCGTTTCTTCTGGACAGGAGATCTTTGGTGGACATATGCATTCCAGACATATTTCTCACTCTGTGGTTTGCATTTGCAGTTTCCTAATAGTGTTCTTTTGATGAACAAAATTCTTAATTTTATTGAAGTAGAATTCTCCAATCTTTTCTTTATGGGCAAGTGTGTTTTTTGTCCAGTCTAAGAAATTTTACCCACCCCAGGCCATGAACATATCCTTCTAAGTGATTTTCTAGCAGCTTTGTTATTGTAGATTTTCTATTTAGGTCTATAGTTCATCTGGAATTTCTTTTTCCAATGGAATAAGGTAACATCAAAGTTCAATTCCCTTATGGATAGCCAATTTACCCAGCATCATTTATTAAAATAACAATCCTTTCTTCACTGCATTATAGTAGCAACTTCATCAAAATTCAGATGACTTTATATATATTTTTGGACCGTATTCTGTTCTGTTGGTCCATCCGCCTGCCCAATGTGCTTACCATACTGTCTTAATTACAATAGTTTTTTTTAGTAAGTCTCAATATCAAGTAGAGTAAGCCTTCCAAATTCTTTCTTTTTATTCAAATGTTTTTTGAATATTCTTGAAACTTTTCGTTTTCATACTAATTTGGAATTTTATTTTTTGAAGCTTATTATTTCCCACCACAAAAAAACTTTTAGAATTTTTATTGGAATTGCAGTGCATTGTTTAGGTCAATTTGTAGAAAATTAGCATTTTTACCGTATCAAATATTCCAACACAAAAATATGGTATATCTTTGTATTTGTTTAGGTTTTTGTAATTTCTTTCAATAATGTTCTGTAGGTTTCAGCACATAAAATATTTTTCTTAATTTTTTCCCTAAGTACCATTTTAAAATTCCAAGTTTATTAACACTTCTTACTAGTACATAGAAATACTTTTAATTTTTGCATATTAAATGTGCATCTAGCAGCTTTGCTAACTTCACTTATTGATTCTAATAACGTCTCTGTAGAGTCTTCAGATTTTCTACATACACTATCCTGTTGTCCTGAATCATGACACCTCATTTCCTCTTTTTAGCCCTTATAACATGTTATTTATTTGTGTTCTCTTATTGCAATTGTTAAGACCTCCTGTCTTAACATAGACCATAGGACCATAAGGAATTGAAGTGGTTTAAAGAAATCCTCATAATTCAATATGCATATAAAACTCCTGGAGATCTTCTTAAAATGCAAATTCTAAGGGAGTAAGTCTGGAGTGGGGCTTAGGATTCTACATTTTTAACAAGCTCCCTAGTGATACACATGATGTCAATCTACAAACCTTACTTCAATTAGCAAAGATGTAGTGAATATCCTTGTCTGATTCTTCATAAGCACTTAACATTTCAACTCTGTCTGAGGTGTGCTAGAGGTTTTATCTGTTTTTGCAGATATCATGTATCAGATTACGAAAATTTTGCTTCTACTTCATTTGTTAAAATTACTAACAAGTATTGAATTTTATAAAATTATTTCACTTTTAATGAAATCATCGTATGTTTTCTCTGAAGCATTCTGTTAATGTACTGAATTACATTGATTGATTTTCAAAAGTTAATCAATCTTGCATTCCTGAAATCAGCTCAACTAGGTCATGAAATATTATTCTATTTATTTATTGCTGGATTCAATTTGCTAATATGTTGTTTGAGACTTTTATGTCTATGTTCATAATTGAGGTTGGAATGTAATTTTCATTTCTTTCATATACCTGTCAGGTTATGGTATTATGATCACATTGATCTCATAATTAATTCAATTTTGGAATGTACCCTCTATTTTTATCCCCTGGAAGAATTTGTATAAGAATGATTTTATTTCTTCCACAAATATTTGAAAGAAGTTAATGGTGAAATAAATCATCTAGGCCTGGAATGCTCTTCCTATAGAGGCTTTTAACTAGGGATTCAATTTATTAGATAAAGAGCTTTCAGTTTGTTTTATTTTGTCTTCTATCAACTTTGGTAAATGCTATTTTTCTAGCAAATTTTTCTTTTATTTAAATTTTCAAATTAAAAAGTTTAATAATATCAGTCTATACTTATGATCTGAAGAATCTATAGTGGTTCTTTTATTTTTATTCCTGAGATCAGGAATTTGTACTGTCTTTTATTTCTTGATAAATCTTGCCAGATATTCATCAATTATGCTATTCTTTCAAGTGACTGATTTGCGGTATGATTAATTCTCTCCATTTGTTTGCTTTCTATTTCATTGCTTTCTGTACTGCCTTTATTTCCTTCCTTCTATTTTATTTGGGTTTTTTTTTTCGGCTGCCCTTTTAATAACTTTTTGAGGCAATATTTAGATGATTGAATTTTCACCCTTTTTACTCTTCAAATATAATGCATTTAAAACTACAAATTTCATTCTAATTACCTGTTTAGCGGCCTCTTACAAGTCTTGACATATTTATTGATATATTTATTATTATACAATAAAAATGTTTTCTGTTACCCACTGAGAATTCTTAATATTTTTGTTAATTGCTGCCTCTAATTTCCCTAATCTCCAATACTGGGGGGACTTTTAAGTTAACTTTTTGCTGTTGCTTTCAAGATTAATTCTATGATTGGAAAACATACTCTGAATGATTTTCATTCTCTGAAAGATTTGGGGATTGGTTTTATGGCCAATATGTGGTCAGTTTTGATAAATAGTTTAAATACACATTTTCCTCTCCCCAAACTACCACATTTTTTTTATTGCTACCATGCCTTTGAATTCCATATTCATTTGAGGCCTCAGAACGCTACCCTTACATTTTCTAGAGTATACAATTTTTAGGTTGTCATCTATTTTTCTGCTCTTTAAAATTGTCATTCTATTGCAACTGGCATCTACTGTTTCTTATCAAAAACTATTTCTCATATTGTTTCCTCCTTGAAGGTAATGCATTTTATTCTCCTCTGGCTTCTTTTAACTTCTTACTTTGCCTTTCCCTTTCAGAAATTTTATTATGACGTGTCCAGGAATGGTTTGTTTGTCTTTATTCTACTTGGGGTTCATATTTCTTTGTGAATTTATGAGTTGATTTCTCTTCTCAGGTTTGGAAATATGGTTTTGCATTACCTTTTCAAATATTGCTTCTGTCATACTTTCTCTTTCCTGCCTTTCTAAGGCAGTTGAACATACATTAGACCTTTTCACATTTCTATTATATTTCTTACGCCCTTTTACAAATTCTCCAACCTTTTTGATCTTCATGTTTGAGTCTGGATATCTTCTACTATCCTGTCTTCAAGTTTACAAAACCACTCTTCTTCTGTGTCCAGTTCAAACCCACTTACTAGTTTTTAATTTTCATTACTGCATTTTGTGATTCTATAATTTCCATTTCACTCTTTTTCTGGACATCAGGCTTCCAGTGAAATATTTCATTTTGTCATTTATTTTCTTGAACATGTACAGTTGTTTTACAGTTTGTGTTTGATAACTTCAATGATTGGGTCATCTGGAAATTTTGTATCAGTTTTCTTTCTCTTGACCCTTTCGGGTGCCTATAATTTTTTTTTGACTGAATGACAGATATTGTACAAGAAAAACTGAGAAGGCTCTGGAGGATATATACTTCATCTTCTGGTAGGCAGCCTGAGTTGGAGCAGATCACCTTCATCTAATGAAAGAATGACTCAACCGAACTGAAGTTTTTTAAGTCACTTTCTACCTCTAGTTCTCCCCTGTTCCCAGGCTTAACTATTGTGCATCTTAACTGATTGTCTAGGCTCCTTTTTGGCAAGTCCTGAAAGCTAGTTCACACAACCTCAACACTAGAAGACTACTGAAAACTCAGCTCCTGTGCAGTGACTTCTGCTTGGTTTCCTTGTCTATCACTTTGCACAACATTAGAATTTGTCAAATGCCTCTAGCAGGAAAATAAAAGTATCTTGGACTCCTTTCTCTGTGCATTCTTTCTCTCAAGGATCACTGCTCCAGAACTGCCACTAAAAAAAAGAGAAAATTGTCAAATATTGATAATATTTAGAAATTCAGACTCTATGTTGGAAAATAGAAAGAGAGCTTTTAATTGCCTAACATACCAGAAGAACTTGAAAGTGCTTTTGCTTAAATGTTTTCTTTCTATAGAAATCTTTAAATGTTGTCACAAGAATACATATTTGCATTTATCAACAAATAGAGTTTAATATATAGTACTAAACTTAATTACATCTAGGATATACATAATCGATCATACTCCCTAATCAGACATAAATAGAAACCAAATGGTCAAGCAACCGCAAAGCTCAAAATGAAAAATACGAACACTGGGGACTTCCCTGGCAGTCCAGTGGTTCCCTGTTCAATCCCTGGTCGGGAAACTAAGATCCCACATGCTGCTCAGCTCAGAAAGAAAGAAAGAAAGAAAGAAAGAAAGAAAGAAAGAAAGAAAGAAAGAAAGAAAAATATGTACACTAAGAAAGAGTCACTGATAATAACTATAAATGGAATATAACCTTTAAAAGTTGTGAACCACCATACTGTACACTTGTAACGTATAATATTGTACGTCAATTATAATTCAATTAAAAAAAAAAAGAAAGTCACTGTACCTTGGCATACACAGCTGGTTCTGAGATTTTCAAAGTGGCTGATTTAGACTCACTGACAGATAGCATTTTTTTTGCTTCCTTTTAGTTTTTGTTTTTGTTTTTATTGAAGTATGGTTGATTTACAGTGCTGTGCCAGTCTCTGCTGTACAGCAAAGTGACTCAGTTATACCCATAGAGACATTCTTTTTTAATATTCTTTTCCATTATGATACATCCCAGGAGACTGGATACAGTTCCCTGTGCTACACAGACTCACAGACATAGAGATCAGACTTGTGGTTGCCAAGGGGTAGGGGGGAAGGGAGAGGGATGGGCTGGGAATTTGGGGTTGGTAGACCAAACTATTACATTTAGAATGGATCAACAACAAGGTCTTACTGTATAGCAGAGATAACATTTTTAAAGTTGGCTGTTTTTATTAGCTGAAGAGTAAAGTTGGCATCCTGTTGAGATGAGTTTCAGTGAGGTTTATGGTTGTTCTTTCCATTTCCGGGCTCTTGTCCTATGAGGTATTATCCATTTCAAAAAGTTGTGCTATTTCAGCAATTTCTTGTTTAACATTGACAGTTGCCATTTCACAAATATTAGAGAGATTGAAAAGGCCTATAAGATCATTAAATCCATCCCCCTGGCACTGTAGGCGAGGCAAGTGAAGCAAAACTATTTTTTTGTGTGTGGGTTATATTTGGTATGGTCCTTTCTAGTAAAAAATAATATTGAGTAAAATGGGTGAAGGTGCCTAGGTAAGTGAAAAGCTTCTGCAGGAATTTTCATTGTTTCTTCTCTTCCTTTTCAGTCTGAATATCATTAATTATTCAATGCCTATTTTATATCCCAAATGCATATTTTAAAACAATTTCTGAGATTTAACTTATACTTTTCATTTAAAACCCATTATCTAGTTAATTTCAACACTGACCAGGTAATCTGGGGCTGAGTGGAATCCCACAACCAGTAGTCTTGGAAATTTATTACCTCAATGTGTAAAGTGATGAAAAATACATAGACTGCATTACCTTTAATTTAATGATAATTTCACAAATGTCTGTATTTTTTCTGACATTTAAAGGTGGTAAAAGTGTTCTGGTTAATATTAAATAGCCAAATATTATTGAATTTAGTCAAATTTACTCTTTCATATTAATGTCCCAGGTGATAATATACTAAGGAAGCATCCATGTATAATTATTCAAATATCAGTGGTGTCTATTCATTATATTTAGTTAAAATTTAAGCATCTTACAAATATCTACTTAATCATAAGATATCAGTGAACCTACTTCTTGAGTACAAAAACATAGCTAAAATACTAAATATTATGTTTAAACACAATAAGGATTTCTTATAATTATGTAATCACCAAAATATTTTCTGATTTTTGCTTATTATTAAATACTCAATATTTAATTAATCACCAAAATTACTGTATAGTGTAAGCTTTGTAATACAAATATGGCCACATATAAATGAATAACAATATCCTTTAAGCAATATCAAAACATTGCCTTTTATGAATAAATTACAAGAAAAAAATAGCAAGAAAATATACATAGAGGGGTCTATATATGAACTATGATGGTGATTAATAGCAGCTAGTTCTAAAAGTTTTGCCATCTAAACTCAAACTAATGAATAAGACAATTCAAGCTATGTCTTTGGAGCCTTGCTACATCATTTATTTAATTTTTTATTGCATCGTTTAAAAAGCACAAAGAACCAAACATTTTATAACTATCCTTTAGCAGAGCTCAAAATGTTGCAGAATAAATTATGGATCCCACAGTCCCATGCCTGGTGGTACATATATTCCGAAATGTGGATGAATTGCTCGTACAAAATAATGCAGCATTATAGCTCCAGACACTCAGAAAACAGGTATTGCCGGCAATCTCAACTACCATGGAGGCCTTACCATAACATGTGAAGTTCAAAGTCAGGTATAGTTGTGGCTGCTCCCATTTCAGTACCAAATAATGAAATGCCACTTGCAAGATTCCACTCCTCTCACCCTGCTTTGAACATGTTACCCCGTGTGTTATTTGAATAATTTAACATATCTGCATTAGTAAAAGCAAAATTCTCCTGACAGAACATTTAAAGAATATACATACATGAAAAGTTTCCAATAGGTAGAGTCCTTCTGCTGTAAGAGTAATTATGTAAATCCACATGTGATATTATGTAATGTTGATATTAATATTTTATCTTCAGAGATTTTAATAAGATAGAGACTTTTTGGCAGGAGACAATGACAAATTAATAAGTGAGCAAAGCTCAGGTAAGCCAGTACTCTTGAAGGATAAATATAATAAATAAAACCTTTCCTAACTGAGAGTTGTACAAATATTTCACCATCTGTCCTTGTTGCACTGGATTCTATACTCCCCTTCCTAGGCCCTGGAGACCATGAGATGAGCTATATTCCTTCAGTTAGTCTCAGGAGCATGGACTTTTCTCATAATGTGAGCATCTTGCTACACTGAAGGTGACTGTACTTTAAATCTTCTATGTGATGCCCACTCCCCGTGCCCGCCAAAGTGTAGTCTGCTTCAGAAGAACAAACTTGCAGTGCTGGATTTATGGAGAAACCGCTTGTTGATTCCCAGTATGGTGATCTCCTAAAGAACGTCCCAGTGTAAATCCTCTCACACACCAGTGTCATCTTTACTACCCACTCTACGTTCTACATTTCACTTTCTATACTTCCACACTTTTTCTCTTCACTTCATCTTCTCTACCTCCTTATCCTCTATATAAGAAGCAGCCTTACTGTAATCATATACTAGAATCTTACATCTTTAGGAAATTTTAGATCATCTAATCCTATTCTGTCACCTAAGGAGGATCAAGGGGGATGAAAAACTCTTGATTTGCCCAAGCTGCATTTGTTTTAGTAAAGCCTTCACTAGATACAAAGTAGTTTTGACCCCCAGGTCACCGTTTGCTCTACGGCATGTGGTTCTTCATGAAGGGTCCTTCTCAAGGACTGGTGTGTCCCTTCCCAGCTTAAGAGTCAAGGGTCACTCTTGCTGTCCTAGAGATGGCATGCCCCTCTTGACCTACATGCTGCTCTCCAATTGGCTCCTACACTGTAATGCTGCAAGAAACTCTAGATGCCCTACTTCAGACGAATATAAAAAAAATAAGACGTATGTTAAATAAAATTGCAGAAATTCAGGATTACATTGTTACATTTGCTTTATGCATTTAGGAGACCACAACTTTGAACGTTAGAATGCTGGATTAGGAATCAAGAATCTAGTTTTGGGCTTGCTTCTAAGTACCTTTGCAAGTTTGGGTAAATTTCTTAATCCCTCTGTTTCTCATTTGCCTTATCGGGAACTTAAGAGGATTGCACTAGATGATTCTTAAGGTCCCTTCCAGCTAGAAAATTCTGCGATTCTTTATCATACAAAGTAAAGTGGAAAACTGAGATAACCACATAGCTGCATCAAAGGGTAAACAAGACTTAGTACTTTGCTTTCCTTGTCTGCATATTTCAGAGGAAAATTATTTTTTAATCCTAAATCACCAGTAAAATTGCTTCTGCTTTAACTTTACTCTGTGTGCCAATGCAGCCAGAACTCCATGCTTCGCTCATATATACTAAGTCTAGTGGACCGTGTGAAACAGAATGCTAGACTGAGCTGCGTGGAATTGGCATACACTGTACTTATATTAAAATGGATCCACATTCCCTGTGGCAGAATCAGAGAGGCAATGCACACAAATATAAGTAGGTGGAAAACTTCAGGGCTTGTTTATGTAACTACATTCTCGTATATATAGGAAGATGTTGCAATTAGGAAAACTTTGCTTGTCAAAACTGGTCACTTAAAATTTGTTCACACTTCCTTTTCCCTGTGATTTCTTTTTGTTTTTAGCAATGATTTTTAATCACCTCCTTCACCAAAAATAAGTTGAAGTGTCTCTTCAGTTCATTTGCACTTTTACTTTCCCAGCTTTTCCTGACAGCTTTTTCTTGGATGTAGCATTAAACAGTTCTGCTCTGCTTCCCCTGTATTAACCCTGGGGCTGAGTTTTGCCTCTGTGTGCGCATATACCAGCACATCGGCAGCACAGTCAGCTTTTCTAGTTGAGTCCTTTAAAGGAGATCTGTATGCCACTAAACAATAATGTGTCCACCATTTTCTGTATTTCAAAAATTTTCTTGAGAATACCCCATTTTTAAAACCTCCGCTAGTAAACCTCTCATTTCCCAGTGCGACTAAAATGGAAATAGGTTCCCACTTAAGGGTTTCCCTTTACTGCATCCCCCATCCTCAAGCCTAGTCTCTTTCATTTTCTGTTCAGTCCAGCAGTGGACACTATGTTCAAACTAGACATCAAGTAAATGCCTAACAAATGTGCAATTTCACTCTCTCGTCTCCTCTCCTTCCCCTTTGATGAGATAACCTAGTAAATCTGGATTGCTTCTTCTAATGCAGTTGTGCCCTATGCTGATGGTTTGGCAGATTTCCCCACAATATCCTCCAAATCCTTTTCTGGGTGTATGTTCTGCGTAATTGGCTCCTTGATCCCGTACTTATTAGTTTGTATCTTTATACCTGAACAGCGTTCGGCATCCTCTGCCTTAATCACCCTCAATTCAAATCCTTCTCAATCTGATAATATTGCACCTTATTATTCACTAAGACTTCAACGTTAGTATCACCAGCAAATTCGATGATCTTTTCTCCTCTGCACATGTCCCCAGATGTGTAGGTCTGATTCCCAGAGCTCTGGAAAACATGCTATTTCTAACCCCCTTCGAAGCCGAGTTTGCCATCTATGGCCGTCTTTTGTCTACTACTCTTAAATTAGTTTTCAGCTACGACATCCTATTGTACCTCCTGTTCCCTGGGTCTGCTTTAGATATAAATCTTCAACGTCAAACCTTGTCAAATGCTTTTTTGCAAACAATTTTTTTTCTTACCTATTGAGGCAGTGCTGTCCCAGAGAGAATATGAGAGAAATACGGCCACCCGTGCATGAGCCCACCTTGACTATCTCAAAGCGATCTGGCTAAGATTCTCTATTTACATTCAGAGAAATTCAAGCACTCTATTAAAGTAGATGAACAGGTAAAGCAAAAGCAATAAGAATTTCTTGCTTTATTTTCCTACATATTTCAGGACAGAGCTCCAGAGCCCAGTTTTTCCATGCCTCTTCCGGAAAGCACTATGTGTTGGTAACAGGGGCTGTCACATAGGGCTCAGGTTTGGGGCAGAGGGCAGATATGTGCACTGGATTTCACACACATTCTGGGTGTGGCCTGGCAAGGCAGCCCAGGCAGGCTAAAGCTACAATGACACTGGCAATTCCCAAGGTGAATCTGTCAAGCATCTACTATATGCCAGGCCCTGTTCTCAGCGCTTTACATTCTTTTAACCTAAGTTCGTTATTTTGACATAGGTATGAACTGTCAGAAAAGTTGTTGAAATGGTACAGAGAATTCCTGTGTACCTTTGACCCAGCTTTGCCTTAGTGTTAGCATCTTACATAATCATAGGTCGATCAACAAGACTTAGAAATTGACATGGTGTAGTACTACTAATGAAACTACAGACTAGTAAAATTTTTACAAGTTTTTCCTCCATCATCCTTTTTGCACTAAATTGTTGTGTCTCTTTAACCTTCTTCAATCTGTGACAATTCCTTGTCTCTCCTTGTCTGGTCTGTGACAGCTTTTCTTGTCTGTCATGAATTGACAATTTGGAAGGGTACCGGTCAGGTATTTTGCAGAATGCCCTCCAGGTGGATTTATTTTCCTGAAATTTTCTCGTGATTACTTTAAGATTACTTATTTTGGGCAATTTTACCACAGAAATGTGACCTTCTCAGTGAATCATATCAGGGTACAATGTTCACCTTGACTATTTGATAAGATGGTGTCTATCAGATGTCTCCATGGTAATGTTAATTCTTTTTGTAATTAATAAATATTTGGTGGGAGATACTTTGAGACTGCATGAACACCATATTTCTCCTCAAACTTCTGCCCAGGAATTTTAGCATCCATCGGTGTAGCTAACGGGGACAATTATTACTCTACTGGCTGTCTATTGGTGATTTTCAACTTCCCTCATTTCTTCCACATTTATTAATTGGAATTCTTCTGTAAGAAAGAGCTTTCCTTTTCCCCCTATTTATTTGTTTATTTCATTATATAGCTATATCAGTATGAACCCATGGATATTTATTTCATTTTAAGGATGATGTATAAGAGGGCCTTCAAAAATTTACCAGTATAGGGGCTTCTCTGGTGGCGCAGTGGTTGAGAGTCCGCCTGCCGATGCAGGGGACGCGGGTTAGTGCCCCGGTCTGCAAAGATCCCGCATGACGTGGAGCGGCTGGGCCCATGAGCCATGGCCGCTGAGCCTGCGCGTCTGGAGCCTGTGCTCCGCAGCGGGAGAGGCCACAACAGTGAGAGGCCCGCGTACCACACAAAAAAAAATTTACCAGTATAAAAATATATTGTTAACTATGTGTGAAAACATTGGTAATGTCTACATAGAGAAAATAAGTCTAGGAAAAAAATATGGTTACACAGGTATTCAGCATGAATAGACTTGTCTGATGGATAAAATTGTTTACCTGGAATGGCCCAATGACCACCAGATTTGCCTCATTGGATTTAAAATAAAAGAGCATCATCACTCCTGCATCTCGCCTCATGAAATATAGGCTTGGAGAGAGGTAAACAGAGGTGCATAGATCCAGTATCAGAAATGATTGAGCAGTTGGTAAATCTAATAATTCAAGAACAGAGCAGGTAGCAGGGTGTGATAATGGAAAGAAATGCAAAATTGCCTACAAGCTGTCTATGGAGGAAGTCCAGTCAGGGAAGTGAAATGTACTGGCATACAGCAGAGGAAATTGAAACTGATAGGAGGGATGATGAAATAACCCTGCCAAATGTGCCCTGCTCACCCAAGGCTGTTATTAATAAGTTGCTGACACAGTCCCAGAACTTATTCATGATGCACCAGGCCTTGGTAATCAAGAAAACTGAATCCCAGGAGTATAGGACTGAGGGTACTGATATAATCCCTGTCATACCTAGCTCAGAACTGGCCTAGGCCTGGGCCTGTGGGCATATCTGCCAACACGCCGAGTTTCAAGGAGTAGAAGACAAAGGGCAGAAGCAATGAAATAGACAGCAATGACGCCCCTATCAAGCAGGTAATCAAAGTTTTATAGCAATACTTCTGTTGAAAGTATCTATTCTTCCGTTGTTCTATATCTCCCTTTATTTCCTCAGTAAATATTTAGGGAGTGCATACTATATTCCAAGCATCGTGCTAAGCTCTGAGAGCTCAAAGGTAAACAAGAGATGACCCCTGCTCTCAAGAGGTATTTATAATCTTCAGCTTCCCTCTAAGCCCCTGTTTGAGAATTGCTTCCTCCAATATACTTATTCATCAATTAAACTGCGTGTGTGTTGTGCGTGTGTGCATGCGTGCTCACGTGTATGATAAAGATCTACAATGACCCCTGCAGATGCTACCTTATGGTGACATACAGGTGAAAGTCTCTGCACTTGCTCTAAAGGAGCTCATAAGTGGACCTGATAAACAAACACAATTGTGATATGACATGATAAGTGGTACGCTGGAAATGTACACAAGATCTGTAAGAACAGATGGAAGAGGCACCTGACTTAGAGCAGAAGCACTGAAGTTTTCTTAACGGCAAAGACACTGGCCTGAGTCATGAAGGAAAAGTTGAAGGTTTTCAAGATAAGTAGGTGTAGAAAGGATGGAAATTCTGGATGCAAGAGGCACCCAAGCTCATTAGTTATAGAAACGCAAGTCACAGAGGGAGGCTGGTTACAGAGTTCCAGGAGAGAAGAGGTAAAATATCAGAGCACAGAAGCAGGTGGGAACCAGATAATGAAACACCTTGGAAAATATTCTAAGAGTTTAAATTCTATTTTCAAGGCCACAAGAAGCTATTTAAGCGAAAAAGGTGACTCAATCAGGTTTAGATTTTTGAACGATCATTTTGGAGGCAGTGTAAAAAATAGATTTGAGCGATGTAAGACAATAGACAAGGTGGCAATAAAGGATTGCATTAAAGTAAATCAGGTGAGGCTTCTGGGTATGTACTCAAAGGAAATGAAAATAGGATCATCATAGAGATACCTGTACTCCCATGTTCATTGCCTCATTATTCACAATGGCCAAGATGTGGGAACAACCTACGTGTCTATCAACAGATATCAATGGGTGAAGGGATAAAGAAGTTGTGATATATAGACAATGGAATATTAGTCAATCATGAGAAAGAAGGAAATCTTGCCATTGGCAACAATATGGATGGACCTTGAGGGCATTAAAGTAAGTGAAATAAGCCAGGCAGAGAAAGACAAATACCACATGGTACCACTTATATGTGGAATCTAAATAAAAAGTGAGGGGCTTCCCTGGTGGTTCAGTGGTTGAGAGTCCGCCTGCCGATGCAGGGGACATGGGTTCGTGCCCCGGTCCGGGAAGATCCCACATGCCGCGGGGCGGCTGAGCCCGTGAGCCATGGCCGCTGAGCCTGCGCGTCCGGAGCCTGTGCTCCGCAACGGGAGAGGCCACAGCAGTGAGAGGCCCGCGTACCGCAAAAAAAAAAAAAAAAAAAGTCAAACTCATAGGAACAGAGTAAAAAAGTGGTTACTAGCTGGGGTGGTGGAAATAGGGAGAGGTTGGAAAAGGGTACAAACTTTCACGTAAAGATGAATAAGTTCTCAGGATCTAATGTATAATATGGTGACTAGAGTTGATAACACTGAATTGTGTAAGTGAAATTTGCTAAGAAAGTAGAACTTAAATATTCTCACCAAAAAATTTAAAAAGTTAAATATGTGAGGTGATGGATGTGTTAATTAGCTACATGGGAGGAATCCTTTCACCATGTGTACATTTAGCAAATTATGATAGACACTTTAAAGATCTTACAATTTTGTCAATTATACCTCATAGCTGAGAAATAAATAAGTAAATAAATTACATGTAGTAGTCATGTACTGATAGGAAACATGAATAGCAAATAAATCATATTTTTAAATAAAAAATAAATCAGGCAAACAATGACTAAACAAAAAAATAAAGGAAGAGTGTGGGCATCCATGATCTTAGAAAAGATGGTGTGGATCCCATAATTATTAGGAAGTCAAGATATGATAGTTGATTGAATGTGCGGTTAAGGATAGTTTATGACTCTAGAAACAGGTGCTTTTCTCAGAGAGAAGCAATACCACTGGTGTAGCATATTTAAGCAAGAAATCAATTTTCACATGTCAAATTAGAGGTGTCTGTAAAAAAAGAAAAAAAGAAAGAATGAAAAGAAAAAGGAGTTCTGGAAATACCCAGATAGAAGCCATGGTTCTAGGACTCGGGAGAAACCTGAGCCTGATGTGATTTTGGTTCTTCAATAAGTAGTCATTTGTCATTTACTCTGTTAGACTAAGGGCTGGAAATGCTGCTGAATGAGACGGACCTAATCCCTGCCCTCAAGGAACTTACATGGTACACATTACAGTCACATTACAGTCATGAAATGTAGCTGATAGCAGAGCCAGAAAAGTGGGTAAGACCACCGAGGGGCAGTGCAGGGTTTTTTCTCAACGCTTTGTTATCCTTTAGACAAGTTTTTCTCAGATGTGCATGTACATCTGAATCACCTGGGGACTCTAAAGATGAAGTTTCTGATGCCATAATAAGTCTGGGATGGAGCCTGAGGGTCTGCATTTCTGACAAACTGTCACGTGACACGAGGAGGCTGCTGGTCTGTGAATAGTACGTCTCCTCCCTCGGGTCAGAATAGCTAAGAGTCATCATCAGAGTGAAACTTGTCGGAGAAGTCAAGTAAGGGAGGGGCTGACCCCTGAGAAAGAAGGACAGAACAGGTGGTAGCAGAATGGAAACCAGTTTTTCACTGAAGATGACCAGTGAGGACTGGTCACCCTCATCCAGCAGCTATTACTAAACTTCTATGAATCTGCTCCGGTCCAAGTACATTGGATACAGGCTCCTATAATGAATTGGGATGAATTCCAACAATACGCTCACTTGTCTGATTTGTTATAAATGTAATACAGGAAGCCTAGGAGAGGCGTCTGTAAGCCTGCTCTCCATGGTGGAAAGCACTGGAAATAGAGTCAGAGCTTCCTTAGGGACTCAGGCCTGTGGCAGAGCCACGTTCCTGGCATGGTGTTCATTCCCCTTCTCAGGGGCCCTGTTCCCTATTCTGGGCTTTCTTCCTCACAGGGCACTGCAGAGACCACCTTGCCTGGAGGGCACTAAGGTGTCTCATGCAGGGCCTGGGAGAGGACATTTGGTACTTCTCTTTATTTTGTTCATTCTTTCCTTTTGGGGGGCAAAGGTTTTTCTCCGTGTGAGAAGATGATTCCCTGACGCTCTGGGCCTATGGAAGCCGTGTGCTCACTGCCCCTGAAATAGGGAGCGACTCACCGGCAGTGTTGGCATCACCATGAACTTGTCGGAAATAGGATTTCGGGACCCCTACCCTGACCCTTGAATCAGAATTTCCAGAGATGGGGCTTAGGAAAATGGCTCTTAGCAGGTTCTTCGTGTACGTCCAAGGCCAGGAACCCCTGTTCTACAGGATCCCAGCCCAACTGGCTTACCTGACTCCAGGATTTGTGGGCTATGGAAGTACTATCTTCTTCTCAACCAGGATAAAGGTCTGAGACCCAAAGCAGGCCTGTGAAATAGACCTCACGGCATTCTTCCCAGCCCTCATGTCCTGTGACAGAGGGTAAAGGAGACCGGAACTTCCCAAATTCCATCACCAAGGTAAATGTTATTAAACGAAACTACTTTCAGGGGACCTGACAATCACAGTTTACTCACTCATTGGTAACAAAGATTCATCTTCATATGTGTGAGATTTAATCGGAGGTCTCAGAGAGACAAAGTAACTGCTAAGTGGCTGACCTGGGGTCCGAACCAAGGCTCTGGCTCCAATTCCTTTTCATGCTACTTAGAAAAGGTTCTTGACAATAGCTTCCAAAGTTGAATTCTTCCTCTTTTTTTTCTAAAAACATCTCATAAAATCAGTACATTTTGTGAACCAGACTACATCTGGTGGGTTTTGGGGGCTTTTGGGGGGTTTTTTGCTTGTTTTGTTTTGTTTGTTTGTTTTTGAGAGCCTGCACGATTGGGGCTGTCTTTAGAAAAATCTCTTAGTTTTCTAGAAATTACCCTGTACACATTGCCTTTTTCCTCCCAATTAGGAAAAGACCTGCCCATGGCTGAGTACCAAAAACCAGCAATATATGTCAGAGAAATGAAATGCTATTGTTCTCCCTTTGCAGTTGCAGTATTGCATAATAAGCACAGACACAATGGAGAATTCTGCAGAAATTCCTTGGGAATTCCAGCACAGAGATAGGCCAACATCATTAGACAGCATTACAACTATTATCCTGAACTACCTTTAAAATATTCTTTGCTCCCCGTGGCTGTGATGACCAAAAATCTGTTTTAACCAAGCCACCAAAACTTCTAGTGCTTAATAGGCAAAGTACACGTGGAAAGAAGCTATAAAACTCTTGTGTCAATGATTTTCTCTCTTTTTCTCTCTCTTTCTCTCTCTCTCTCTCTCTCACATTCAAACACACACACAGAGACATTACTAAAAGGAAAAATTACCTATTACTTTCTCCTCACAAGTCTAAATTCAATTCCAAGCAGTCTTGAGCAAATGGAAAGGGGTGGAAAAACCTTCCTCAGAGATCTGTGAAAGCTTGCAAAATTCCTGGTGATTGACGCCATTGCTTTTAGGGCTAATGCATTCTCAATTTTGCAAGCCTATGGCAGCACAGAACACCGTGTTGGTCTGGATATCTGGCAAAACTTGTTTTTTATTGAAATAGAATATTGATATCTTTCAAGACTTTCTATCACAGATACTGAATGCATAAAATCACATTTTACATTGTTATCAGGTTTCTAGAAGAAGTGACAATCTTTACATAATAAAATAACTATAATGCTTCATACTGAAAATTATAACTGTGTTTTATTAACCAATTTATATACAACCTTGACAATTAAAACAGCTAACAGGGCTTCCCTGGTGGCGCAGTGGTTGAGAGTCCGCCTGCCGATGCAGGGGACACGGGTTCGTGCCCCGGTCCGGGAAGATCCCACATGCCGCGGAGCGGCTGGGCCCGTGAGCCATGGCCGCTGAGCCTGTGTGTCCGGAGCCTGTGCTCCGCAACGGGAGAGGCCACAACAGTGAGAGGCCCGCATACCGCAAAAAAAATAAATAAATAAAAATAAAAAATAAAATAAAACAGCTAACATTTATATATCTCTACTTTTAAAAATATTTGTATGTATAATATATATATTTATACATATTTCATTTTGAACCTCACAAGTTATTTTGGATAGTCATATTATCATATTATCATGTGGTCATATTATCAGCACTTTGCATATGAGTAAACTAAAGCAAAAAAGCATCAGGTGAAGTTTCTGAGTTTGGAAAAGAAGTTAATTCCACAACCAGGAATATAACCCAAATTGCCTGGCTCCCATTTTCAACGTCATTATCCAAACAAATTAAATGAAGAATTTTGGTATATATACTGCTGTACATACCACCCAGAATTATTGCTGCTTGTAACTTTGATAGTTCCAGATAATCCTTAATTCTTGAAGTCAGTTACATCCTGTATTGGTAGTCCAAAAATCAAATTCAAAAATTCAGACAAATACAATACACATATGAAGAAAAAGAGGAAGAAGAAGAAGACGGGGTCGGGGGGAGGAGATGAGTCATCCTAAGGGTGTTGTGTCTGAATATTATACTCAAACTAGACTGTAAGAACTAAAACTGAGAAATCACCTCCCAAGTACAAAGCAGTCATTCAATTGAACTCAGATTACAAGTATGATCTGTCAACCACTGCTAGATACCCAAAGTGAAATAGTTCCAGGCTGCAAGGAGCTCATAGCATTAAATTCATATTAGATACAAATGGAAGTATGAATATAAAATATACATATTTTCAACAAGCTATAATCGATATTATATGATGACAGTTTGTTTTGTGGTAGTTATCAGTTCCTATTGATAGTTACTAGATTATTGTCGTGTACTCCTAATGCGTTGTTAGTTTCTTGAATGTTTCATTTGAAACAGACAAGTTATTAATGAGATACTGCCAAATAGAACATTTTGTAGATAAATCAAATAGATACATTTAATATGAAAGATTTAAATTATATAAAAAGTATATTTGAGCATTCTAATTCTTTCGGGAATGAAAAGATTAAATAACGAAAACCATAAGAAAAAAATAAGAGGCTTTACATGACATTCTCTCATGCCCGATACTCTGCAGTGCTTTTTATGGGAAATTACAGCTGCCAGAGTTAATTTAATTTGATGTAATTTAATTGTTGAATTTGTATTTTGTACACATCATTGGAGGCCCTAAAGCAATAATATCTTTTTCTTTAAATAAATAATTTTCTCTCACAGTTTAAAGAAATGATTGGCTTAGAAGACATTATTATACTGTAGAGAATATGCAAAGTACCATACAGAAAGATTTTTCTGACACCAATCCACCAATGAAAGTACTGAGAGGATCAAGACATCTATTTCTCTCCTTTTACAAAAATGTAATTTAGTCTTAAATTCTCACCAAACACCACTGCCATGGTTACAGGGCTTGGAATAGATACTCTATCTCCCTCACAACTAGCCTCCCTCACCCAGAATTCCCAATATGCAGTGCCTGCTCCACCATCTTGCTTTGACTCTATGAATGTAAGTGTAGTGACACTTCCGTAGATGCGTGTCTCACATCTAATGTATTCATTCTATAAATTGTCATTAATGTCAATAAAAGCACAATAGTTTCTAATTCAAACAGGTTCATGGATGTACTCAAGGATACTGAAATTTAATAAACATAAAAATAAAGAATGAAAAACATTACCCTATATCCAGCTTGAGTTATGAGTGATCGGGTATTTGACTCTTCTGGATGTCATCTAATGTTGTCACATTTTCTCTCCTCCTGCCTCCCCAGATGCCCTCATCCTAGTCTGAATCTCTAGGGTTCCAGAGAAGAAAGGATACAAATGCCCTTGAAAATTCTCACGTTTCTTCCTTTTCAAAGGCAGAAGAATGTATCTAAAAGCAAATGAGATGAACTGTAGGATATACATAAATATTTTTTTTAATATGTTCAACCTATGTATTTTCAGGTGTCTACCATATTGGGGGAATTATATATTATTTAATCATCATTACACACTAGTGTAGGCAACATTATTATCTACATTTTACTGATGGGGAAACCAAGGCAATTGAGGTCAATGACTTGCCCAAAGTCACACAGCAAGTGAAGGCACAGTTAGAATTTGTTCCTTGGTTATGATCAACGCTGAGCTGGTTTTCAGTGAGATGTTTAACTGCCATACCTTGTTCTTGGTTCTGACATCTACACAGACATTCATTGAGATATCCATGACCACACTTGATTGTTATATACAAATCATGCTGAGTTTTGCTCTCATGTTTCCTCTCATGACAGTGAGATTGCTTTGATATCCAGCCTCTCACACGGAGCCAAATGCTCTGCCCTTCTCAGGAACAGAAGGAAAGTGTAGGTTCTCTCCTCTATTTCTGTCACCGAAGAGACTCAGTGAAAGTTCCTCAGGCCTGCCTGACACAGCACCGCACACCCATTTTTACCTCTTCCATGTCATTATCATTGTAGGAGAGAATCCCCAGAAGTTCTTGAAATAAATTTGATTGTTCAGGAGTAGAACAGACTTGGCCTATTTGACTCCTAGATAGTCACAGTTAGTGGGAGCTCTACTGACAGTTTCCTCCTGAAGCTAAATAGTGGAGTGAGTCAGTGAGGTCCTTTCTCAAAGAACTTCACAGGCCACCATCACTCACAGTGCTGCAGGAGCTGGCATACGTCAACTTGTGAGGCCAGTTTTTAGTAGCCCCTCCCAACTCCACACTGAGTAATGGCACATTGGTAGCTTGAAATTAGCCATGGTAAGAATATTTATAGCACAGACCTTAAAGAAAAACATTACAAATTACAACTCCCCCCCCCCGGCAAAAGCTGATTATTAAACATTTATCAGCATTACTTAAGCTTCTCTTTGAATTCTTTTTGCTTTCCCCAGCCCAGAAAGTTTATTTTTTCCTTCTCTTTTTCTGTGGGTAAGGGTGAACAAAACTAGATCCACATTCTTTCAAATCTTTTAGTTTTATACTTGCTCTAATCCCTCTTGAACTATTGGAGACCTTATATCTAGTTGTCATAATGAGGGAGGGTAAAAGAAAGTAGGGAAAATTTGGCTTATAGTTCACAAAATATATTCACAGAAATAATGTGATGCAATTGCACATGGAACACTTCCCAACACTTTCCAGAGGGAAAAAATCAACATCGATTCGACACAATGTTTTCCAGAGAAGGGAACCCTTTCCAACTCATTTTATGAAGTTAGTTACAAAACCAAAGAATGTACAAAAAAAGAAAATCATAGACCAATACGCCTCATTGAATACTGACATCAAAATCTTTAACAAAATATTAGCAAATATAAATCATCGATAGACAAAAAGAATCATACACCATGACCAAATGGGGTTTATTCCAAGGATACAAGTTTGATTTAATATTTGAATATCAATCAATGTAGTCTACCATTTTAACAGGCTAAAGAAGAAAAATAATATGATCAGAGAAATTGATGAAGAAAAGGTGATTCACAAAACACAATACCCATTCATGATAAAAACTCTTAAAAATAGGAATAAAGGGAAACTTCCTCAACTTGAAAAGGACATCTTTAAAAAAAAAAAAAAAAACTCTACAGCTAACATTACACTTAATGGTGAAATATTCAATGCTTTCCACTAAGGCCAGAAACGAGGCAAGGATGTCTGCCCTTATCACTCTTTTCTAACATAGTGCTATAAGTTTCAGCCCGAACAATCAGGCAAGAAAAGGAAGTAAAGACGTACAGATTTAAAAGGATGAAAGAAAACTGCCCCTATTTGCGGATGACATGATTGTCTCTGTAAAAAATGCAAAGAAATCTTTAAAACCTCCTAGAACTGATAAGTAGGTTTAGCAAGTTCAAAGAACACGCCCTAAAACACACAATCCAATTGTATTTCTATATAGCAATGAATGTGTGGATACCAAAATTTAAAATATTTACAATCACTAAATAAATAAATAAAGGAAATAGGTGTAAATGTAACAACATATGCATAGGATTTGTATGCTGAAAACTATACAACACTGATGAAAGGAATTTTTCAAAGATCTAAATAAATGGAAAGGATGATGATGATCATGGAATGGAAGACCCAACATAGTAAATATGTCAGTACTACCTAAACTGATAGATGTAACTCAATTCTTATTAAAATCCCAGAAAGATTTTGGTAGATGCAAAGTTTTCCTAAAATTCATATGGAAAGGTCAAGTAACTAGAAGAGCAAAAAAAAATTTTAAAGAAGAAAAAAGTAGAAACAATCAGTCTACTTGATTTCAAGACTTGTTATTTAACTACAGTAATCAGAACTGTATGGTATTGGCAAAGGGATAGAGATACAGAACTCAGAAATAGACCCATGCAAATAGGCTCAATTGAGTTTAGAAAAAGGGGCAAAAGCAATTCATTGGTTGAAAAATAGCCTTTTCGGGCTTCCCTGGCGGCGCAGTGGTTGAGTGTCCGCCTGCCGATGCAGGGTACACGGGTTCGTGCCCCGGTCCGGGAAGATCCCACATGCCGCGGAGCGGCTGAGCCCGTGAGCCATGGTCGCTGAGCCTGCGCGTCCGGAGCCCGTGCTCCGCAACGGGAGAGTCCACAACAGTGAGAGGCCCGCGTACCGAAAAAAAAAAAAGACAGTGGACTTTGTTCAGCACCAGACCCAGGCTCTTGAATGTTTCCCTTTCCTCAAATCATCCATAACCTTTATCTATCCAAAACCAAAGCCAAACAAACAAATAATAAACATAGGGAGAGAACTTTGGAACTTTTCCAATTTTACCTAAGGGTCATACTATTAAAAGTGAAGGTTTCTTCTTATTAAAAAAGAAAAAAAAAAACCCTATATTCTCTTCTTCATTAACCTTGAGTGGAAAAAAAAAGAAAAACCCTATATTCTCTCTCTCATTAACCTTGAGTGATGGACCCAGATATTTTCTATACTGACACCCTGATGCACATGGAATCCACTAGGATTCTGAGGGGAGGCATAACCAGCCTGATTCTATTGGCCTCACTGAAGACAGTAGCACCTGTGCTCTGGTGTCAGCCCATACCAACAAGGGTTCCCACTAGAGAGATCTAAACGAATAATGTCCTTAGCTTCTGGAAGTTTCTGTGACGGCCTGTGTTTCCTCAAAGAGAATTGCTGCACACACTACACATCGCGGCTGCACTGCAAACAGCTCCTCGGAAAGAAGCGGAGCACCGAGCCCTCTGACCGCACGGTGGCTGATCTCAGAGGAAGAAGTGGTTTCCTCCACTCAGCCGGCTCCACCTCGTCACCTCTGAGGCCACCTTCCCTTCCCCAACTGGTTCTGACTCCGCTCTCTGCGCATGTTCTATTTCCTAGAATAACAGCAAACTTATCACTGAATTTACTCTTCGGTAAGAAGCAACTGTAAAACCAACTCATGTGGTTCAGACAAAGCCTGGGGGAAATGGTGGTGCTTCTTTCAACAGCACGTCTCTGGGCAGAGGAGGACAAAGGATGGAAAACGAACAGACACGCCAACCGGCAGTGTCCTGGCTTGTTTCTGTTTCTGCTGAAATCATAGGCACTTTTTAATGAGTAAGTTCAATGATCGTCCTGGCCTTTCTTCCATCCCCTCCCTCTAGGCTTTTCCTATTGTCTTTAACTGCACAGAATTCCACTTTCTAATTTTTTTGTGTACATTTTATAAAAATCTCAAATAAGATGGTTTGAGGTTTTTTTTTTTTACTTTAAAATGTCTTCCCTTTTTAAGCTGAAGACTCTTCGTCTCGAAAGATCATAAAATATTCAACGTTTTCCCTAATCTAAAAAGGGAATGAGATGACGCAGTATTTCAATGACCTGGTCAACGCTGGCCGTCTTCACGAGAGGACAAGATGCTAGGAGAGCAACACGCAGAAATCGTTTAAGAAGAACGGTTGCTCTTCAAAAATGTCAGCTAAGCTACAATTTCTCTGTTCATTAAAATTAACATAGGGTGCTCTTTCAGAAAAAAAAAAGTCAAAATACTCACAGTCTCCCTGGTTGTTCTACATCTGTGTTTAGAGCCAGCCAAAGTTTTAGCCACAGTTCTAACACCCCTCTCTTACTGGTCCCTTGGCACCTACATTGTGCATTCCCATTTTATTCCAGCTCTGCCGTCACACCCAAGAGGTGACTCATTTTGGTGGGAAGCAGACAAGAAGATGCCCAAGGTTTGACAATGTTCAAATCAGAGTGTTAAGTGAATGCAGAAGATTATACTTAAAATACCTGTCACAACTCAGGTGGCATCTATTTCAAGAGCACAAATAATCCAGTATTTTGTCATCTTGTCATTCACGGCTCTTTGAGAGAAAACAGAAAGCAGAACAAGCTACTAGTGAAACTAAATAAACAAATTTTGGTTCAGGCAGGGGGGACAGACCAAGCTATTTTAAAACCTTAAAATATAATCACCTTACTTGCTTGTGTGAAGTGCACATATTTTGACAAAGTTTTAAAGCCTGCATTTTTCTGAATTAACATGGTTGTCCAAATATCGGCTGATTTCAAGTGATAATGATAGCAGTGAGAATGAAGATGGCATAACTGCTCTGCTATATATAAGCTATATGTAAAAAATTACACATTTACACACACATACATGATATATATATAAACTTTATAAGTGATCAGACAGGACTTCTTAATTTGTATCATTAAAACAACCATATGCTTTATACTAGAGACCATTTCATGCCTTTGGAGAATTTAAAATAGATAAAAAACCATAAATAGTACATCTTGCCTCTTTTGTATTTCATTTTCTATTTGTACAAACACAAAATAGAAATGTATATCTTAAAGGTTGCCATGCAAGTTGCTGGGATGTCTGATTCTCTATAATTTTATCACCCCCATACTCATATCAATATTTAGAAATTTGATTTACCATATGTGGTGATAACAACGATTACAAACTCCCAATATTTCACAAACCATGATATAAATTGACTTTACTTCACACTCCTGGATGCCATTAGGCTCCTCCCCTACCAGGGAAATGGTTTCCATGGTAACTGAAAGGGGAAAAGCACAGGGAAGGAAAAAAAAAAAAAGAGGTACAGAAAGCTTAATGAAATGAGGTATCTATGGAATAAACAAAATATGGGCAAGTGTTGGATGTCAGAACACTCTTAGGACTTCTAGATACAAATACGTCCAGAGATGCTAAGGCCATATCATCTGACAGATCAGATGAGAAGGAAAAGACTGTGCCTAGGATTGGACTTGTTAAAATGGCCAACCACCAGCAGGGCTGCCTGCTAGTTCCCAGTGTAGATGTCTCCCAGTAAATGAAGCCTGCTGAATCTTTCTATCACCACCAACTCTGCAGAACCCACATGGGCATGGCTGGACCAATTCAGAGCGCAGCCAAGAGTGAGATGGAAGCAGAGCTGTTCACAGGAGCCCTGAATCACCCTCCGCAAAGCAGCTGCAGACCTGTCTCAGCCACACAGAGAATTTAGTGGGTGTCAGGCACTAAAATACATCCTGACCAGTTCAGGCGCTTCGGAAGTTCTCTAGAATGAAACGTTAGGTGGCCTCTGCTTTTATCTTTTTCTCTATGTTGCTGCAGTAAAATATGCAGCAAATGTCATTTAATTTTATTAGATTCTGCATATATGTGGCTTTTAGAATGAACTCAGGGGAACACACATTACTTATAAACATATACTTTTTAATTAATTTTTCTTTGTAATTTGAAGTAGGTAACCAATGCATTCATGAAACGATATGTACTCCCTCTGGGGGGCAACTTTAATACCTGCAATTCCTTAGCTTGTTAATCAAAGACTTTTTAGCCTTGTAGATCATTTATATCAGCTTAATGTTCAGAAGGTTGAAATTGCAGCTATATAAAAAAAAGTCCTTACCTCTTACAAAATCAGAAAGATAAAAACCTCATGGAAATTCTACAGGAATGGGAAATGGAGGAAAGAGTCTTTCAGAGCTGCTTTCCTTGAAAATATTTTGTAGCTTTACAGGGGGAAAAAATAGCTTTTTCCCCCAGAAGACACAAAGACATTGCTTGGCTGAAAATGCAGCAACAGTCAGGAATCTCCATCTTGGAAGCTGCCTATTTCCAGTAGTTTTGTATTTTGAATGAATGCCTTTTTTTGCTCCTTATGAAAATAATATTGGCAAAAAAAAAAATAACATGGAAGAATTTGATTTTGTGAGGGTTCAATTCAGCTTTAAGTTCAGGTTTGCTAGTCTCAGACTCCATTTGTTTTTCTCCTGTTATGTTTATGTGTCACCCCGTCATTAAGCTCAGTTTCCTCCTGCACATAGTCAGACAAGAAGAACGGTTTCACCTGCACCCAGGGCAATGGCTTTACACGCAGAACTGTGGTGGGAGGCGCCCTAACTCAGAGAAGGGAAGAGGATGGGAACACATTCTCCGCATCTGTGATCCTTGCCCATGGTGAGGCACTGCTCCTTCACACGTGTGCATGCTTGTGTGAACATCTGCACATGTACAGATACCTTCACTTGGACGTGGACACACACACACACATGCACACACATTTTTCCTTGTAGATACACAGCTACATTTTAACTGTAGTGGCAGTTCTACCATGGGGCCAAGGAGAGAACGGTGGACCCTTAGAGATGGAAAGAAGGTTTGAGAACGCCCCATCTAATCACTCGTTCATAGAGTGGGGGAATCAGACGTGGCCTTATTTTCACAGCCTGGTTGTGCTGCTGACTCATATTGAACTTAGAGTTGCCTTAACGCTCCTAGATCTTTCTACCGCCTGAAGTCTGTCCTACCCATTCTGCACTTTGTCTGCACCCATTCAGCTGACTTTCTGAAGCTGATGGCAGATCATTACGTTGATCGCTGTTAAAATTTATCTCACAGGCTAAGTCTCCCTTTTAGCCTGTTCATATCGTTCTCAACCCTCATTCCATTATTTTAGTATTAGCTGTTACTCTTGGATTTTGAGTCAGTCACAAAGTTGGACAGGATGTGATTCATGACTCAATCTAAGTCCTCATTCCAACTTGATGCAGGTGCAGATGAAGAAAGGCTGTCTGGGCTGCTACTAGAGACTTCTCTTGGAGTAACAAGAATATATATTCTCTGAAAGTTAATCAGCTGTGAGTATACCTCACTGGGCTATCGGGCCACATTTCTAAACTTTATCCATTAAGGGAAACTAGGAAAGAGTTTTGTGAATACTTCTGGAAATTACGAAGACTTCTGTTTCTCCTTGACCATTTTATGTGTATATCAAAAGAAAGGGGATGTGAGTAGTCTGATGTGACTGGGATCCCTTGTGTTGCTTCCAATTGTCTTTCCTTCTGTTTACTCCTTTACTGGGCATTTCTTCTTACTGCCTTCTTTCCGTGATACAATAATATTCCTTCATAAGAATTGTTTTAATAGTTTTATCTGAGTATTTTTCTCCTTCAATTTAGAAGCTTCCTGCTAACATTCTTCCTGACCCTTATACTGCCAGCCCCTTATCAAAGAACCTAGGTTTCAGGGTCTCAACCTATAATCCAGAAAGCCAAACTGTATTATTTAACAACTTCTCTTTGGCCTTCTTTAAAGTCACAACATTCAATAGCAATGAACTGATAACATCACCTACAACTTCAAGTCCTTTAAAAAGTGTTTGTTTTTTGTTTTGTTTGTTTTTGTTTATATATCTGTAACACTTCTTTTTGTCAGTCTGTAGAAATGGGAAGGGGCTAATGGACTTGATGACTCTGGATAAGTCCTCTGTCCCTAAGGATGTCACTTTCAGGAAGAAATCTCTTGCTTCCAACACATCAGGATGTCAGTTGCTTGACTTCCTCTTCTTTCTGCCGTAGGAACTCTGCTCCAGTTGGGCAGCAGCTCAGATGGGCTGAAGTGACAAGAGGAGAAGAAAAAGCGGGTCGAGGTAAGAAAGCCAGAGAGTGATTCTGGGCCCTGACTCACTGACAACTCGTCAGCCAGGTACCAAGGCCACAGGTGGCAAACAAAAGACCTCATGGCTCCGTCCCAGAGGACCACACAGTGCTTCCCAGGCCCATACTGCACTAACACATCTAATTTAGAACTCTTGCTTCTGTTCCGGTGTCCCCAATTTCCGACGTGATACCACATGCCTCATCTTGGCCTAATACATCCCCTCATATTGATGCTTTCCTTAAATTGTCAACTTCGCCCTAGAAATTATTTCTTAGATCTGTTACATAATATTTTGAGAGGCCATGTTGATGCTATGGATATTTTGTTGCTGTGAGAGTGAGAGAGGAATGAAGTAAGGATCCGGGATGGAGCAAGGATTGCTGGATCATTTTTTGTTTCCATGAACATCTTTTCAGAAGCAGAAAATACCCCTGGCACCAAAAGTCTATTGAATTGGTTATTTCAAAACCTTTCTCCTGGTTCTCTGTTCAGCTCGTGATCTCAGTTCTGTTGTTGACTCCATCCTGCACCTCATCACACACCTCACACCCAAGCCCGGACCTGGGAACTTGGCCTTGCACCCTGACTTTCACTTGTCAAGGAAAGGAGTTCAGGTAATTGTGGGAATCAACTGAGCTAGTTTTATACAATTCTGACCACTCCCCGTTTCCTTTTTCTTATTATACAGGAAGAAGAAAACCAAACCCTTCCAGATGGTGTTCATCATTACTCCACCAACATTTGTGCAAGAAAAGAATCTGGGACACCTAGCACACAGTGGAAAGATTTGAGGGGCCATAAGAGTTCAAATATGGAGTCTGGTGATACAAAGACAGCAGTGGGTAGAGTTTGGAGCCCAATAAGTTTCCATGGATTTACACAGTTATTTTTGTAAAATAGGACCATAAGCTTTCAGATGGCTAAGGAAATATGTAGAACACTACCAGAAGGGAGTGATGGACCACTGCAGGGAGGAGACTGTTCCTGTGAAGGATTACTGTGAGTTTGGAAGGCAAAGGCAATAGGACAGTAAAGGGATATTTGATTCAGTTCTTGAGGAACTCTAGAATTTTCTGGTGTCCTGGCCTTTCAGAGTCTTAAAGTTGGGGTTCTGTCAAACTGCATGGGGCAGCATAGTGACTGTCCCATGAGAGTGTATATTTCTGTATTCTCATCCACTGCCCCTCAGCGACTCACAAGCATGCATGCCCAGTTCTGGCCTCTCCCCTGAGCCACAAGGTGATAAATCCAACGCCCATAGGTACGTCAAAGCTATCTAAAATTTAACAGGCCCAAACGAGGATGCTCGATATACCTTCTTTTCTAAGGCTTCTCCCTACACCAGTAAATAGGGATTCCCTATATTCCCTCTTTCAGTAAACAGCACCATCACCAACTTACATGCAAAGTCAAAAACATAGGAATCCTCCTGAATTCCTTCACCACTCACACCCAATTCAGCAGGAAGTCCTATTAGCACTGCCCCCAAATATATCCCAAATCAACCCACTTCTTCTTATGTCCACTGCCACCATCTTAGTCCAAACCATCATCAACCATTCCTTAAGTGGGCTACTTCAATAGCCTCCAGACAGGTCTCTCTGTAGCCCTCTAAATCAATTTACATGTTTTCCTTGTTCAAAACCTTTTGATGCTTTCTATTCTAGTGAAACAAATTAATGTGCAAAGAATTTGCAGGGCCTATTCAGTCCCATATAATCTGGGTACAGCTTTATCTTTCTCTCCACTTTATCTCCACTTACTCACCCGGCCTTCCCTGGTCCCTCCACTTACTCACCCGGCCTTTATCTTTATCTTTATCTCCACTTACTCACCCGGCCTTCCCTGGTCCCTCCCTCCTATTGTCCACTCCCACCAAAACTTGCTGTACCTCCAGGGCCTTTTCATTGACCCTCCATGCTATCCAGAGCTTTCTATTTTCAGATCTTGTCCTGACAAACTCTTTATTATTCAGGTCTCAGACCAAACATAAACTCTTTATTATTCAGGTCTCAGATCAAACGTCCTTCCTCAAAGGTCACTTCCAACCACCCTACTTACCATTTTTGAAAGTCACTCTCGATCTCATTGCTTTGTAGTATTTCTTTTTTATTGTATTTGCCACCTAAAGTTGTCTTGCTTAATGATTTACCTACTTCTTTACTCATTTATTATCTGTTTCTCCTGCTAAAATATAAGGTCTATGAAAACAGAAATCTATTATGTCTATTTCACCACCACATCTCTTGTGCCTGAAGCATGACATTCGATAAATAACTGATAATGATGTAACATGAGGAAAATTCTCCTTTTCTTTAATTTTTAAATTTTCCTTATTTAAACTAGTTTAGCTATGTTTCCTGAATATTAACAAAATGCATAAAATCTTAGCTCATAATGACAGTATAGAACTTTACTGATTCAAATAAAAATTATTTAGCTACTGAAACTAATGAACTAATGAGTATTGATTCATCACAGGAAAATGTTGCTAGTGAACATTTTATTTATTTCACTAGAAACCCTCAGTATTTTAATCTTTTATAAGAAATTATTATGTGAGGTTGCAACTTGATACAAAGTAAAGTGAGTGGCAAGAGAAATAGACATTTCCCTTGGTAGCCTTCCTTATTACTTACTAATAGACATCCTTGAAAAACATTAAAAGTTACATAAAAAAATCAGTAAGAAACATTTCTAAATCATGATTTATAATCTGAGAGACATGAGTTAACTGGCAATGATCTCACAATCCATACTTGAACAGTAGTGTGCAGAAGATCAAATAAAAAACTATTCATAAATCTATAAACATGTAGTTGAGAAAAACTCAGTTTGAACATGTGTACGAAATTTGTACATAAACATATCAGTCAGCAGAAGCTCATTCAGGTAGAATAAGCAGTAGATAAAAATCCAGAAATCCTGGATGCTAGCAAGGTGATCATCAACCAACTTGCCAGTGCTATAAAAAGCAAAACAACTAAAGGTATAATAGTTTGCGCTTATTGAGCAAATGCTACATGCCAGGCACTCAGTTCTAAGCACTTTATAAGCAATGGTCCTGTGCCTCAAATCCTTTTTTCAATGACCCGAGCATTAACAAGCATTTTTACAATGTATCTAATGAAGAACATATTAACATACTAATTTCACCAACTTAAGAAAGCCAAACATTAGGTAGTTGAGGGGGAAAAAACCCTTCATGATCAGAAATACAGTCTGAGTAGTATGAGGAATATGGTTCAAATATCTCAACCTTATGGGAAAAGGCAAACCTTGGACCAGGTTAGTAGCCAGTTCTCAGAAACTGGGAATTTGCAGGACAAATGGTAGGCAGAGATACTGAGAAATGAGAAAAAGCCAGGCGTGGAGGAAGTCCTTCAGGCCCTTGCGATGCCTGAGGTCTTTGCTTGGTCTGGGAGGCTCCACGTAGGCTGGCCTCTGTCGTGCCTCTGATTCACCTCCTACTCTTCTCACCCATCCTGGTTTTTTGCTGTGCCTCCAAGTTTCCAGGCATGCTCCAGCTCAGAGCCTTTGTACTCTTCCAGTCTCTGCAGGAATGCTCTCCCCAGATAGCCTCAGGATTAACTCCCTTGAAAGAGGTCATCTTTCAAGCGCTCACTCATTCTTTCCTTCTCAGTGATGCCTACCCTAACTGTTTCCCTCTACCTTCAGCACTACTGGTGCCCTAATCCTACTTAACTTTAATTTTTCCATAGCATTTGTCACCTTCTTATATATTATGTAATTTACTGGTTTTATTCAGTGTGTTGGTTCTTTCTCCACTCTGGAATCTAGGGTCTAAGAGTGCATGGAGTTTTGTCTGTTGTAATATATTGTGAAAAAAATGGCTTCTACTTTCCATCCCTCCCTGTATTAATTTACTAGGGCTGCCATAACAAAATGCCACACACTGGGTGGCTTAAACATTAGAAATTTATTTTCTCACAGTTCTGGAGTCGAAAAGTCCAAGATCGAGGTGTTGACAGGTTTGGTTTCTCTTGAGGCTTCTTTCCTTGGTTTGTAGCTGGCCGCCTTCTTGCCATGTCCTTGCATATATAGTCTTTTCTCTGTGCGCATGCAACGCTGGTGTCTCCTTGTATGTCCAAATTTCCTTTTCTTATAAGAACACCAGTCAGATTGGACTAAGGCCTACCCTAAAGGCCTCGTTTTAACTTCATCACCTCTTTAAAGGTTCTACTCCAAATAGAGGTAGTGGTGTTAGGGCTTCAATGAATATCGGGGTGACACAATTCAGTACATAGCACCTTCTATAGCTATACATTTGTCACATAACCTTGCAGTGGTCTCCCACTCTGCCTCTAAGTTTGACCATCAGACTTACTTTGGCCAGTGGGATGTTAAGAAATATGACAAAGGCTTGAAAAGCACATACATGATTGGACTTGTTCATCCTTGCTCTTCCACGACCACCAGGACACACTAGACTAGCCTGCTGAATAATGAATGAGACACGTAGAACAGAACTATGCTGCCCCAGCTGTACCAGCCAAGGCCATCTGAGGTCAGTCACAGCCAACTGACCCCCAGCTTGATGAGAAAGCCTGCAGACGCGTGAGTACCGCAGGTGTGACTGGCCAAACCCATGCCACACCAGTTGAACCCTGCAACGCATGTTTATTGTTGCCTCATGCTCTGATTTTGTGGTTGTTCACATGTTATTGTGGCGGTGAAAAACTGATACAACTGTTTTGTCCATCGATGTATCCCAAGTGGCAAGAATAATACCTGGCACATTGCAAGGGATCCATAAATAGTTCTTGAATGAATAAATGAACAAAGTCTAGAGTTAAATGCACATAAACAAGTGCCTGTCTACAGGGGACCTCTTTCAAGATCCATAATACATCTCTCAATAGGATGGCTTCCTCTGGCTTAATATCCTTGAGTTTTAAAGTGGTTTCCTGAGTAGCATCTAACATACGAGTCATTACGGTCTAATAGGTTTACTACTCTTTGAGGAGCACACATTTCTTCAGGGAACGTGGCCTGAAACAGAAGAATAAATATGTGAAGCCAATAAGGGAAATAAGAGGGGGAGACCTTTGAAGGTCTCCTTGCTGCACCTCAAATTTCATTAGGTACAGGTGACCACGAATCCACCCAGAGGAACTGTTGGCTCTAGCCTAAGGCTTTAGGCTGAAGGAAATTGTTCAGAGGTGATGAGGGAGTATTACAGAGAGACTAGTAGAAGTAGGGGGAGAGTGACTTTAGTAACAGTAAATAAAAATATAAGAAGAACTGCTCTTTGGAGCCTATGTGATGCTAAACATCACTTTTACACGTTATTCCCTCATTCTGAGCAAACCCCCACATCCTCACCCCACTTCATCTAGCTCAGCCTTATTCCTTCTTCAGTGTGAACATCTCCTCCGCTGAATGGGAGGCAGGAGGATGGGCAACCAGTCCATGCCCCTCCCACCCGACCCCAAGGAAGTCTTATGTAATCTCATACTACCTTATGCTTTCCTTGACACCATTTTCCAGAATATGTGATTACAAATTGTAGTGTATGTTTCTTGTGCACGATTCTAACTCCATGAAATTAACGTGTCTATTTAGCTCGGTATATTATATTCTTAGAATCCAGGACAATGACCCCATGACCCCAACGCAGGTTAGTATACAATTAGGGAGAATTAGGGAAGTGACCAAATATTATTCATTGTGTATTCTCCCTATCTAGTAATAGAGAGATACCACTGATATAGGTATCAGTGAGAGAAATCACAAATGAAATTAAATACTACTGAAATAAAACATTTTTTAAAAGTCTGATCATTACCAAAGAATTTCTGAACTTCTTTACTTGAGGAAGGTTTTCAATAAATATTTGTTAAATTGAAAAATTACTTTAAAGAAAACATTCTGAAAAATTATATTTCTGTAATGAACGCAAATTTCTCAATTAATATATTATTAAGGTTTTCGCAGTTTTTCTCTATTGAGTAAAATTCCAATAACAAGTGATTCACATTATTAACCAATTTTGGCAGTTTTGTCATGCCTCTCCTAGCATCAGCTTATGAGACCAAATCTAGAATAAAAAAGTTTGGAAGCAGAGTGTTTCCACAGATGTGGAGATCATGCTTAGATTCGGATCTCTACTTGGGAATGAATAGAGACAAATTATGAAAATGCTGTTTCGTGAACTTCAGGAGGCTTTGTACCCAAGCTTGGAAGGTCTGATTCTGATGGAGAACTTTGTAGAGGAAAGAGCATTTGCAAAAGCCCAGTTATATAGGAGTAACGGAGAGAAAGCTAATGTAGCTGGAGGGCCTTGAGCCTGAGATAAGGCTCTAGTGTTCCCCAGGGCCAGATCATGCCTGGCTTAGAAGGCTGCATTAAAAGTGCCTGTATAATCACTCTAGCTATCATGTGGAAGAGAGACTGGAAGGCAGAGTTAGATGAGGCCACTGTGACCATCTAGTGATCCTTGACAAGGCTTGTGGGAGAGACCCTGGCCACAGATATCTGCTATTTTTTCTTTTTCACAGGCATAAATAGAAATGTGTTTTGAAATTAGCCAAAGCTTATTTTAAGGGGAATAATGCATTAGACTTGTTGAGACTTTGGGTTGGGGCCCTAAATATCTAGCAATGAGGTCTTATCCATGGACTGTAATCCCCATTAAAAGAGGTTGTGAACATAAGCAAAACTCTAGTGCCTACCCTTACAACTGGCAACAGCACCGCGAATGAATGACTACATGAATCAAGGGTTACAGAAAAGGGTTACAAACAAGGAGAGACTCCAAGAAACGCGGGCAGTAGCAGTGAAAGCCATTTTCCTTTCTAAACCCTAGTTTCGTTACTTGCAGGAACCCGATAATTTTTTTTTTTCCATTTTTTAAAAGCATTTTTACAGATGCCCAATCTATATGCCGTACCATCAATTAAAATAGACTGTACAAAATGCCCACTCTGCAAAGCGCGCCTGCCTCTGGTCCACGTTCTGTTTCAAAACTGGCGCAACCGAAATAACTAAAGTGGCTGTTCAGCTCTGGGGTCAGCAATTTGTTCTGTCTCAATTCCTAAATCCCGAGGCAAACAGCTCTGAGATGCTAGAACGAAGAGAGTGAAAAGGAAATTGCCGGTTCTTTTGTTGCCTTATTAAGCCTGCAGTATTCTATTTAATCATATCTTCCTCTAGGAGAAATCAACTATTTGAAGAAAACTGCATTCCTGGTGTCTGAATGCTGTCTTTCAATAGGGAGCAAAGATCAAAGAGGGTGTGTTTTCTAATCTTTGAACATTGACAATGTCCCTTGTACTGCAAAATAGAATTACTTAGGGCCGTTATGGAAACCCTGTAGTTTTGAGCATATAAATGGAATGTCTTAAGACATCATATAAAATTAATTGTAACATATTTAATAACCCTCAAATAAATTGGAAAGAACAAGGTATTTGGCACTTGGATATTTATTTTAAACATTTCACCAAGTACGTGGAGCTCTGTAATGTGTCTGAAGTATTTAATACAGATAAGATATCTTACACAAGCTCGGCATTTTTCCCCAATGTTTGTAATTTTTGGTATAAGAAAATTGGACAGTTTTTATCACCAGATAATATATGTTAACCAGTGTCTGGGAAAGGGGAAAAGATGCATGGCTGCTGGGTTATCACGTGGCCTGCCAAGAAAATAAAAGGAGACTCACGGTAAGTGATTTTAATCTGTTGGTCAGCGCCCTATTCAGGGTGTCAATTTTTTTTTTACGCAAATGCAGAGGAAAAGGTTCATAACACAGAATGCTGAAGTTCTGTGATTTGCAAAGAGTAGGCACCTCATTGACTGGTGGATTTATTCTCTATTTGAAAGATAGCACTTGGATTAACCAAAGAGAGCTTTCTTATTTTTGTAATTGCTTTATCATTCCAAGGGGATGCTGGTGCATGGCTCATTTTCCCTCTCTTTCCACTGCCCCTTATACCTCTGCCTCTTAATCACAGGACACTTTGCCCAAGAATGCATTTACAGAAAATTGAGATACACACTCTGCATGAATGAAGGCAACTGTGTCATCTACATTTTCCACAATTCAGCCATGCCCTTTGTTCTTGGACATGATAGAAAATCTGTTTTCATTCTCAATTGGAAAGCCAGCATGAGTTAGACCAGATGGCTGCTGACCTTCAGGCGATAGAGAAGGGGAGAGATTCCCAACTGTTCTCATTACTCGGGGCACTAACCTCCTTTGGAGCCACAGCCTCAAGAAGCTGATACCTAGAAAACATTTCTCCTTGAACATAGACATTTTACTTGTTGTGTGTTGAGACGCTGGAGGTTGCCTAACTGTCATGGCATCAATGCCTTGTGCCACTGTTTATATACATTACTCTTTATCCATGGAAGTCAAGCTGCTGGTGTTGTAAATGTCTTGATAAGTAAGCAAAGACATCTGAGTTCAGATGTTTTCAAATTTTCCCTTATTTTATATCCATCAGTGTGTAACGCACTCAATGTGTGTGTGTTTGACTGAATGACTAAAACATAAATGTTAGTTGCCACACCTTACATTATCCATAGGTATTTTCAGAAAATGCACATATACAGAAGTATAATGCATACACTGAAAGCGCTCTGTCAATGTGTCTCCCAGTAGAGCCAGTGCTATAGGCTCTGTTATTATCCTCTTTAGCTAGATGAAGAATTCGATATTATGTAACTAGTAAGTGCGAGAACTGGCACTGGATCAAGTCTGTCTCTCCAACTCTGATGCTCAAATATTTAACTAGGATGTTCTACTGCTTCCCCTTTTGTTATCATGGGGAGACGGCTAACTAGGTTAAAATTATATCCCAAAAGTCATGGGATAGTTTCCCTGTAATTTTTCAGAGTCCATGTCTGCTCATTCTTTGTTTATTTACATACTTACAAGAAATAAATGACTATATGTGAGATATAATGTATCAGTATTCTTGCTACAAAATTGAAAGAGCTGATGAATGCTTGACAGAGTTTGGGATAAGAGTATTTTTCTCTTCTATTTCCATGAGGTTGCCTTTTAGATCTGATCTGAACTGACATCTCCCCCCAGGACATCTGAGTGTGCAGAGTTATCGGTTCTCTGTCTATTTCCTATTGTCTAGCCAAGAAAAACTGGCATTTTGCTGGGCTGGGTCTCTAGCTCTCTGCACTGCATATATTAAATGAATAAAACTGAAAGGACTGGGTCATTGGAGGAAGTGTATCCATCTATTGAGCCACAGATGAAGGGGTGTCTAAAATGCGCCCTTAATTATGGAACGTATCTGAATCCAGTGTTATGTCACATATTAGTTAAAATCACAGACAGAGCAGCCCTTTTCACCCACATAGCTATTCAAATATCGCTTCTTGGCAAAACTGCGTTCGCATACAAGATGGCGGTAAGTAGGATTCTGTTTCTCCGTTAGCCTTAAAACAATCCACTTTCTTCACATCTTAGTGCCGTAATTCTGTCCCCTGGCTCAGCAAAAATAACCATCCCTCGGGAGGTACAGCAGAGTGGAAGGAACCTCCATTACGAAGGGAGAGAAAACCCCTGAGGCCGGGTCTTAGTGGGACTGAGGGGCTGAGGGAGTGGCCTACAGCTATTGCTTCCCATCACTCAAAACTGTTAACATGGCAGTTTGCTTACTGAGCACATTTGTGTTGGTCTTACAGGAAGGTGGGCCCCAGGTCAGAGCGAGTACACTTTACTCGCATCCTCGTCTTTATCCCCTCCATTGCAGAACTTCTGCATAAAGCTAAGAATGTTTCTCTTCACAGCGTGTCTCATTTCCCCTGGCCCACACTTATCCATTCTAAGTGTGTCTGTTATCAAGTACTTACCAATTTAAAAGCAGCAATTTTTTTTGATATTTTGTTACACATTCAAAAGGAAACCATTATACATCTTTAAGGCCTCAGTTTTTGAATCTAAAGGAAAATTGTAATTGGGCAGAAGGTTATTTACTAGGTATTTTTGAAAAGACCAAATAATAGCTTTTCAGCATATCCTACATTAAGCAGCATCAAAATGATGCATGAAGATAGTATCCAACAATGACTTGGTAACTATGTGTATACATGGTTATGGCATTTTAATGCATCTGCCCATATTCTAGACTCCATTCACAAAATTGTTCTGAGCTATTCAAAGATGTTTTTACTTGAATATATATTTATTATTTGGCACAAACTTAGTCATTTTATAACCATCACTTTAAAACTAACACAATAGTTTTGAAACTATGTTGAATTTGAAGGAAATTAAGGAATCAATAATCTGAGATACTAAAAAAAAAAAAAGTTTTTAAAAGTATCCTTCTTGTTGCATTAAGAAAACTTACTTCACAATTCTCACATTCTCATTCCTAAAAATGTTTAAAGACAGAGCTTTTCCCCTCTGAATTAGTTGTTTACAAGGATAGCTTGCAGGCAAGAAAAAAGTCTTCTGCCCCCTCTTCTGGCTTTAATCCAATAAAAAAAATAATAGATATCGAGGGTCAGCTTTTACATGTCAGTTTTAGTTACTTGGAATGTTGAGAAGAATTTTGAAGCTCCATTCTGACACAGTGGAAAAAGTGTTATCAATTAGTGATGTCTGCCTTGGGAACACAATTGAGGAATTAGGTCCCATGTGCCATATATTTAACATCTGTGCTTTAAAGTTTTTCTTAAATATAACCACTTTTATTGAGTTGAACTTTATGAAAAAAATAGTTGCACATAGTAAGATTAAATGATTTGTGTTTATTGAATATTGCATTTTTAAATGGATATATATATATATTTTTGGATATATATTTTTAATTTTTGGCTATATGGTTCAAAATATGACATGAAAGAAATCTCATCAGCTTAATAATCGTAACTTTTGTATTGTACTTTGCAGGTTGCAAAGCACTTTTCAAAGACGTGATTCCATATGTGCTCCAACAAACCTATGAAGTAAGTATTGTATATTCCCTGTTTATATATGCTTGGACTAAGACACAAGAGTTTCAATAACTTTTCCAAAATTACACCCAGGATGAAAATGCCTGCCTCACAAAAGTAGTATATAGTGAGATTGTTGAGAATAGCCAAAGAATTCTGAGATGGCTACATTCACTCATGATGAGAGTTCTAAAATCAGTCTGAGAAGATGCTCTCTAGACCATCCAGGGCACAGCTGATACATGATTGCTCTACTGTATGGTCCAGCCAAATCAAACTGCTTATAATTCCACAGTAAAACAAAAAACAAAAAACAAAAAAAACACAGTGATTTTCTACATCTGTCCCTTTGCTCTAGAATGTCCCCTGCCCATTTTTATCATCTGGTTAGCTCCTACCTTCCTTTCAAAACAACTCAGGCATTCTTTCATTTTCACTGTCTTACCTGTCCCTTCCCAGAATTGAAATAAGTGTCCCTCTTTATACATCAATGAACTCAACTAGGGAAATGTTCCACCAAAATCTCACACCAAGGAGCTTCCCCTTCTGAGGGTTCTATTGGGATAATAAAAGGAGTTTTTGTTTAATTATTCTGTGATTGCCAGGACATTCATTAGATGATGTGGGATCACCGTGCCTTAAAACACATAAAGACAGATGTAACACACTCTATTTTCCCTTTCTTACAAATGTCTCCTTTCTTACCTCTGTGTGGTAGACGGAAGCTTGGAAGGACCTACATCCTGGGGCCCATTCGGGAAACCTCTCTCTCTTCCACTCCACAGAGTGGGATGCGTTCTTAGACACAAAGTCTCTTCTTTTTTCTTTTGTTTCTTCCCCTTCACTCCTTCTCTGCTTCCATAGATTGGCTCCAGGATTCAGAATATGGGAATGAGATCTTTTTACTGAGTCCCCACTTAAATCTTTAGGCTCAAGAAACACCCTCCAATCCAATGTTAATAAAAATTCTTTGTTAGATTATTAGACACATACAAAGCCATGAAAAGTTACCTTCATACTTAGTCTGCTGCTGGTTATCATGGGGGTAATTCCTTTAGGAAGGATTATTAATATGAAGGATATAGGCATTCTGGATTCTCTGGCTATAATAGCACATAACAGCAATGAATCTCCACAATTGTAATACTCCTTACATAGATTATTGCATTTACAAAATAATCTGAATAAAGTAGACCTTACAGCTCAAGAACTACTGAATCCTTTTCCTTCAGTATTATTTTTTAGAATCTCAGTCATTCCTTTTTGATTCAATAATTTCTTACAGGTTGCCCCTATCGACACAGCCTAAGGTCATATAGAAGTCTTTGAATCCATTCACTGATATGTGTACTCACAGTTCCCCTTGTATTTTTGCAGCAGGGAAATAATAATCACAAGTTTACTGGGAAGGTCACTGTGGACAACTCCTTTTAGCTACTGTCGTACATTTTGTTTTACTGCTATTATTATCATGATATGTAGTAAAACAATGGTGCTCATGTCAGAGCCAAAGGGCCAAGATACCAAGTCAGTCTCATCATTATTTCCTTTCCTTCTATTAAATTTCTTCAGAATTCATCCGTATTTGCAAAAAAGAAAATAAGATATAAAGTAGACTAGATAGGATTCACCACCCTTTTACACTGCTTGTGTGCAGATTCTTTTTAAATGACTAGAAAAGCAAGGAAGAGTAAGATTGTGAGGGATACATCAAGCTTGAGAACATTTAAGTGTCTGGGCTAATATACAGCAAATATGGTTCACTATAGGTAAATGCAAAGTAATGATCTTTCGAGTAAAGAATATAAAATGGGAAATATCTGCTTAATGGAAAGGTGCTGCAGCATGCTGATTAGAAACACATTTGAGAAGTTGCTGCAAAATTGTATCCATTTAGCCTTTAGCCCAACACGGGATTGCAGAGAGATACTGAGTTAAATTGCTGGAAAAATGTGTTGTAAACCAAAGGTAGAATCACTGTAATAAAAAGTAAGTATCAGAGACCTTCAAGATGGCAGAGGAATAAGACGTGCAGATCACCTTCCTCCCCACAGATACATCAGAAATACATCTACACGTGGAACTGCTCCTACAGAACACCTACTGAACGCTGGCAGAAGACCTCAGACGTCCTCAAAGGTAAGAAACTCCCCACGTACCTGGGTAGGGCAAGAGAAAAAAGAAAAAACAGAGACAAAAGGATAGGGACGGGACCTGCACCAGTGGGAGGGAGCCGTGAAGGAGAAAAGGTTTCCTCACACTAGAATACTCTTCGCGGGCGGAGAATGCGGGTGGCGGAGGGAGGAAGCTTCGGAGCCGCGGAGGCTCTGAGCGCAGCAACAGGGGTGCGGAGGGCAAAGCGGGGAGATTCCTGCACAGAGGATCAGTGCAGACCAGCACTCACCAGCTAGAGAGGCTTGTCTGCTCACCCGCTGGGGTGGGCGGGGCTGGGAGCTGAGGCTCGGGCTTCGGTCGGAGCGCCGGGAGAGGACTGGGGTTGGCGGCGTGAACACAGCCTGCAGGGGGTTAGTGCGCCATGGCTAGCCGGGAGGGAGCCCGGGAAAAGGTCTGGAGCTGCCGAAGAGGCAAGAGACCATTGTTGCGGGGGGCGCAAGGAGAGGGGATTCAGAGCGCCGCCTAAACGAGCTCCAGAGACGGGCATGAGATGCTAAGACTGCTGCTGCCGCCACCAAGAAGCCTGTGTGTGGGCACAGGTCACCCTCCACACCTCCCTTCCGGAGAGCCTGTGCAGCCCGCCACTGCCAGGGTCCCGGGATCCAGGGACAACTTCCCTGGGAGAACGCACGGAGAGCCTCAGGCTCGTGCAACGTCACGCCGGCAGGGCTCGCCCTACACTCCGTGCCCATCCCTCTCCCCGGCCTGAGTGAGCCAGAGCCCCCGAATCAGCGGCTCCTTTAACCCCGTCCTGTCTGAGCGAAGAACAGACGCCCTCCGGCGACCTACACGCAGAGGCGGGGCCAAATCCAAAACTGAGCCCCTGGGAGCTGTGAGAACAAAGAGAAAGGGAAATCTCTCCCAGCAGCCTCAGAAGCAGCGGATTAAATCTCCACAAACAACTTGATGTACCCTGCATCTGTGGAATACCTGAATAGACAACAAATCATCCCAAATGAGGAGGTGGACTTTGGGAGCAACTGTAGACTTGGGAGCCGTATGGCTACAGGCTCTTGGTGCTCGGGTTGGCTGTCAGGCCAAGCCTCTTAGGTGGGAGAGCCGAGTTCAGGACATTGGTCCACCAGAGACCTCCCAGCTCCACATAGTATCAAACAGCGAATGCGCGCCCAGAGATCTCCATCTCAACGCTAAGACCCAGCTACACTCAATGACCTGCAAGCTACAGTGCTGGACACCCCATGCCAAACAACTAGCAAGACAGGAACACAACCCCACCCATTAGCAGAGAGGCTGCCTAAAATCTTAATAAGGTCACAGACACCCCAAAACACACCACCAGAAGTGGTCCAGCTCACCAGAAAGACAAGATCCAACCTCATGCACCAGAACACAGGCACTAGTCCCCTCCACCAGGAAGTCTACACAACCCACTGAACCAACCTTACCCACTGGAGGCAGACACCAAAAACAACGGGAACTACAAACTGGCAGCCTGCGAAAAGGAGACCCCAAACACAGTAAGTTAAGCAAAATGAGAAGACTGAGAAACACACACAGATGAAGGAGCAAGATAAAATCCCACCAGACCTAACAAATGAAGAGGAAATAGGCAGTCTACCTGAAAAGAATTCAGAATAATGATAGTAAAGATGATCCAAAATCTTGGAAATAGAATGGAGAAAATACAAGAAACATTTAACAAGGACCTAGAAGAGCTAAAGAGCAAACAAACAATGATGAACAACACCATAAATGAAATTAGAAATTCTCTGGAAGGAATCAATAGCAGAATAACTGAGGCAGAAGAACGGATAAGTGGAAATAACTACTGCAGAGCAGAATAAAGAAAAAAGAATGAAAAGAACTGAGGATAATCTCAGAGACCTCTGGGACAACATTAAACGCACCAACATTCGAATTATAGGGGTCCCAGAGGAAGAAGAGAAAAAGAAAGGGACTGAGAAAATATTTGAAGAGGTTATAGTTGAAAACTTCCCTTATATGGGAAAGGAAATAGTCAATCAAGTCCAAGAAGCACAGAGAGTCCATACAGGATAAATCCAAGGAGAAACATGCCAAGACACATATTAATCAAACTATCAAAAATTAAATACAAAGAAAAAATATTAAAAGCATCAAGGGAAAAATAACAAATAAAATACAAGAGAATCCTCATAAGGTTAACAGCTCATCTTTCAGTGGAAACTCTGCAAGCCAGAAGGGAGTGGCAGGACATATTTAAAGTGATGAAAGGGAAAAACCTACAACCAAGATTACTCTACCCAGCGAGGATCTCATTCAGATTCGAGGGAGAAATTAAAAACTTTACCAACAAGCAAAAGCTAAGAGAATTCAGCACCACCAAACCAGCTTTACAACAAATGCTAAAGGAACTTCTCTAGGCCGGAAATACAAGAGAAGGAAAAGACTAACAATAAAAAACCCAAAACAATTAAGAAAATGGTAATAGGAACATACATATTGATAATTGCCTTAATTGTAAATGGATTAAATGCTCTAGCCAAAAGACATAGACTGGCTGAATGGCTACAGAAACAACACCCATATATATATGCTGTCTACAAGAGACCCACTTCATACCTAGGGACACATACAGACTGAAAGTGAGGGGAAGGAAAAAGATATTCCATGAAAATGGAAATCAAAAGAAAGCTGGAGTACCAATTCTCATATCAGACAAAATAGCCTTTAAAATAAAGACTATTAGAAGAGACAAAGAAGGACACTACATAATGATCAAGGGATCAATCCAAGAAGAAGATATGACAATTGTAAATATTTTACACCCAACATAGGAGCACCTCAATACATAAGGCAAATGCTAACAGCCATAAAAGGGGAAATCGACAGTAACACATTCATAGTAGGGGACTTTAACACCCCACTTTCACCAATGGACAGATCATCCAAAATGAAAATAAATAAGGAGACACAAGTTTTCAATGACACATTAAACAAGGTGGACTTAATTGATATTTATAGGACATTCCATCCAAAAACAACAGAATACACTTTCTTCTCAAGTGCTCATGGAACATTCTCCAGGATAGATCATATCTTGGGTCACAAATCAAGCCTTGGTAAATTTAAGAAAACTGAAATCATATCAACTATCTTTTCCGACCACAACACTATGAGACTAGATATCAATTACAGGAAAAAATCTGTAAAAATACAAACACATGGAGGCTAAACAATACACTACTAAATAACCAACAGATCACTGAAGAAATCAAAGAGGAAATCGAAAAATACCTAGAAACAAATGAGAATGAAAACACTGTGACCCAAGACCTGTGGGATGCAGCAAAAGCAGTTCTAAGAGGGGAGTTTACAGCAATACAATCCTACCTCAAGAAAAAAGAAACATCTCAAATAAACACTCTAACCTAACACCTAAAGCAGTTAGAGAAAGAAGAACAAAAAAACCCCAAAGTTAGCAGAAGGAAAGAAATCATGAAGATCAGAGCAGAAATAAATGAAATAGAAACAAAGAAAACAGTGTCAAGGATCAATAAAACTAAAAGCTGGTTCTTTGAGAAGGTAAACAAAATTGATAAACCACTAGCCAGACTCATAAAGAAAAAAAGGGAGAAGACTCAAATCAATAGAATTAGAAATGAAAAAGGAGAAGTAACAACTGACACTGTAGAAATACAAGGATCATGAGAGATTACACTGATATTATTTTACAATTATTTTATGTATTACCATACATGAAGTGAGCTGTCTTGCTAACCCCAAGACCAGCAATTGTGTGAATAAAGATTTATTAAGAAAATCCTTAGCCAGAGTACAAATGCACTGCCTCAAGTATAGAGCCTAAAATATTGCACGTTTTACTAAATTTGCATCCAAATAATTAAAATATAAGACTTCTATAAGACTTGTGTCTCAGAGTATGCTGGATGTCCTACTGTATGATCAGACGTATTGAGGAAAATTGCTTTTTGACTCACACAAAAGGGAAAGCTTCCCTAGAAAAAGTGTAAGTCATAAGAATTCCATTTTTGTGTCTAAATAGTGACAATATTTTTTAATTTCAGAAAAAAAATGAATGACTGAATTAATGTGTTCTAACATTTAAAAAATTATCAATAAATTAGGAAATTTTTGCATAGAAAAATAATTCTATTTTTATAGAAAAAATATTTTCTAAATCATTTTCGTAATTTCTTGAGATTTCTTCAGAATTCTAGTTCTATCCATTTCCTTTACACCTAGATAAAAATACTTCACATATATTATATCTCTGAAACCTTGTTAACTACTTAGCTCACTATTAAACTTCAATTTCCCCCACTTTCTACAACTAATGCAGATTTTCTTTGTTGTTGTTGCTGTCCTTTGGATCCATGTCCATTGTTTGCTATCATTGGTTACCACGGTACAACAGTGTGGACACCAGCAAGCAGCCCCCAAACACGTGTCTGCATACAGTTTGAGAAGAGAGCCCTGAAAATGTCTAGTTATTTGAGGAAAAGTACAGGACTTCAGTTCAATGTGTTTAAATGGATTCAGTGGTTATTTTTCCAGTGTTCATATTGTGCAAGGCAATCTGATTTCTAAAATATGGCCCTCAAAGTCCGCCAAATGGATAATCCTAACCCAGATCTTCAAAAGTGGGGCAGCTCTCATGTCCTTTGCTATGGGGTTATCATGGCTTCCTCGGTCCAGCAAACTTTCCTTTAAAGCAGCATCTGGAGCTTCCGATCTGGCTTATATGTCTGTGAGGTCTAGTGCACTTGGGGCTCAGAAAATGTCATTGGCTTAAATAACCTACAAAAATTGGCCATGATATTGTAGAACAGGCCTGAAAATAAAGTCCCAGGGCTTGCACCCCACTCCTTCCACTTGCCCTTTAGACTCTGCACATTCAGGACGTGGTCTGGAGATGAAGGATGGGAAAATAAGAAGGAGCATCTGCTTCTCAGACCGAATCCCCACGCAGCCGTTCAACGCTCTTTTATGTTTACTATCTCTTAATCCTTGCAACATCTCTAGGAGGCAGCCTATACTATTATCCTCAGTGCACAAATGGGTGAAGTTTGAGAAAATGAATCATCTGTCCTGAAAAGCTGTTCTTATCTCCTCATGGGCTTCATCAAGACCACCTGAAATTTGGTCTAATCTCAGGGGTGGGCTAGCCAATGCCTCGGGGAAGCGGAAGAAATAGGAAAACTAAATCTGTGTCGGGCTGAAAGCAAAGACAGGTAAGGACTTCATTCCAGTCATCTCTTTCCACTACAAGTCTATAACCTTGATTAATCTCAAAACACCCCTCTAACCTTGAACAGAGGCGTAGAATGAGAACTCCCGCTGATTTTTCTCCTCACATTTTTCTAAATACTCTTTAAAAAGGGAATATTGTATTCACATTCTAAACGTCCAAATAATTAGCTAGGGATTTGGGAAACTCAACCTGGTCAGTATCAGTACCGCCCAAGAACCTATCCCAGTGTTTGTGTTTGTTTAATGCCCATTGCCTTTTCTTCATTCATTCAGCAAATGTTTACCAGCACCTACTGTGTTTCCTACACTGCGTTTGACATCAGGTATCTATAAAAGGGATAAGGTTTCGGTACTTAAGACATTTATTCTTTAGTAGATGAAATAAGTCATAAATATGATAGGATAAGATCAACTGCATGATCAGGATAGCACATGATAGTATGGGAATGTAGAGGAATAAAACTTAAATAGAAAAAGGTCAGGGAAGGATATTCAGAAGGTGTGAAGGGTGAGGAAGGAGGGTTGGTGGAGAGAGAAGCATGTGCAAAGGAACAAAGCTGTGGTTAGCTGTTGGTATGTTATTATAACTGGAGGAACATGAATAGAATCTCAAGAGAAGATGAAAGCAGAGACCAAGACAGGGACCCTGATATGAAGTACGAATTTTATCCTGAGGGCAGTGGAGAGCCATTGAAGGATTTAAAAGGGGGATTCTTTTGATAAAGATCACTGACAGCAAAATGGGGCATGGGTGGGAAGAAGGGAGATCGCACATGTTAGGGAGTAACTGACACAACTGCTGTGGAATTAGAAACTTGCTGTCTCCACCACAGCAAGTGAAAATTATTTGTAACCTGGAAAAAAAAAGTGATTGTCCTGCCCTTTTTAGAACCATGCAAACAGGTCGTGCTAACTGAGTTTTGTGTTTTCATCATATCTGACTACATTTCATGTCACATCTTTCTTCCAGGTCAAAGGCTCGTTCAAAGTTAGGATGTACTCTGGCTTCTGAAACTCCTTGTATCCAGTTCTAATAGTATTTATTGATATATGTTTACCAAGAAGAATTATATGTTTCCTTTTAAAAAAATTACTTGTAACTAGAGACAAAAACTACCAATTTATATAAAGAGAAAAATCTGATGGGAAGGTCATTATATACCTTGTGCATATTCAACCAGCTCGATATTGCCCATCTATTTGCATATTATTGCACATTTTAAAAATATCTAGTGACCACAACATTCCAGTACAATTTCATGTGAAAGAGAATATGTTTTAGTCTGTAAGAAAGCCCAGACACTGTGCAAGGTATCTTGTTCCTTGTTCTCTAGGTTAAAATGCATCATTTATAAATGGAAATAAAGATTCTACACATGATCTGATTTTTGAACTCAAGTTTATCAAGGCAATGTTTGACAATGTGTTATCTATATTTCGCAGATGAGCAATTAAGATTCAGAGAGATTAAGTGATTTGCTAAGGGTAACACAGTAGAAGATCTGACTCTATGATCTGTATTTTCTTCCGCAACAAACACATTATTTGCAGAGTGCTTCGTATTTTACAAAATGCTCCCATATGCATTTTCTTATTTGATCCATTTTATAGATGTGAAAACTGAGTACAGTAACTATGAAGCTTATAGGTATAAGGCTAAGAAGCGCTAGGTACTACACCGAAACTCCATTTTCTTAATAGAGATTTTACCTCCTTTCCCTTACATCTTGCTCCTCTAGGATTTATTGGATAGAGAAGAAAGCTGGGAAATTACATGCGAGTGTATTGAGAGAAAGGGAAGAACAGAGAACTCAGGCATTTTGACCTTTCTCCCTTTGTAACTCATTCTTTTTTTTTTTTTTTTTTTACAGTCTGTTGCATTTATTATTATTTTTTAACATCTTTATTGGGGTATAATTGCTTTACAATGGTGTGTTAGTTTCTGCTTTATAACAAAGTGAATCAGTTATACATATATCCCCATATCCCCTCCCTCTTGCATCTCCCTCCCTCCCACCCTCCCTAGCCCACCCCTCTAGGTGGTCACAAAGCACGGAGCTGATTTCCCAGCTATGCAGCTGCTTCCCACTAGCTATCTACCTTACGTTTGGTAGTGTATATATGTCCATGCGTCTCTCTCGCTTTGTCACAGCTCACCCTTCCGCCTCCCCATATCCTCAAGTCCGTTCTCTAGTAGGTCTGTGTAATTCATTCTTGAGACCGGCACCCATATGTAAAATTTTCCTTCCAGAGGTAGTCAATGAAGAGCCCTCTTGTATTAAACTCTACAGGAAAATGAGGGTTGAAACATCAAATATAAATAGAAAATTTATAAAATAAATTATAAATAAATTATTCTATTTATATAAGTAAAATAAAAAATTTTAGAAGTGGCCCTTGATATTTCTGTTTTATATAAACAATTAGAACTCCATATGAGAATTCACACACACACACACACACACACACACCAAGTACCAAAAATCCAAAAAGGTGAAAGAACCAAGACTCCTATCAATTCTATTAGTTAAATACTTTATCCTGTAAACCTAAGTTGTGTAACACTAAAAGCAAAAGTCTTACCAGTCTTCCTGTTTTTTTCCCTAAGGAGAAATTAAACTGGATTATCTGTTTGATGACTTCAAATAACTCAATTTTCTAGTGAGTATTAATGGGAAAATGCATGATAAGTCAAAATGATAATTGTAAAAAAGTGTAGCAACACTAAATGCATCCCCAATAACTTCATTAATTTATAAAGTATCTAAAATATTAAAAATAAGATAGAGGTGCAGGGATTCTAGTGCAGATTCTGTCATATGAAGTTGTTACCTTCGGTTTGTTTTCTCGTGCTCCTTATCTATTAAAAGTAGACGATAATTTCTTCCCAGTCTACATCATGACTTGTTTTAATAAGTGGTATGACTTATGTAAAAAGTTTCTTGGAAACTATGGCATTCCGTGGTATGAGGTCGCTATCTCAGCTCTCCTTTATTTTAGACTGAACTGCTGTGCTCATTGTCATCTTTTCAGGGAATAAAAATTTGATTTAAAAAAAGAGTTAACAGGGCTTCCCTGGTGGCGCAGCTGTTGAGAGTCCGCCTGCCGATGCAGGGGACACGGGTTCGTGCCCCGGTCCGGGAAGATCCCACATGCCGCGGAGCGGCTGGGCCCGTGAGCCATGGCCGCTGAGCCTGCGCGTCCGGAGCCTGTGCTCCGCAACGGGAAAGGCTGCAACGGTGAGAGGACCATGTACTGCAAAAAAAAAAAAAAAAGTTTACAAATGTAAAGTATTTTCTTTAAAGTGATACTGACCATGAGTTGGGGTACAGGTGAATTAACGCAATAACAGGAATAAGCCATTAAAAAAAGAAGAGGAGACAACCTCTTTTTTCTGATATTTATATATGGAAATATGTTTATGTCACACACACTGTGTTCCTTGCTTTATACGTTCCTTAATCCTCTCAATTCTAAAGACCTTCAAGTCTACCCCATTTCAGTAACATACTTATCCCTTGTCCTAAATGAACTGGCTTCTGAGATTTTAATCATTAAAAGCTCTCTCTTTTACTGTAATTTCCCTCATTTTCGCTCATCCCCACCCATCTGTTTTCTAATGTCACCAAGGCCACTGGTTCCTTGACCCTTTCATTCCTTGTCAGTTAGCTTCTTCTTGCTTCACTGTTAAGCAATGAACCCATTGTCTAGCTCTGAAATCACTCACCATTACCCTCAATCCTTCCGCTCTCTTTTTTTTCTACCTTAATGATTCAGTGTTGGATCAAAACAGTGATTCAGCTCTGTAGCTACAGGTAGACAGCACTGTACCTATTCAGCTGCTGGACAACACAGCTACCCAGACTGATGCCGCAAACAAGTGATACTGAACTAAGTGTTTCATTAAATGAGCCAGGACGATTTTCAGACTCTAGAGCTGATGGAACCTCATTTTACAGATACAGTACAGTACTCTGGTATAACATTTGTCACATTATGATCCTACTTAGCTACGCTCTCTGTGCTCATACTAGAGGATTTATTTCAAAGGCAGCTACCTTCGTGTACCTCAACCACCTGCTACAAGCCCAGCTCCTCATGCCTCTTCCAAAATTTCCCACTGTCCTCTGGTTTCCCCATCAGTGTCCCTTCGGCTTACACCTCTCTGTCTCTGCCTAATTCTACTGATTAACTCTTCAACGGCTTTCCTGTTCAGCAAGACAGTTCCTTGACCCAACATCCAAAATGTCGATAATCCCACACCTGACTCAGTCTGTAGACTTTCACAGGGATGGGCACTTCAGGCCTCAGCTTGCCTGGGAGGAACGATTGGACATATTTATTATGATTACTTATTTGTACAGCTGTATTGTCTAGAAGACAATGAAGCACTTATGACCAAGAACTGAAAGAGTTCAAGACATCAAAGTTAAAGAAATCCCCTACATAGTGTCTTCCATGGATTACTTGCAACAGAGTCACCTGGGACTTTTTAAATATATTCTTCCCTGGACTCCACCCAATACCAGTCATATTGCTCTCCTGAGGGGGTAGGGTAGAAGCATTTGAACAAGTTTCCTGGGTGATTTTTTTTCACCATTTCAAAAGCTCTACTCTAAGGAGACATGTGTTATAGTGGTGAGAATTTCAAGTGCCCTACATACTCTAAACAGGCTATAAAATGTAGAGATGCAGAAATTAACACAACATTGTAAATCAACTATAGTTCAATAAATTAAATTATTTTAAAAAGTAGAGGTAAGCGTAGGTTCCGAGTTGGGCTAAAATCTCGTACTACTTACTTCCAGAAGATCTCTGCCCCCTCAAGAAGCTGAATTCTAGGGTTACCAAACCTTTTCAGTTTTCTGATTCCAGAAGCCTGGTATTTTATGTGAAATCTGCTGATTTTTATACAATGGAAAATAGTTCTTAATTTGTTAGAAATTGTTTGAACTACAGAAAACATGTCTACACCAGTTTATAATTCTGATTTTAGAGCAACCTGGACAATTATAACTAGAAAACACATAATTGAGGGCCAAGAAACTAGAAAACCAGTATTTGAAGGCCCAGCAAGGAAGGAGGGACACAATGCAAATAGTCCACAAGGAAAGAGAAGAATGAGGAAGAGGTCAAGGGAAGAAAGGGCTACAAGTGAGGGCTGCTCAGCAGCATCGCATGGTGCGGAGAGGTCAAGCTGGACCAGACTGAAAGTACACAATTGGCAATTAGAAAGTCATCGGCGACTTTGGTGAGTGCACTTTCCGAGCGCTGGGGCAGAAGCCAGAACATAATGGGCGGAGAACGAGTGGGATTAAGAGAGACAGAATCAAGTAGAAATTATTTTCCAGACACTTGGCAGTGAAGTTGAGGAGTGAGCTAATACAGTACAATGAGAGTAAGACAGTACAAAGAAAGCTGCTCTCCTAATAGTTTTATTGAAACAGAACTTTACTCGATGCTCTGTGGTGACCTAAATGGGAAGGAAATCTTAAAAAAACGGAAGGTATGTATACGTATAGATGATTCACTTTGCTGTACAGCAGAAATTAACACAGCACTGTAAAGCGACTATCCTCCAATAAAAATTTTAAAAATAAAATAAAATAAAACTAAGTAGGAAAACAGAAAAGCCAGAGCCATAGATTTTGATAGTGGGAAGAGAAGAAGAAAATCGGAGGAAGAATGGATAATGGATAGATTATTTCCATTTATTTAAAAAAACAAAACAAAAAATTAGTACACACTTTTCCTGTGTTTGCATGTCTGTAGCTCTCTCCTTCTTTTGGGCTTATAGATGGCAGGTTTTTTATTGCTTTTTGGTTGTTTATTTTGTCTCATTTTTTAAAGCAAATCTCATTTTCTAGGCCTATTGGCTTTGAAGGAATCATGTCACTTGCATGTTTGCACAGAAAAATAAAAATTTTGAATCTTAAAAAAAAAAAAGAACACACACAGAAACGTTCACAAATCCTAAGTGTAGAGTGCAGTGAATTCTCCCAGAGTAAACACCCCTTTGACCACCACCACGGTATAGAAACAGAACATTAGAATATCATCAGCACCCCAGAATCCTCCCTCATGCCCTTTCAGTCATGTCTCTCTTTTTCATCACCAAAGGTGACTGCTATCCTGACCTCTAAACACCACAGAGTAGTATTGCCTTTTGTGAACTTTGTGTAAATGAGATCACAGAGTATGTAATCTAAAGTGTTCACTTGTTCACTCAAAAATAATTTTAATAAAATTCATCCATGTTATTGCATATATGTAGTGTCACTTATTTTCGTTGCTCTATAGTATGGCTAGATTACAATATATTTAGGACAGGTGTCTAGTTTTGGCAATTGTGAATAACGCTGTTATGGATATTTTGTATGTAAACATTTTGGGTATATTTTTACGCACATATGCGTGTTGATTATTTACCTGTGAGTGGAATTGCTGCATCACAAGGTAAATGTATGCTTAAATTAATCAATGCTATTCCATTTTTCATAGTTGTACTATTCATATGTACATTCACATTCTCTCCATCGATATATGACTTCCTATTGCTCCATGTTCTTTTAACACTGAGTACTGTGTTTTTAATTTTGGCTCGTTGAAGTTTTGTAGTGGTATCTCATTATGACTTTAATTCACTCACATTTCCATGATGATTAATGAGTTGACCATTTAGATACCCTCCTTTTTTGAAGTGTCTGCTCGTCTGCCCACGTTTCTTCTATTGAGGTATCCAAATTGTTTCTTGTTGAATTAAAGGAGAATTCCTTGTATAGTCTGTACAAGAGCCTCTTTTACATTTATATATGTGATAAATATTTTCTCCAACTCTACACTCATAAATTTATTTATTTATTTGGCTGTGTTGGGTCTTCGTTGCTTCACAGGAGCTTTTCTCTAGTCGCGGTGAGCAGCTACTCTTTGTTGTGGTGCGTGGGCTTCTCACTGCACTGGCTTCTCTTGTTGCTGAGCACGGGCTCCAGGTGCCTGGACTTCAGTAGCTGTGGCACGCAGGCTCAGTAGTTGTGGCTCACGGGCTTAGTTGCTCAGCGGCATGTGGGATCTTCCCGGACTAGGGCTCGAACCCATGTCCCCTGCATTGGCAGGCGGATTCTTAACCACTACCCCACCAGGGAAGTCTCTCCAACTCTACACTCGTAAACAGTCATTTTCACCCTCTTACTGATGTTTTTTGATGACCAGAAGATTTTGATTTCACACAAATTGATCAATTTTTTCCTTTATGTTAGTGCCCTAAAATCCTATAGCTGTAGAGTAAGTCTTGATATCTAGTAGACTACAGTCTTCCACGCGGCTTTTTTTCTTCAAATATCTTATAGCTCTTCTTGGCCATTGCACTTCCGTATAAATTTTAAACCTGGGTTGTCAACTTACACATGCATGCGCATGCATGTGCACACAAATAAAATCTGTCATTTTAATGAGGATTTCTGAGAATTTATAGATCAGCTTGAGAATTCACCTCTCTTTAATATAGAGTTTTCCAATTTATAAACATAATATATATCTCCATCTATTTAGGTGTCCTTTACTTCCTTTCAGTGAAGTTTTATAGTTTTCTGGGTAGAGCTCTCTCACAGCTTTTGTTAGATTTATTCTTAGGAGTTTGATGTATGCTCCTGTAAATTGTATAATTATTTAAATTTTATTTTCTAATTATTTGTTAATTAAAACCTTGTTAAGGTCACATATAATAATTTATCTATAGATTTAAAATTTTTCTACATAAAAAATCCTGTTGTTATAGAAAAAGAGTTTTACTTCTTTGTTTCTAATCCTTATCCTAATATACCTTTTCTTGCTTTTTCAAACCAAAGCTTCCATACTGTGTTGAAAAGAAAAATGACAATATTTTTTCATTTTTCCCTTGGTTCTGTTCTCACAGGGAAAACTTAACAATAATTCACCATAAATTATGCTGATTATTGATTTTTAAACTTTCTTCTTTTTAATAAATAAATTTAAGGTTTTAACTGTATCCAATAAGTTTTAATATGAACTAATTCAAATATTTTTAAAATTTCCATTCTACTTTTTTCTTTTAACCCATTAGTAATAGAAGTATTTGAAATTTTTAAAATACAGGGTTTTTTTTTTTTTTCCTGTTATTTAATTTTCCTGTTATTTATTTTTTAATTTTCCTGTGATCAGAGAGCATATTAAGTATTATTTCAATTCTTTGAAATATTTTAAGATCTATTTTATGGTGTAACATATGGTTAATTTTCATAAAAGCTTTGTTGTGTGCATTTGGAGAAAAATGAATCCTTCAGTCTGGCAGTTAAATATTCTGTATCTGTCACTTATGTCAACTTTGTTAATCATGCTATTTAAATCTATATATATTTTAACATTCTTTTTGATTTTTATATCAGTTATATAAAGATGTATATTAAAATCTCCCCATGACTATAAAGGTATCTATTTTTTGTAGCTCTGTTAATTTTTGGCTTAAGAAAACTTAAAGCGACATTATTAGTTTCATGTTAATTTAGAATTATTATATATTTCCAATGAATCAAATCTTTTGTTACTATAAAAGTTTATAAGTAGTTATTATTTAACGGACAATATTAACTTACGTCACCCAAATGATTGTTAATTTTGTTCTTTATTCCATCTTGCATCTCCAAATATTAATTTTAGATTATTTTCCTTTTACCTGAAAAATATTCTTTAGATTGCATATCCTAGTGAAAATTCTTCTAGGTTTTCTTTACCTGAAAATGTTTTTATATCACCTTTATTTCTTTAGGAAGTTACGCATTGTGTGAAGAATGTGATGTTGGCAATTTTTGTCATTAAGGGTAGCATTACTTTGTCTTTTGGTTTTTAATTTTTTTTTTTTTTTTTTTTTTTTTGGTACGCGGGCCTCTTACTCTTGTGGCCTCTCCTGTTGCGGAGCACGGGCTCCGGACGCACAGGCTCAGTGGCCATGGCTCACGGGCCTAGCCGCTCCGCGGCATGTGGGATCTTCCCGGACCAGGGCATGAACCCCTATCCCCTGCATTGGCAGGCGGACTCTCAACCACTGCGCCACCAGGGAAGCCCGGTTTTTAATTTTTATGTTGAGAAATTGACTGTCTGTCTGATTGTGGCTTCTTACAAAGTAATGTATCTTTTATCTCTGGATGTTTTTAAGATATTTGTCTTTGTATTTGGGGGTTTTCAACAATTGTTCTATTATCTGGTTGTGATTTTCTTTACATTGATCCATTTTGAATCAGTAGGGTTCACAGTACTTCTTGAATTTGCAGCTTGTTTCTTTACTCAGCTTTAGAAAATTCTTAGTCTTCATCCTTTATATATGTCCTCTATTTTGATACGTCAGTTACATATATGTAAGTCATTTTTATTATATGTTTGTTTTTTATGCTTTCTTTTTTTTTGTTTTGCTTTTTAAAACTTTATTTCAACATAACTATACTTACAGAACTACACTCATATTGGTTATTAGAACACAATTGTCCTATCTTCTAACTTACCAATTCCCTCTTTAGCTGTGTCCTTTCTATGTTATTCCTAACTACTGAATCCTTATTTTTGATTAAGGAATTTGTCTGTTTAAGAATTTTAATTTGCTAATTTAATTTATTATTTTCAGTTCTGTGTCACAACTCTGAGAAGTTTGCCATATTTCACTATTATTTGCCACGTATTATGGTCAGAATGATATACAATTATCCCATTTTAGGGGACGGATAAACCGGTAAGGCACAGAGAAGTGAAGTAAATTGAAGTCACACAGTGAGGGGAGGTAGATTTTTCAGCCAGCTCTGTGGGGCTCCAAAGCTCATGCCCCTTTCCAGTTTATTAAACTAGATGTAATATTCTGTAAACCAAGGAAAATACAAGATAAAGAGCCTAAAAAGATGATAAGGAATGAATATAGTAAACAGTTTACTTTTCATTCAGAAACATTTAAGGGAATCTTTCCTAAATTACTTCCTTCATATTTCTCTCTGTTTGTCTGAAGATACTGGTGATGTGAACCTAAACAAATGTGTTTCTGTTGCATGGCAGAACCCCAGGCCTCAGTGGCCTCTCTCTCATCTGGCCTCTTGATGGGCAGAGGGGTGGTACTAAGAGAATATTTGTGGATGGATGTAAAAAAAATAAAACAAGAGAAAACAAAAACAGTCTTTAATGTGGCTTTGAAGGCCTTCCCCTCTCCAACTTTCTTCTATCTTCTTGACCTTCTCCGTCCCTCCATTCAGACTCCTCTCTGATGTGAAAAAAACAAAAAAGATTTTTATTTTGAACATGTTAAGTATGAGATGTTTATCATACATCTGTTATTTACCAGGCAGATATACTGGGGCAATAACATGACTTTCCCATCATATCTACTACAGAGCATATCTGTTCACAATCCAGTCATGACAGAAGCATCTTTATCTTGGACTTCAAAGGGTCCTTCTCACTCTAATAATCACTAAGGGTCATATCATGGCACCATTGGCATGACCTGATGCATGTACTCCCCTCTGAGAGAACTGTTCACTCAAAGTAACTTCTGCTGTATTCGTTGTTACACTATGGATACTGTAGAAGGGAGAAAAGACATCAAGACTGGGAATACAAAAGAGAAAGACTGTGACATAGACTTTAGCCTACAGGTGCTCAAAATACGAAGTAGAGGATAAAGACGTGCCAAGCTGGAGATCTGAACACCATCTGCCATGGATTCATTAAGCCCTGGAAAATGCATCTACCTAGAGGTCCCATCTCAAGGAGCATCAAAGGGGGATGAATGGCTGCAAATTTGAATTGACAGAACTGTGAAGTCATTTGTGTGTTTTTATTTTTACAAACACTAATCCACAGGGTCTTGTATAACATTTCCTCTCACAGTAACCTTTAAAAAGGTTATATTATCCCATTGTGGAGAATTATCTGAATAGAGTTTTACCTGCATTTAGGGGCTGAGAGGAACACTTTGTCCAAGTTAAATCAGCAGTACAAGTGTATATATTACATCTTGAGATACATTTCTTACCTGCAATTAGTTCAGACAACAGAGGGTTCAAAATACACAGTTTAATTTTCCAAGACATTTGGGACAATAACAATATTGCCAAGAAAAAAGTCCTGCTGAAGACCTATTTTAGGTACCCATTTGACATTTAGAGTAAAGATATTCTTTAGCATGTTAATTTATATAGACATCTTTAAGAAAATAAAGGGCTTGAAAGACTCTAGAAAAATAGTACTAAATCTCTTCATTATTATTGTGTTCCCTTTTCCAAAAAGTGTGGAGTAGATTAAGAGGGTAGCTGATAGCTATAGGGGATTATGGTAAAATGGAGACTTAAAAGGAATAACAGAAAAATATCACAATCTTGACTGACTTTATGAGTAAACTTGCTTGACAATTCATTCAAGTTATATTGATAAAATGGCCCTTTTAAAACGCAGTGTCATGCTACATCTTATATGTTACATTTTTCCACATTTTAATGGAACGTTTGTAATTACATTAGATTAAAATGTTATAAAATAGAATATCATGCTATTTGGGACAACACAGGACAAACCCACAGAATTGAACTTTCTAGCATTTCCCCTTCCCTGTTCACTTTTCGGGAGAGCAGAACTGACCTCAAAATTTATTACGCAAGATCAAATAATGTGTTTTCTACTTTGCTGTCTTGTTTGTTTATTGTTGGTGGTTGTTGTTATTGGGCTCCAAAAAGTTTGAAGTTATATATTTATTGGATGACTGTATTAAATGCAGCTAAATAGAATCATGGAGCAATTGGGTTTTCAGGGGCTTAGGAACCAACAAAAATATTAACTAAGCCACTGTTCAAATTTGATCAAGCTTGGGAAAACCTAAAAATCATTGATATTAGATTGCTTGTGGGTGACCCGAGTTAGGATTCTTAATACAGCATCAGGAGGCATTTATCTGTGTCATAAAATAACCACAAATATTTGCTTTCTTTTTGAAAAACAAACTGAACCCTTCTTTTGCTTTACCAACCTCTCTAGTTTAGGGAAGAGGCCAACAAAGGGTGGTGTGAAGATGAAAAATTTTTTGTAATCAATTTCTGTTTGAATTAAGAAATAAACAAAAACAATAGATAACTCCCTGGGGAACAAATTCACTGGAGCAGGGAGCAGATAATCAAGGATTTGTACTTTTTATTTAACAATCTATAATCTTAGTTATAGCTGCATAACTAGTATTTAAAAGAATATCTGCTTTAGCAATTAGGTGTGGAAATCCTTAGCTAATATGACCAACTCAATACTAAAATCCTATAAGGCAAGGATTTTAATGAATGTGGTTTGGGTTATGTTTTATTTAAATCTATTACAATCATATCTATATTTGAAAATGTTAAGTCACTGTTGAATATCCTCTACTGGTTGTATATTGTACAATTGTGCCTTTTCTTTTCAGCAATACAGAAATTTACATGTTGAATTAAAATGAGGGAAGAAATATTAACAGTTTCTTTCTTTTTAAATAAAGAAATTATAAAGATCGTAATTGTTCCTGTCCCAAAGAGCATGTTACAGGAAGTTTATAGGTAGCTTTCAATTTTTTTCTTATATGAGATTCTATCTGTTAGTGAGAACATATTAGTACAAGAGATTATGTGACATAAGGCAATATTGGCAATAGAATGAAATAATGGCTTTTGCCAAGGACACATGGAATGAGAGGGTAAACTAGCTACATGAGATGAAATGAATTCTACCCATGCTGTGACGTTCATTCTGAATCTTCTCTGGATGTTTTGATGAGAAAGAGTAAAAGTATTGGATTATTTTATTACATAAATTTAATTTAAAGGAGAGAGTAAGGTCAATAGATTAAGTAACAATCAAACTTCTGCCATTAGCTATAGATGTTGTGTAATCTAACTCCCAGATTTTTAAATGAACAATTTTCCCTCAACAATATACTTGGGAAAATTGCTTCCTCGTTCCATTGGTCAAAAGCCAGAAGAAAATTTTGTTGCAGTAACTTGGGTTCATTTTTCTTAGAAAGAATACATGCAAATGTGGGAGACCAAAAAAGCAATGTTTTACATATAACGTATAAAAAGAAGATAGCAGATTCCATGTCTATGTACATTGTATACACACACACACATATGCGTGCACATGTGCACATGCACATGCACACAGCATTTGCATGATGCAAATATGTCACAGAGCACTGATCTTTTCATTGTAGGAACTTGAAGGGCAGCATAGAACTCCTACCTCCCTCACAGAGGCATGAAACACACAAGTGTTACTCTGTAAAATGAATTTTATATTGTGATAGTCCTGTTACTCAGTTAACTGAAATGTATTTTTAGGATTTTCTTTTTTACAATACCTAGACTACTTAAAATAAGTAATGAAAAAAAATGAAATAGAAAACCATCAATTATTTTTCCTGTCAATATACTAGCCTAGCACTTTCCAATAGAAATATCATGCAACCAACATACATAATTTTATATTTGCTAGTGGTTACAATAAAATAAAACTAAATCTACAAAAAAATAAAACTAATCTAAATCTAAACTAAATATAAAGGTGAAACATACTGTAATATATTTTATTTAACTCAAGATAGCCAAAATATTTTCATTTCAACATGCTGTCAGTATAAAAGTTATTAATGAGATAGTGTACATGTTTTTATTGTCTTCAAATCCACTTGTATATTACGCTTACAGGGCATCCCTCTTTGCAGTAGCTCCATTTCAAATGCTCGGCAGCCGCATGAGGTGTGGTTCTGTGAAAAGTATTTCTGATTCTCAAGTCTAACCCTTCCCAATGTCTCTCCTAAACTCCTGACTCATATTTCCAATTGCTATTATCCATTTCCAACTACATACAATGTACTGTGACTGACTGTAATATTTTTGGCTTCTTCCTCTAATCTCACAGCTTCACTTTTGTCCCTTACCTTGGTCAGTAGCATTGCTATCCACACCCTTAATTGTTCAAATTAAAAATCCGAAGGATATTCTCTACATTTCCCTCTCCCTCATTCCTCTTCAATGGAATAAGATTTAAAACACCCCAAGTTTGCACTATTTTTTGTTTCCCCGCCGTCTCAACTTCATTCAGAACTGTAAACATCATGTACCTGGATTATTAAGGACTTCTTAATTCATCTCTCTACCATTCATCTCTACCATTCTCTTACTTCAAACCACCCCATGATCTCTTGAGCATGTGGGCTATGAATTAACTTTTTTTTTTTGGTCGTGCGTCGAGGCTTGTGGGATCTTAGTTCCTCAACCAGGGACTGAACCCGCGCCCTTGGCAGTGAAAGAGCGGAGTCCTATCCACAGGACTGCCAGGGAACTCCCGACTTAAAAAAAAATTAAAATTAAGTTATATTACTCATGTAAATCAAGATGTTATACAGATTCCTTTGGCTATATTTCTATTTTAAAAAACACGTTGCATTTCTTCATGTACTAATTGTAAGAAATACAGCAGCAAACTAGACAAATTGTCTTCCTGTTCTCAGGGAGCTTAAAGTGCAGTGCCTATGAGATGCCCACTAGGACAAAAAGAAAAGTTTTTGTTTTTTTTTGCGGTACGCGGGCTTCTCACCGCTGTGGCCTCTCCCGTTGCGGAGCACAGGATCCGGAGGCGCAGGCTCAGCGGCCATGGCTCACGGGCCCAGCTGCTCCGCGGCATTTGGGATCCTCCCGGACCGGGTCACGAACCCGTGTCCCCTGCATCGGCAGGCAGACTCTCAACCACTGCGCCACCAGGGAAGCCCAAGAAAAGTTTTTAAAACTATGACCCCATACTACACATCCAGTTTGCCCTGAGCAAGTAAACATGACCACCAAGCCAAAAAAAATCACCTTTAGTGGTGTAAGACTTTCAAAAATTAGTCTCATTGGAATCATTGGAAGGCTAGTCAAGTTTTTTTTCCCCCCTTAGGAGTTAAGTGTCACTCTAGTTTATCGCTATATAAAGTTGATACTCTATGTAAACTTTTAAAGAGAAGAGAAATGGCTCTAAGTTTAGTAAGAATGTTATATACTATTTTCTGATTATATTTCACTAATGACTTATAATAGTATTAATCTTTTACCTTGTTTATTTATTTCAATTCCCTTATTTCTGCCTAGCTCCAATCCCAATTCATTGTATTGTTTCTTCCCTATTTTCATTCCGATGGAAATCTACCCAAAAAATTACTTTGCAGTTATAAGAATTAAGACATCTTTTAAGGGATACATTTCACTCTATAAAATCCATATGAATCCTACTACAACACTGGATTATTGTTAAGACGCTTTGAGTTCCTCCACTGGATCGGGCTGGAGCCCAAGGAAATGAAGTATGGAGGATCGTGCAGAAAGTGTGATGGGATGGGTCTAGAAACAGTGAACCTCACTTCTCCAAATATTTCATCGGTCAGAAGGCAGTCACATGGTCTGGGAAAGACAGTCTTCTTGGAAACCAAGGAGGAAAAAGAAAGGGTTTCTGCATATAAAGCTACATTTCTTCTGTGCAAGGAAGTGGATATTTTTATCCTCACTTTATAAATGAAGATAGGAGGTATTAAGTAGCTTGCCCAAGATCATGGAGCTAATAGGGAGAGAGTGAATTCAAATCTAAGTAATCTGACTTGAAAACCATTTATCTTTCTACGGACTTTTTTTCTGGCTGATTGCTTTTTTCTTAAACTTTTCCAAAATAACGGGGAGGCAGTAGTTGCCCTACTTCCACTTCATTACTCTTTGTAGTAATTTATTTGATTGATAAATTTGACTCAGTCCCTTCATCTATTTAGAGCAACCTGCCTTCAACATGTTCTTGTTCATCTTTCTGCTATATGGGAAGTACCTGCCTAGTCAGGGATATGTTATAGCTCTGCCTTGGGGAGTGGAAAGGAGGTTATTTAGAGTGTGAATATTAGAAGGACTTGGCCATGGAGCCAAACCACTTTCCCAATAAAACTTTTCACTAATATAGCTGATGTCTTGATCTCACTCCATCTCAATCCTTTCTCCCTAATGGTTCCAAACTTCAGAGGGGAAAAACGGCATATAGCTGGTCTTAAGTCAATCTACTATTTCATTTAATTTTTAGAACAATAACTTAGCACACAAAATTTAAAAGTCAATGTACATCAAAGGCGACTAAGTCCCTTCCAGAAGAATGTGTAGCCATTAGAAATTCCAAGACAAGTAAAACAATAGCAACTTTTGTATGTTGCATAATACTTAACGATTTCATTTTTAATCATGCTGTTTAACATCGGTTATAACCAGTAATGGAGCAGTACCTTGAAATGGGTGGTTAGTAACATAAATGACCCCAAGAATAGTTTTGTCTTTGCTTAGAACGCATAGAAGTTTGACATCTTAGGGTGACCCAGTGACTAATGAAAGATACCCCTTTCCAAGAGGGAAAGAGGGGAAGAAACTGAAGCTTGAAGAGGTCAGACTAGGCAAAAAGTTTGTGGAAAAAGAGGAATGAGGGCAAAAACCTCCTGGAACTTGGTCCAGTTTTTATTATTTAATTTTTGAGAGCAAATACATTCTTTATTATGAGTAGCTTAATTCACTGTAGTGAAGGAAAGTATCCCAACATATACTCTATAATGGAGGGTTGATATTTCACTTCAGTTAGTCCATGATGTGAATCTAAGTGCAGTTAATGAGGACTGGATTTTAGTTTATATTTTCTAATGGGATTTTTTTTTAATGAATACCTTTTTTTCCACAGTGGAAAAAAAAATGAAGGAAACTCAAGTAACATGCTCTAGGTCATAATATAAGTGCAAAACCAAGCAAGAAAATAAGCTAACAGTCCCTCTCTACCACTTATAAGTACAATGTAATAAAATTCATTATAATAGCATTCTAGTTTTGTCATAAAACCTTAACAAACCATAGTTATTACATGAAAACTAGAGTAACTAATATTTTGCCTAGTAAAACTATAGTAAATTGGTCCTAGTAATAGCAACACTATAATGATCATACTGAAATATAGCAGCAAGTTATGATCTGTATATTTACTACATTATTATAATAATTTTACTTCTACCATAGATTTCTTTTATACAAAAGCTAAATTTACTCTAGTAATTGCGTTCTCTTTTCACTTCACTTCACATAAGACCGTAAAAGAGTAACGTTTGATTTGAAATATGAAAGTTTCAAATTTTTTTTTTTATTAAATGATTTGCAGTTGGGGAAGATTAAAGGAGAAAAACACAAAACTTTTTCAGAACAAATATATCTACCTGTGTAAGACTAGTAAAATGTCAAAATCAAAAGGTAAGCTTTTATCAAAATTTAAGCATAAAATTTTTCTTAATATGTGGAATACAGAATAACCTGACATAACTGAACCGAACTGAAAAGAAGCTCTTGAACATATTCTATGTCATCTCCAAGGGAATCTCTCCATCTTTTCCTTGCCTGGTGACATGGACCAATGCACTTGGACTCTGCCTGTTGTACAAGCTCTCAGACAAACGTAAGGACTCAGAGTCAGGAATTTCTAAGGGGAAATGATGTAAAGGGACTCATTGACACTCGTCAGAGGATGCAATAGACAGTTGAACAGCCGTGAGCCTAGGAAGAACTGAAAACAGTTTCTTGGCCAAGAGTAATCTTACTCATTAGATATCGACATTTCCTGTGAGAATTCAGGTCTAAAAATATTTGATAAAGAAACTTCAGCTTCTATAGAAAATGTCTTCTCCTTCTCTGTCATTTGCTTCTACCTGTTCATACACTGAAGTGACCGTACTGTGACAGAGGCTGGCTAGATGCTCACCAAATCTGTTTCCAGTTCCTGGACATAGAGTTAAATTACATTTCCCAGACTGTTTTTAATTAGGTGTGGGCAATATGACTCTGTTCTGTCCCAGAGAACGTCTGCCACCTCCGGGCTCACCCTCATGAGAACCTCATCATACTTCCCGCTCCTATAGTAGGTAAAGACGGCAGCACCACAAGATGAAAGGGACCCAGGTCCCTGTGTCTCATGCTTGCGGGAGAGGTTCCCTACCCTCGTGGCTGCAATGTGTGCAAGCAATTCATCTTTACTGTATTCAGCCATTGAGAACCTGAGGTTGTTTGTACAGCACTTAACCTTCACTGACATTGGAACCCCAAGTTCCAGTGGCCTCTCTGAATTTTGCTTTAACACTATTTGTAGAAGCTGTGAGAGAAAACAACTTTAACTATACTATGTTTTCTTTCTCTTTCTTCCCTCCCTCTCTCCCTTCTTTCCTTCTTTTTGTTTCTTCCTTGCTAATGGAGCTAAGTAGGTGGAGGGCTATCACGCTCCCATACCCCTATTTCCTCGCCTTTCCTTTCTTTCAACTCTCAGTACCACCTCTTTGCTTCTGTTTTGAATTATATTTGGAATAATATTGTAAATGCAGATGTGTAATGTTTTGACGGTAACCTCCTAAGAACCTCTGCTGAATATCTGTACAAATCTAGCACAGAGACTCAAGCAATAAAAGGTTTACGTATAAACTGTCTAAATAGCTTAAGGATGTATTGTAACAGTGAATTTCCTGTTACTTAACATTACTTAAAGTAAGGTAGAAAAACATTGGTGATTTTGATTTTGAGCTCTATAATTTCTAAGACAGAAAAAGCATTGTGTTTCATCATGTTTACGGGTTTTTTCTGTAATTTCCTGCCTCTTGTTTGTTTTCAGAACTTGCATTGTATTGACTCCTTCAACCCAGCTTCTTGTACACACCTCTGCTGTGCATATCTAGAAGATCTTTCTCACTCCTTGCAAGAGAATCGCAAATCCAGCTTCCCAGCCCCACAGTAAATGCCATATTTTATATGAATTGTTTCAGAAGATTCTCCAAATTGAAACGGATCACCTTATTCTCTTCCCATTGCCTTCATTTTCTTAAATGGAATTCATCTCACCATACCTCTTACAGCCTGTTACAAGGTATCATCCAGAACACACAAATATCTGTCAGGGTCTTTCTGCCTTTAGCAAATTTCCCTCTCTCTAAAAACTCGAGAGAAGAAAACGCAGCAAGTCCTCAAGGGCGATGTAAGTATTTGTATATGTATGTGCGTCAGACTGGACTTATTATTTTTTTAATTGCTTAGAAAGAAACAGATTTTTTTATAGAAATTGTCAAAAGCAAGTTTTGCTCTAAATGAAATTTGGGTTTTGTTTTTTATACGCTGCTAACATGAGATAATCTGGTTCGTTTGTTTGGAAGACAGGCAGCATGGGAGCACTTGGCTGTTCCTGATTCGCTGGTTCGGTTGGAGAGGCTCGAACAGCATTGCTGAGGAGCTGTCCAACCCAAGAACTTCAGTTCTCTCCTCCCCCACTGATGGCAAACATCCAGGGTCCTCCTGTAGTGGCCCCTGAGAGTGACCCCGGAATCCTTAACATCGTGTTAAGTGCAGTTGCTGTAACTGCTCAGAATAAATCTTGAGTTAAAACTTACTTCCCGGGCTTCCCTGGTGGCGCATTGAGAGTCCGCCTGCCGATGCAAGGGATGCGGGTTCGTGCTCCGGTCCGGGAAGATCCCACATGCCGCGGAGCGGCTGGGCCCGTGAGCCATGGCCACTGAGCCTGCGCGTCCAGAGCCTGTGCTCCGCAGCGGGAGAGGCCACAACAGTGAGAGGCCTGCATACCGCAAAAAAAACACCTACTTCCCATCTCGTTTTTAAGGCACTACTGACACATGAGTTTTAAGATCAGAAAGGCCTATGTTCAACTCTCTGGCACTAACCTGTTATCATTCAAGAGGACATTTTGGGCACTGCTACTTAAGGTGGCAGGGTAACCGCCAGCCTCCAGAAGTGAGCCCAGAACATGGTAGGAGGCTGGCACCCAAATTCCTCCCTGTTTTGCACCGTCCCCTTTTGGGCAGGAACATGGCCTCCGAGGGGAAGGTCACGGTTGGCTCGGGCACCTACCTGCCTGCTCATGTACCCAAAGCCTTGACAACTTCCCTTTATCAAAATCGGCCTGGATTTGTTGGCTTCTTTAAAAAACCATAACGCAAAAAGGTTTTGCATTGAAATGCTGACTTTCACCCAGCCTTGGAAAAAGGATGTCCAGCACATGGGTGGAAGAGTGGCTACATTTATGTCCAGGGAGCTTATACGTGACCTTCTTACAAGAGCAACCACTTCTCTTTTAAGCACTTCTCTTGCTATTATGCGTGCGTGCACACACGTGTTCACATGTGCACGCACACACACAACTTCAGCTGCGCAGGGCATCTTACTATGTATGTCAGTCACCTACAGGAATGTCCTGCACACTATTAGGTATGACGTTCATGTTAGCACACTTGTCTTTCTAGGTGCATCTATTGTTTATTGCTCATTGTTCCGTCGGGCTATATCTATGTATTGTTCTTCCAACTATTTTATACTTTATCAAAGGGGTGGGTGTCTCATCCAAACAGAATTCAGATGAACTCCACCCAAAGTGGGTAGGTGAAATTCTAGGCAGTCTTAGATTTAGGAATGGAGATCTCTGATTACTAGCAACAAGCCTATTAGGGTATTTCTTTCAATATTTTTTCTTAATTATGTAAATGTAAGGGGTAAATAACCACCCTTGGTATTCAAAGGACAACTGAATAGGAATGTTCAGGAATTCTTTTGTTTGTTTTTAGAATTCCATATCAAAAATCTCTCCCCCTAGAAAGGGGGGATCTATGACCAATTTACAAAAGATATTCAGGAGTCTTCAGATCTAAGGAGACCCATTGGGGTGAATGTGGTTGCTCCATGTCAGGTCCAAAAGGGGGGAAGAACAGTAATCTGGATTAGCATCTGTTCACTCTACAAGGGATTAAGTGCTCATTAGACAGAGTTTGTGTGTGTTTGTCCGTTTTCCACTGTACATGACAGTTTCTGGAAGCTTCTACTGACCCAGCCATGCTGGCACAGTGGCCGGAGCTTGGGGAACAACGGCCAAGCCTGTGGGTGTGAAGTGGAGAGCTGGAATGTGGGCACTCATGCAGTGGGCAGGGATCTGAGCATCACAGGCAACCAGGCAGAGCAGACCTGTGTCTCTCACACACTGTTCTCACGTCGCGGCAACAGGCAACGGCAGAGCTGCAATTCCAGATCCCCCTAGAACTAGGTGTTCAAGGCAGCACTGGTTCTGCGTCAGGAGTGAGCCCACGAGGGTACTTGAACCCTTGGTATGTGGGGACCTCAAGAGGAACATGTAGGATTTCATTGTTTATGCGATGATTTCCTTGCTCTAGAGAGTAATTGGGAAAAAAAAAAAAAACCCAGATATTTATAAACTGAACTGGTGAAGCAAGACGTTGGAGAAGTTTCCATTTGCCATGTCATCTACTCCCCTCCTTGTTTCTTGCTCTATAATATAGAAAACAGAAGAAGCTAATGTATGCTTCCATAAATAGCAGAAGTCTTACTTAGTATGGTCAGTAAAAAAGAAGCTGAAGAAACCACTCCAAACTCCAAAGTGTAAATGAGAATTCAGAGCTATGCATATAAGGACCTATAAAATGTATCACTACAGGTAGGGAGGACTCTATAAAACAATGTGGATTATTGGATCCAATCTGCAGTTGTGAAGCACTAATTCTACACAAGGCTCTACGTCTGAGACTTTACCCTTGAGATGGGGTAAAGAATTATGAAAAGTGTTGATCCAAGAGTCCAGTTCCTTGGTTCTTGTTACAGGACTGCATCTTGCTAGCTTTGTGCCTTAACTTCTCTGGCCCTCAGTGTCCTATATAGGAAGTTGGGGGTAATAACAGTCCCCATCTTACAGATTTGATGTGGGAATTGAATGACTATTTAATATAAAGCTCTTAAAACAGTGTCCGGCACATCCTAATAATGAAGAGTTGTTATCATTATTATCGTCATGGTTATTATTACTAATAGTAATGGCAATAGTACTATGTTACTTGACTTGAATAAGGAAGTAACATTAGACCCTCCCCTCACACATAAAAGGAATTGTAGACTCAGGATGATGAAAGGAAAGGGGGAAAAAAATCAAAAGGAGACAAACAATTGAAAGCACCCAGGATACTTATTTGGGGCAATTGGAAGGAGACCATTTTTCAAGGAGTTTTATGCATTTAGTCAGTATACCAAATAAATTCTTGGATCAATACATCGAGAAATAACTTTGTAAAGCGGAAGTCTAGGATTCTTTGGGTCTCTAAGGGCTCCCCTCCCAAGGTAACAATGCCTTTCTAGGTGTTCACCAAGTAACACGCTCCCCACCCTTCTGCAGCCACAGGGCCGGGGAGGTGCAGGAAGTTAGCTTAATGCCACCAGTTGTTAACTGCTGAGCGAGATGATAATTAGTAATAATTACCACACTTCAAAGAAATTAAAAATAGTACAGTGTGCTCTCTTGATTGTATTAAGTAGGCATGGCCTCTGGTCTGAGCTCAAGCAAGAACTCCAGCCACAGAAATAAGTTGAAAAGCTACAAAGAATGCTGATTTGTCTGTGGCTTTTGCTGTTACCTTCTCCTTTGGACTCATTCTCCTCTATACAATGAATTCAATCAAAAGTTACAGTGAAGGAAGGGGGGATGCAAAAATACTATTTTGGACATAAAGGGAAAACAAAGAAAATTGACTTTCTCTAGAAGATAGGGAAACACATGTTTTTTAGGAGGAAGAATATTTTTAAATTGTGTCTACACTGACAGTCTATACGGGTGCTAATTTAGTTGTTTTTTGTAACTGTTATCAAACTACAAAATTGGCAGGGATTTTTCTCTCAAGTGCTTTATTTATTCCTTTTTTTATTTTGGTGTATGAGAAAAAAGGTCCAAGTGTCAAAACAATTGCTGGTTCAAAAAAACGGATTCATTACCTGACTTTTGTGTGTGTGATAACATATCAAAAACAAAGAGTTAGTACATCCCAATTCAAGAGAAACCAAAAGGTGACTAATGATCTTCCCACATTCAGAATACAGGGATTCATTAATGAATCTTTCTTCTCTGTGTGGCTCAGACGCCCTAAAATCGGGCCCATTTTTCTTTCTTATTTTCAATTGGCTCCGTCTGCTAATTTTAACTTCTTGCTTTCTCTGGGGGTCGGGGTGGGTGCAGTAGTTTTCAAATAACCTTTCAGTGACACAAAGGAAAAACTGGAGTTTGCAGTTTGGGGAAGCTAACGTTTCAAATTAGCAACTGCATCTAACAGCAGCAGCTATGATTAGAAACAAACTCCTGCCAATGGCACCAACAAAAGAGAAAGAGATGCAGAAGCACACGCCATGAAAGCCAAAGCCTCCTGAGGGAAGACGGGAGGGTCCTGATGGTGCTGGAGAAAACGAACTTACGATACCATGACTTTAAAATATGGGGAATAATATTTATTATATTTATACTGTACAAATGCAACAGCCAGCGGGGTTGGGGACTGTACAAGATTGCTTTATGACATAATGGTAACACTTGATTTAATACATGAATATCACAGGGTCTTCTACCGGGAGCTCGTTAGGCAGGTCACCATATTCTGGGACATATATTGGGATAAATCGCTTACACTGACTGTTAGAAAATACATGCCATTTTCCTTTTGCATTTTTGAACAATCTTTTAATCCTGATAATAAAAGTCAGGCATTTGAAGAAAATCTAGAGCTTACAGAAAAGAATAAGAAACCAAATATAATCTCACTATCCAGAGATAACCTTTGTTGATATTTCACATTTTTGTCTTGCACTTGTATGTCTGCATGTATATGATAAATACGATAATGTAGAAAAACAATTTGATTGCTTTTAAAACTATATATTTCTTAAAAAAATATTTAAAGTATAATTGATTTCCAATGTTGTATTAGTTTCTGGTGTACAGCAAAGTGATTCAGTTATATTCTTTTTCATATTTTTTTCCATTACGGTTTGTTACAGGATATTGAATATAGTTCCCTATGCTATACAGTAGGACCTTGCTGTTTATCTATTTTATATGTAGTAGTACAACTATATTTTAATATACAGAAGTAATAGATGCTTATTGTAGGAAATTCAGAAAATGTGGAGGAAATTTCAAAAAAGACAAATCAGTCATAATTCTACTATCCGTATCCTGGGGTACGTGGATCCAGATTGCCTTTTTCTTTATACATATAGGTTAATATTTTAGCTACTCATTTTAGTCAACAATACATCATCATGTACATCTTATCAAGCCTCTATAACATGCTTTTTAATGGCTGAATAACATTCCACTGAATGACTGTACCATTGCTTAGGCAACATATTTTAGGATACTTGAGTTATATAAATGGCCATTTTCTAACACTTTTTCAATAATAGGTTTTTGGTTTTGTTTTGTAAATTGAGGGCTGTATGTGTACTTAGGAGTAGAGTGTGATAGGAATACCTAACTACTCTGCAATGAGAGACCCAGGAGATGCACTATGGTGCTTGCATCTTAGTGTCAGCAATACTAAAGCTGCCACTGACTGAATTATTAACAGGAGGACTCACCAAAAGCAGCCCAAAAAGATGGCACAGTTTTGATCCTGAGTAGCCAAATGTGGCCCAAACAGAAAGGTCTGTATTAGCCCCAGCATTTTTATTTACCAAGTTACCAAAGATAATACGAGGGATCCTTGGCATTTTATAACATCATTTCACAATGTCCATATGCAAACTCATACTAACTGTTGGAATTAATCGCCCTTTACAGCAGCTATATGAAATAGCTTTCTGTTTCCAAGTTCTGTAAATGGAAAACAATAAAGAGATATAAGAAAATGTGACTTTCATAAAACGACAGAGGAAATCACGAGGAAAACAAAGCACAAATCCTTACTTTTTTCCTTGCTTCCGCATTTAGAAGAGAATTAAAATTAGATCAGGAAACCTATGTTAAGAATCTTTTCTTGAATAAACCTGTTCATTCCTCATATAGATCTGAAGCTACCCACCCTTATAGAGAAGTTTATGCTTTTCAAAAGCATCTAGATGGTCAGGGCTTCAAACTGAACAATTTATTTAGTCGAGTCTTTCCATACATGAGTTAGTTTGAACTGTATCATCAAACTGGTCATTAGTGATGATTAAATAAAACCCCAAAGAAAGAAGATGTATGTATGTTTATGTAAGTGTATAGTATACAATTTTTATATTTTATTGCGTTTTTGATTAAGCCATTCAGTATTTTTGAATCAAGTAAACCAAAAATATTAGTTATATCTAATATCTAACAGTGTTATCAAATGGTCATAAGTGTTGATTAGGTAAAGTCCCAGTGGTGAAGACAGCTCCGAGCAAATATAGATATCTGCTATACGTGTACAGTAGAATTGCTTTTTCCTTTTTAAGTGCACATATATCTTCATGTCTGAAAGAAAAATGCTGATCTATCTCTAATGTTGCTGCAGACTATCATCTGTCCTTTCCAAAAACCTGATGAACAGACAAACCCCAGGCTCTTCTCCATAGAAATCCCACTAAACAATATTGCTAATCCTGAGCATTCCACTAAACCAAACAACTAGTAAATAAGTTTAGAAAAACAAAAACCCTTTTTGTTTGATCAAAGTTATCGGTAAACTCAGTCAGAATAATTGAACTAGGATTCTCAAATAGGCAACACTCGAAGACTCTTCAAAGGTTTACAGGACAGAAACAATTTCATTTTCAAAGCATACAGGGCTGTGTAAGAGAAAATGTAAAAATACCCTCACAACAACAGTGCTCAACTAAAAATAAGCAGTAGAGATTCAGCCATGTGGAAGAGTTTCTACCTTACAAATCCCTAAGGATTTTGAATAAGAAAGCTTAGACTAATAGCTGTGTGTGGTACAGTGGAAGAAAACAGCCCTTCAGGAAAACTGTGTGCTCGTGTTAGGATGTGTCCAGTCAAGTTATGCTCTTCCTCTCTCAGAGAAACAGAAATCTTGAGCTATGAAAAGAATAAAGAAAGCTAGATAAATTTCTGTGTGGTGCTGAAAATGTGAATTATTCTTTGTTCTTAATATATAGAGGCAGGGTGCTGCTAACAGAGCATGGGCTTTGGAAGGAGATTAACTGGGTTTAAATCCCAACCTATCAGTGTGCGACCTTGGGCGAGCAACTGAATTTCACCCTCCTTCCTTGTAAAATAGAGGTAATAATACCTGCCCACTTTTCAGGGCAGGATATAAGCAGTAAATTACCTACTGTGAGGGGCAAAAACAGCTTAACATAGTCCCAAGCACCTGCTGGATACCCAACAAATGTTAGTTTTGTTTCTTCCTCTTAAAAATACTTGGCTCTAAATACTAACACTTGGGTGTCTGTATAAAAGACACTTTAGGATTTTGGCATTTCTTAATTTCCAGTTTTATCACAAGTTCTAAGTGTTCCCTTAGTTTATCTATGTTTTCCTCATTGTTTTCCCTGTTTTATTTTACTTCATAGCTTTTATCATCACTTGATACCTATTTGCTTGTCCGTTTTCTACCTTTTGCCGTTAGAATACCAGCTATAAGAGAGCAGGAACTTTGTGCAATCTCCACCAGTGGGACTTCAATAAATATTTGTTGAAATAAAGAAGAAATGCCTTATAAATGTGTTTTATTTAAAGCTGTTTCCAGCATTTCATGCTGAAATCGTTGGCAACAACACACCAGCTATTTGTAAATAAATATGCACACGAATAGATAGTATCATAATATATACTCTTACAGCTCCCCATAAGATAAATAGTGCCCTGAATACAATCAACATTTAATCAATATTTGTCAAACGTGTTAATACGAGCTCCTCATTCAACCAATATATATGCATGAGTATATCTTCGGCTGGCAGAAGGGTATTGTTTCTTATTTTTGTGCAGACGAATGACTGCTTTGTGTGGAGATAAAATACCATAGTCATGTATCGCCTAGTAACACATATTCATAATTTACCATAATAAGTACTGGAGGAGTCTTGTAAAAAGCAATATTCTGGGATTGAGTTGTCATTCACACATGTACAAATAAATATAACATCATAAATGTTTAGGTGTGTTATGTGTGCATATGTGTACGTGCTTGTTAAGTGGATCCTGGCTGTCTATTTGTTGAATAATTCATTAATATATTCACATATGTGTATAAAAAACAAGCTATAAAAATGCATTGACACAGTGGCATGGTACCATAAATGTTGGGATAAATGGTATATGCCAAATGTCACTGAACTGAGTTGTGAAAGAAGAAGAATGCTAAAGTTTGATTAAAAAAAAGGCAAATTATGTGAGATGAGCTTAAAAGAAGCCAGGTTGTATACCATGTTTTTATTTACCATCCTTTTAATATATATATATATATATTGCCACGGATGAGAGAGAGAAATGGAAAAGCCTTCCAAGGGCCTTTTGGACGACAAGGAACATTAGAAACAGGGGTGGAAAGTTCTGGTCGTGGAGAGATTGTAGCCAACCTCCGGCCCGCACACCCTCAGTACTTCAACTCCTGCCAGGCAGGAACTAGAATCTTCTGTAGAGCACCATTATAGTATTAGGAAGTAAGACAACCACAAAGGAGAGAAGAAAGGCTCTATCTACCGCCGGATAGGACTCTAAAATGCTCCCCTGCGAGGAAGGCTGGGGCAGCGTGAGTCGGAAGAAAAGACCTCCCCACCGAAGTGTCATGTCTAAGAGAAGTTCTGAAGCCGGCTAGGAAAAACATTTCCACCCCCAAGGGCTTTCATTTATTTTATTTTTTTTTAAGTTAGTTCAAAGTTAGAGATAATGAAGCACATTTGTGTAATTCCATCCCTAATCTTGGCTCTGGACCAAGGCCTCTCCCATCTCTTGCTTACCTATCTCGATTCTCAGGCTCCTCCCACATCAGGGGAAACTCAGGGATCTCTCGTGAAATGTGCTTGACAAGTTATTGAACATTGGCAGAGGATGGCACTATTGATAGAGAATCCAGACACACACACACACACACACACACACACACACACAGATGCTTGAAAGCATCTTTCTCCATTCGCTCTGTCAGTTAGAATATTCTCCTTTATTGATTTATTTATTTTTAATTGGAGTATAGTTGCTTTACAACGCTGTGTCAGTTTCCACTGTACAACAAAGCGAATCATCTATATGTCTACATATATCCCCTCCCTCTTAGACCTCCCTCCCACCCACCCCCACCCCACCCATCTAGGTCATCACAGAGCGCCGAGCTGAGTTCCCTGTGCTGTACAGCAGGTTCCCACTACCTATCTATTTTACACATGGTCAATCCTTAAAAAAAAAAAAAGAATATTCTCCTATAACTCCCAGCCCACATCACCATTTTTATCCAGACCCCTTTATTCCCCTCAGGAACAGTCTGGGATCTTCCAAACTGGCCTGTGACTTTCTCAGTAAGGTAACAGGGAAAAAACCCAATAAAATAATATTGAAAATCCTGCGGCACCACCTCCCGTACTCCCCGCCCCAGACACACACACAGAGGCACACACGATTCCTTGCTCCACTTTACAATGGAACACTGGCTGTTTCATGGGCCTTGGCTGGTGCTAAGGCCCAATACATCTGAAATCTAGAAGCTGAAGGAAAAATAAAAGCTAGGTGTGCAAAGGAGCCAGAAGGAATTGTTGTCTTGTCCTGGATCAGAGCTGGAGAATATTCCCTTCTGTGATTTCCTCTCCCCATCACAGGGCTATGAAAAGTCTCCCTGAAATAGGGAGACAGAAGAGGGGAAAGAAAAGGTGAAAGAAAAAGGGACAGTCATAAAAAGACTTATTATTTACTTTTGAAATAAATCAGCAAAGGGAGGCCCAATCTGCCACGCACTCTGAGGGCCCTGGGATCCCACACTGACTGATGTGCCGCTGCCCATTTTGATCTGCACTGAAATTAACCATCAGCTGCTTTATGAAATATTATCTTTGTTAGCTTTACCACTAACAAAAATACACTTCCAATTTTTCACATCCACACACTACATCTATTAAAGCAATCTGGGAAATTAGTTTGAGATAAACTGTACAGCAATTTTATTCATAGCTTCCCCATATCTCACACTGTTAATCTGCATCACAGCTCACTAAATAGTGCCTAATGTTTATTGCATTTAACTGAATGTATACAATTCTGAGGGTACGCCAGGGACCGATTATCATAATTATACATGTTTCTATGGAAACCCACAAGTCTAACAGTTTTGATTCATTATATTGTTATACCTTCTAGCACTTTCTAATTATTAGGTGCCCATAAAAAGTCTCCGTCTTGCTGTTACTATAGAAATGAGCTATAGACAGGCCTCAATTGTTAACCCTTAAAGGACCAAAATATATAGACTCAGACAGCTGGTAGCTATTCACATAACTGATACAGCTAATAATTTCATCTGTTACTTAAATTCATAATTGATTTTATATAAATTTCTGAAAACATTTCGCATGGATAACTCACGAATGATTATCTCAGATTTTATAAAACTGTCCTGACTTTGAGGTTCCCTATCCTATCAAACCCCTTCAGGTCTGATAAAAGACACACGAGCATTAATGCAACCTGGAATTAGCATACGCCCAAATCTGGAGTCTTTCAGGACCTATTTCTTATTTCATAGTAAGGATGCTTTTGCTGCTGTAAACTTAGAATTCACATGCTAAGTGATAAAACAGATAGCTCAGGATATTACAGCAAAAACTCAGATGTACTGAGAGCCTTTAAATCAAACATCTAAAATGGCTTCAGACTAATATGGCTATTTAGGTATAATTTAATATTGCTACTTAAATTGCAATTTGTAATTTAATATTTTCATTTTACTTTTTCTCCTATATTCACTAACAGAACCCTGTGAAAATTGAAAGGGACTGAGCAGTTTCATTGTCTCTCTAACCCTCCTGCTATTATAGTTTTCAATTAGAAGTGCCTTTTAATTTAGATCAGGAAAGCTCTCCTAAAGTGACAGCTCGCCCTTCACACTGCATATCTATTTATTTCGGAAGTCAACACACCATTCAATAACCTGAGAACAGCCCTGATTGCTATGCTAATAGTATTCAGAAATATGTCGACACAGATCGAAGCAAGTAAACTAAGGCTAATTCATAAAGTGAATAATAAAAGGCAAAGGAAAGCCTTTCATACCTTCTACTACTACTTCTTCAGCTGGAATCTTAAGCTTACAAATTTAATTTTTTTTCCTCCCTTAGGGAAATGAACACTATATGGTAACCAAACTGAAATTAGATTTTACCTAATATTACAGCCTTGCCTCTTTGACGCGGCTTGTTTTATTATATAAGGCTGCCATGGGAAGCACAGAGACAATGACCGGCTATGTTAATGTTTGTGTGATCTAGGAGTTGCTTGCTTCAGCTCAAAGCTAAATGCATTTTGCTTTTGGAGGTAGGGGGAGGAGATGGGAAGCCATAAGAATTTTAAACGGATGCCCACATGAAAAACAACAGCACATGTGAGGGAACAATTGTCTTCTTATTCCACGCCCAAGCCACCCATGTCCATAGCAGATCCCCGCCAATTAGGAATAAATCAGACTGTATAAAGAACAAAAGGTATGGACATTTGCGTGTTGACATTCAAACTCTTAAAAACCAGAGAAGCGATCACAGCCTTTTGTTCCCAACTCTTATAACGCCATTAGCCTCTGAGAAAAGTAGATTTACCACTAAATAGAAAATTTAAAGTCAATTAAGAGTAAATTAAATCAGAGAGTTTAAAAACTCCATTCATCAGTATGTGCATATATTACTACTTACATGTATGTGGCCTGAAATTGATTATATTTAATTCACATTAAAATTCGTCTCTTCGCTATAACCAGTTATTGGTTATCCAGAATAATTAAAGTAGGTCTGCGTATTTTTTTTTACTTAACCATAGAAATTAAACTAACCTTCGATAATCAACATCTTATTTTTCATCGTGTTTATACTGTCATTCCCATGATTATTAGTTACTCCACCTAATTCAATAGCCCCCTCCAAAAATCTAAAGAGCTTTTTCATACATTTTAAACCAAGCAAATGCATACACTCATTGATAAAATGTAACAAAATATATGTGTGCAGAAAATATATGAATGTGTCTAGATGAGTCAAAGAACTAGATGAGAAGAACAATGATACTAGAGCCAAGATTTCACACACTCGATTAATAAGCCTTAAAAGTGACAATAAAAGCTTCTGAAAGCAAAAGCACAACCGTTGTGTGTTTTTTGAGAATACCTTAAGATCACTGTTAAGTTAGTGAATCCTGGGGTAAGATGGGGGTCAGATACCGAGGTCAGGAGGGTGATTAGGCAACAAAAGCAGAGACAGTAAGTCGTTCAAGCAGCAAACATATTACCACCTGGGATGTCATTTATTTCCTAGCGATAGAGGTGGGTAAAGTCCCTGCACGGTAAAACCATGAATTAATTATATTCTGCCCCTCCCAGTGAGCATAAAGTGCTCAGATTTTCTTTTGGGGGGATAGGGGGAAAGATGGCTTATCATTCACAGTTGGATGTTAAAATCCCAGAGGAGAAAGCCAATAAAAGCAGCTCCTAGTGACAAAAATCCAGGAGCTGTACCATCACTATCAATCAAACTGAAATGTTTTAGGATTCATATTTATTTTCACCACTTTGTCACTGAAGAAAATGTCTAGTCAACTAGACAATGTATAAATTCTAGTTTTCTGATGCTTAAAAGAAAAGTGAAAAGACATTAGGGAGTTGTGATTTACTTCAGTGGAGGGGATTCCTTTGGAGAAGGCCGGTCCATGGTGAGGGCGGCTGATAGATGCCTCTGGCACTGTTTCTAGCCCCCAGGGTCAGTCTCAGGGGGACCAGCATCAGCCAGGCCCCGGGCAGAGGCACCCAGACAGGTTCCCCTCCTTGAAGTGTTCAGGATGAAGCAGGAAGATAATGTTATTTCTGTGGGGCTTAATCAGAGGCCCTTGGGCAGTAGTTCTTTTTCCAGTTTAATTACAAGAAATCAGAGAAGGAAGTAGATGGCTTGCTCCCCAGTTAGGAGTTAGCCAGTAAGTGTAACAGAGTGAGACCAGATAAAACAAATTCTGATCCAGCTGAAGGAAGATGTTCTGGGGAGAAAATGTAGGAAGAGAAAGAAGCCAAGGAGAGGCTCAGCTAAGCAGTCACCACAAGCAAAAATGCTCACCTACACTGTTCCTTCCAATACCCTTCCTGGCCGTTTGTCTTCCATGTCAATTTAACATAGACACACGTGCCTTTCAGCTGTGGATTGCCACATCGCTAAGAGCACTAAGGATCTGGGCAGGGGCACTGGGTACCAAAAAGAAAGCAATAAAGGAGCCACTCCCACGGGAGACAAAATGTAATCACTACACAAGAGTATTACAATACCATCAAAGTGTCTTAATGTGTCTATTTTTCTCAGGCCCGATGTATTATTTCAGAAAATATTATATTGCTTATGCTTGAGGAACACAAAAAGTCAAATATTTTAGTTTCTCCTCTTTAAGCAAATAAAGAATATAGCTCTCACTTTCTCTTTCTCTGTGTCTCCCATGTTTCCTCTCTCCCTCTCTTTCTCCCGCTCTCTAGCTCTCTCTCTTTCACTCTTCTACTTTATCAGGGCATCAACAAAACACTCATTATTATTCACTCTGGAAGACAGTCGTTTTAAGAGGCTAATCAGCAATGCTCGCGGTTTATGTTTAGTTTTTAATGCTACTTGGAAGTTGGAAAATGAAAAATCACCAGTATTAACACGTGTTTGTTTGAGTCTCACTGTCTGGCTGATAGACACCGTTCCTTGGATGTTCATACATGGCACACACGTGTTCCCTACCAGCAAGTAGCTTACATTCTCTCCCAGAGGCAGGACACAATACTAAACAATTACATATACAAGGGGTGTGCTGCAAACCAGTGTGTCAGCCAGTACGTGCTCTGTGACTCAGGTAAGGATGGGGGGGCTAGGGAGGGTTGGGACTACCGGGGACTTGAACATGAGCTACAAGGAATGGTAGGTTTAGCTCATGGAAGGGAGATGCGGAAATGTATTTGACAAATACGGAAATTATAATCACCTAAATAAAGTGGACCGTTTGTTTAGATGGAGAAGAAGCAGAGAAACTAGAGGGTGCTGACTGATTGGTACAGGAGTTTGGGGATTATTGTATTGTAATAGAAAGTCATTAATGATACTTTTGAATAGAAGATGTAGCTTGTGTAGCAGGAGAAAAGTTGGAAATCATGTGCCAGAAGACTAAAATGAGGAAAGATTTTGCCTAAAAAGCCTGTTAGAGACTCTTATACAATACTTCTATAGACACGAATTTTATACTAGAGTGTTCCTGGGGAGAGGAAAAAGAAACAAGCGTGATGAAAGAGAAGTAGGATGAACACATTATGGGCAGAGAGGAAGAAATAAGGGGTTAGTACAAGCCACCAAGGCAAGTCACAAAGGGATGAGGACGTACTGGCAGAAATCAGTTTTGGGGGCAAGAGAATTCACTTGACTGTTGACATATTGCTGGAAACCGTGCTGAAGTCCAGCAGGCAGCAGGACTAAAGATCGGAAAATGATCTTTAAAGCGAGGTCACTAATTTTCATTCTCATAGTCATGCACATGTTTTGTTTTGTGTTTTAAATGAGCCAGTAGGTAAATGAATATGAATAAGTAAAAAATGAACAGTACATGTGATCTGACAGTTGATGTTGTAAGAAAGAATAAACTCTACAAGAAGATATGGAGGGGGAAAATTAAATAAATAAGAACCGAATCTTTTAATTTTCATCCAACTATGGACAAAGGAAGAAGTAAAAGAAAGAAAGAAAGGAAAGAGAAGGAGTCGCAAAAATGAAGGGAAAATCTGCAGCAACATGGAAGGACTTGGAGGGCATTATGCTAAGTTAAATAAGTCAGACAGAGAAAGACAAATACTGTTGTTATCACTTAGGTGTAGAATCTTAAAAAAATACAACAAAGTAGTGAATATACCAAAAAAAAGATGCAGACTCACAAATATAGAAAACAAACTAGTGGTTACCAGTGGGGAGAGGGAAGTGGAGAGGGGCAAGATAGGGGTAGGGGATTAAGAGATACAAACTACTATGTATAAAATAAGCTACAAGGACATACTGTACATCGTGGGGAATATAGGCAATAGTTTACAGTAACTATAAATGGAGTATAACCTTTAAAAATTGTGAATCACTCTATTGTACACCTGTAACTTATATAATATTGTACAGTAACTATACTTCAATTTTTTAAAAAAGTGAAGGTAAGGCAAAGACGAGAGGATGTCAAGAAGAGAGAAAAATAGAACAGTAGCCTAAGGGAGGTATCAAGACTGAAAGAAGTGACGTTGAATTTGTGTGTGTGTGTGTGTGTGTGTGTGGGTAAAATAAGAGAAAACTAGACACATATGAAGGCACAGGAGGAGACACCAATGAAAAAGTTCGGGTTAAATGTTTCATTCTTATAAGGACCGGTTGATACTCTCAGGGGCGAAGGCAGAGGGGAGAAAATTTGGGAGAGTTCCAGGAGGACTTTAGACCTGGCAGTGGTAGGGGTGGGGGGAGGTTTATTCTATTGAAAAGGAAAGAAGAGAAAATAAGTGATGATCCAGAGATATTTTGAGGTTTGAAGAGATATGTGCACAAAGATATAAGTAGGAAAGAAGAAGGAATACATGCCAGATGGTCTCAAACTAGGAACAAAATGGCTGGGTAAACCAGGCTTTAAGGAACCAACTGAATGAAGCCAAAAAGTAAAATTAATATTGAAGAGTTGAAGGGGCAAGGCCCTAGTATTGCTACTGTGAACAATAGTCACCAGGATTTTTACTGCTAAGTAAAACTTCCATCTGCAAATCTTGGAAGACTACCAGGTGTAACAGTGAGGCAAACAAAACTGTCAGCAAAAAAAAAAAAGGAACTATCTTAAAACTCAATTCAATTAAAAATATATCTTGAGCATTGATTACATGCCAGGCACTATATTAGATAAGAGCAGGAAAATTTTAATGGAATTCTAGGGCCTGGAAACTTGCAAAAAGTGAACATAAAATTTGTGCTAGTTTCTTAAAACTCTAAAAATGAGCTTCCTCTAACCAGGATGACTCAAGATGACATGAAACTGGCCTCAGATGACCCCTCCATTCTTTTCCATATCAGCTTGTTGGGAGAACTCTGCATATCTAGCCAAAAAAATTTAAGTGAGGATTAGGTAAACTAAGATACCACCAATAATAATGCTGTTGTGCTACCAAAGCCAGAAAGAAATAGTCTTAGTTATTACTCACTAATTTCCGTCTCATCCATCCCAACGGCTGTAGGTTTTCTCATGACCTACAACAAAGCATGAAAAGCACGATGAAATGATGTACAAAGATTTAACAGATGTTAAATATTGAATGACTACTGTTTCGGGAACACTATCCATGTCATCTCAATAAATCTTTATATCTTTATGAAGCAGGTATTATCATCCCCATTTTACAGGTGAGGAAATTAAAGCTGAGAGACAATAAGTAACTGCCCAAGGTGACTAAATCAGTAAGTGGACAAGCTCCAGCTGAAGCATAGCTGCATCGTTTTCCGAAGTCTGTAAATTTTCCGCCTAGCCTAGTGATGCTCAATCTTGGTTGCATATCAGAATAAGGTGGAGAAGTTTCAAAACATATCAGTGCCTAAGTCTCATCACAGACCAATGAAGTCAGAATGTCTGTGGGTGTGGAACCGGCCTCTGGGTGCTGAATGATCTTCCGGGTGACTCTCACGTGCGGTCACCACTGGGAACCACGCTTCTACATCAAGCTGCCATCATTCAGTCATCTTTCATCCCTCTGTCTTTCTCTGACTTCCTCAGAGTCAGCCTACTTTTTTATTAGTGCTTACACTGGACAATAAGAGCAAATACTATGTCTTCGTGACCTTATATTTTCAAATTCCTGGTTTTCTCATCTGCAATTGTCCCTTCTAGCTGAGACTTTATGATTCTATAATTAATAGGTGTAACATCTTTTAAATTTTAATGAGTTATATTTATATCTGTTATACACATAATACACATTATTCTTAGAAAATTATTTATCAAGTATTCACTATTTTTCAAGCACTATTCTAGGGACTAGGGGTATGGTAAGGAAAAGAAAACACAGGCTAATAAAGAGTCAGAATTTGAATTCAGCCTTTTAATTATAGGTTTAGTCCTCTTTCTACTTCCTTATACTCATATAGAGTACATTTATGTAGCTATTATAAAATTATTAAGGGGGAAGCTAATATAATCCAAGGGTTGGCTATGCAAACATTACGTTTATTACAATATATTCTGTATATGATTCCGTCTGCTCCAAAACATTTTCCTCACTATGCTATCTACTCTAATTCTTCTTTTACTATAAAGTCTGAAATTCCCACCACTCTTTAGAAATAGACATCAAATATAAAAATGACGATACTTCAGTAAGGGTTACTATCACCTGCTACTTACAGAAGTCCTGATTAAGAAGAGCTTAAGCCAATCAGTTCTTTACTTCCAAGAAGTCTGAAGACAGGTGGCTATTAACATTGGTTCAGTGGCTCACAGATGGCAAAGCCAGTATCTCTGTAATTCTCATGAGCAGAGTGACAAGATGGTGACAAGATGGATGTGCAGTGCCGTCATTCCCATCTACACTAAAGGCAGGATAAAAGAAAAAGGGGCTTTCTGTGTCAGCTGTCTGTCCCTTCCATCAAGAAAGCAAAACATACCCTGAATCCCCAGCTCACTCCAGCTCATATCTCTATAAACCTTGTTACATGATCGTATCTAGCTGCAAGGGAGACTGGGAAAGTGTGTCTTTTCTCGTCTCTTTAGTGAGGACTTGAGAGATAACGTCTAGGCTCTAGTCACACATTATTTAGAAGCCATATTTAAAAGGTACTGCATTTGCAAGGATATGTGGACCATCAGGAAGTCTAGCCTTTTCTCATCTGTTCATTCACATTACTTAATCAAATACGCTGAATGTTTTCTTGGAAAGCTCAGAGCTCCAAACCAAGGAATCCCGGAGTTTTTAGACAAGAAGAGGTCGAATGCCAATGATAGCCCTATACATCTGGAAACATCAAAAGGGACTAAGGATTTCAGCACCTCTGAGGGGTGGTTGGGGAGGCAGCTGCTCATAAACACGGGAGATCCAAAGAAGGGGTCTGTGGAAAGGTCGTGGAAACATGGACACAGCTTGGATGAGAGTTGGTCCTCTCTCCATGTAAACTGATTCTAATATTGCAAAAGTCATTTCAGTTTTAACTGCTTTATTGGGATATGATTTAAATACCATATAATTCACACATTTAAAATGTACATTTCAATGGTTTTTAGCATATTCACAGATATGTGCAAACATCACCACAGCCAAGTTTAGAACATTTTTATCCGCTCAAGGAAGCCTGTAATATCACCTGTCTATCCTTCATCCCCCACCCCTGTCTTAAGCAGCCACTAATCTACTTTGTATCTCCATAGAGCTGCTTCTTCTGGATGTTTCATTTAAACGGAATCGTATAATACGTAGCCTTTTGTGACTGGCTTCTTTCACTTAGCACTAGGTTTTCAAGGTTCATTCGTGCTGTAAATGCATCAGTACCCTATTCCTTTTTATAGCTGAATAATATTCCATCCTATTATTTATGTTTGTCCATTCTTTAGTTGATGATGTTTAGGTTGTTTCCACCTTTAGGCTACTCTGAATAACGTTGCCACAAACATTACTGTTTGAGTTTTTATGTGGACGTATATTTTCATTTCTCTTGGGAATATACCTGGGAGCAGAATTTCCGGATCTATATTAACCGTTTAAGAAATTGCCAGAATGTTTTCTAAGGTGGCTGCATCATCTTGCATTTTCACAAGTAGTGATAAGCGTTCTGATTTCTATACATCCTTGCCAACACTGTTCTCTTTTTTAATTCTAGCTCTTCTAGTTGGTGTGAAGTAATATCTCATTGCAGTTTTGATTTGCATTTTCCTGATTACAAATGCTGTTGAGCATCTTTTCATGTGCTTATTGGCCGTTTTTATTTCGTCTCTGGAGAAATGTCTATGCAGGTCCTTTGCCCAGTGTTAACTGGGTTATTTGTCTTTTTTATTATTGAGTTGTAAGAGTTTTTAATATACTCTAGATACAAGCCTAATATTAGATAGATGATTAGTGGATACTTGCTCCATTTTTTTGGTTTTTTTACTTTCTTAATAGTGGTTTTTGAAGCACAAATGTTTTTAATTGAGATGTTGTCCAATTGATCTTGTTGTTGTTCATGCTTTTAGTGTCATATCTAAGAATTCACTGCCCAGTCCAAGGTCCTGAATATTTACTGCTATGTTTTATTCTAGAGTTTTATAGATTTAGCTCTTACATTTGAGTTTTTGATCTATAATCAGTTGATCTCTGCGTATGGTGTGAGGTAAGGGTCCAACTTCATTCTTTTTCATTTGGCTAACCCATTTATTCAAAAGACTATTTTTTTTTGTCTATTCAATGGTTTTGGCATCCTTGTTGAAAACCAGTTGACTATGGACACATAGGTTTATTTCTGGACTCTCAGTTCTATTCCATTGATCTATATGTCTGTCCTTATACTAGTACCATACTGTCTTGATTACTGTTGCTTTGTTGTTAACTTGAAATTAGGAAGTGTGAGTCCTCTAATTTTGTTCTTTTTCAGGACTGTTTTGGCTATTTTGAATCTCGTACAATTCTAGATGAATTTTAGAATCCGCCAGTTGCTACAATGAAGCTAGCTGGAATTCTGACAGGGATTGCATCTTATCCGTAAGATCAGTTTGGGGAGATTGCCGTCTCATCAATAGTAAGTCTCCTGATCCATAAACTGGTTCTTATCTTGTCAAGGACATTTCTTACTGTCTCTGTGTTTGCCATTGTTCAGTCCCTTTTCACTTTATTGGTCATGTGTAAGCAGAGTGTAATAAGGAAACAGAGAATCGAAGTATAGTGGTATATGGACAAGGAACCATAATTAAGGAATAGAACATGGTTCCTGTGAATAAATCCAGGTAGAACAGTTTCTTGTAAGATCAATCTTTTGTGTTTGAAGGGAAATCCTAGAGGCATTCCATTCCAGCGCCTCATTTGGGGTCATCTCTTTCTTTCATATGCTGCAGCCCTGGGCTCCCTTTTTTTTTCTTTCTTTTTTATTGCTGTGGCTGCCATGGCAACGGTTCACATGGGCTGGAATAGAGAAGATGAGGCCTCCGCGGAGCCATCATTAGTGCTACTCTGGCCAGCAGGGGGTGCCAAGAAGAGCAGCCACTTGCACCTTCTGTTTGTAAGTGTTCACACCCACACCCAGGAAAGCAGAGGACCTGGAACGAACTGAGGGGTGATGTGTGTACTACTACAAAAGGAGATCTTGAACTCTCTGGAGAGGTTTTTAAAGATTTGTAAGGATTTCACTAGGAATTCATATCAGAACATAATGTGTGAGTGATTAAATAGATAGGAAAATTGAAACTTAAAAAATTTTCACTACAAAATATGACCTTTCCAGAAATCAGAGGTCATATTCTTATTTTTACTTCTTTCTGCTACACAGATTTAATTTTTATGTATCCTTCACTCAAAAGACTCCCACAGGTTAGCTTCTCTTTGTGCAGAGTGGTTAGACATCCTAAGGAATTAACAAATGTTTATTAAGTTGAATTCAAATGCCTGTTCTCTAGATGCTGAAGGAAATTCTGTTTCCATTCAGTATAGAGCAGTGAACTGACCACCCACCAGTGCTTTCCTAGAACCACAGAATGAAATTTCAAGAGGACACCTGGTAGCTCTTTTACAATTCCATTTCACGTATGCATCAGAATATTGTACCCTCACACATGTAAGCAGGCAAGCAGCTATTAAATTAAAATATGATGCCAAATACACTTTAAAAGAACTGTGGAGAACAAGGTAATGACCTCCTATCACCCTCCCCAAAGTACTGTGTGGATAGTCATGGATTTATATTTTGGGGTTTATATTATGTGGAATAATTTGCACAGCTCTGACGTGTGAGCTTGAAATCTTCAGATCTTTGACGCCTATGGCTGACAGTTTTTACCTTTGCAAATTCTTTGGTATGCAGCCAGTGCTGCCTGATACACAGAGTTGACTAAATATTTAGCAAATATTCATACAGTTACTCAGCGCATTAATTATTGAACAAGTTTCCACTCGACCATCCTTCTTTTTGCTACAGCTAATTCTCCGTCGCTCCACTGACATCTGTTCTGGGGAGAGGCAGAGAAATAGCCAGCTCAGCAACTTTTATTCCTTTCAAGGTTATGCATTAAAGTGTGAGAAAGCAAGACACCCATGAAAGCTACATCACTGGCTTGGCTAGCTTAGAAGTTTAAATATATAGATGAAATTCCTAATGGGTATGTGTGTTTTGCTTTTTGAACAAACTTATTTTTAAAGTAACTCTTTAATAATCTATTAACTGACAAAAAAGAAATTTTTTTTTTTGCAAAGCTAAATTTTTTTATTACAGAAGACAAAATATTTTCCACTGAGTAACGTTCATAATAATAATTATGAATTACAACAGAAGCCCTGTTCTTGATGAAAATATTCTAATTTTAATGGCTTATTAAAAACATTTATTTAGTTATTGAATATTCAATCTAGTTTATCTTATAGACCTTAGATATTTCTAAATAATGAAAGCCAATACGTTTATAACCACTTAAACTGAAATGTACAAGTTCTGTTTTCAGTAGCTTTTTCTTCTTTTTTTTGAATTTTATTTTATTTTTTTCTACAGAAGGCTCTTATTAGTTATCCACTTTATACATATTAGTGTATATATGTCAATCCTTTAAATAGCTAAAAAATAATTATTTCCATAGAGACTAATTATAGTATATTCTCCTGTGCGGTATTTCATTTGTTTTCCAGAGGAAACCCAGGCTAGCTTCTCTATTCCCATTTTACAGAGGAGGCAGATGAGGTTCTGAGCTACTCACTGATTTTTCCCAAATTCACACAACTGATAAGTGGCCACACTGGCACTGGGACTTGTGTTCCGTTTTATGTAGTGTAGCATAGCTATGTATATTAAAGGGAAAAAATGGAAATATTTGCTACTGGGATCAATAGGATTTTATTTTAGCAATGTTTTCATCATTCTCTGTATTCAGAATTGAAATTACATTATGCACAATTCTCCTCTTGATTTTGATAGACTATACCAAAAAGAAGTTACTGTTTCCATAAACCAGATCAGAAGAAATGGGGGAGAAGGCGGACCCGGGGATTTTTGTCCCCTCGTAGAGCAGCTGTGCTACAGCACTGGGATAGTCTGGACCAGAACGAGCAGGTGTTCAGGGATCAAGTGATTGCATCATCACCGCCAATCAGTCATCCAAAAATTCATAACCTTAGAGAAGACGGTAGAAATAAGATAGGTCGAGGGGGGGAGGGGCGGTGCAGAGGAGGAAACCAATTACTGTCAATATTCAACTGCAGCATAGTCTTAAATAACAGGATTCTCTTTGGGATCTTTAACATAGAATTTGCACTCCTCGGAAGAATATCATTTCCATTACAGAGTTTGATTTCCGCTTTCAGTTAGATCTAGGTAATTTATATCTCCTTCATAGAAGAACAGATCCCAAGCTACCATGCAAGCATCAGGCATCTCAGCATTTCTGTATTCCAATCTAGTGCAGAGTTCTCATTTCTACACCCTTTAATTGGGTCAGCAAGATTTTGTTTTTCCATCAAACATTCTCAACAAGACGTTATAATGTCATATCATATGCTATGTCTCTTCATTTTTTCCCTAATAACATTATCATAGTTTACCCATTTGGGCAGTCTACTTAAAATCTTAAAACTAGGAATTTAAACAATATTTTTGGGATCACAGTAAATAAAGATTTTGAAACAAAACACCTTAACATGCTTCTAAAGTATCCTTTTGTGAAGAAATGCTTAAAAACAAAAGATTTGCTATACATGTGCTAATTAATATCTATTATAAATAGGTCAGGATTTCAAGGTTACTGACCAACCATTAATTACTAGTGTATTGTTTCAAATAAATAATAATACAGATTATTTACAACATTATCAGCAGATGTGTTCATGTTGTAAAACACGGGTAGTATATTTAATTAGTTGTAAGTAATACAAATGCTCGACATAAACTCTTGAGACTTCAGATGTGGAGATGGTTTGTGAAAAGCTTTGAAATCCACTGGCACACACCATTCTTTCATTCAAGACAAATATGTGGACGAATCAGCAGGAGTCCATTCTGGCTTCCAGAGAGTGCCCTGGAGCTGTCCACAGGAAGGTGCTGGAAAAGGCAGCCGCAGATGGTCCAGGTACACAATTATTTCAGCCTGAAATGCAGCAGAATAATCAGACTCATGTTAGGGTATTTCTACAATTACATGACCTGGAAACGGCTTCATGAAGGTTTTCAGGGCCACCTTCAATCTCCTTTGATAATTATAAAGAAAAGATATTTTTTTCTTAAGAAATAGGGAGAAGATTCACGTAAGACAAGGAATCATTTATTTAGTCTCAGATTTAAATGACATTCCTAATAGGTACCTGGCTCAATTGCTAAATAACTGGCATTTTATTCCAGAATATTTAAGTTCTTTATTGAAGAATGTTAAGTTCAGACTCTCCGGATGTTCCTAATATTTCCAAATCCATATTGGAAAATCAAACATCATTTAAAAAATCAGCTATTTACCTCCAATAGAGTTGCCCTCCTAGCACACTGAAAAGAAAGGGGACAAAAGGATTTGTAGTTTTAGCAATATACAAGGACTGACTTTCAGATCCGTGGTAAAGGTCAGGTGTAATATTCAAAAACAAATTAAAAGGCAGCCATTCTATTGGACTCAGAAGATTCCAGCAAGCATTGGGTACCCATGGGCATTGGCTCAAAATGTGTTTATTGTGATCACACCCCAGATGATGCTGCAAGCACTATTAAGGACCCTATTCACCACCATCCTTCTTGCATTATGTATGCAGTTATTGTTTTGCATTATGCACTATCTAAAATGATACAAAAACATTTTGCTGAAAAATAAACCACTGGTTTTATGCTTAACACCAGGATTACAAAATGTGATGTCATGAATTATTCATATCATTCGATTTAATGTAATCATTTTCTCCCCAGCGCTAAGCCTCTGTGAATGGTGTCCTATGCAGCCACTGTTTTGAAGAACTTAATACGAGGGGGAGAAACACCTGGCATTAACTGACAGTGAATTAGGCCCATTGTCACTCTGGAAAAAAAAATTGCAGTTTAATCTTTGATCTTCTGTACATCCTAATTCCAAGGAGCATTTATCAGCACTACAAAATGAACCAACCTCGGGAATTTATGGAAATATTGACCTCGACGTCTAGACACAGATGTATACAAAAGTGCACATACACATTTGAAATCTGAACTCTAGAACGGAATCCATCTCTGTTTCTTTCAAAGCAATAGCGGGATCTATTTTGAATGTGTTTACACTAATAGCAAATAGATTTTGATACACATTGATAATTTATTTAGATCAAATCTTTCAGAGAAGAACTGACCTTAGGACAAAGCATTTTGAGAAAGATAGATACATCAATGCAACTTAGCCTGCAGATTAAAGTAATTTATCTTCAAGGCAGCCCCGCCCCTCAAAAAAAATCAAAACCGAGAGAAAAGAACACTTCTGAATGTTTGAAACTCTTTAGAGAAAGTACAAACATTGGCTTAAAACTGGTAGAAGAAACTTTTAAAAATCAGAATCTCCTTCTGGTGGCCTATCTTTGACTTTGAATCCATGTTTAACGAGAAAAGTTATACCAAAATGTTTCTATTACTCTTAAATTAGAAGATGCTTCGTTCTGGGATTGAATATAAGACTGTGTTATTAGTGAGAAGAGAAGAAATGCAGCCAGCCTGATTCCTAATCCCAGCCCCTTTCAAAGTCCAGCCCCCAAGCATCTCAAAGTGGTGCTCTCATCTACCCTACCACCCACAGGATGGGGTAGGGAGACCCAAATGATGTACTGAGAAGTAAAACACATCCAAAACGCTGAAGTGATCCACAGATGTGAGGAGTTATTACTTAAAACCAAAAATGTCTGTAACCCGTACATGTCTGTAATCTACAGAAGGTTGGAATGGATACTGATACGGGTATCAGTAAGAAAGTAAGAAAGGTTTAAAAAAAAAAAAGGAATTGACTTAACCCAAAGAAAAGAACAACATGCATAGCAATTTAAAAATTAAATGGTACCCAAATCTATACGGAATAACTCACCCAGGTAATTAGGAAAAGGAAGGAAAGTTTGTACATAGTGTCAGGCAAGATCACAGTCACAGTTCCAGGACAATTTTTATCTCTCGCGGCACCTAGTATAGCATCTGGCACATAGTTGGGACTCAGCCAGTGTGGCCTGATTGAAAATGAAGATAGCTACCATGGTCAACCAGTAATTCAACGTTCAGTCTTTCTAAGGTCAGTGTAGTCTGTCAACTGCTCCTCTGTGATAACAAACGCCTGAAAAACTTGAAACTTGGGCTTTACCAAAATAATAATTGACAATGTTTGCCGCTTTTCAAAACAGCAATGGGGTATTTTAAGAGGTGCCGGGGCAGGGGGCCGGGGAGTAGCAAGAGAGGCAGAGCAGTGGACGGAAAGTATTCCTTAAACTAATGGCTTCTTTGATTTGTTTCTATAACAAATCTCTTTTCTACTTCATAGGTAAAGGAAAATTTCTCTTTCCCCTAAATAAAAATTATTAGGCACTTTGTCTATCAATCTTAGAAGCAGGCTTCAACTAGTCTCATTAACATTGTGAACTGGGCCAGAAGAAACCGTGTCATGTCATAAGAGCAGCCTTCCTTTCATTTCAAGAGCACCTTGACCTTCTCCAGCACCCTGTGCTCCTATCATCGTTCTCACTGCTTCCCAGGGCGGCTGTCTGGTCTCCCGAGGGTCCATCGGTACAGGGTGATCCCCAGAGACAGTCTGCACGGGAAGCCTTTAGGGTCAGCTTTTCATTTGCTCACTTACACACCCACGGTTTTAAAACATTATCATGGCTCCAAATCCAAAAAATGTTTGCGCTTTAAAAAAAAAAATCTGGAGAACTGAGAACCAGAGCCGGTGCTTTAAGCCTCTCCGTGAAGCTACAGCCTAATTACTGCCTGCTGCGTGGCGCAGTTAAACACAATCAGTCAGAAAGCCTTAAAGATACAATATCCCTTTTCACAAACTGTCTGCTTGTCAATTCCAAGTCACCCCCCTGCTTTAAATCAACCAACCACAGAGCTGTTATGAACAGCAACTGATTTTCCATGCAGTGCTGCAAAACAAAATCACACCGTATCCTATTTTTAATGGCCACAGTTTTTCAACTACATAACAAGAGTTAGCTGGCACTGCTGAGCTGAATGGTATCAAAAAAATGGGTTCAAGTAGAAATAGCATGGAACCCTTGAAGTGAACAAGTACAGACCCAATTACAACCGCTCAGTACCAATTACATCCAAATAACAGTGGAGCAAATTCCCCCTTAACAGTTATATTGTAGACATCAACTTCTTTTATTTTTGTTCCTCTAGGTTACAGCTTGATACTTAAAAGGAAAGAAAAAGGCTGAATCATAAATATTATTTTATTAATACATGGTCTATTTATGCACAAAGACCTTTCTGTGATGTCAGCTTAGAGACACGGTACCTTGGTCACCATAGAGAGAAGTGCTCTGCTTCTTTCTTGCAGAGTTCGTGGTCTGTCAGGAATTTCACTTGGGAAAATCAGATTTTCTTCCTTGTGTATTGCTCATTAGAAATGATCTTCCCTCAAACAATACTGTTTTCAATTATTTGAGCCTTAGAGATATAAACAGACACTACCAGGGAATTTTTTCTTCCTTTTTAAAGGAAACCTAGCCCCATCTCCAAAGTAGTGGGTAAAATTAGGCATTCCATGAATTAAGGAAGCTGCCACTCGGGCCCCTGGGGGTTGATACATGACAGGTGCCTTAATAGCTAGAAAGAAAAAAGGAAGAAAGGGAAATAGAAAAACAAATGAGGCTGAATGGGAGTTGAAGAGATGGAAAAGAAGGTGCAAACACCAAATAGGTCCTTAAAACACGGAGACAAGGTATGAGGAAAGAAGCAGCAAGGGAGACCAGATTAAACCAAGCAAACCAAGGAAACGTAGCTCTAGCGTATGTGTGGTGTTTTGTTGACTATCAGAGAAATGAGGTCCCTTCAATGTCATCCTGTCTAACCCTGGACCACATACTACCCCAGTGGTCACCCTTGCTCTGCTGGAATGTTCTGCTATAGCAGCCAGCGTTCACTTATTCCTTGGGTATTAACTTCACTTCCAACTTCTTCCAGGCCAGTATGGGCTCTAGAGTCGTCTGTAACAGCAGAACACCGGCTGCACCTTTCCAAGGCTGGCCACTCAGGCTTGAGGAAGGTAGCGAGAGAAATTAATGATGTCTCCAAGGCTTCAACAACATGCTTCAGAGGATAGGAGCACAGTTGTGAACAAGTAGATCCTTCTTTATTTGCCCCTTTGCTCTGCCCATTTTCTCATTATTCAGAACCATGAGATGGAGCATGTGGCCCCTAATTTCCCCAGCTTGCTATCCTTTGCTCTTTCCTCTTTTCCAGTTCAGTGTGAGCTTCATCCTGAAACACAGCAAAACAGAATATGCACCTTGGGGTGTAAGATGAAATGCAAGTTCTTTAAAAGTTTTCATTCAGAATAAAAGCTAAACAAGAGACATGCCACTGATACCAAGAAAAGTGTTAGAAAGCTACCAACCATCTCACCTTAGAGACGAGGAAACTGAGACTTCGGATGACCATGAATTCAATGGCACATTTGTCGTCAGCAAGCAGGGGTGTCAACAGCAGTGACACCTGGCATTGATTCCAAGACTCGTGGTAGCAGGGGGAATGCTATTTATTGTACATAGTGACTCACAAATCTAGGTTATGTGAACTATAAAAAGCCTGACTCAGAACCCCAGAGAGCAAGGAGGTGATACTGCTTGAAATATAGGCCATCGATTGCGGTATGAGGGTGTTTGTAGGGTTATCTTTCAAGGCAGCACGATCCAGGCAGCACTGAATATAGCCATAGGTCCACTGATGAATAGGTGTCAGGAACTTTATAACATTAACTACAATAACTTGTGATGGCAATCAGCATATATACTTCAGGGCGTTCTTGGTGAGAGGGAGGGAGAATCGGGGTACAGCCGAGGTGGAGGTTGTGAGGCGATGAGCCTGTGATGCAAGTGCGCCTGGGGGTGGCCAGAGAGGGCAGGAGAAGCCAGGGCCCCAGACCCACCAGCAACCCAGGGCCAAGTCTCTGTCAATCTCTGCTATCTCTTTGTCCCTCTGGAAGGTCAGGGAGAAAAGTTATAAACGTTTCCATGCCCAACTTCAACATCTCCCCCAGAATGTTAAAGCAAGTCTACCTTCAGGACATTTGAATGATTTCAACCCCTCCTGCCTTGCCTCCAATTTCCCCAACGTCTGTCAATAACTGACGTTCCTTTAGACACTGAGAGCTGAAATGACCTAAAATGCAAATGCTTGGATGAGGTAATGTTTAATCAGTGAAATAAAAAATAGAACCAATCCATCAAAAGGCAAAGCCTGACTTGTGATCTTTTCCTGTTTTGACGGAGGAGTCTGTAAACAGTAGGAGGATACTGGTTACCTCACGTACTGGGGAGAAGAAATCAGTTTTAAAAGAGAGAGAGCTGAAGACACAGAAAGAACATTTCAACGACAGCCAACACAGCAGGGGTGTGGATGGAGGCTTAGTATCGAGTGTATTTTAATCTGCAGCTAGGAAAATGGAGTTTTATCCTCAAATGATTTAGGGAGATTTTTGTGGGGATGTTTTGGAGATGTTATGGGGATTTTTATTGTTTGCTGCTTCTGTCGTTTTTAACATCACTTGCTTCCTATAAAGAGAAATTTTTCCTTCAGGGGATTCTATCCCTGTAACTATATTGACTTAATTCTGAAGCGCCAATGCAATTAAAAGACGGTTCTAATTAATAGGCAATAGAATGGTTGTATGTGAAAGATTTAAGCAGTTTATGCTTGGTGCACTAAACGAATCTGAACAAAGTCGCAAAAGGCATCGGAGCTCCATTAGAATTTATCAGCTGAGATGCTTGGAATATTTTTCACACTGGGTAGCCTGCATTTGAGATCGCACTGAGAGGAAAAATAAGGTCGACATATTTTTCTGTACCGGTGGCAGTAAAACGGCTTCTCATTTCAGCTGAGAAGTGCTAACCACCAGAGCAAAAGTACCTTTACTGCAGGAATGCTGCTTCTGACCCGCCAAAGAGAAACCTGATAGCATCACTGTGTGTGCTTTTCTAACAGGCAGCTGGACTGAGTGGGTCAGGCTCTGGGCTTTGGGGTCAGACTGCCTGCTTTCCAATCTGGCGCTGCCCACTAACGAGATGTAGAAGCCTGGGTGGGTAACTTGCTCTCTCTGCTTCAATGTCCTCATATAGAGGAGAATAGGATAAGAACAACCTTTCTTCTTAGGGCGGTTGTGAATTACGTAAGTTAATTGGCATAAAGCACCCGCGATGATGCCTTACTGTGCCGTGAGCACTTGATGAATTTTGCATTATTATTATCTAAGTCTGTCGTCACAGATCTGTGATGGTCTTGTAAAGGAGCTGCATGACTAAGCATGTTCCATATTTCATAGGATTATATTTTGTCCTGTGGATCTTATAATGCGTGGTCAGGTATGAAGGGAAAGAGGTTCTAAACTCTTATCTCCTAAATAAATAAAGTTCCCCAATGGAATGCTGTACAAAGCATTACAATTCCACTTTCTCTTCTGTTAATGCCCATGATTTCTGAGCACTTGAAAAAAAGATGATCCCTGGTTACCCACAGAGGCTAAACACAGTAAATCTTAGATACTGTGTCATTATCACTTATTTACTTTTAAAAATAACGTCCTTGATATTCTTACTCCTGCGTGCAGTCTGTAGTTAAAATAGCAAGAAAAAGTATTATTCAGAAATGGAAGCATTTAATCCCCTACCTACCAGAGGCCATCTTAAAAAAGTAAAAATGGTACAGAGGATTTTGGTCTTTACATAAGTCTAAGATGAGAGGGTATAAAGTAAGGAGGTAAGAGGGCACCAATGGTAATTTTGCCAGTCTTGGGGCTGCCCAGCTTCTGAACTCTCTGCCTATGTTTCGAGAAGTCTCCCCTCATCTGGTGCAGTTGTGCCATTTTCGCAGCCATTGTCCTGACATGAGTCCTAGGCATTACCAAGAGCCTGAATAGGACGGGTTGGATAGCGGCTCTGCTATCCAGGCAGGGGCTGCTGTCATTCCAGGGGCAGCTCCAGGCTCCAAGTTCTGTGGGGCAGGAAGTAAAGCTCGGGGGTACAGTCCCCAGGGGCAGTGGCCTCTCCACCGGAAGCCAATTGAAATGTCACCTTGGGCTCCATTCCTGGCTGCTTAAGCTCTGATCCTAGTTCTCTGGCCCTGGTAGAGATTTTGTAAGCTCCCCAATTATCTTTTTAGTAAATTTCTTTTCACCATACATCAGCCACTGTAAGTTTCTGTTGCTTACAGCTAGGAACTCTGGTGGACTGATAAAGTGGCCAGCGGGGTTTTTCTGAGCCAAACAGTCTCATAAATATTGATAAGTATGAACTGAAGTGAAATAACCTAAGCAGCTTTCCCTGGACTCTTCTTGATCAGGGCACACTGGAAACTGCACTACTTTCTGAGTGCCAGGTATCGGGAAAGACATCGTCAGACTGGAACTTGATCCCAGCGCAAAGCTAGGATAACAGTGTGGGAAAACCTATCAGTTAAGGAAGGTTCTGAGGCTATTCCTCCAGATCTCTGCTTCCAGGCTGGAATAACATAGACCAACGGCAAGCTCCCTTTCCTTCAGTAATCCAACAGGATCCTTACGAAAGGGCTACCTTTCCTAGAGTAACTGTCCTCAGGGCCTTCAGCATGGGGTAGCAGGTGAGATTAGGTTACATCTGAGATCCCTTCCCAATACAAGATGCTATTCAAGCTTGGGTGACCTAAGGTGAAAAAATATTGTCTGACGTCCACTAGCAATAACTTTTCATCTTCAGTACCACCATCTAATGTGAAGGAGAGAGAATATTTGACATCACAGGTAAAATATCATGTGTATTCACCAATTTTTCTTACCTAAGGTTTCAAAATGGACTACATTCAACACCTAGTAGGAACTCAATCAATACTGCTCTGAATTGGACTGAATTATGTCCCTGTGTCCATCCATCCAGAACATTTTTTCCAATTTTTCAGCTTATCATCCTTACTGGTTCCCTGACTCTGTGCTCACCTTCTCCCTGACCCTAAATTCACAGGCACTGCTGTAATCACTGCGTCTTCTTGGTCTCTCCCCTACAGACAAGTGCATCTCAGCTTCAGCCTGACCCTGATCACCAGCTTTCTTTACCAACTTTTTTTTCTTCCTTTTTGTCCATCTAGTCCAAAAACCCACTAGTCTCCCTCTGCCCAAGTTCCATTCTCAGAGTAGAGGCTCAGAAAATATTTGTTGAATAAAAGAATAATTCACTATCTCGTAATGACTTCTTTTTAACACACATTGGCTTAAAAAAAAGTTTATCATTTTCTGATATTTCCTGATGTTAATGAGCACATATTTTAAACTCTTCTTGAAAAGAAAAAAAAAACTGATTTAAGATCTTTCAAACATCACTTACATTTGTACTTATTTTTATTTGGGGTCAAAGAACATACCTAGAAATAAGACTTAAAAGGCTATCTGTGGTAAACGTTCTATAAACTTTGAAAATGATGGCTCATTTTCAACGCTATCGTTCATAGCTTATCATATTCCTAAAATTATGTAATATAACAGTGAGAATTAGCATTGCTCTAGGCAAAGCTTGCAAATAAATGCCTCTTTTCATAACACTAAATAAATGTAGAAGACTCTGCCCTCTTTATTTAACAAACCAGGGCCACTTTGACCTTACATGAAAAGGTACTGGTATTACGCGATTAAGTAGGGACTTTTCCAATTTGCACTTGAACACTGGAAGTACTAGTTAAGTGAGGTATAAGTCTCTCATTTTAAACATTCCATCACAAAATTTAGGTAAAGCTGCCTCAATTTTCCTCACAACTGCCCAGCAAGTAGCCTTTAAAAATTTTAGCCACTAAAAAAAGCATTTCTATTAATTTTTATCTTTCTTCCTTCAAATATTAATGAATAGATCCAGTGATAATTAGCAATTTTCCCTAATTACAGAAAATTGGCATTTCACAAATAGCAAACTCTGATATCTAGTATTGTGCCAGTTTTCCTATTAATTTGGAAATTCAGCAATTATCACCAGAACTATGTAGGTTAAAGTGTGTCGGATTCTGGATAAACAACTTAAAATACCCAGCAATACAAGGTTCAGTGTCAAGGAAAGTTCAATATCGACATTTAAAGACAAAAAAAATATTAGTGACCACCCCTGCTATTACAGCTCTGTGGGAAGGCTTTCCAAGTTTGTTTTCTTTCAGCCCAGCCCCTCAGATGACATCCGTGGCAGAACCTGGACAGCTTGCCTCATTGTCATTTGGAAGAAAACTGCAACAAAAATGTAAATTCTCAAATTGGAAAGCAGCATATACAAAAGTGCTGTATCAGGTCTCCAATGGACATTGTTATTAATTTTCTTTTCCGGAAACAGAAATTCTCCAAGACCTTCGTTGGGTGAGAAATAACTGACACACTCATGCACTTAATTCCTAACATGTGAATATGTTTACGGAATGCAAACCAATCTTTATACGAACTGTGTTCTTGAGGTTCACCTTGCTGTTAAGAAGTCAGGTGTTGCGGAAGTGCAGTATATCTCAGTTCACTTTGGAATAGCTTGTTTCATGCCGGCCTCTCACAAGCCCCTAATTAACTCTGGTTAACACTAGGAGTCAGCAGATAGACTCTTACTTTTTCATCTTAATGTGTGTCAGGATTACTCTCAGCACAGTGTCACTTAGTTTTATCTAGAACAGATCCTCGTAAGTTCAACAGCTGAAGGCAAATGCTTGACTAGGCTTCCCAGCTTTCAGCAGTCTTTCCTGAACTCAGCAATTCTGAGACCAAAATTTAGGCTGCATTTGCATGTCATAAAAATAACTGGTTTTTCTGAAATGTAGAAAATTCAGTCAACTGAATCAATCCTCAGGAAGCCAAATCATTTTGACAGATTTTTTTTCATTAAATTGATAGTGTTATGTGTGTTACTCAACCTCCTCAAAAAGGGAAAACAAGGTCAGGCAACAAGGGTGGTCAGATTTCTGTTAACGTGATAAATAAAACTACAGTTTCCAAAAATGCCATTCAGAAATTAAGAACGTATTAAAAAATCAAACTATGTTGAAAAACATCGCAATTGATTTTCCACCTTCAGGGAGGGAAGACAAGAGAGGAAATGGACTAAAATTCCAATAAAAAAGATTTAACACACATTACTATATATAAGATAGATGACCAACAAGGACCTATCTATAGCACAGGGAATTCTACTCAATATCCCGTAATAACCTATATGAGAAAAGAATCTAAAAAAGAATGAATATATGTGTATGTGTAACTGAATCACTTTGCTGTGATTGAAACTAACACAACATTGTAAATCAACTATACTCTAATAAAGTTAAAATATAGAAAAAAGAGATTTAAGTCGAACCAAAACAAAATCTTCCAGTCTTTGGGGGTTAGGAAATGATGAAATGTATTAGAGAGGGTGAGATAATAGGAGACGTTCTTTCCTGTGATACAGTTTCCAGTCCACCAGAATTTCGACATGAGGGAGATTATTTCCTGTATCACACCCTATGAAGAAAAGAAAATCACAGTGGTTCTGCGTTTTCCCTCAGGCCAAGTCCAAACCTTGACACACCGTAACCCATTCACCCCTGCCTCCTGCAGTTCCTCGTGCCCCCTCCACTTCCTCGTGCCCCCTCCACTCTTGCTCCCTACTCCACCGCCCCCAGACATCATAGCTATCCCTATTCATTGCACCTTTGGTCAAGACAGCCCTCTCCCCTTTACTCTACTTAGGCAAATCCTGCCATGCTTTCAATCTGTCAGCTCAAATTATGCAGAATATATCAAGCAATGCTTCCTTCAGTGGGACAGTCCAGTTGAACATATTTCCTCTATTTATCTGAGTCCTACCTGAATCCATTTAAATCCCACCTCTTCCTTGAAACTTGTCCTAAAAACTGCAGGTAATGATGGCCTCTCCTCACTGTGAGTCTTGTAATACCACAGGCATTGTACTAGATACTTACTTTGGCACATGAATTTTGTGTTAGAACTTTATTGGTTCACTAACTAGTTCCATTTTCTAATTATTTTTAGGACATGAGACATGTGTCCCTAATCAGATGACAGCGTCCTTCCTTGAGAGCAGGAACAAATCTCACCTTTCTTGTGTCATCCACAAAGTCTAACAAGTACTTGACAGAAGAGGTTAATGGTTTAGAGAAAGGCTCTGGGGTTGGACCAGAGGTCATTCTAGTCCTTTGTCACTGACCAACCAGATTATGTTGTACAAATTGCTAAGTTCTTACTAAGTAAGTAGCATTTGTAAAAGAGGTAATAATTTCCACCTCATTTATTTGTTAAGAGGATTAGATAAAATAATCTATAGAAATTCCTAAATGCTGTGGAATATGGGGTATAATAGGAAGCTGGATCATAGTCTATGTCTTATATTATAACTTACATTTGTACTATAAATATTTTTGGCCTTATCTGAAAGCAGAGGACTCACTCCAAAGCCTGTTTTACTTCTAAAATAAAATACTAGAAACTCTGTTTTATTCTTTAAAATAAACACTTGACTCTGGTCTTTCCCTGTGAACCGCCTTCCTCCTCCTTCAACCTCTGTTTTTCCTTCACCTGTAGGGTGTCAAATCACCATGGTTTTTCTGGAGTAATGGGGAGTGTCAACACCATTAACCAGCTTGATCTAACTATACTCAACAAGTAGAGAATTCATATTTTCTCAAGAAAACCTGACACATTTACAAAACTTGATTATCACTAAGATTATAAAGCAATATTCAAAGATTTCAAAGGTTAATACTCCAATCACATATTCTGATCACAATTCTAAAAAATCAATAAAAAGAAATTTTAAAGCACCATACATTTGGAAATTTTTATAAAACACTATTAAATAACCCATGGTCAAAGAAGAAATAAAAATGGAAAGATAAATGAAATTATAATAATTAAACTATAATTTTATAACTGAAAGATAACTTTGGATATAATAAGTTTATCAAAAGTTGTGCCATATAGTAAAAACAGTATCTACAGGAAAATTTAGTTTTAAAATTTTTACATTAGAAAAAAGCTAAAAACTAATGTTTCCAATTAAAAAATATTTAAGTATAATGAAAGATAAATTAAAACGAAAAAAGATAAAGTTAAAAATATTGGGTTTCCCTGGTGGCGCAGTGGTTAAGAATCCGCCTGCCAAGGCAGGAGACACGGGTTCAAGCCCTGGTCCAGGAAGATTGCACATGCTGCAGAGCAACTAAGCCCGTGTGCCACAACTACTGAGCCTGTGCTCTAGAACCCGCGAGCCACAACTACTGAGCCTGTGTGCCGCAACTACTGAAGCCCGCGCACCTAGAGACCATGCTCCACAGCAAGAGAAGCCACCGCAATAAGAAGCCCACGTACCGCAACAAAGAATAGCCCCCGCTCGCCACAACTAGAGAAAGCCTGCATGCAGCAATGAAGCCCCAACGCAGCCAAAAATAAAAATAAACAAAATAAGTAAATTATAAAAAAAAGAATCAATAGGCTAATTGTTAACACCGACAACCAATGTTTAATAAACAAGTAATAAAAGTATTAATTAGTGAATATAAAATTAAAAAGATTCAATACAGAAGGTCAACCAAAACAATTTTTTTAAAGGCTAATAAAGTAAAAAATCTTTACTATGCTGTCTAAGGGAAAAAAAAGAAAAAATACTAATAAACCAAATTAGGGATAAAAGGGTATAGATACAACAGGAATTACAAAGATACTAATACGTAAGAGAAAATTCTGAGTTTTTTTGCCAGTAAATTTGAAGCTTTTTATGAAATGAACAAAATCCTAGTGAGATATAATGTATAACTGATTTAGGAAGAATGAGAAAGGTTGAAAAGTCCTATAGCTATTAAAGAAGTTGAAATAGATGTTTTCACAGGTTAATTCCACCAAAGTTTAAAGGTGAATATCTCTTATGTTATGCTTGCTCTCCCAGAAGATAAAAAAGGGGGGATGCCTTCCAGTCCATTAATGAGGTTAAGTGTAACCTTAATATCAGTATGAGAAATGCAAATTACCTGCCAGATGCACTCACCATCCTGATAGTTTATGTGAGTTAAATCTTTATCTTGCATCATGTGGCATCATAGGACAGTATGCTATTTAAAAATCAACAAGTAAAAGTATAACAATACTATTTAAAATTATGGGCATACAACCGATGAAGCTAACAACAGACACAAAAAATTATCACCTCTGGGGAGTAAGAACAGAGTTGGTGGGTGGGAGAACTTCTTCAGAAGCACTTTTGAACTGTTTGACCTATAATCAAATGATAAATTAAAATGTGTGTTTTATCAAAAAAGAAGAAGAGGATATATGGATAAGAAGTAAAGATAGCAATTGGAATATAACATATTTCCAGGAACAGGAACAGGTTAACGAGTGTCTGAAAGTTTAGATCTTATTTTCTTCTTCCATTACCAGGCTGCTTTCTTCACGATTGGCTGGGACAGTGTTGCCATGGAACCAGGGCTTGTATAGTCACAGCATCATGTTTGTCATTGTTCAGACGTATCGCTTTTTTTCAAAATAGGTATCAAGGCTTTGCCATAAATTAAGTTACCTCCTTTCCCTGTTTTGTTTTGTGGTTCTTGAATCACTAGAATTATTTGGATTAATGCACATTTCCTCATTTGCTTCTATAATAAAAAATATAAATATAAATGAACTGATATGTGTAAAGTACCTAAAACATGGTAGACATCTAATAAATATAAATTTTCTTTTCTCTGCTTGGGTTTCTGGACCCACTCATTACTTCTCATTGGAAGATTTAAGGGGGGAGATAGGATCAAATCGTATTTTGTAGACTTCAATTAAGCACTGCCATTTTCTTAAAACTGATGTCCTTTTATTACTAGAGCACATAAGTGCTATTTGTTATTCCAGCACTTTCATGAATACATAAGCACTCCTTTTCATTTGTATATCCTTAAAGAACTAGTATGTTGGCATTATTTTAAGATAAGATTCTCGAAAGCACATTCAATAGTTTTTGTGGAGCATTTAAGTGGATACAAAGATTGAGGAGTACCCAAATAGTTACCGTCTACCAAGGATCAAAGTTACATCATCATATTAGGACAACTTGAGAAAAACAGAGTTCTTGAATAATTTTATTTGTTTGCCCTCATTGCATGCAGTGAAAAACAAATCCTCTTGTGATTCAAACATTAATAAAGCATTCTAGATAGCTCTCAATGTCTTCAGTACGTATATTGCTGAAAATATTAAGTTTTTGTAGCTATTTTCTTAGCTACATAGACGTCTTATTCTTAGCAATGACAGCTAACAACACTTTCTCTTTTGCAGGGGATAAGTTAAATCCAAAAGGGTCCTGGGACACAAACGATCCCTGCAAATATTTCCTGATGTCAGAAAGACACTTCTCTTGCCCATTTATCCTTGTAGTAGCAAAGTGATATTAAGTTCCTTAGTTTGACTGGAAAAGAAAATCACCAAAGTAGGGCTCAGTCAAGGGAAAAAAATCATTGTATGTTCAAATATAATACTGCGGTTCAAAACGAAACAGCAAATGTTGGAGCCAGTACTCTTCAGGTCAGATGAATAAGAGCTGCAGATGAAGAGTGATACTCTCCTTTCTTGCTAAGATTTTGCTATTGTAGAAGATTTGGAGGTGGGATATTAAATTATTTGCTCTACTTTGTGACCACTGCATAGTATTCTAGAGCCTCCTATGTGAAGAAAGCTCATGAAAATAAAATACAGAGAAAGAGGCGGAAATGTTGAAGCCCTTCATTGAGGTTCTTTAGACCAGTGACCACAGAAGAGATCCCACAGTATCTAGAGTTCAGTGCTGCCTTAAGGTTCAATGAATAAAGACGTAAAGACAAAAATCCTTATGCCTTCCATTACTGAAGTATTAGCTAATAAGTGAACAAAGACATCAGGATACCTGGCTGAATTTCTCTCATTTCTTCAGGATTTCTGGAATCATACAGATGTTGAAATAACCCCTTTGAATCAAATGTATTCTACTCTATGGTAAATGAACTTCTGCTTCAGAAGTTCACTTGAAAGAAATTTGATGAAAGGCTTGATGTCTTGGTCATCTGCAATTTTCCTCAGTTAATGCACACTGGGCTCTGGATAGGAAAGAAGGACTTTCACAGAGCATGAATCGAGCATCTATACCGTTTTTCACACCCACCTCAAATCTGAACCCTTTGAAAAATAGGGGTGTAAATTAACTTTGTGAAAAAACTGGTCTCAGTAGTCCATAACCTAAAACACATTGTACTACAGGGGTTTAATCTAACTTTGTGAAAAAACTGGTCTTGGTAGTCCATAACCTAAAACACATTGTACTACAGGGAAATAATATCCTGAGGATTTTTTTTTAAAGGAAACACACTCCCCAGAAGCATTAGCATTATGTTTGGTTTCCATCCACGTCAGGTGTCACACTTTATAACGTGGGATACCTCTGTTTACACAGATCTATTTCAATAAAGTTGTTAAAATTCAGATTGTGAACCCCACTGGTTACTAGCTTATGGAGTTTTTATATTTATGTATTCCTCTACAAAAAAAGCTTTATTTGTGGATGGAGTGAGTACTGCCTATTTGTAAAGTCCCAAATGGGTCTTCTTGTGCCAAAGCCTATTATCCTACCATTATAATTCCATGTTTTTGAGTCCTGAAAACTTTTTGTATTCAGAAGTTCCCTATTATACTTGTATGCACAGCTCTTCAAGCTTATGTTTCTAAAATTGCAGTAGATCTACCACCTGGCACATGCAGAATTGTGTCAAGGGAATGAGAAACTATATAATAAATATGACATCTCCTCCTGGAAAGTAAATTTCACTTGAAAATTTTGATGCAGAAAGTGAAGTGATTTAAATGAAAATTTAAACACATTTTCTTTTTAAATATATATATATTTATATTGTTGAGGAGAATGCTAAGTGTGCGTAAATTGTTAGGCTGAAACCCAAAACTTCAAATAATTTCAAGGATATGGAGTTCGTGCTAGTGACTTTCATTTGTTTGTTTCAAATGGCACAAAGTGCCCAGGTGGCTTAAACACACACACAAAATATTTGCTTAGATAAATGAAAAGCCCAGGAACGGGACTGGCTTTAGATACAGCTGGTCCAGAGACTCAAAAGATGTCTCCTAGGCTTTGCTTTTCTTCATCCTCTCTCAGAATCTTCCCTGCTCCGTACTGACTGTATTCTTATAAGCAAAAGACGAGTGCCAAAGCTTCATATTTTATATCTTCTCTGTCTTTAATCTCAGGGGGAAAAAAGCAAGAGTCTCTTTCCTAGAAATCTCAGGAGAAAAGAAACCTTGAATCTCACTGACTCCGGTTGGGTCACTGAATGAATCATGGTGGCCAGCTATAGAATTAGCCAAATGTCACACCCACCCTGGAACTTCAACAGAAGTCTGTAAATTAAGAGTGGAAGAATCCTCTCCCCACTAGGTAAATTGTGGGATGTTTCCCAGAATAAAAGTGAATCATGCCAGGTGGCATGTTTTACACACACACACACACACACACACACACACACACACACACATTGCTGTCACCCTGCCTCACCTCATACACACACACAACACCTTCCCAGGTTTAGTTCCATATCTTAAGGGTATGCTGGTGGAAAAGAATCTGAGACACACTGCTTTAACTTATCCACCAGCACTTTAGCAGGGATTAACAGCTGGTGGAATCCAGCAACGCTCACTGGCGATAGGATAGAAGTACCCAGATCAGAGGCTTCCGATGCACTGACAGCAGATGCACCAAAGATCCTTAGCTCCTGAGTTCCTTTAGTGCTTTTCTCACCTAATGACTTGCTGATGGGAGATAAACCTAGCTGACTTAGTCAGCGTAGGCAGAGCTGGAGGAGTGTTTGCAGGACAAGGCCTTTTTGAACTCATCTTCAAGGTCGGCCAAGATAGTTGCCAACAGTATAATGAACCATAATAATGACACTGCAGAGAGCTGTAAAGTGCAGGATGATCAATGCTGAGCTCACAAAGTATCTGATCCTCTAGGCAAACCACACAACTGGGAAATTCCTTGTTAATGGATGAACTTTGTTTCTCTCCAAATTTCAACAGCAAGGGGTTTTGTTTCACGTGCTATAGCACTGCACTATATTTTCCCATACTCCTTTTTCCCCAAAAGCAGATATCTTACTCTGCCTCAAGAGATTACGTTGAGTTTATTACGAAATTTATTTTCATGTAACTACTTGTTAAATATACATGAGGTAGTGGATTTTGCTAGGGAGAATCCAGATTTTGTTTAAGATGGAAATGTGCCCAGAAAAATAAACCCTCCATATTCCAACCTTGATCACAGATAAGGGTGACCTTGGGACATATTTCTGACCATCGAGATATAAGCAGAAAGCTTCTGTGGATTTCCTTCCCACTTCAGTGACTTCCTGACACACAGACATGAAGGTTGAGCTGAAGGAGCCATTCTGTGACCATGTGGTGACACACACGAGGGTAAAACCGTGTGTCAAGGAAAGTATAAAGAAGGAAAGAGCCTGGAACAATGATAGAATGTGCTGTACCACCCTGGGTCTAGGCTTAGTTGTTAGATGAAAACCTTAACGTATGTTGTATGAAGCCGCTATAATTGACTTTCCTTCTGTTGCAGGCAGCCAAACATGTTCTTCATCAGTAAAGGCTGCTTTTCAAAATTCTGCAAAATCTATTGATTTCTCACAACCATGGCAGAAAATTAGCCCAAAATAATTCATTCCAGTGGAAGTTCAGCCAGTATAATTTCTCCCCATTTTCTTTTTTTCATTTAATTGATTTTATTGTAACTGGATCAGGTCTGAGATGAGGGAAATGGAAATAGCCTTGTTATAAAGAATCAAACATTATAATGGTTCTAACTGAAATTAAGCTTTTCTTATAGGAGAATTATAAATATATGAGCATTACAAGAGCTGACTATACACTTTCAAGTTCATATTTTCTGCCAACAGATTTGATCTTTCACCATCATGTAATCCAGATAAAAGGAATCACTTGTCCCATATCAGGCATAATGGGAAATCGCACAATCCCGAGAATATGGGGGCAAGGGGTGCCCCTCTTTGACCAACTAGCAGGTCAAAGGTGATCTACATCATCTCTCCTATGAAAAAATGTGCTTCACCCTGACATGGAAATCAGACTTGATTTTAGACCACATAGTAGGGCTTTCCTCTTGATGTGAAACTAATAACAATAGCAGCTGTGTTTTTTTGTTTTCTTTTTATTCTCAAACTGATTGTTAATGAGAAAAAACGCGGAGCAGTTAACAATGCAGCTCGAATCTTTAGTCTTCTCTTTCCAACTCAAGCACTGAAATATGACACTCCTTTCATAATTTTCTGGCCACCACATTCTCTCTTTTCTTTTTGGCTTCAGAGTCCTTTCCAAAACGAAACATGCTGCCTGGCATTCTATACTCCTCCTAATTTCCAGGTGGAAAAATGAGACAGATGAAGTGACATCTAAAAACACCGGGGATGATATTTTTAAAAACAAGACAGTAATTCAGATCTTCTTGCTTTAATTCTTCTCTGTGTTACCATGACAAAATATTTATCAAAGTTCAAGAGATTACTGATATGCAATAATGACCAATGACTACACATTAATGGAGCTATTCATAATAAACTCATTAGTGAAGTAACTGGAAAAGAAGTTTAAATATAAAGAGTGATTTTCACTATTCTGTTTATACAGTATTGAAACAACCATAACTTCAAACACCCATAAAAGTGCAAAACTCTAAGTAACATTAAACAATAATTGATAACTCTGAAATACTGCAGCATCCTGACGTATCTTCCAAATGACCAAAAACAGATGAAATTCTATTCAGTATAACTTCAGTTTTTTTACACAGAACTATGTATTTCAAAAACTGTAATCCATGTAAGATATACACAAAACCCTGAACTGACTGGATTGTTCAATGAATAATACTTCACACTGCTTTGTTGTTATGGACAAATGAGCTTATAATTCAATGAAACCCATTTAAGAAATTCTAATCTACAGAATGACATGTTCAAATTGTTTGTTTTATTAACAAAAACCTCCTATTCCTTTGTCAGATGTTTAATTCCTCTAAATATCATCTTTAAAAGGCCTGACTTGATTGTTGTCAAAATAAACCACAGGTCAAGTGCAACCCTCCAGTATCCAGCCTATGGGCTCTTCATGAGTTTTGGTTCTGTGTAAGCCACACAATGACCTTCCCATGAGTTTTCCATTGGAGATTCCACAGTCTAATTTTAACAGTCTCCACAAAGTATCCCTCCCTTCTCTAGGCTTTGGGTAGAATGTCAAATTAATAATGGCATGTGGGTGCTTGCTTCGGCACATATACTAAATTGGAATGATACAGAGAAGATTAGCATGGCCCCTGTGCAGGGATGACACGCAAATTCATGAAGCGTTCCATATTTTTAAGCTGGGACGAAGTGAGAAAGTGGCATGGACCTATATACACTACCATATGTAAAACAGATAGCTAGTGGGAAGCAGCCTCATCGCACAGGGAGATCAGCTCGGTGCTTTGTGTCCACCTAGAGGGGTGGGATAGGTAGAGTGGGAGGGAGACGCAAGAGGGAGGAGATATGGGGATATGTGTATACGTATAGCTGATTCACTTTGTTATACAGCAGAAACTAACACACCATTGTAAAGCAATTATACTCCAATAAAGATGTTTAAAAAATAAACAACAAAATAAATAAACACTGATATAAGGGGAAAAAATGGCAGGTGGTGTTCCTTAGCATAGCTTGCCAAAATGTGATAATTTCCTTGGAAGAAAAGCCATGGGCTGCAATCATGCATCTGAGTTGACAGACATTCAGATGGATCCTATATAAAAAGAAAAGGTTGGTGTCTTCTGGAATATGAATGTCCACTTTTAATAAATTCAAACAGATCCCAACATAAACATCTTCAAGCTTGATGGGTTTTACGTGACTCATCATTTCATAGATTCTTGGCACCAAATTTCTGGATATTATATAACCCAACCCACCGCAGTAGGGAGGAAACACCTTGAAGGGATACCCCTGGTATGAAATATGGGGGTTTTGGTAAAATCTTCTATAGGAATAATCATCAATTAGAGGATAACTTGTGAAAAACTCCTCTGAGTGGTTTAAATTTAAAAGATACTTCACTAAGTTGCCAGTATTGATGAAAACACCACTGTCTGTCTTCGTGATGTACTATGCGTTGGGGCAAAACTCAGTTACCCACCTAAATGCCATAATTGTTTTCAAGGTCACATTATTGTATGTGTCTAAAAAATCTTGTATTATGTTGCCATAAAGGAGGTGTTCATCCTCTAAGGATAATGCTAATACTTTGTCTTCCCTTTCAGCCTACTGGCCTAATAAGAAAAACGTAAGAACCTCATAGCTCCACCAAGACTTCTTTTCACCCCGAGTAACTCTAATGGCCCGTCTGGCTTTCACATCTGAGGGGTGTGAGGTCACCGGGATGACAAGACATGCATTTTGATGAGAGCAGCTCCAATGCTCTCGAAGTGTGAAGCGGAAGACTTGTCTGCAAATGGGCTCATAGTCATAGAAGTACATACAGTTCACGCGTTCTAGCACATTGTAGTGGGGAAGACTGAGGTACCACATCACCAGGAAACTCAGGAGCGACGGCAGCAGGAGGCTCCAGGGATCTCAGTGACATCCACCCGGAAGGGTGGTTCGGAGCGCCGGGGCCATTCACAGAAGCTCAGGAGCACGCGAGCCTCGGGTTCTTGATTTATTTCTTCTGAGTGAAAGACCTTCAGTTTCATCAACTGAACATTCCATAGCAAGTGGTAGTCAACACTAATGCTTGAAATTTCTACTGAAAAACAAGACTCTCAGATTGGCCTAAAACTCTGCCATATACTGCTTACAAGATACATGCCTGTAGAATTTCAGATGAGACTAAAGCACTAGTTGAAGTCTTTTGTTTCCCGTATTCCATATGCTTTAATTAAACGATTTGCCGTGAACTCTCCAGCGCGCCGCGCGCACCCTGCTCCAACGCGGGCAGAGGGCCTACCCTCCCCTCTTTCCATTTTCCAAGGCCATGTTAATACTGACATCTTGGACAAGTCACTTAACGTTTCTGAAACTCACTTTCTCCATCTCTAAAGTGGTATTAACGTATCACCTATTCCCTAGTTTTGTTATGAGGATTAACTGAGATAATCTGTAAATATTTCCTGGTAAAATATAAGCACTAAAAAACAGAATCCATTATTATTAATTATTATTTAACTGTATAATCTTGACTGGAAAGAAACATATCAAAAGGTACATAGTAACCCCCTAATATGCATTTATGAATGAATGGTTAACAGTGGTTGTCTGTTTGTTGGGAGTAAGAGAGTTGGTGATTCTTTTTTCTCTTCTTCTGCATTTTCTAAATTTTATTGAATAAACATATTTATTATTTTATAAGAACATTTGTTCACCTCTCCGTCCACCCTAAATACCTAATAACCAAAATTATATATATTATATAATATTTACTATAATATATAATTTGATATAATAAATATATTTAATACATGTTTTAATATAGTTATTTCGTATTTAATTGATAAAGTATAGATTTATAACATATCTGAGGCTTTATTTAAAAGACTAAGAGTGTTAGAATGAGGGGGAAGATGCAGTGATGCCTCTGTGAATACAAACACATATGCACGTATACATGCACAGACAGTCACAAATTATAACAATAAGCTATTTGAACAAGACACACCTAAACCATGGCATCAAGAGTTTAAAAGTAAATATGTAGTCTATAAATAAAGAAAGCAAGGATAACAATATTATCTGACATATAAAATTCAAGGTGACAAGCATCAAACAGTAAGAATGCTTGCTTGAATTATATTATTAATAATGTGGCCCATTTTTATATGGTAGAATACAGCAAATACGTAATTACGTTGCTGCGTTAGGAATTAAGAATTTCTGTGTACGAAAATAAGGGATCAAAATAAAATGACACAGCAAAAACTTGTAATGTTAAATCTGAATTGGAAATACTATTAAATCATGAACTTTTTCTTTAAAAAGTATGTATTCCCTAGTTCTGTCCACTTAAAATGCCTGAAGGCAATGACACCCCCAGAAGCAATGAGTGCTCCTATATGTAGACTGTGCTCCGTAAATACCAGGGTTCTTTGGATAAGTGGCTGATTACAAGTCTGAAGCATAACATTAGACTTGCCTGAGACATCTTGTTCCAGAACTCAAGGACACTATCACAGACTAATGGGGTTACAACCCGATGACACAGGAATCACATGAAGGAAGAAGGGACACGTGAACGCCAAAGAGCGCAAAGTCTACAAATTATTAAATCTATGGAACAGAAAAGCTATGAGTTAAAAAAGGAAAAGAAAAGAAGAATTTATAGTAGTACTTAATAAAGAGAAAGCCAAAATAAACTCAAATCCTGAAAATTATTGCAAATAACCATTACAACAAAGAAATCTAGCTAATGAAAGTGAAAGAGAAGATAGAATTTTAAAAATAATTCGACTTCTGGTTTCCAGTTCCATATGCAAGGAGCCTGGAAGTCACTCCATCATAGCAACAAGCAAAAAGCTGAACAGACTGAAAAATCAACAATTCCTCATGGATTCATAAGAGAGATTGAGGGCACAGGACAAATCCCCAACACTGGAGAGACAGATGGCTGAGTATAGGGAGTCACATACAGTCAAGAGCATAAACTGCCACAGGGACCAGTGCCAGGGTGGGAAAACCTCAACTATAATTTAAAAGTTGCTGGAAGCTCAGTGTGGACAAGTCCGAGAGTTAAAAACTTTGGGCAGACCCTATCGCATTGAGATCCCCACGCGTTTTGTAAGTTTTACCCCCAGGAGCTCAACCAGATTCTCACTGTAAATACTGGAGAAAAATCCCCTCTTGCTTCCAGCAGGGGGAGGAGAAAAGAAAGAAACTGGAAATGAACCACAGTACTCTGGGTTGTTTTTTTTTTAATGGATAAAACAAACTTTATTTTATTTATTTTTTTTAAATTTATTGTAGGGCTTCCCTGGTGGTGCAGTGGTTGAGAGTCTGCCTGCCGATGTAGGGGACACGGGTTTGTGCCCCGGTCCAGGAAGATCCCACATGCCGCAGAGTGGCTAGGCCCGTGAGCCATGGCCGCTGAGCCTGTGCGTCTGGAGCCTGTGCTCCGCAGTGGGAGAGGCCACGACAGTGAGAGGCCCGCGTACCGGAAAAAAAAAAAAAAAAAAAAATTATGTATAGTTGATTTATCTATAGTTGATTTACAATGTTTTGTTAATTTCTGCCATACAGCAGAGTGATTCAGTTGTATATATAGATACATTATGCATGTATATACATATACACATTATATATATATATGTGTGTATATATATGTATACATTCTTTTTCACATTCTTTTCCATTATGGTTTATCACAGGATATTAAATATAGTTCCCTGTGCTATACAGTAGGAACTTGTTGTTTATCCATTCTACGTATAATAACTTGCATCTACTAATTCCCAACTCGCAATCCATCCCTCCCCACCCCTCTCTGCCTTGGCAACCACAAGCCTGTTCTCTATGTCTGTGAGTCTGTTTCTGTTTTTTTTTTTTTTTTTTTTTTTTTTGCGGTATGTGGGCCTCTCACTGTTGTGGCCTCTCCCGTTGTGGAGCACAGGCTCCAGACGCGCAGGCTCAATGGCCATGGCTCACGGGCCCAGCCGCTCCGCGGCATGTGGGATCTTCCCGGACTGGGGCACGAACCCGTGTCCCCTGCATTAGCAGGCAGACTCTCAACCACTGTGCCACCAGGGAAGTCCTGTTTCTGTTTTGTAAATAAGTTCATTTGTGTCGTATTTTAGATTCCACATATAATTGATATCATATAGTATTTGTCTTTCTCTTTCTGACTTACTTCATTTAATATGATAATCTCTAGGTCCATCCATGTTGCTGTAAATGGCATTATTTCATTCTTTTTTATGGCTGAGTAGTATTTCTTTGTATATATCTGCCACATCTTCTTTATCCATTCATCTGTCAAAGAACACTTAAGTTGTTTCCATGTCTTGGCGATTGTAAATGGTGCTGCAATGAACTGTGCTTAACAAGGCCTGTCCTTAGGAGAAAGTACTTAATCAGCACTTAATCTGCTGAGGTATTACCAGACCATAATGGACCTAGGGGAGGAAACTAATCAACTCCAGTCAGTTCTACACTTACACATGGGAGAAGGGAAACACTGAACTCCAGCTCATTCTAGCCATCCTGTCTGACTTAAGGGGAGAGAAAAAACTGAGAAATACTTGTGAGGTTCACAGTCTAGAGGCATAGGTTCAGGTAAGACTGAGACTTAATCATAGGACTATACAATTATTCCCCTGAAAACCCACATTATCACCACATTACTAGAGAACTCTTTACAGCAGTGCTTTTACCCAGTACATCACGTCTGGCTATCAACAAAAAATTACAAGGCATACTAAAAAGCAAAAAACAAAATTTGAAGAGAAAGTGCAAGTGGCAGAACCAGACATGACAAGGATGTTAGAATTAACAGAAAAGGAATTTAAAATAACTATAGTTAATATGCTAAGGGCTCTAATGTAGACAGCATACAAGAACAGATAAACAAGGGAAACAGAGAGATGGAAATCCTAACAAAGAACTAAAAAGAAACAAAATGAGGAATACATTAGATGGGCTTATTAGTAAACTGGACACAGCTGAGGAAAGAATCTCTAAGGATATCTCAACAAAAACCTCCAAAATTGTAAATAAAAGATAGTAAAAACTTTAAAATAAAACAGAACAGACTATCCAAGGACTGTGGGACAACTACATAAGGAAACAGAAGAAATATATGGAACAATAATGAGTGAATTTTCCCAAATTTTCAAACTGGTCAGACACCAAACCACAGATCCAGGAGGCTCAGGGAACACCAAGCAGGATAAATGAAAAGAAAATATATCTGCACCTAGGCATGTCATTTTCAAATTACAGGAAATCAAAGATAAAGAAAAATTTTTAAAGCAGCCAGAGGAGAAAACCTGTAAGAAAAGAATTATGTTCAACTTCTCCTCAGAAAACATGCAAGCAAGAATAGAGTACAGTGAAATATTTAAAGGGTTGAGAGAAAAAAACACCAACCTGGAATTCTGTACCCTACAAAATTATCCTTCAAAAGTGAAAGACTTCCTCAGACAAACAAAAAATGAGGGACTCTATTGCCAGTAGACCTGCCTTGCAAGAAATGTTAAAAGAAGTTCTTTAGAAGAAAGGAAAATAATATAGGTAAGAAATTCAGATCTACATAAAGAAAGGAAGAGCATTGAAAAAGGAATAAGTGAAAGTAAAGTAAGAACTTTTATTTTTCTTATTCTTGGTTCTTAATAGATAACATTTTTTCAAAATAATAATAGCAACAATGTATTCAATTATATATATATTTGTAAATGCTTATGTGTAAGTGAAATGAATGACAACAATGATACAAGGGATGGGGAAGAAGGAATTAGGGTAATTTTCTTATCATAAGGTACTCACTACCAGTGAAGTGGCATAGTTTATTTAAAAGTGAACTTGGATTATTTGTAACTATATATTGCAAACTCTAGGGCAAGAACTAAAATAGGGGGGAAAAAATGAAGCATAACAGATATGTTAAAAAAGGAGAGAAAATGGGGTCATATAAAATGCTTGATTAAAACCAAAGGCAGAAAAATAATGAAAGACAAAAAGAGGAACAAAGAACAAGAGCAACAACTAGAAAAAAGTAACAAATATGGTAGTTATTAGTGCAAGTATATCAATAGTCACTTTGAACACAGATGGTATAAAAGCACCAATTAAAAGACAGAGATTGTCAGGAATTCTCTGGCGGTCCAGTGGTTAGGACTTGGGGCTTTCACTGAGGGGGCCCACGTTTGATCCCTGGTCAGGGAACTAAGATCCCGCAAGCCACATGGCACAACCAAAAAATAAATAATAAATAAAATAAAAGACAGAGATTGTCAAAGTGGATCAAAAAACAGGACCCAAATATATGTCATCTACAAGAAACCCACGTTGTATATATTGCATACATATAGCTTAAAATTAAATGGATGGAGAAATATCTACCATGCTAACACTAATCAAAGGAAGCAGGAGTAGTGTATCAATTTCTGACAGAGCAAATTTCAAAGCAAGGAAAGTTATGATGGATAAAGAAGGGCATTACATAACGATAAAGGGTCAATTCTCCAAGAAGACATAACAATGTGTATGCACCTAATAGCAGGGCATCTAAATATGTGAGGCAAAAATTGATAGAATTGCAAGGAGAATAACTGAATCCACCAACATAGTTGGAGACTTCAACACCCTTCTATCACAGATGGAAAGATTCAGCAGCCAAAAAAAATCAATAAAGACTTAGTTGAACTCAACAGCACCATCAATCAACTGGATATAATTAACCTCTATTGACTGCTTCATCCAACAACAGCAGAATACACATTCTTCTCAAGCTCACATGAAACAATCACCAAGAAAGACCACATGCTGAGTCATAAAACACACATTAACAAATTTAAAAGAATAAAAATCATACAATGTCTGCTCTCAGACAACAATGGAATTAAGCTAGAAATCAGTAACAGAAAGGTAACTAGAAAATTCCAAAATATGTGGAGATTAAAAACCACACTTCTAAATAACATGGGTCAAAGAAGAAATCTCAAGAAAAATTTAAAAATATTTTGAACTAAGTTTAAATGAAAACATAACTTACCAAAATTAGTGGGATGCAGTAAAAGCAGTGCTAAAAGGGAAATTTATAGCATTGAATGCATACTTAGAAAAGAAGAGGATGGGAGTGAGGAGAGGAGGAATTGGATGAAGGTGGTCAAACAGTACAAACTTCTAGTTATAAGATAAATAAAGTCTAGCAATGTAATGTACAAAATGGCAACTATAGTTAACAATGTTGTATGGTATACTTGAAAGCTGTTAAGACAGTAGATCCTAGGAGTTCTCACCATAAGAAAATTTTTTTTCTTTTTCTTTTGTATCTACATGAAATGATGGATGTTAACTACACTTACTGTGGCAATCATTTCACAATATATATAACTAATACCATTATTCCATATGCCTTAAACTTACACAATGCTGTATGGAAAGTATATCTCAATAAAACTGGGGGGAAAGAAGAAAAGAAGAAAAATCTAATATCACCACCTAAGTTTCAACCTTAGGAAACTAGGAAAAAGAAAACACAGCAAATTCAACCCAAAGTAAGCAGAAAAAAATAATAAGTATAGCAGAAATCAATAACATTGAAAACAGGAAATCAGTAGAGAAAATCAACAAAACCAAAAGTTGATTGAAAAGATCAGTTATCTATAAGCCTCTAGCCAGGAAAACTAAGACAAAAAGAGAGTGCACACAAATTACTAATATCAGAAATGAAAGAAGGCAATGACTTTTTAGATACAATACCAAAAGCATGATCCATGAGAGAAATTACAAATTAGCTGGACTTCATTAAAATATAAAACTTCTCAAAGTTAGCAGAAGGCAAGAAATCATAAAGATCAGATCAGAAATGAAGGAAAAAATAGCAAAGATCAATAAAACTAAAAGCTGCTTCTTTGAAAAGATAAACAAAATTGATAAACCATTAGCCAGACTTATCAAGAAAAAAAGGGAGAAGACTCAAATCAATAGAATTAGAAATAAAAAGGGAGAAGTAACAACTGACACTGCAGAAATACAAAGGATCATGAGAGATTACTACAAGCAACTCTATGCCAATAAAATGGACAACCTGGAAGAAATGGACAAATTCTTACAAATGCACAACTTTCCGAGACTGAACCAGGAAGAAATAGAAAATATAAACAGACCAGTCACAAGGACTGAAATTGAAACTGTGATTAAAAATCTTCCAACAAACAAAAGTCCAGGACCAGATGTCTTCACAGGCAAATTCTATCAAACATTTAGAGAAGAGCTAACACCTATCCTTCTCAAACTCTTCCAAAATATAGCAGATGGAGGAACACCACCAAACTCATTCTATGAGGCCACCATCACTCTGATACCAAAACCAGACAAAGATGTCACAAAGAAAGAAAACTTCAGGCCAATATCACTGATGAACATAGATGCAAAAATTCTCAACAAAATACTAGCAAACAGAACCCAACAGCACATTAAAAGGATCATACACTATGATCAAGTGGGGTTTATCCCATGAATGCAAGGATTCTTCAATATACACTAATCAATCAACGTGATAAACCATATTAACAAATTGAAGAATAAAAACCATATGATCATCTCAATAGATGCAGAAAAAGCTTTTCACAAAATTGAACACCCATTTATGATAAAAACCCTCCAGAAAGTAGGCATAGAGGGAACTTTCCTCAACATAATAAAGGCCATATATGACAAACTCACAGCCAACATCGTCCTCAATGGTGAAAAACTGAAACCATTTCCACTAAGATCAAGAACAAGACAAGGCTGTCCACTCTCACCACTATTATTCAACATAGTTTTGGAAGTTTTAGCCACAGCAATTAGAGAAGAAAAAGAAATAAAAGGAATCCAAATTGGAAAAGAAGAAGTAAAGCTGTCACTGCAGATGACATGATACTATACATAGAGAATACTAAAGATGCTACCAGAAAACTACTAGAGCTAATCAATGAATTTGGTAAAGTAGCAGGATACAAAATTAATGCACAGGGGTTCCCTGGTAGCGCAGTGGTTGAGAGTCCGCCTGCCAATGCAGGGGACACAGGTTCATGCCCCGTTCCAGGAAGGTCCCACATGCCGCAGAGCAGCTGGGCCCATGAGCCATGGCCGCTGAGCCTGCGCATCCAGAGCCTGTGCTCCGCAATGGGAGAGGCCACAGCAGTGAGAGGCCCGCGTACCACAAAAAAAAAAAAAAAAAAAAAAAAAATGCACAGAAATCTCTTGCATTCCTATACACTAATGATGAAAAATCTGAAAGTGAAAATAAGAAAACACTCCCATTTACCATTGCAACAAAAAGAATAAAATATCTAGGAATAAACCTACCTAAGGAGACAAAAGACCTGTATGCAGAAAATTATAAGACACTGATGAAAGAAATTAAAGATGATACCAATACATGGAGAGATATACCATGTTCTTGGATTGGAAGAATCAACATTGTGAAAATGGCTCTACTACCCAAAGCAATCTACAGATTTAATGCAATCACTATCAAACTACCACTGGCATTTTTCACAGAACTAGAACAAAAAATTTCACAATTGGAGCTGGAGGAATCAGTCTCCCTGACTTCAGACTATCCTACAAAGCTACAGTAATCAAGACAGTATGGTACAGGCACAAAAACAGAAAGATAGATCAATGGAACAGGATAGAAAGCCCAGAGATAAACCCACACACATATGGTAACCTTATCTTTGATAAAGGAGGCAAGAATATACAGTGGAGAAAAGACACCCTCTTCAATAAGTGGTGCTGGGAAAACTGGACAGCTACATGTAAAAGAATGAAATTAGAACACTCCATAACACCATACACAAAAATAAACTCAAAATGGATTGAAGACCTAAATGTAAGGCCAGACACCATCAAAATCTTAGAGGAAAAGATAGGCAGAACACTCTATGATATAAATCACAGCAAGATCGTTTTGACCCACCTCCTAGAGAAATGGAAATAAAAACAAAGATAAGCAAATGGGACCTAATGAAACTTAAAAGCTTTTGCACAGCAAAGGAAACCATAAACAAGACAAAAAGACAACCCTCAGAATGGGAGAAAATATTTGCAAATGAAGCAACTGACAAAAGGATTAATCTCCAAAACATACAAGCAACACATGCAGCTCAATATCAAAGAAACAAACAACCCAATCCAAAAATGGGCAGAAGACTTAAATAGACATTTCTCCAAAGAAGATATACAGATTGTCAACAAACACATGAAAGAACGCTCAACATCATTAATCATTAGAGAAATGCAAATCAAAACTTCAGTGAGATATCATCTCACATCAGTCAGAATGGCCATGATCAAAAAATCTACAAACAATAAATGCTGGAGAAGGTGTGAAGAAAAGGGAACCCTCTTGCACTGTTGGTGGGAATGTAAATTGATACAGCCACTATGGAGAATAGTATGGAGGTTCCTTAAAATACTAAAAATAGAACTACCATTTGACCCAGCAATCCCACTACTGGGCATATACCCTCAGAAAACCATAATTCAAAAAGAGTCATGTACCTAAATGTTCATTGTAGCTCTATTTACAATAGCCAAGAGATGGAAGCAACCTAAGTGTCCATCAACAGATGAATGGATAAAGAAGAGGTGGCACATATATATAATGGAATATTACTCAGCTACGAAAAGGAACGAAACTGAGTTATTTGTAGTGAGGTGGTTGGACCTAGAGACTGTCATACAGAGTGAACTAAGTCAGAAAGAGAAAAACAAATACCATATGTTAACACATATATATGGAATCTAAAAAAAAAAAATGGTCAGAGGAACCTAGGGGTAGATGGGCACAAAGATGCAGACCTACTATAGAATGGACTTGAGGATACAGGAAGGGGGAAGGGTAAGCTGGGACTAAGTGAGAGAGTGGCATGGACATATATACACTACCAAATGTAAAATAGATGGCTAGTGGGAAGCAGCCGCATAGCACAGGGAGATCAGCTCGGTGCTTTGTGACCACCTAGAGGGGTGGGATAGCTAGGGTGGAAGGGAGGGAGACGCAAGAGGGAAGAGATATGGGAACATATGTATATGGTTAACTGATTCACTTTGTTATTAAGCAGAAACTAACACACCATTGTAAAGCAGTTATACTCTAATAAAGATGTTAAAAAAAATAAAATAAGATAAAATAAAACTTCTGCTCTTCAAATGACAGTGTCAAGAGAATGAGAGGACAAACCTCATACAGGGAGAAAATATTTGCAATATACATAACTGATAAAGAAGTGTTAGCCAAAATATACAAAGAACGCTTAAAATTTAGCAACAGAAACCCAAACAACCCAATTTTTAAAAAATGGACCAAAGACCTTAACAGACATCTCACAAAAGAAAGTATACAGATGGCAAATAAGTATATGAAAAGATGCTCCACATCATATGTCATCAGGAAATGCAAATTAAAATAGCAATGGGAGACTTCTATATACCTATTAGAATGGTCAAAATCTGGAACACTGACAACTCCAATTGCTGGTGATGATGTGGAATGACTGGAACTCTCATTTCCTCCTGCTGCAAAAGCAAAATGTTATAGCCACTTTGGAAGACAGCTTGGCAATGTCTTACAAAACTAAACACATTTTTATATAATCTAGCAATCATGCTCTTTGACATTGCTGGTGGGAATGAAAAATGCTACAACCACTTTAGAAATACGTTTGGCAATTTTTTATAGTTAAACCTTTACTTAGCATTCAACCCAGGAACTCCACTGCTAGAAATCAAAAGACAAAAAAATGAAAACATACATTCACAAAAAGGCTTGCCGAATGTCCATCAACTAGTGAATGAATATACAATTGTGGTATATCCATACAATGCAATCGTCCCTGTAGGTTAAAAAACTGTATTAGTGATATATGTAGTAATATGGATGAATGCCAAAAGCATTAAGATAAATGAAGAATGCAGACACAAATGACCACATAGTTTATGATACCATTTATATGACGTTCTGTAACAGTCACATTTGTTCCCCAAGCATGTTTCCATGTCTCTACATGAAATACACTTTTCTTCCTCACCTGAAAAATTCTACTCATTATTCATGGTACAAGCCTCCACCAAAATATATCAATCATTGGTTTCTGATGCAACTTTTTGGAAGTTTCAGTTACAGAAATTACTTTTTTAGAGGTATTTTTCCTCTGTTTTCCCTAGAAAATATAAATTCCTCAAGGACAAAGACCCTCCCTCCTTCGTATTCCTAGTGTTTGGCAATGACTGATGTGCGGTAGGATCTCAATTCATGTTGAACAATGTGTTTAGTTGTCTGTCTTCCAGGTTCCCTTTTGGCCAGCATTTCTACAATGAAAAACAATTCAACCACAACTAAGCTGTCTCTATTTTAATCGATTGGTGTTTTCTAATTTTAGAGAATAAGCCGAAGAAACAGGGAGTATCTTATTTTTTCATATAAAAATATAGCTTTTAGTACACTTTCTCTTGGTCATTTGATAGAAACTAAGTCCTTTCTTCTTCTTTCTTGTTTCCTTCCTTCCTTCCTTCCTTCCTTCCTTCCTTCCTTCCTTCCTTCCTTCCTTCCTTCCTTCCTTCCTTTTTTGATTGTCAGTATTTCCTGCTAAGGAAATAAAATGAGGTGGTGTTTAAATAAAGACAGGAAAGATAGAGAAATCTATTTAGTGGACACTGAGAAAATTCTGACAGCTACTGTAGGATGGAGCTGGTGATAATTATATTTTCACAGACACATTGCACTGATATTTAAGCAAAATACACTGAGAATAAATACTTATAGAAACATGGCAATTCATTTCTATTGTCAAGCAAATTACAAATTCCAAAAACTTCTTTAGAAAATACCACCATGAATTCTCATTCATTTGTTAGGCTTGATTGCTCCTGAGAAAGTAAAGGTTTTGTTTTTTAAGATATAAACATGTGTCTACCTATATAGACATAATTAAGAAAAGTGTGCATACTTAAAACAACATTTATAGGTTAATAAAAGATACTTTTATTTAAGGGCCTTAAGGTAGAAAGATGATGAAATATAGAGCTAGCGACAACATTTAAAATAACCAAGAGGAACAAAAAGAAAATAGAAAACTAAGATCAAATGAATATAAAATGAATTTATAAATACACACACACTTTCAGGGGAAATCTATTTTAAAGGGTAACTTTAATACTGCATAGCACACATTTAACAAAATAAAATTTTCACTATGAGAATAAGCAAGGAAATCTGAAACAGGGCTCCCCACAAACTTCCCTTTGCTAACACTAATTTTCACTCAATCCACGTGTAGATAGTCTTGGACTGTGGTCTCATAGGATGAGTGGTGAGACCACTAAGGGGAGAAGATTGAGAAACACAGCCTAATACTCATGATCCAAGGCGGCCAGCAATCATTCTTCCCACGGCCTCCGGAATCCGCCATCTCCAGCTTGTCAGCTCAAAAACGTTGCCTTCTGTTTGCCTGGGCTTTCCCTGCTCTCAAGGACCTACTGCTTCAGATTATTCCTTTCTTCCTGCCCCCAGACATCTAAAATGTCATTGAACTTTTGCTCTGTGCTCTATAATGGGCTGTTGGAATCTACTTATCTTGCAGCCACCCAAGACAAACCTCTATGTAAGTTCCCTTGCTTTTTAAACCTGCCACCAGCCAAGCTAGAGTGGCCTGCCTCTTTCTTGGGTGTCTCTTGCCCTTTGGTTCAGAGACTGGTTTCAGATTACACCAGGAAGCTCCCGAGGAGGTTGCACAGCAACAGGGGGCAGTTCAACCCATTTCCTACAACTCAGCTGAAATTTCTGGAATGCCAGTGTGAGCCAACCTTGAAGGGCTGGGAAGGTCAGACATAAAGACTGTGACACTTCACTCAACAGCAGGAATCAGACGTTCCTCTAGGAAGTAGGAAGGGCTGGTCCCCTACTTTATTCATCCAGCTTCTTCAGGGCAGAATTCTAAGGAACAGAAAGAATCAACACATTGGAGCTCAGTAGGAAGACGGGGGAGGGGAAAACAAATGCCAAACACAACAGAGAGGATAAAGTCCCAAGGAGGCAGAAATACTGGCAGAGATGGTCACAGATATCCCTATGCCTCATAGAAAATTCTCTTTCTCCACTTTAACTTCCTGCAAAATAAAGTATTTGTAGATGTGAAGAAATTTCAAAGTAGCCTGGAGGGGCCCTGGAGATGTTTGGGTTCTTGAGAGGTTTGAACTTCAAGGGCTTATGGAAAGGATTTCAATGACCTGAGGTCTCTGGGTCTCCTGAGACATTTGGGTGAAAAGGAGGTAGAGGTCTTTCTATGGCAGTGAGCGCCAAGGAACATAGTATATCCCAGAACAGAAGCTGGGGCTAACTGTTCAGGATTGACTCTGGTAAAGGGAGAGGAGTTGTCTGAGTTCCTTTTTCTGCTGCCCCTGCTTATCTAGGGGCAAAATTTCAAGACAAAAGTCATGTCTATAAATTAAGAAGACGATTTTGGAGTTATCATTTATCATTGCTGCATCTCTTGGGGCCTAACCCAAGGAGAGAGGAACACTGTTTGAGGCAGTAAGGCACTTTAATAGTCTCCATGCAAATCCCGGAGGGGAAGTTTGCAGGGAGAAATCATCTCCACCACAAAAAATGAAAATGCACAACTTGAATCCTTTAAAGGCCCAGGAGATACATAAATGAACAAACTTACAATGAATAACATCCCTCCAAAATGCCATGAAATGTGTGTTTAAGTTTCTAGTATAAACAAATTCACCTCAGTACAAAACACAATGCAGAATATTAATTAGTCACCATTAATCTGGTAACTGGATTCTCGGACAAACCAGCTGCCCAAATGTATAGCTCTTTCTGGAATACATAACATTTGGAGTTAGAATCCTCATAAATGAGGGTGGTGATGAGAAACTGAAAAATGTTCTTCTAAATTTTAAATGAGATAATACAGTGCCTGGCATATAGGAAATGCTAAATAAATGGATTTCATTTTCTATACATTTCTATTCCCCATCACCCTGGACTTCTCCTTTTTGCACATTCTTCCTTAATGGCCCCAAATTCCTGATGGCATCACAAACCAATGTCAGAAAGACCCATCCCTGGATTATTAGGGACAGTACTCTCTACACTGCTCTTAATGTTGTGCAGGTGGGATACAGATCAGCTGGGATTACATTTAAATAGAAATGGAGATTCAGAGCGCAGATTTAACAGCAAGTCAAAGAATGTCTACCAGAGTAGCTCATTAATTACATGATAATTTTATTTTATTTTATTTTACAATGAAATAGCATCTCTGCATCCAGGAAAATGTTCCTTTACTTGCTGTTTGAAAGCAATGATTTCCATAGCTGACTTGTGTACATGTATTCCTTCAGTGACTGAATGTCTGTTTAAAGCAGTTCAAGAGCTCAGAAAATTCCCTCTGATGTGACTATAAGGCAGGAACAGTATTTAGGATATTATAAAACTGCCTCTGGTATTCAGGTTTGCAAGCATTTAACAAGCACCCTCTGCAGAGTCAGGTACCACTGGGTGCTGGGAGGATAAAAATAAACAAGACACGGTAGAGTTTACCTTCAAGGAGCTCAGAGACAAACAAGCAGGTGACTTCAGTACCATGTGAAATGAAGGGTTATGATAGAGAAGGGGCACCAGATCCAGCTATCCTGGGAGCAAGAGGCTGGAGAGGCGACTGCTTATAAGAGGTGATGTATGAGAAGAGTCTTAGACGGTGAGTGACACAGGCCAAGCAAAACAGTTTGGAGCAGAGTAGAGCGTCCCAGGAGGGAGTGGGGCAGAGAGTGGAAATTGACTGGGGTCAGAGGAAGCTACTATTACGTAAAAGAGCTTAAAGCTCAAACTAGAATGGACAGGGAGCTTCAGAGAAGCTTATTCAGAGGAATGTCATGGTTAAAGTTGCCTTTTATTTTTTTATTTATTATTATTATTATTATTTTTTGCGATACGCGGGCCTCTCACTGTTGTGGCCTCTCCCGTTGTGGAGCACAGGCTCGGACGCGCAGGCTCAGCGGCCATGGCTCACGGGCCCAGCTGCTCCGCGGCATGTGGGATCTTCCCGGACCGGGGCACGAACCCGTGTCCCCTGCATCGGCAGGCGGACTCTCAACCACTGCGCCACCAGGGAAGCCCTAAAGTTGCCTTTTAAATAGTTGACTCTGATAATCCATCTGAACAGGTTTGGGGCTGAAGTTAGGAGGCCCAAACAAAGGATAATAATGGCCAAATTTAGGATAGGGGCTGTAGGTTTGAAGGAGAGAAAATAGGTTGAAAACATATAGGAACTAGAAATCATGATACCGGTCATTCATTATATATGGAAGGTAAGGTCGAGAATGAGTCCAGGGTTCTTCACTTGAGCAAATACTGATACCAACGAACATGAGAGGGATACAAGAATTCTCTGAACCAATAAGCTGCTGCATAATTCAAGGGGCACTACAGCGTATAGAGGGAGAGCGTGAGCTTTTGAGCCAGAGTGGCTGGGTTCAAATTCCATCGCCATCGTTTAGAATCTAGGTTAACTTGGAAGAGCGCCTCCATTCTTCCATGTAATTTCCTCATCTATGGAAAGGTGATGATAATGGTAGTACCTATATTGTAAGATTGTTATGAGGATTCCATAAGGAAATATATGCAATATGCTTAGAGTAGTTTCTGACACAGCAAGCAGTAAACTATACATATATATGTATGAAAAACACTCAAGGTGAGAAGATAAGCGGAACAAAACCCAAACTGCAGTGAATACGACCATGAAGTAGATCAAAGGCAGAAGCGTAGCATAAGAAAGTCCAAAGAAGTAGAGTTTCAAGGAGCAAGAGGGAGCGAGTTTCAGATGCTGTTGAGAGATCAAGCAAAGTTAATGTAACAAAGGACTTTAAAGGCAGCAGATAGGTACACAGTGAAATATAACTTCTCATCCTCTTCTTCAGATGAAGCTCTACTGTGTTTTGAAAGCAAAAACAACGACTACTTCTCTCTTAGATGTTGTCAGTTCCATTTCACCAAGCCAATACAAGGCATAAGAGCAAATGCGATTTGGGACAACTGGCTAACTATTTAGGAAAAATAGAAGACAACTAAACTGGATCCCTATACCACCCCTCATATTAAAAGAAATCTCAGGTGCATCAGAGATTGATATGTAAAATACGAAGTCAAAAAATAAATTCATAAACATTTTGTAATCTAGGGGTGAAAAAGTATTACCTTTAAACATGATGAAATGTTTAGACACTATAAAGAAATGATTTACAACTTTTCTATAGAAAAAAATACCATAAAGAAAAATTTTAAAAACACGACGATACGAATATTTGTTGACTTATTTGAGCAATAATATGGCCAAGACTCTAATATTTGAAAAAATATGTCAAAAATGGAACAAATTTATAAGAAAAGACCACAACCCCAGGAGAAAAACTGGCACAGAACATGTGTAACTCACAAGAAATGAAAAATAAATGAATAACAAATCATTGAAAATATTCTCAATGTAAATGTGAATTAAATCTATAAAGTAATTCTATTTATCACCATCCATGTAGGCAAAGGTTGATAAGGTAAATACCTTCTAATGTCGATGCTGTTAGAAAAAATAGTCACTAATTTTTACTAGTATTTGGAGTATAGATTATTAAAACATCTTGGTCATCATTTAGCAATAGCTATTAAATTTTAAGTGCAAACATCAATCCATCCACCCTACAAAAGACCTGGCCAGTACTCTTTAGAACTATCAAAGTGATGGGAAACAAGTGAGAAATAGTCACAGACCAGAAGAAAGAAGAAACACAATGACTAAATGCAATTGGTATCCTAAATTAAATTCTGGGACAACAAAATTCAATGGGAAACATCCCACTGAAATCTGGAATTTAGTGAATAGTAATGTACAAATATTGGTTTCTTACTTTTGACAACTAATATGGTTTATTGTATTACCATGCTAATATAAGATGTTAATTTTAGAGTAAACTGAGTGAGGGGTATATATTATCTTGCAACTTTTCTGTAAATCTAAAATAACTCCAAAATTAAAAGTTTATTTAAAAATTTGATTAACCAGCAATTTCATTTCTAAGAAATGTATCCTATAGAAATACTGCAGCAGGACTTCCCTGGTGGCTCAGTGGTTAAGAATCCACCTGCCGGGCTTCCCTGGTGGCGCAGTGGTTGAGAGTCCGCCTGCCGATGCAGGGGACACGAGTTCGTGCCCCGGTCCGGGAGGATCCCACGTGCCGCAGAGCGGCTGGGCCCGTGAGCCATGGCTGCTGAGCCTGCGCATCCGGAGCCTGTGCTCCACGACGGGAGAGGCCACAACAGTGAGAGACCCGCATACCGCAAAAAAAAAAAAAAAAAAAAAAAAAAAATCCACCTGCCAATGCAGGGGACACGGGTTCGAGCCCTGGTCCAGGAAGATCCCACATGCCTAAGCCCATGCACCACAACTACTGAGCCTGTGCTCTAGAGCCCGCGAGCCCCAACTACTAAGCCCACGCAACACAACTACTGAAGCCCACGTGACCGGAGCCCATGCTCCACAACAAAGACAAGCCACCACAATGAGAAACCCGTGCACTGCAAAGAAGTGTGGCCCCTGCTCACCGCAACTAGAGGAAGCCCGTGCACAGTAACGAAGACCCAACACAGCCAAAAATAAATAAATAAATAAATAAATAAATAAATAAATAAATAAATAAATAAATAAATAAATAAATAAATAAATTCATTAAAAAAGAAATCTTTGCCATAAATGTCCTGAAGAACATTTAAGAAAAAAAAACACTGCAACCAGAATAAAAAAATAAGTATATAAGGATATTCAGTACACAGTAATTGTAACTGGAAAAAGAAATGTAGAAAAGAAGATTAAATAATTGAGCTGTAACTATAAAGTGGAATGTTATACATCTATTAGAAAGGATGTGTTCTAGACTTATAACTACGGGAAAGAAAGTTGTCTATGGTATATTGTTAAAAGAAGTAAAAGCAAGTTGCTGTGTACAGATGCAGATAGAGAGATAGAAATAGATATTTACAGTTAAAACATACACACACACACACACACACACACACACAAAGAAGGAATCTGGAAAAAACATGTAATCCATTTTTGAGAGATAGGAAAGTGGAGGATTTTGACTCTCTCAGTTTTTCAAATTTTTCCCCTTGAACATTATTAATTTAGTACAATTGATATGTTTCTTTTCAAATGTTGTAATGGAAAATATAGTGGACAATTAAGAATTAGAAAATTTAGGAAATATCCAGTTTTGCATTGCCATTATATGATCTCGGGCATGTGGCTTAGTGTATCTGGGCCCACCTTTCCCCAGATAACAGGAAGAAGTGAGATTTGATCACCTCTTGATATCCTTCCCAGACCTAAAATTCTATTAGTTTATTGTCTTGAAGGTTGAGTGATCCTGCCACTCTAACATCTGTAGATATTGGTTTACTTAGTTTTACAATGTCTCTGTTAAGAGTTAATAAATGTTATCTTTTAGCTGATGGAGGAAGAGGTATGGGGCAGGTAAAAACGGGATATATTAACTCATTTACTCAAAGAGTTTCATAAAGTAACTTGGGACTCATGTCCAATTCATAATGAACACAACTGGTTTGTGGTTCATTACCTAACGGTAACATTAGGTTACCTGGAATATTCCTTTTTTACAAAATGGTTTTGACCAATTATTGGACACCATCAGCCTGAGAGACTATATATACTTTCAGAGGTTAATGGACATTTCAAAGGCACCATGATTCAAACTTTCTTTAAACTCTTTTATACACTTTAATGAGTTGCTCCTAGTCAACCTTGGGCACACACATTATGAAGAAGAATTCAAACACATTCTTTTCATTCCTAACAATTATATATTTTTCTGAAATCTATTCAGTTATTGCAGGCAGTGTAGGTTTATCAATTACCTCTCCAAGCTGTCCATTATCTATTTTGAGAGTATAATTTGTTTCCCGCATAGAGTACGTGTTAACAGCATGATGAGTTTTACATTTGTAATTAATTTTGAACTGACAAAGAAGGTAGGAAAAATTCTCCCATAAATAAAATGAATGCAAGTGTTTAAACAAAAGATCCTAGTAACTTCAAGCAACTAAAAAAGAAGAAAAAACTCAATCTTCTCTATCTTTTAAATTAAAAATACCAAGATATTTTGTTCCTTCTTCACGACATTCCAGAGATTTTGAAATTCTAATACTAAAAAGGATAATAAATGACAGGTATGCACACTGCGTTGAATCTGTGAACAAGAAATTGTTTACTTCTCAATAAAATTAATAATATTAGCTTTCCTGTACATGACCAATTGGCTTGTTCACACAAAGTTTTATCAAAAAAATCATTTTTCTAGACATAAATTCCTACCCATGATGAAACTAAATATTTTGCTACTCTCAACACTTTTAGAATGATAGAGAGCTTGAAATTAAATTACACTAAATGCCTTTATATTTATTCGGCATTAAACCTTATTTTCTTTACTGTCATTCTGCCAGCGTGATATCATCGGAGTTGAAGAGGGATGCTAATGCTATTTATATTACACTGCACTGTCCTCTAATTGACCTTGTTTGTGCAATGGAACGGCTGCTTTTCTCAAGCTGCCAGCCCTTTATTGCAGCATTTTGACCATGCACTGGTGGCTCTTTGTGCTAATGCTGAGTTCAAGAATCAATACTGCATTCCCCACAGCCAATAAAGGCAGCTGACAGCATGAATTAACTGAGTGTGGCCAGTTGCATGGAGGGCCATTGTCTTTAAGGAAAATCTGGACGTGATTACCAGCCTCCTTCTCTGAGTGAAGGTTTTAAAGCAAAGTGCGAGGTTTCTATAATTTAATTTTGGCCTGCTGCTCTGACACGCTCTGCTTTGCCACCTCTTCATAGAATCCAAGCTATAAATGGCTGCAAACCAAAACACACACAGAGACAAAGGCAAAGACTCACAGTCATATGATAGCAGTGGTTTCACCTGACTTGGCCATTCTCTTCTGATAGTATCCTTATAACAGGTTCTATTTCTTCAACCCAGTCTACCTACCATAGTCATAAGTCAAGCAAAAGTTAAAAATTAAACTTGTTATAACCTCTATATCTAAATGAAATTTTCACATGTGGCAAGGTTGAAAAATCTGCATGAAGAACCCATTGCTTTCAAATCGACTGTCAAAATTATAGAGAAATTTGTCTCTACGTCCTCATCCCCACCCATGGCAAGATGACTTCCGTCCCCTCTATTCCACTGACCTATTTTCCCTTACAACAAAATCCAATCAATTATTTTCAGCTCTTATCTTCTCCGCAGTATTTACTGTCAAAGACTTCCTCCTTTGTCAAGCGTTCTCATGTCTTGGAATCTTGCTGCTTCTCAGTGTTGGTGGTCCTCTCATTTTATCCTTCTCTTCTGACTTTAATGTGGCCCCTCTGTGTACAACTTCATCCTTTTTCATGCCTGTAATTACTTTCAGTTTCCATGTATTGACTCCCAAGTATTGACTATCATCTTCATCTCCAACCTGGTCCTCTTAAGAATTTTGATTGTCCCATCAGTATTTTGAACCCCTTATGTCTCAAACTCAGAGCATTATCTCCTGTTGGGTTTTCCAGTTCAGTAAATGACCATCAGTTTCATATGCAAGAACCTGGACCTGTCCTTCACCTTCCACCGAATCAGCTATCAAGTCCTCCTAATCTACCCCTTATTCTTGCAACCAAGCCATCCCCTCACCTCCATCGTTTCCACGGCCTCTTTATACTAGTCAGGCTCTCCTTCAAAGGCCTTTCTCATCCATCCCTCCATACTTGGCCCTGCCCCTGCCGTTGAAATATCCACCCTGAAACTAACCTTATCTTTCTAAAAATCGAATCGGTTCACATTACTTCTTGTTAAAATATTTCAAAGACTCCACATTAAGACTTTAGCTACCTCTTTAGCTTCAAGTTTTACGGGGTGTTGTCTTTTGCCCTTTTGCAATGACATGTATTTTGGTCCCATAACTACTAACTCAATGATTTAAATACAAGGACAAGGACCATGGCAAAGACTTACTTTGCAACCTGAACAAAGGAAAACTATTAGACACTTGACTGCAATCATTATGCTCCAAGGCTGCAGTTATTGTCTAAGTTTCCACAAGTATGTTAGACAAAGAGAAAATCCACAGAATAACAAAGGGGGATTTATGTAAGCCTTTAAAAGGGGAAATGACATGTCATTTCTTGTTTTATCAAAAGACCTATATTTCCAGAGAATTTTAGTATTGAAAACATCAGTTCTGTTTATAATAGGCAATGCTCTTGGTTGAAATTAATTCAAGCAGAGTTATTCAAGGGACAGTGTATTATATACAAACCATTTAACTTGAGCTTTAAAACGATTTTTCATGTCTGAGAATTATCAAGAAGATACCGGTCTGGATCAACACTTTCCATAAACTGGAATAAAACCTGTGGTTTTAAAGGCTTTTATTTTAAATGCAGACATGTGTGAGACTCTTAAAGGCACATTTTCAGATCTCTTCCCCCTCCAAAATTCTGTTGCTATTCATTTTTTTCAGGGCGGTTTTATTTTACTTCCATTGTCCCCAAATATCCTACCCATTAAAAAACAAATTAAAGCAGCTCATGCAGCTCAATAACAAAAAAACAAACAACTCAATCCAAAAATGGGCAGAAGACCTAAATAGACATTTCTCCAAAGAAGATACACAGACTGCCAACAAACACATGAAAGGATGCTCAACATCACTAATCATTAGAGAAATGCAAATCAAACCTACAATGAGATATCATCTCACACCAGTCAGAATGGCCATCATCAAAAAATCTACAAACAATAAATGCTGGAGACGGTGTGGAGAAAAGGGAACACTCTTGCACTGCTGGTGGGAATGTGAATTGGTACAGCCACTATGGAGAACAGTATGGAGGTTCCTTAAAAAACTACAAATAGAACTACCATATGGCCCAGCAATCCCACTACTGGGCATATACCCTGAGAAAACCATAATTCAGAAAGAGTCATGTACCACAATGTTCATTGCAGCTCTATTTACAATAGCCAGGACATGGAAGCAACCTAAGTGTCCATCATTGGATGAATGGATAAAGAAGATGTGGCACATATATACAATGGGATATTATTCAGCCATAAAAAGAAATGAAATTGAGCTATTTGTAATGAGGTAGATGGACGTAGAGTCTGTCATACAGCGTGAAGTAAGTCAGAAAGAGAAAGACAAATACCGTATGCTAACACATATATATGGAATTTCAGAAAAAAAAAATGTCATGAAGACCCTAGGGGTAAGACAGGAATAAAGACACAGACCTACTAGAGAATGGACTTGAGGATATGGGGAGGGGGAGGGGTAAGCTGGGACGAAGTGAGAGAGTGGCATGGACATATATACACTACCAAACGTAAAATTGATAGCTAGTGGGAAGCAGCCGCATAGCACAGGGAGATCAGCTGGGTGCTTTGTGACCACCTAGAGGGGTGGGATAGGGAGGGAGACACAAGAGGGAAGAGATATGAGAACATATGTATAACTGATTCACTTTGTGATAAAGCAGAAACTAACACACCATTGTAAAGCAATTATACTCCAGTTAAGATGTAAAAAAAAAGATGTAAAAAAAACACAAATTATATAATTCTTATATTCCCACTTCCAGAAAGGCTGAAATGAAGTTGGTAATGCTACAGCTACCTAAGCTGCCTCATTCTCCCCAGAATATGTAGCCATCAGCTAAGAAATAGGTGTGTTCAACTTCAAGTCAGCATGTGATGCTCCTTCCAGGATATCTGTAGAAAACATGTTTGTTGCTTTCCTACCCTTCCTCCCACCAGCTCTTTTCATCTCTCATATGAGGCACTTCCCTGGCCTGAGAAACTTCAAGGGTTTATGGCTTGGCGGCTCAACACCATTTGAGGGTTCTGTTGAGAGTGCAAGAGGCAGATAAAAGGAAAGCATGCACAATTCTCTGTCCTCCACACCTCTCATGGAGGACGGAGGATTAGAGCGTGGAAGGAGGCTCAGGCTGCCTCCATAATGACTGGCTTGCTGCTGCTTGTAATGTATGAAGAGTTAGTGAGCGGCAGCGGGAGGGGCATTTTGTGATCGTAGGTACATTCACTTTGCCATTAAAAGAGGCAACGTGGTCCAAGAAGCCCGAGGAGGAATCACCAGGTAACATCTCTAACTCACCCTCCCTTATTTTGTCAGGAGCCTCCTGGCATTGAAGTATGGCTACTAGCAAGAAAGAAAGTGGACACAAAGGAGAAAATGTCACACCCCCTTATACTTGGGAAGGTACATTTGTGTAGCTGCTTCCGAGACTTCAAAGTGACTAATTAATCCATTAAGTACTTTGGCTCTTGATTTAGTTTACCTAAAATGATTCTTCTGAGCAGCAAGATCTTCTGATTTTTACCAAGTTCCCTTAATCAAAGGCAACATCCACTGGATTAGATCTGCCTAAAAATATATTTTATAGGATTCAGCATACTTTACACATTCCTGAAATAACTCTACATTTTTAACGACAATTGTGGTTGCCCGGCCTTTTGACCTGATAGAAAAGTAATAGCAGCCCAGTTCCTTGAAGTGGTGCAAGTCTGGATGGGAGTGGGGGAATGGAGAGCCATTCTTTAAAGTCTTCGCTGTGGGCCTGTCCGCAAGAATCGCTGTACATCAAAGCCTGAAAATATATAGGCTTTTTCTCCCTCTTCGGTCATGTGCAAAAGCCATGTTTATTTGTTAATCTAGTCTCCATCCCCTTACCCTTACCCAAAAAGTCCTGTTTCCATTAATAAAAAAATGTGGCTGCTTTTTGTTTTTCGAACCAAGCCTCCGAGTGAATTATCTGGGGGCCCCCTGGATAATATACGAGAAGGCTCTATGGCATCAGCTGGGAAATCTGCAGCCAACATTGGAATAATCAAAAGTGACCCATATGCAATAATAGCATGTGTGACAGTGAAGAGGGGACATCAGGAAGCAGGTGGTCTATATGACAGAAGATCAATACTCCTGTAGAGGGGATAAAATAGATTCCAAATGGAAAACAAGCTCGTGGAGAATACGTCCAGGAAGACAAGAGGAAGGAAAATAAGCCAGACGTGCAGAAAACAACACAACAAAGAGAAAGTGAGGGCATGTGTGAGGCCCACAGCTGATGTGATGATAAAAACTGACTGTGTGAGAGTCGATAGGAATTTGCTTCCCTGGCAAAGAAAGGGGGCGATGCAAGCATTCAGGAGCTCAAGCCACTCAGGTGAGCCATCTTCTCTATGCTAGTTTAATATGCTTAAAACGTATCGTCATTTGTACAAAGTGTTTACAGCCTCAAAAACTTGGTTTTGTTTAGTGAGGCCTAGTTTTTAGTAAGGAAATGAGGACAACCCATATTTCACTTCTTCTGAAAATTATTTCAACGAAAAGGGAGATGGATAGAGGTAAACCTAATTTGCATTACTTAGTTCAAAAGAAATGTTGCTTTGATGCCACTGCGTATACTTGCAGTGCTTCCTTGCTCTCCTGGGAGCTGGTTTGTATTAACATTCCATTCCTCTTTTTCATTATTGCTACCACATATATTAAAACACACGTACGCGCCCCCCCCACACACACACAATTAGCTGATAAAAACCATAACAGCAACCTCCAGTATGAGAACTTTCTCCAGAATTCAATTCCAAACATAAATAAAACTAAAGACTCTGACAAATGTTAATAAAATTTCATTAGCTTAAAAGACAACATTGGAATTTCATGATTCTTTGTTCCTATCATGGGTCGCGTGAATCCGTGCTTCCAGGGACTCACGTTATTCTGCAGTTAGGCCTGGAGAATATTGCAAATCTCCTTCAAATGGTGGAACATTGCATTGTCTACAGCGTCATCTTGATTTCTTCCTTTTATTTTTTTGTAAAGGAAACTCGCAACGCGTTGTTCCTCAGATGCTGGGAGAGGAGTGGGGTGTCTCACTTCCCATCTGCTCACTGATACCCGAGGAGGGTTTTCCTCCCAACTACTGCAAACCTACATGGAAATCAGAAGTCAAGGACTGTGATCTTCTTACAGAAACGGCTTTAAAAATCTCCAGCTATTCCTGCAATGCAGCAGATGCGTGGGCTACTGCCCAGCTCCGGCTGGCTCTCAAAACTGCTGACACCAAGCCTGAGATTCTGTAAGGAAGCGGCGTAATGTTTACACAGAGCTGCTGGGGTTGATGAGATGCTCTCCTTGGCACGCTCTTCAAGTACATCTTTTGTTCCTGCATCCCCACGTTGCTTGAAACGGTCTTGCTTTCCGTGGCTCTGGGCTCACTCTGCCTGGACGGCGAGCTCCATGAGGGCAAGTCTGTGTGTAATAATTCAGGTATCATCTCTCACAGGGCACGGAACATGGTAAGAACTCTGTGATCACTTGCTAGCTGAATAAACGGAATGAATAACCTTGAAGAAGCCTCCTAAAGGCCAATCACTTCCTGAATCTGGCAGGTAGCTCTGTGTCCCTAAAGGAAGACACATAACTGAGAAGAGCCCACTCCCCTACCGCCTGGAGGGGAAGAAAAGCCAAATAAGCCCTGATGCTGAGGACCCATTTGGACCAGCACAGGGTAGACTATAACTGGGGGCTGTACTGAGAAACACAGGCTGAGCCCTGCGAGCAGCTCATTGAAAGGGAAGGAAGGTTTTAATGAACTGCCTGGAGGGCTCCGCCTGTGTTTCTCAGTACAGCCCCCAGTTATACACTGCCCTGTGCTGGTCTTTCTTTCCTGACTGGAATTCCTTTGCTCCTCAGGATGAATCTCAGCCATGGTGAGCCATCTGCGTGTCTGGAACCCAACCAGGGAGTGGGATGCTGCTTCCAAAGTCAAAACCAGGGTCAAGCTCTTGCCTTTTGACCCTATTATTTTAATTTTGGGTGAGTCTTAAAAAGTAGAGATACCTGGATGATTACAGCTCCAGCTCCAAGTTTCTCGCAGCCCCAACCTCCATGCCTGATATAAAAGGCCCAGGAGACTGCGGGCCCCTCCTGCCACTGCCTTTCTCCTGACTGCCCAGCCCTGCTGGCCGAGCTGCCCTGCTGCAGTGTGACAACGCCTGATTCATGGCTGTCTGCGCTCAGGCAGGCAGGCTTTCGCTGGAGCCTGCACAGCTGCTGTATCCTGACAAGAGCCCACGTTTTATCAAGTCTTTCCCTCAGGAAGATCAGAAACCACGTGGCGCACAAACATCTCTTCATCCGGCCCCATCGCTTGGGAAGGGAAGACTCCGTGAAGCCTTAGAGAAAGAGGCTGTCAGAACTCTAACTAAAATGCGGCTGGTGTGCAGAGGGTTACTCTGTCCTCCAACAGAATGTACCATATGCTCTTCTGTAAGCACAAGTGACTGAATTTATTCTTTATCTGAAAGGTAGTTAAAATGAGTTGTCAAACACTTTCGGTTTAGTACCATATTCAAGACTCTTTTTTTGTTGTTGTTTCAAATGGCTCTTTGCGTAATTAGGACATTCTTAAATATATTAAAAAGACCTTTCGTCTATTTACCTATTTAATAATTTTCAAATTTAAGTGTCAGGAGCAAATCAAGGAAGATCTAATATAGAAATGCCTTCTGTGTTATTAAACAATGCATTTAATCTCCAGGACTTCCAGATGGATATTTCAGTCTGGGGCAGGTGGATAATGCTAGCAGCCCTCCCTACAATGCATAAACATACATGCATGTACACACACATGTGCACATATATGCATGCATACATAGTTATCTCTCTGCGGAGTGCTACAAACTCTATTTTTTATGCCACGGGCTACAGGATATAACCAAGTGAGAATTATAGTCTTTTGTGGTTTCAGAACAGTATGAACGTTCCTTAAAAAACTAAAAATAGAACTACCATATGACCCAGCAATCCCACTACTGGGCATATACCCTGAGAAAGCAGTAATTCAAAAGGACACATGTACCCCAATGCTCACTGCAGCACTATTTACAATAGCCAGGACATGGAAACAACCTAAATGTCCAATGACAGATGAATGGATAAGGAAGATGTGGCACATATATACAATGGAATATTACTCAGCCATAAAAAGGAATGAAACTGGGTCATTTGTAGAGATGTGGATGGACCTAGAGTCTGTCATACAGAGTGAAGTAAGTCAGAAAGAGGAAAACAAATATCGTATATTAACACATATATGTGGAATCTAGAAAAATAGTACAGATGAACCTATTTGCAGGGCAGGAATAGAGACACAGATGCAGAGAACAGACATGTGGACACGGAGGGTGGGGGAAGGGGAGGGGGGACGATTTGGGAGATGAGGATGGACATATCTACACGACCATGTGTAAAATAGACAGCTGGTGGGAAGCTGCTATAAAGCACAGGAAGCTCAGCTCAGTGCTCTGTGACGACCTCCTAGATGGGTGGGATGGGGGAAGGAAGCCCGAGAGAGGGGTCATATGTATACAGAGAGCTGATTCACTTCATTGTACAGCAGAAACTGACACAACATTGTAAAGCAATTATACTCCAATAAAAAGGGAGGGAGGAAGGAAGGAAGGAAGGGGGGGGAGGGATGGAGGGAGGAGGGAGGGGGAGGAAGAAGGAAAAGTCCTTTGTGGTTTAATAAGGAGCTAAATGAGAAGAATCAGAATGTCCCCCTTGATCAAACCCCAGCCTCTATTTGCTCATCCTATCTGGGTTTCAAACGACCCCTGCTTCCCAAAGCCTAATCCCATTCTCTGTGAACCACCTGTGAGGACTTCACCATGGGGACTTGAAGACTTTGTGGGAGTGTCAAATGTATTTTATAAGGAAAACTATGTTTTACTCTTTTGAAGCTATCAAACAAAAAAAGAGTGCTTTTCAGTGTCGTTTTAATACACGAACCTACGGATAATTTCCTTAGCCAAGTAAGGGAGCTCTCTTGACTCCATTTCCGTGCACACTGATATTTGCTTGAACCCACCCACCTGCTGGTATAGACAAACGGGTAACTTGGGAGATTTTTTTCTGTTCCTTAATGTATCAAACCCCAGCCTGATTCTTGAAAAAATAAATATTCTAAGAAAAAAATTAGGGGAAATATCTGCTTATCTCTCCTTTTTGAATAAAGAACAACACAAGACAGCATGAGCAAGGGACTAGCAAAATGAAAATGTGGCTTTAGAAAAGGTTATTCACAATCTGAGCAGCAAAATTCATCCCAGGTGAAATCTTTTCTTTAGAGAAGTGGATGATTTCCTTGATGCTCTAAGTGCAAATGGTATTAGATATTCAGGCACCTGATCTAGCCACCTGGATGGGTTTTTGGATTCATTCATTCATAAATGAATGAATGAATGAATGAATGTTTTTGGATTCATTCATTCATAAATGAAACCCACCTGGATGGGTTTTTGGATTCATTCATTCATAAAATTCATTTTCCTTTACTCTTAAAACATCATTTATTTTCTTTATCTAGGTATGTAAAGGGAAAGAGAAACAAACAAACAGAAATAAAAATTACTGAAGAGGGGACATAACAAATCATTCCCTAAGCAGTAATAGTTGTGGAAAGCGGCCTTTCACATCCACTAACTTTTTTCTCTGAGTGAAAAACAAACACAAGTTGAACACATTTTCCCTTGAAAGCTGCAAAATGGTTTGTATTCTCAGAATTATCAAAGTGATTCTGTGCTCTCAGAAGTATCAAACAATTCACAGGAAAAACTGGAACTACTAACCTATTAGTAATGATATTCAAAGACGGAAGGAGAGAAAACTGAGGAGACAGTTCTCCTAAACATGTCAGTGTAAGAAAAGAAGGAGACTTAAAATGACCTGTCCAGCTTAGAGCAAGATGTTTGAAATGATAATTAGGAACTCCGATCATTAGAGTTTTGCCTTTTTATGCTAATTGCATCTATTTTAACTTAGTCTTCCTTTTTCACAAGGTTTAAAGTAAATCTTCTGATATAAAACTACTGAATTAGACAAATGACATTTGTTTGATTAATGTCTCTCATAAGCAAGGACTCCATGACGTCTGCATGTTTCTGTCAGGTGTCATTTAGGCTACATTTAAATTTAGGCTAGGATCACGGAGACACTGGATAAAGGATTGGTTTCGCTGTGATGATGTGCCTTTCCTATAGGCAGATAATGAGTGTGAAATAATTTTTCATATATATGGGATGGGAGAAGGAACAGTGTCAACTCAGAGCATATTTTATTTCAAAAATAGAATAAATTTGAAATAAATTCCCCAAGGCTTGTAAGTAACTTTCACTCACCTAATTTGGCATGTGTTTACTTGCATTTATGTAGCACATTTGTATTACTATGTGACCCATATTAAACCAATTTAGATTATGGTTGGGGAACGTTGAGCAGATAATTTAGATTACCACAAATATCCTTAATGTGATATTTTTAATCACTAGCTAATTTAAATGGTAACAATTAAGATTGTAGTTATAATCTTTACCTGTTAGGAATGTATTTAGCTGCAGGTAATGAAGTACTAAACTATACTATCTTAACAAAATAGGTATTGGTTTTTTTCCCACAAAAAAGCAAGACGAGCTGTTTCTTTTTTTTTTTTTTTACATCTTTATTGGAGTATAATTGCTTTACAATGGTGTGTTAGTTTCTGCTTTATAACAAAGTGAATCAGTTATACATATACATATGTTCCCATATCTCCTCCCTCTTGCTTCTCCCTCCCACCTTCCCTATCCCACCCCTCCAGGTGGTCACAAACCACCGAGCTGATCTCCCTGTGCTATGCTGCTGCTTCCCACTAGCTATCTATTTTACATTTGGTAGTGTATATATGCCCATGCCACTCTCTCACTGCATCCCAGCTTACCCTTCCCCCTCCCCATATCCTCAAGCCCATTCTCTAGTAAGTCTGTGGCTTTATTCCTGTCTTACCCCTAGGTTCTTCGTGACATTTTTTTTTCTTAAATTCCATATATACGTGTTAGCATATGGTATTACGACAAGCTGTTTCTAATGTGAGTTGGACAGCTCTAGGATGTCAAGCCAGACATGTTTTCTCTCTTACAGTCACAAGATGGCTGTACGGCTCCAGGCATCACATCTGCATTCAAAGCAGGAAACGAGGTGAAAAGTGGTGTGAACCATGTCTATTCTTCTATACAAAAAAGGGAAAATCCTTTGCAGAAACAATCTTAACAGACTTCTTCTTAGATTCCATTGGCAGAACTGAGTCTCACGACCACCCCTTATGCCCTGGAGACCAGGAGAGCAAGGAAAATGATTGTCATGATTGGCTTTGGCTAATTACAATCTATATCGGATCCAGGATGGCAAAGGACATTGCCATTCTGAATAAATGTGGGCTTCTGTTAGAAAAGAAAAAGGAGAATGGATGTTAAGTAGGCAATAACACTGTCCTACATCCATAAACAGAAATCAATAGTTCTCTTGCTTATTTGCCAAAATAGGCAACCTTCAGTCTTCAAACTCAAAGTGTTTGCCCAGCTGACAACAGTCAAGCACGTCATCTCGGTATGGAGAGAAGCATACTTCCTACTCATTTCCACAGGGTCCTTCATATCTATCATCAGGACTGATGTTATATGACAGCAGAACTTAACCAAAGTTCAAATAAAATATCTTTCTTCTCCTACTGTTGTTTGAAAACTGCTTCATATGGGCCTATGCGTGTCTTCACACTCCATCTTCTCTACATTTGCTCTCCAAGCCAATAAGGAACAGGTTGCTTGGTTTGTTGTAAGATGCCCAGATCATCCTCAAGGTCTTTAAGTGAGTCGACAGAGCTTCACGGAAAGTTCACAGACGCTGGTAAAAGACAGACCTGAGCTTGCCCCCAAGTTTCTTCTCTTACTTGCTGCCTGATCTTTGGTAAGTTACTTTCTACTTCATCTTTCTCATCTGGATACGAGTGTAACCATCTCCAACTCATGAGCAGCGACGAGGATGGAAGGGGTCATGTAGACCAACGTTCAGGACCCCCCATGCTGTGCCTCAACCTCTCCCCCTTAAAAGTGTCACCTCTCCTGGGAGCCAGCAGAGAGGAACCACTGCCCGCTGAGAATTTCAGGATTGGTCTTAAATCTCGCCCTTAAGTCTGCAGAGAAAAAACTTTCATTTCCCAGGTTACAAAAGGTCTTTTATTTTGCTGAGATAAAAAATGGATTCAAATCCTTCCAAGTTTAAATCTGCAGTCCTAGAAAATAGAAACCCGACTTGACAATTCTTGGAAGTTGGGGTCTGGAGGCTTCTGAAAACAGAGATCCGGGTCGCTGGGGATGGGGGAGGGGAACAGAGTGACCGCACAGAAGAAGGTGAAGAGGTTCTGAAGCTGTAGTCAAGGCTTCCTTCCCTGCGACCTTCAGCCCTCATTAAAGTAGCTGATCTCTCCTCTAACTGCGTTTTTTTTCTGAGTTTATTTTATATCCAAGCTAACATCAGTTTTATGATTATGTAGTCAATGTTATCTGCTTTCTCAAGTGTAGAAATAGGCTAATAATAATATCTTTTTCCGTGGAATTATGTGGGGATTAAATGAGCTAATGTAGGTGAAAGTGCCCAGCACAATGCTTGACTCAGGTTTGGTCCTTCAAATATATGCATTAAGCACGCGAGTGTGTGTTTTCTGACTAGTTACTCATCAGAACTTTCCAAAGTAATTTTCATCATTCTTTGAATAGTTTGGGTCTTTTAATAAATTTCCAACTTTCTTCATTTTATTCATTATAGCCTTTCGGAAGTCTTCCCAAGGGATATAACATACTAACTGATGCTCTGCTACACTGAATAAACATTTCCAAACCATTACATTTATATGAAAAATCGTTTTTCATCTATCTGCAAAATTTCGTTTACAGCACAGACTGTCCGTGAGGAACAGACTTAATGTGACTCTTGTCTAGAAATCATCCCTAAAAACAGCAAAAGCCACTCCTCTAAAGGGAAGTTTTGATGAAGAGACCTGCAGGGCAGAACTGATTCTCATATTAGAAAACTAACACCCTGGGACTTTCCGGGTGGCACCGTGGTTAAGAATCTGCCTGCCAATGCAGGGGACATGGGTTCAAGCCCTGGTCCAGGAAGATCCCACATGCCTCAGAGCAACTAAGCCCATGCGCCACAACTACTGAGCCTGTGCTCTAGAGCCCACAAGCCACAACTACTGAGTCCACGTGCCACAACTACTGAGCCCGCATGCCTAGAGCCCATGCTCCGCAACAAGAGAAGCCCCCGCTCTCCCCAACTAGAGAAAGCCCACACAGAACAACAAAGACCCAATGCAGCCAAAAAAAAAAAACTAACACCCTGCCTGCACCAGTAATTCCTTTCCAAACATTCATTCCATGATGGGTAGACACAGCCTTAATGGCAAGTGAACACTGTATTTGAAGGATTGTTTTTGAAAATTGGAGACACATTAGGCATGAGTCTCATTTATGTAGAACTAGAAAGAGCAGCTCTGCTACTTGCAAAGCATTAGAACAAAATCCTGATCATAAATAAAATAAAAAGTCACACGTAGTGTTTTAGAGCTTAATTGACTATGCTGATTTTGGCATATTTTCTTTCCTGTTCTCCAAACTATTTAAGTAATAAAGTTTTAATTGCTATCTGCACCAATTAAGAGTCCTTGGCAAAATGCTTGAAAGCAAATAATAAGTGATTCAAATGTATAAATAAAATGAAAATATGCTAACATAGGAATGATAGACTGTACATACAGCACATGGGGGCTTCCCTGCAGGAGAATGGAAGAGTCCGCCTCTTTCTAATATTACCATTTTTTTCTGTAGCAAAGGAAAAGGCAGCACCAGCAAACAGAAATTGCTTTTCACTTTGCCAACAAGCTAAATAGAATGAAATTTCAAAGAAAGTGACTGGAAAATGTACACGGTTGATGCTAAATTTGCAAAAAATTCCAAAGATATGGGTACAGTTTGTCACAAAAATGATGTTGAAATCTTTTTGTTTTGTCAGAAAAATTATGCAAAGGAAAAAATTGCCAATTTTCCTCCTCCAGCTCTTGTCCTTGCCTATTCTAGAATCTGTTGGCTTTCTGAAGAAAAGAGACAGGAGTATTTTTACTTTTAAATCTTTTATTTTGCTAATCAATAAGAATCTGTGGCAGCCATGTTTCTGTGGGAGATTTCAGGAAGATAATAGGCCTGCATCTGTCCCTCACAGCATCAGAGGATGACCAGAGACAGAGCCTTACATGAAAGTCCTTTTTAGACTTCAAAATGCCCCCAAATGTTCATTTCCCTTATTAGCTAAATGCTGAGTTAGATACATTGAAATACTGTTTGTGGAAAAGAAAATGAGATTCTAAACTCGGGATCAAAGGGAAATTAGATAGCCTTAAAAGTAAGGATGGAAGATAAGAAAAAACAAAACATTCTTTTACTAAGATTGATAGACCAGGCCTCGATTCAGTCCTTATCTTTCATAACAACAGCAACGCACTTTTTTTTTTCACAGATCAGAGGAGCACAGACTCTTGTCTGAGTCTTCTCTGAACACCCAGCCCTTAAAACGTAGGAGGTCTATGCAAGAAGGTCTGTAAACACATTCAATGAATCAATGAATGTTCACTAATGAACAGGTACAGGGCTGAGGTTTTGTGGTTTTTTTAACTTGCCATTGTTTATTTGTCTTTACATTAAACGTATGAAATAGGTTTGGTCCTTCATTTTTTATAAAAAAAAACTAAAAATCGGAAAGGTATTTGCTATATGCTTACTCTTCCTAAGCATTTCACGTAATTATATCATTTAACGTTTCCTACAGCTCTATGGGGTGAGCGCTATTATCCCCATTTAAAAGTAAGAAAATTGACATAGAAAAAAGTAAAATTACTTGCCTAACGAATGAGGCCCACCAAGCAGGATTCTAATCCAGGCAGTCTGACCCCCAAGACCTCACTCCCAGTGTGAATATTATTCTGCCTTCCCTGCTGAGGGCACACAGCAAGGATGCGGTACAGACAAGATTTCGTATCTGACTCTGCTTGATTCCAAAGCATGATCTCTTTGCATTCCACCTCCTGGAGAGTATTTCAAAAGTTGCCAAAATAGAAGACTGGAGTCAAAAAGAGTTGGAGGATTGGGAGTCTTGGTAGGAAAAACTGAAGTTGATAAGCCCTGTTTTGGGGTCAGTTTTGCTAAGGAGACAAAGAGGAAGACAGCATTGATGCATTGATGTGAGTGAGGGAAGCTGACCAGATCCAGGAGAGAGTCTGAATTCCATCACTAATGAGTGGATGACACTGAACGCTTTAATGCAACTGATCTAAGACTCAATTCCTTAAATGAGAGACTCAAGTAAAAGAGTGAAGCAAATGCTATGCAACTTGGGTTTCATACCAAAGTAAGCGGGACTATGAAGTTAGAAAATGCCATGTTAGGGCCTCCCTGGTGGCGCAGTGGTTGGGAGTCCGCCTGCCGATGCAGGGGACATGGGTTCGTGCCCCGGTCCGGGAGGATCCCACATGCCGCAGAGGGGCTGGGCCCGTGAGCCATGGACGCTGAGCCTGCGCGTCCGGAGCCTGTGCTCCGCAACGGGAGAGGCCACAATGGTGAGAGGCCCGCGTACCGCAAAAAAAAAAAGAAAAGAAAAGAAAAGAAAATGCCATGTTAGAGAGTGACAGTATGTCTTAATTCTTTTATAGGAACTACTGGCTGTAATTGAAAAGTAATAGACCAGGTCTGCTTTGGTGGGAAGGAGTATATGATGTTCAATTCTGTTTCATTTGAAAGCTCTTTTGAAAGTTAGAATCTTCAGTTGGACCTTAGGGTCAGCTTATTTTTTTTAATTAAATACAGATTGCTCTAGAGTAAAGATCATTCAAAATCCAATCTATTTGTTTTCAAATCAGATACAAGGTATTTTTGAAAGAATGAAAGAATGATAACAATGAAAAGGACTTCAGAAATGCATGTAATCCAACCCTGTGTATTTAAGCCCTGTTTCCTCCAAATGTCTTTGAAATGGTTCAACCATGAACCCCTTCAATTAACTAGAGCCTATTGAATACTCTTTGTGTAACAATAATATTTATTGAACAATGCTCTGTGTCATATACAGGGCTAAACTTCATTTGGATTATCTCATTAAATCCACACAATAACCCTTATAAAGAGTGCTTTTATTATTACCATGTCACAGACAAAAGGCCTGGAGCATATAAGGAGGTTAAGGTAATACCCAAGAGTACAGAGGTCATAAGTGCTCAGGCCAAGATTAGAACTGGGTGTCCATAAATCCAGAGCCCATGAAGCTAATCCTCAAGTCACAGAGAAACTGTACTTGGTGCTGTGTTAATTCGGAAAATTTTGTTTTTGGAAACAATATTCAATTTATGGAAAACTTGAAATAATAAGATGAGTAGCATAAGAATAGTACAAAGAACATCATTATACCCTGTACATGATTCATCCATTAAAATTTTACCCACTTGCTTTGTCATTTGGGGGATAGATAATAGTTAGATAGATGATGATAGATAGCTAGATAGATAGACAGATAGATAGATGACAGATTAACAAATTGATATTGTGAAAGGAAAAATCAAAATTAAGTCAGTATTGCTAAGAGAGCTCTCTAAAATGGAGCCAGGAGACCATTATAGAAGTGAAACTTTGCATGTCTCAGCCTGGATGGAATCTGATCTTTTGACCACTTGTTGTTGTAAAAAAGTCACCCAGAACATCTACCAGAAACTCAAGATACTTATCCGACCCTTATCCTAAAATAACTCACAACAGCCTATCTACTCATTGGACCCCCTACCCTATAGTAACTCATGATTCCTTAAGGACAAATGTTTCCCAACTCGAGTCAGAGTTAATCACAATTCTCGGGGCTCTTTGTCTTCATAAGCCTCTGACTGTTTCTCTTCCCCAAGCACCCTTTTGCTTTTACCCTAACCTGTGTCTCCTGAATTGCAATTCTTAAGACCCCAAATAAACTCTTTTCTTATCTGCAGCCTTCTGAACTGTTTTTTGGTTGACATTACCAATAGATCTATAGACTTATACAGATAGATAGATTAGGTATTAAGGTAGGTGAGCAGGTAGATGGATAGATGGGTGGGTGGATAGAAAGACAGATATTACTTTACAGATATAGATACAGATACAGTTGTGTACCTTTTTTCCTGAATTCTGAGAGAGTGAGCTGTATATATCAGGGTCCATTATCTCTATATACTTCAATATCTAATTCTTGAGAATAGGATATTTTCAAATAAATATCCTATTTATTTATAGGATATTTATTTATAAACTACAGTTATCAACCTCAGTATAATTAACATTGATAGGATACTTTTTTCTAATCCTCTGTCCTCTAATTTTGTCAATTGACCCAGTAATGTCCACCACAGCATTTTTCCCTCCAGTGCAAGGTCCAGTCTCAAGTCAGTTAATACATTTTATTATTATGTCTCTTTTGCCAAGTTTAATCTAAAACATCCTACAAACTTTGTTTCTTATGACATTGACAAGTTCGAAGAAAATAGCCCTTTATTTACATTGGGATATTCTTCATTTGGGGTTTGTCTGTTTCTTCATGATAAAATTCAGCTAGTGCATTCCAAGCTGGAATAATTCGTAAGTGATATTGTGTCTTCCTCAAGTTATCACACCTGGAGGCCCACGATATCCGACTGCCCATTGTTGGTAATGTTAAGTTGGATCAACCAGAGAAGGTTTGTCTCGTTTCATCATTATATATTGCTACTATATATTTACTATTATACAGAAACTAAATTGTACATAACTATATATATATATACATATATATATACATACACACATATATAATAGTCAATATATAGCTATATGGAGTTAGTATTACACTGGTACTATTTTTCCCCTTACAACTGTAAGTAATCTGTGGGGAGATACTTTAATACCAAATAAATATCTTGCTCCATCAAAATTTTCCTCTGAATCAGTAATTCTTAACTGATCCAATCTTTAGCAAGATGGTTGCAAAATGCTGATTTTCTAACTCCAGCACTTCCTCTATATTTACCAGTAGGCACTTGGGATTCTACTGTAAGCAACAACCCTCCCTTTTCCCGCTTTTATTTGTTTATCCCTATTCTTATTTTTCTGTGGTCTGTTACTGTGCTTAATTGTTTTGGTGCTCAGATTGTCTTAGATGTTACCAGTAGAGGTCCTTGGAGCTGTTTCTGTACCCTTGCAATATGTCCCATCATTTTATTAACTGGGGGAAGGGGGGGGGCTTACTTTGTGGAATAAGAAGATATTCCCAACTCGTTTTGTACCCATTGTACCTCAGCCCTAAAAACAAACATTTCTTCAAGGAATCCTAATTCCTTCTCATAAGGGAACAGTATTAGAGACAAGATGCTAGTATGATAAGCTTTATTTTTAATCTTTTATCATTCTTTAATGTAGAATTTCTAAAATTTTTAGAGCTATCAGAAATCTTCCACTAATTAGAGCATGAACTCTTTCTTATGTATGTGCAATTTTAGTGGGTCTTGAAGGAGTTATAGGAGGATAAGGGAAGGGAGAAATATGGGATAAGAAAGTAATGAAGAGCTTCCTGAATTCCACCCCTAAAATTTTTAAGTGGCAAATACTCAACCTTGAACATCAGGGAATTGGGTTTTAGAATGGTTAAGCTAAACATATTATGAAGAAATGTCATCCCATCTGCTTTTGTTCTATAACATGTATTAACATTTCCCCAAGTTTGTTCAGTGGAAATTAGTTTTATAAGTTCCTCTTTGAGAAAGGCACTGTGGTCAAGTTTAGGCAATGATGCTTACCAAATATTAGCAAGTTAAAGGCTCTGTTAAGTCCTGCATTAGAGAGACAACTGGTTAACTTTAACCCAATATCGCCACATTTATTTGAACCCCCCCCCAATAACACTTGTTCCCATCATTCAGAGCATTATTTGAAAATGTTAATCTGTATATTTGAAGCTAATTTGTATATCTGAAGTATAATGCTGTTGAGCTGCCTTTAAGGTCCGTCCTCTTGTCCTTTTCTCTTCCATAGCCCTCTGAGCAGCCTTCTATGATAGCTCTTAGTAAATTGCTTTGCAACCAGTTATTTGCTTATCAAACAGCTCCATTTGACAGAATGGTCCTAGAAGACACAAATTTGTTGTCCTCAATATTTGCCATTTCTGTTACAGTACCTGGTACCTAATAGGCATTCAAAAGATACATCTGCTGTTCAGTTGAAGCAGTGCCTTGCCTAAGAGATATCGAATTCACTCGAAATTTTATCTTAGTCCAGAAGTTTCTCTTCCTTCAGCTCTATCCCCCTTCAGTGAATTATTACCAAATTAAGTTTACCCTGGAAATTTAGGAATCACTCTCCTTTTTCCTTAAAGAATAGATGTCCAGTGGAAAAACAAAGCAAAACATAGCCAGTGAGTGTAAAAGTTCATTTACCACTTGGATCAAAGATGTTTTAAGTGATGGGTGTGGCCTCCGTCTCCATCTAGCCCAGGATGAAATTGAACCCGCTGGGCAGAGCTACTTGTTCATCACTTCACGGTCCTTTCACACTCTACTAGGGTGAATAAGACAAACAAGGTCCCTCCTCTCATGGAGCTAGATTCTAGAGGATGAAGACAAATGAAAAAGAAGTGAGCAAATAAATAAACAAGAAAATTCCCCAGAGCCCTAGGCACTTTGAAGACAATAAAACAACATAATAAGATAGAGGGTAAAGCGAAAAGGGCTAAAACTTTGAGGATGAGAAGAAGCCAAGCCTGTGAAAATTTGAGGGTCTGAGAATCTGAGAAGGAGGGAACAGCAGGTGGAAAGACCTTGGGGCAGGATGCACCTTGGAGGGCTAAGCACCAGGAGGGGCCCAGTGACAATGAAGCACAGGCATCATATGACATCCTATTGCTGCAGCATGCGACCATCCTTAGCAGCATCTTGGGAAGGAGGGGGATGAAGGAGTAAATGATAGAGAAAGGTCTGAAAGCTCTGAACAGCAATAAATAAAGGAGGCGAGGTTTTAAAGTTAAGTGATGGATGATAATGTACAGAATCTAAGTGAGCAACACGGTGGGAAAACAGCACCACTGCCTTAGCTGCTTATCCCTCAAATCTCCCTGCTGCCTTTCCTGTGCATTCCCACTTGGTTTCTTTCTCTTCTGCTATCAAAGTCTTACCTTCTGTATTTGTCTCCCCCAGCCCATCAGCAGATCTCTCTCTTCTTTTCTACTTTCGTTCTCCCTTTACCTTTCTTATTCTTCTTGTGTGTCATAGCTTCCCCTTCAGCTAGCCCTTCTCATTCATATTAATTTATTTGACAAACCTTCACCAAATTACTACTTTAACCAGTCACTCTTCTAAGTACCTGAAGAAAATACTAAGATGAATTAGCTTTAGTGCCCCCTGCCCTCAAGGAACTCCTGGGCTTCTATGGGAGACAGATGAACACATTGTTACAATACAGTCTGTGCTATATAAACGTACAGACGCATAGATGGCCCCTCATCTTCATACGCCTTCTTCTCCCTGCCTTAAGCAATCATAATATGGCAACAGTCTCCTGGCATTCCTGCTTTCACCTCTCTGCCCTAAAATCTGTTTCACATGCTGCCTTAAAAGTAATCTCCCTGAAATACTGCTCTTGCAAATTTTGGAGTAAGAAGAAATGGGTTCAAAATGTGCCCTCTAAAATAAAAATTAAGTGCAGTGTTGGATCTTGGATAAGATCCTGGAACAGAAAAAGGGCATGAGGGAAGAAACTAATGAAAGTCAAAGAGGCCCACGGATTAGTTATAATACTGTACCAATGTTAACGTCCTAGTTAACTGTTCTATGGTAAAGTAAGATGTTAACATTAGAAGTAAGATGAGCGGTCTGTAGGAACTCTCTGTACCATTTTTGGAATTTTCCTGTAAGTCTAATATTCATTTAAAATATTAGTTAAATGGGGCTTCCCTGGTGGTGCAGTGGTTGAGAGTCCGCCTGCTGATGCAGGGGACACGGGTTCGTGCCCTGGTCTGGGAAGATCCCACATGCCGCGGAGCGGCTGGGCCCATGAGCCATGGCTGCTGAGCCTGCGCGTCCGGAGCCTGTGCTCCACAACGGGAGAGGCCACAACAGTGAGAGGCCCGCGTACCGCAAAAAATATATATATATATTAGTTAAATGTTAGTTAATATTAGTTAGCTAATACTGTTTAATGTTAGTTTTTTTTCTTTAAAAAAAAGAAAGAATACACATCACTGAAAATGTTCAAGAACAGGAAAAAATAGAGTATTTCTAGCAGTACTGTTCTTAATAACAAAAAACATAGAACCACCCAAATGTCAAACAGAAAAATGTCATCCAAAATATTATTCATACAGTAGAATTCAGGATGGCAGTGAAACGAGTGGACTGCAAGTACACCCATCAACACACATGGACCTCGTAGACATATATCGGGCAAGAGAAGCAACTGTGGTGGAATCTGTGTGGTGTGAGCCCAGTTGTCTAAGGTCTGAGAACAGGCCAGTAGAATACTAAATGTAAACCTGTTTAGAGAAACACAGGTGGGTGGCACGTATAGAAAGAGAAGAAAAGGGATGATGACCACAGAAGTCAGGCTGGGCTCCCTCTGGCACAGAAGGGTGGAAGCACACTCAGAGAGGAAACACTAGCTCTCCTCCTGGCGGTGCTCACATGTGTGTTTGTTTCATTATAATCCTTCAATTGCACACCTACCCCTTTATCATCCTTCTGAATGAGGATTGTGCCTAACAGTTTTAAGTATATACAAAAATTATATATTATTCAAAATTACATATATTCTCAGTAGGGGAAGGGAAAATTTTTCCTCTAACTTTCTAGGTTCTTCTGGCCGGCCAAAGAATTAAATTGACATGAGTCAAATCAACAGGAGAAAATCAAATTTAATTTTGTACGTACGGGGGCTTCATGAGAAAAGACCCAAAGACAAGTTAGGCAAGTGAGGCTTATATGCCGTCTGAGAGGAAGAGAAGGGGGAATGGGGCTTGGGACTTCAGAAGGAAGGAAGGTGATTCAGGGGAAGATGGAAAAGAGCAAATGTTTTGTTCACAAATGTTTGCTGGGCCACACAGAAACAGTGAGACTCAGAGAGGAATTTTAAGAAACAGACTTTACGAGGTCCCATTCCCCCGCTACCCCCCAACTTCCCCACCCACAGTCTACCCACCAAGTTCATATTATACTATAGTTATCTATGGCATCTATGGCATCTATGAAGATAGCTCCCTTCCTGGAACAGATCCTCTATCTACATTCTTTTAGGCAGTTAAGGGGAAGGTCAAAAGAATAACTTCCTGAGTCTTCTATTTCTTAAAACAATCAGCCCCAAATAATCCTCATTATTATTTAGCTCCCCTAGGGCTCCAGCATTACTGTGTGACTCCAGGCAAGTTGCTTCTCTTGCTTATTTGTTAGTCAACTGATTGTGATGATGACTAAATCAAATGATGGGTAAAGCACTTAACGCAAGCTTGGCCAATAGTAAACGCTCAATAAATGCTAGTTTACAAGTAAAGATATATATAAATACATTTTTAAGCATATAGCATTAAAAATAAAAAAGGAGAAATGGTCTCCTCAAGGCAGAATTAAACCACTTTATTAGCATTATTATTATGCTTGTTATTGTGGTGTTAAAGTAATAATAGCTAACATTTATTGAGCTGATACTATGTTTCATGTTTCAGGAGCTCTGCTAGTTCTAAGGGGACCCTGGATTCTGGATGTTTAATTTTGTAGGTGATTCTACCACAGATGAGAGTGGATCCCCACTTGGAAAAGCAGAGCTCTAGCAGTACTGTCCCACAGAAAGAGGACACAAGCGTTTGAAAATGTAGGTCTTATCATTACACAATTACGGCAAGGCAAACAGATCAGAAAACGACTGCCATCGAAAAGGTCGTTTGTTATATTCACAGATCCCAGGAGGAGGGGCAGGTCATTCCATGGGGAGCCACCTGGGGAAGTACCAGGGTCAGTCAGGAGGCAGGGAGTGAGGTGACAGTGGGTGAGAGTCTTTATTGTGGGTTCCACAGGGAGGAATGGGTGAGGCAGGGCAAGCCGGTTTGGGATTGGCTAGTTTGAATAATTCCAGCTGGCTCTGGGGCATAGGGGCTCTTCCTAGCTGTCTGGTACCTGGACCTAGGATGATTAGGGCAGGTGGATACCGGCCTGGAGTGTAAGAGTCGAATAAAGGAGGTAGCTGGGGGGTATGGGCTCTGGATTCGTCGCTTTGTATTAATATATGGAAGGTGCTCTCACATGCCAACTTTTACTATCTAGAAATTGGTGAGCCCGGGGAGACACAGCCCCTTCGGGGTCAGCAAGGCCCCAAGATGCCAAAGCATCGAATACAGAAACTAGAAAACGCAGTTGTAAAGCTAGCCACAGATGTAAATGTACATTTGCTAGTAACAGAGAGTGAAAGAAAAGAAATGAATTCTAAGGAAATGTCTTAAATATTATCATTTCAACATGTAATTGATATAAAAATTATTAATGAACCATTTTACCTTTTTAATACTAAATCTTTGAAATCTAGGGTGTATTTTACACTTGAAACAGGAGGCGATTTTGACGAGCCACATTTCAAGGGCCACATGTGGCTAAGGGCTACTCTGTCAGACAGTGCAGCTCTAGAGAACCACAGAAGAACTCCGTGAGGTTGACAGAGACTTCCGAGAAATCTCTGAGCATCTGCGGGGGCAGCCGTGTGGCTCATTAAAATGATCTCTATCCTCTTACTCCCAGCCCCGCCTCAGCACATTATCAACGCCGCTCTTGTCTTTTCGGAGCCCCCTCTCTCTGCCCTCCCCCTCAGTACCAGGTCCCCCATCACTGCTGCCACTTCCTCTTTCCCCATCTCCCTGTGAGTGGTCTCTCCTGGGTTGGACAAAGGAAAGATGCTGCTACGGCTTTTCTCGAGTTACTGGCATAGAAATCACCTCTCCTGTGGAAGGGACTGAGAGTGACCTTGGTGGGGAGAAGGATGCCAGAAGAACTTCCTGAACAGGCTTTGGCTGCCAAAAAATAAAAATTTAAAAAAGATAATCACAGGTTCTATAGTCACTGCTGTATGCACAAAACAACCCTTACCCAACAATAAAACTTCTTTCTTGGTGATCTGGATATAAAGAAAGAAAACTGATTTTTTTGTTGTTGTTGTTGTTATTGCAATCTATATGTCAGCTAAAGGATCACAAAAGAAAAGCCAAAAAATAACAATTTATATTATATTAAAGGGTAAAATTATTTAAAACAAAGTAGTTTGCTAGTCTCAGAAAACAACTTCAAATCATGTCTGCTTTTTCACTTTTGCCTCTGATCATTTGCAATATCTACCAGCATTCTTGGTGACATTTAATACAATTCAAGCAGTTTTAATGCCGAAATGAGCAAGGTCCATGTAGCACTTCTCAACCTACACATCACATGACAAGCTAAGTTTCTCAAGATAACGTTCCCTTGGTTTCAAGCTCATTCGCCTTTGATCTCTATTTTTTTTTAAATAAATTTATTTATTTTTGGCTGCGTTGGGTCTTCGTTGTTGCGTGCAGGCTTTCTCTAGTTGCAGCGAGCAGGGGCTACTCTTCCTTGCGGTGTGCAGGCTTCTTATTGCGGTGGCTTCTCTTGTTGCGGAGCACGGGCTCTAGGCATGTGGGCTTCAGTAGTTGTGGTACGTGGGCTCTAGAGTGCAGGCTCAGTAGTTGTGGCGCATGGGCTTAGTTGCTCCGTGGCATGTGGGAATCTTCCCGGACCAGGGATCGAACCCGTGTCCCCTGCGTTGGCAGGCAGATTCTTAACCACTGTGCCACCAGGCAAGTCCCTGATCTCTATTTTTAAGGTATAAATCTGACACGCAGGAAAGTGAGGAATAAGGAGCGTTGTCCTGAGCCAGGAATCCTGTGAATACATCTCAGGCAGGTTGATTCACAGCTCAGCACACAACCTGCGACCTGAGAGGTGCCCTTGTCTTCACTGTGTTTCCTATAAATAGTGGTTGACTACAGATCTTCACAGAAAATGTCAGCTCCAGTGACATTTCCAGGACTAAGAATTTAGATCTACCTTAACGTCTTCTTGAAGTTTCATAAAAGATTTATAAAAATATAGCTACAGGGCTTCCCTGGTGGCGCAGTTGTTGAGAGTCTGCCTGCCGATGCAGGGGACACGGGTTCGTGCCCCAGTCCGGGAGGATCCCACATGCCGCGGAGCGGCTGGGCCCGTGAGCCATGGCCGCTGAGCCTGCGCGTCCGGAGCCTGTGCTCCGCAACGGGAGAGGCCACAACAGTGAGAGGCCCGCATACCGCAAAAAAAAAAAAAAAAAAAAAAAAAAATATATATATATAGCTACATCTGGTAACAGCCACTCTAACTTTGCATGTTGAAAAAAATTCTTGTTTACGTTGTTATTTTCAATCAAGTTACTCCTCATGAACATCTCTGGTAAAACTCTCTGAACTTGAATGAGAATGAACTTGAACTTTAAATGGTCTTGAAAAATATGCATTGCTATTCCTTATAAAGTAGTACTTAAAAGGCGCATGGGTTATACAATGACACGAAGCAAAAACTAGGGCTTCGTTCTCGGTCTCAATTACTCAAGTGATACAGGACAGAACGATGCTTCAAGAGATTTCTCAGAAACCCTCCACGTCCATGATTTCAAGGGAAATCACTAGTGTGTCTTCAAAACACTAGTTTGCACTGGTGGAATATCTGTCTGATGAAAGGCCACAACCCAGTACAAGGTAATCATTAGGGAGACATTATTATTATTTTGCTAATTAGTCAAAAATCATTGGCTTTCCCGTGGCTTCTTCCTGCTGAGCAATCATTTGATCTCGCTTATGTTGACAAACACGCACGTCACCGATTCTGCTTCATTTATCATTTGACAGGGACAATGTTTGCTTCTTCGTGTGTGAAAAAAAGAAAACTGAGTGTAAGCAAACAGGCAACAGGAACCAGGCGATAACTCAAACTCGTTTTCTTGTTTAGAAATAAATTTATAAATAAATAAATAAACAAGTAAACAAACAAATAAATAAAAGGGTGCAATTGCTTGCTTCCTAACAAACTAGTTTTTGTGTGCTCTGGCAGGTGCTAACAGAGATTTCATACCCTTAAGAATAAACCAGACGAGAAAGCGAGGAAAATCGGCATACTTAATATTGAGAGAGGGAGCAAGTGAGAACCTAACAAAAGACTGAAAAATCTTATGAAAGAGTCAAAGATGTAGGATATTCTTTTTTCTGTTTGAATTAATAATATCGAACATACGTTCAGCTAGAAAGAAAGATAAAAAGGACCTTCCCTTTGCCTCTACTTGGTTGAAATATAAGAAAAATGTTACATTCTGTGTAAGACAGACTTTCAGATTCAGTGTGACAATCATTTGAAATTCCAATCAGGCTGCTTAGATTCTGTTACTAAAAAAAAAAAAGAAATTAAATCAGGAACTAAAATGAAGTGTCTAATAATTGCTTTGGGAAAAATATATTTGCTTCTATAGAGGAATGTGTCAGATAGAGCTTAGCAAAATTTTGTAGTCGGGGCAGCCCTGGCCAGTTAACGGGATCAAATGCTTGACTGACTGGTTGATTATTTATGCAGAAATCATCATTATGATAAGAAAAAAGAAGTGGATTCAAGGGCTTCAAGTAAAAGGGCAGCTGGAGGTGGCTAAGGGGGGCAGATTGGGACAAGAGTGAGGCAAGGAGGGGGTCATACATCCCAGGTTAGAATAAACTGGGAAGACTAGTCGGTTTCTACAAGGAGGACCTGGTTTGGGAGCCTGATGTTCCCAAACAGTGTCCAGGTTCTATGTTGCCTGTAATCTCAGGTGGATTAAAAATCACTTCCTTCATCTGCAAAACAAAATAGCCATTTCACCCAGATACTGCAACTCAGCTTCAGACAGACCCCAAAATTCTTAAAACTGCCGGTGTTCTTATATGAACATTGAAAAAATCTTAAATAGAAGATTAAGTGGTTGCTGAGATGTGAGAAACACAAGTCAAGGAACATTCCCTGTATGTTCTTACGTCTGTTTTAAAAGTATATGATCAGTGACGTGGATGCGATAATCTATTAAAGGGTCGTGTAATTTTTATTAGCCGTGAAAACTCCACTTATATAAATTCCTTTTAATTTTTACTAAATTTTACTCATGGTTTTCATTTGTGAATGTAATTTGTATTAGGGAAACAGTACCAAACTGCATTTTTAAAAAACCTTTCCTGCTACTGAAATTTAATATGTTATAGCTTAACTTCTGTATTTGTTAAGTAAGAGGCATTCAGAATTCAACAGTTTAAACCCTTTCTTTACCAGCATCCCAACAAGTGTTAGATTTTTCATCAGACAAGAAAAATATTATTTAAATAATAATAATAGTCCACAGATAATTTTCTTGGCAAATTTTAAGATGTTAACTATGCCACTGCCCTCTTATACAGGAATTTTTAAAAGTGAGGCCATTTCCAAGTTTATGTGGTAAGTGGAATCAAGGTGGTCTGGATGTCATGCTTTAAGTTAGAGGAAAGTTACTAGCTAAAAAGAAAAAAAAGCTACAAACTTTATCTAAAGTACTCTTCTAAGCCATTTTAATAAACAAAAGCAAATTTACCATGATGAAAGAGTAAGCAAAAACAAAGATCTTCCTTTTATTCTCCAGAAGACACAAAGTATAATTTGTTTAGGTACACAAACAACTTATACTTTGTGTCCAGAAGACACAAAGTATAAGTTGAGCTAGCATTTAAGTGCTAGCTCAAATGCTTTTGATCTTTGTTAAACGGTGGAGGTTGGCTTGACACACAATTTGTGTATGTATCTAATTCCACCTAAACATTTTGCCAGAAAAACGAAGTCCCAGGGCCCTTATTTTGCCAGCTAACTGTCCAGAACGCCTTTTTCCCCTTCCTCTTAACCCATGCTTTTAGAGATAAAATTAACTCCTGAAGAATAAAATGCTTTCTTCAGAATGTCTGACAACTTTACAAAGAGAAAAATCAGTGTTTTAGTCACTATTTGCAAATAAAATATTATAATAAAATGCTTCTTCTCATCTTAAATGGATGCAGGATATTAGCACATAGAATATTCAAGGCTTAACTCAAATGATTAAAAACTGTAGCTGTCTCATTAATATAGGATTTTAAGGTAATGGCACAATGGCTCATTGGTTCTTTGTGTGAATAATGTGATCAAACGAAGCGGGGGAGGGGAGGGAGGCTAAAAGACTACAGAATCATAATAGCTTATTTCCACTGGCCACGAGGAAAATATATGGAACAGTATCTCCACTCTCTTTTCTTCTCCCTGACAATGATTTTGAAACGTTGAAATACAACTTTTTGGGCTACTGTTCGTCAACAATGATGGCTAAGAGGTACCTGGCAGAAGAAATCAAACAATGTGCTTATTAACTTGGATTATTAACAATTTGCCCACATTTCTTTTCCACTTGAAATTATAAGGGTTATATTTTGAGTTTGATTATAACTCTTGTATGTCTCCAGGTATGGTGAGAAAAGGGACACACGCACACACACACACACACACACACACACACACATCTCTGACCTACTGCCTTTGGTTTCTTATCTATCAACATAGCATCTCATGTTTGCCCATTTGAATAGCATCTTTGTTCCAGACCCATGAAATTATTTCACACACTATACCAATTAAGTCCCATCACAATTGTTCTTTTCTTAGGAATTATCCCATATTCCAGATCCAAAAGTGAAATCACAGGGAAAAATGAATATTCCAAACAAGAACTAAAAGTGATTTGAAAAATCCCACTCCTTACTCATTATTTTTTCTCAAGTTTTTGGACCATTTTTATCTCTCTCAAGAGTGCTGAAAATCTACACACATGCAATAGAGGCTTTAAACCAAGTTACATGAACATGGAATCTGCTCTGTGCAAAAAATAGAAATATCATATCACATTCATTTATAGTAATAATTTCATGCTTTGTCAGCCTGTCATCTGTTATCAAAATTGTGGACAAATACCCAGATTAATTTGTTCAACGATAGGGTAGCACTGCAGTATAATACAAGGCTTTTCTTTTCATTCTTTGTGTCCCAAATCCTATAAAATAGGGCAAAAATAAACAAAAGAAATACACATGTTGTGTACACATAGTGTGCGATCTATGTATTTAAAGAGGCAGGGTTTCTCACATAAAGGTAACCACGAAAAACCGACTCAAAGAAAACCAAATCAATTTTCAGTAGACAACGCAACAATTAAAAGGCATCATGACTGAATATGTCTTTCCCACTGCAGCTTGGGATGTATTTTTAGGGTTAAGTGGGCCGCAGTCAAGCCTCCTGTAATCCCCTCATTCTGGAAGGCAGTTTGCTCCAGGGCCTGAGCTGGTCCTTCTTCCCTAGCTTGGTCTCTGCCACTGCTTCGCCCGCCTCCCTGTGTCCAACATCAAAATCACACACCGTCAAGAGGAAGAAAGCCCTCTGCTTCCGCAGTCATTGTGAGTGATGGCAACACACCAGGACGATGGCGAAAGTGTCGGAGAGAGTGTGTTACCTCTAATCACCGGCAATTATCAGAGAGGCCCCCTGAATTCCGCCCTCTGTCCCAGGCCCTGGGAGGGAGCTGCGGTGGTGAGCAGAACAGAGGCATTCTCAGGAAACCATTTCATCTTCAGATTTCTATACCATGCATTTTTAGCCTCTTTTTTATGAGGGCTAGAAAGATACCACCTCACATTTGTTTCCCAGTGAATGTCACAAATCTGTTCTCAGACTAAAGAATATCCTTGTCAAGAGAGGCTGCTAAAACCCCAAAGCAGACAGTTAATATTTTTGTTCCATTTTAATTAAATGCTTAAAACCCTCAAGGCACCCACAGTATTCATTCTAAGAGTTATTTATCTAGATAAACTGTATTAGTGTAGGTGAGAGATTATCATTTTATCACATTTTATAAATTACACGTGGCTACATGCCTACATACCAGTCTCCGCTTCCAGGAGATACTGTATTTGTTTAAAAAAAAAAAAAGACAGCATTTTATTTTTTTATACAACCGTTTTGAAAACTATGCATAGCACATTTCATTTACAATATAGGTTAGGTACATAATTCTGCTGGGTAGAGGTATAGCTGGACAACAGTGCTATTTCTAACTCACCTGAACAGGTTTAAAATTGCAAAAAGCTGGACTTATGCTTAAAGTTCTTGATAATGAACTAAATATATTTTCACAGCCTGCATGCACTCTTAAAGGCAGATCCTGCTGTGGTCTCCTCCATAAGCAATGCCGTAGGTGTTTGCATATCGGCATAAGATGTTACAGTGTGGTGGAGGGCTTGAATACTTTCCAGAATGAGGGAGCCTTCATGATTGGTCCAATTGATCACTGCAGTCGCTTGATATTACATGAAAGATTGGTGTTGAAGCATATGGATTGGATAATAATCAGAGTTGTTCTGACATGGTCTATTTAATAATTCAAAAAGGAAAATTTGAAAATGATTCTGCACAAGTCTGCAGCACCCAGGTGACACTTTATTTATAGCAAATGCTCTTTGTGTAGTTTGTGAGCTGTGCAGATTTTCTGTTCGATGTAGTTCTTTTTCTGAAGCATCAATATTCCAAATCACCATCAGCAAACAATCAGACACATCACCTGTCACTGTGTCAGGGGTTGAAATGTTCAGCTTCTCTATACACTGATGTAGCAGAAACCAACATGTAGGAAAATCACCGTTTATGAATGTGTCCAAAATGCATAGAGTTAAAGGCTTTGTGGAAGCGATTGGTCCACCTGGAAAGAAATACTTACTGGGAACATTCAATGTGGTCAGAGTGTTTCTATTTAATGTATCTTTTGTACCACTGGAAAAATCCAGGGTGGGTAGAAATGCAGCTAGATGAGTGATGCTAACCTGCTCTCAGGTGAGCACACAGTCAGGCTGTTTCAATAGTTGAGAACTAAGAGCCAGGTGCTCATGGTTCCACATGAACATGTGGAACCTATAAAAAGGGTCTGAGCACGATGGGAGAGGGGCAGGCGTGTTTCCACACCCCCCAACTGCTAGCTCCCCCACTATGCTCAAGACCCCCTTGGCGGGTGCCCTCGCTGGTCACCCTTTTGAGTGAGAGCAGCACAATCTGTGGACCACATTTCCCCCCACCTGTGACATGGAAATAGCACTACAATACATCATGGGCTTTCTTTCTGACTACTCTAGCCAAAGAAATGATTCAGATGGCCCTGAGGAATTTTTAACATATGCTTTGGAAATACTAAATGGTAACAATTTAAGTTTTCAAAAGGAAAGCCAATCGTTACTGAAGGGCAGGAAATACATTCTTGTCTTACATTATACTGCTGTACTTCTATTTTTAGTCTCAAAAATTAATCACAGCATATGTGCAAGTGCACAATTCATAAGAGCAACCCTCGCCAATAGGCTTTGACTCCATAAACAAGGGCGGGTCGCACGTTGCAATAACCACATACCATTTTAAATGCTAAATTTGTCTCTTAATGGTTTTGCTCACTAAAAAAATGATCTGACAGATTTTAATCTTGGAGGAAAGCTGCAATCTTTAGTATGTTTTCTAATCTTTTGTATTTCATCCTAGTAAGAATCAGTACATGAAGTGCTGACATATATCCAGCCTCAGAATGAACTAATTTAAATAGACATGGCCCCAAATTCTTAGCAGCCACATCAAAATGTAATCATCAGGGCTTCCCTGGTGGCGCGGTGGTTGAGAGTCCGCCTGTCGATGCAGGGGACACGGGTTCGTGCCCCGGTCCGAGAGGATCCCACATGCCGCGGAGCGGCTGGGCCCGTGAGCCATGGCCGCTGAGCCTGCGCGTCCGGAGCCTGTGCTCCGCAGTGGGAGAGGCCACAACAGTGAGAGGCCCGCGTACCGCAAAAAAAAAAAAAAGCACTCATCATCAGACACCTGGTTGTCAAAGGTACATGTTTTTCAATGTACAAAATAATTGTATGAACATTTTCTCTTCCCTGAACATGAATCTAAGAAAGACAGATGACAGTCAACATCCAAGGGAATTTTAAATTGAAAATAAAACAAATTAGCTGATACAAAAAGATAATAAAGTAAGAAAAAAGGTCTATCTCTCTTGGCCTAAATGTTCTTCATTCCAATCCCCAAACTACTTATGACCCATCACTATTGTTACTGGCTACAATCAATATTTGAGATGAGGCGATATGATGTGTAATGCCATTTTTCATTTTGGCTACGCCACGTGGCTTATAGGATTCTTGTCCCGACCAGGGATCGAACCCAGGCCCTCGGCCCCGAGAGCACGGAGTCTTAACCACTGGGCCGCCGGGGAATTGGGATGCCACTTAACATTGCCCAGAGTTATCTTCATTGGAAATAATAAATAAATACATCTGGTTTACGTATAGCATGAGGAGCTTCAAAGCATCCTAGAGCACCCCTAGGGAAAGGAGGTGAAATCTGTGCTTCTGAATAGAAACATCCACTCCTTTCCTTGCAAGTATTTCCTACCGTCATGAAGCAGTTACATTATGCTCCATCACCTCAAGTGCAAAGCTGTCCTCGTGGACTTTGACTTTCTGAAGAACATTCTGGGAGAATTTAATAAACAAGAAGGTTAGGGACACATGGCATTATGATAAATTAAGAAGGCTTGGGACCTGAAATCATAGGTTCTTCCTTTCATTTCTCATCAAAACTTTTAACTCCTCAAAAGAGAATGTAATCACATGGCCAGATGAAAGTTCACAGATGAGGAAAAGACCACGACCTCTGTATGTATACAGGTGACATTTATCCGGGGATCTGGGTCCAAATATCTAGATGCTAACAGGAGAAGCTGATTGTATCCTTTCATGGTCCACCCCCGTCTATCCTGTTCCCTGGCCACTGAAGCACCCCTAACTTGGTCTGCTCATCTCTCAAATGCATAAGACAAAGAGACAAAAAAATCCCTGCATTAGTTTGTTTCATATTTGCAATCTAATTTCATCCTGAAAAGTATTTTATAAGTTAAGCATCATTAACCCCATTTTATTGATGATGACTGTGAACCCCAGAAAGATAAAATAACTTACCTGGGGTCAGACCTCTGATAAAGTAGTGAAGCTGGGTTTTCAACCTTGAGCTTTAGAACCCAAGTTCCATGACTTGTCCCGTAACCAAACAACAGATAATAAATGACAATAAAAGAGCAACGCACACGTCGTAAATTTGGCTAATCAGCATCTTCTACTTATATATAGCTCAGTCCACTCAATTATCTGTTATCTAATAACTGATTTAAATAACGATTAATAAGTACAGTCATGTTGTCAATTATGATTCACAGAACCAAGCCCATGCCATGAAATAATAATCACAGGAAAAAGACAGAAGAGACAGGGGATTCGTCAAAGGCTTTGTAAACCACTCTCCCCAAGACAAAAGTCAACAACATGGGGATTATTTAAGTACATCATAGTATTTCTCTATAGGTGCTTACCTCAGGGGCGGGGCTATTGTCACTTTTCCTTACAATGCTATTATTTTTATTTTTATTTTTCTAAAGTAGGGAATTAGAGATCGCTCCCCGCCCCCAAGATCCTGCCCATCTCTAGCTGTTTCCGGGACAATGAGATATGAGGCAGCCCATCTGAAACTTTTCAATTCTCTATCGGGCACAAGTATGGTGTCTCTAGAAGTTACCTCAATGTATTCAATACAGACATTCCTGGAAGTTTGGATAAAGTGTGAGTTTTTTTTAATTGAGCACCTTTTTATATTTATTGGAATAGATGACTATTTAAAGGAAAACCCTGTGAATGCTTTCACAACCTCAAATACTGGATTTCAAAGTTAGTGGAAAGAGCACAGAGTTTATGCGAACAAGAGATCTGAGTTCGGGCTTCCCCGGTGGCGCAAGTGGTTGAGAGTCCGCCTGCCAATGCAGGGGACACGGATTCGATCCCTGGTCCGGGAAGATCCCACGTGTCGCGGAGCAACTAAGCTCGTGTGCCACAACTACTGAGCCTGTGCTCTAGAGCCCGTGAGCCACAACTACTGAGTCCGTGTGCCACAACTACTGAAGCCCACGCGCCTAGAGCCCGTGCTCCACAATGAGAGAGGCCACTGCAATGAGAGGCCCATGCACCGCAACAAAGAGTAGCCCCCGCTCGCCGCAACTAGAGAAAGCCCGCGCGCAGCAACGAAGACCCAACACAGACAAAAATAAATAAATAAAAAAAAAAAAAAAAAAAAAGAGATCTGAGTTCAATTTCTGCCTTTGCTGTGTACTACCTTTCCAGAATGTCAGTGGTCGCATCCTTATTTTTTTATAGGACTGCTTCAAAAGTTGATTAAAACAGTTTGCATTAATGCACAATATAAACTGTAAATGTATGATGCAACTTAATTATCATCAATATGTCCTAATTTTAACTCATGCAAGAGAGATTGTAATCAAGTGGCAATATGAAAGTTAACATCTTTGATAACTCAGATATTTTTGCGATTATTTTCTCATAGAGAGATACAACTCTTCTTTTGAAATGATACTGTGTCCTCAAGATCTGAAAAACACAAAAGGTCTTGTTTAATGCCCCTCTCAACCTCAATCTAAACAAGAAACCCTGTTATACTCTTTCATAGTGTCTGTAATTTATCTTCACAGCACTTACTGAAGACTCTTTTTCAAAAATAAAGAAAATTAAAGACTATTGGCTTGAGCCCCCAAGTTCCTAGCCTATAAGAAGCCAAAGTATTCCCCATACTTTCTGCGAATCTCAGAGTATTTAATAAACCACAGCCCTTCTGTCCCCCTTAGGCCACCTCGATTTAATCTCTCACTGATCAGGGCAAAGAGAGCGGCACTTTTATAATTTTTCCACAGATGATCCACTGTATCGAGCTTTTCATGAGTTTAAAGGATCGCAGAGCACCTCACAGCTTTCAGCTTTCTTCCCCTTTTTAAATTCTACCTCGACTGTCTCTTCCCCTTCCCCCCCATACAGGAAAACTAGTCAATCCCTCCCTTGGTATCCATATACAGCCCCTTCAGTATCTTCAACACCCCCCAAACCAAGGTCTTTTCAGTATTTTTCCAAATAATTCTGATTCCATTCATAGAATAATTTCTACTCCCAGCTATTAACGTAAACTTTTGTGTCCCTGTTGTATTCATCTTTATTTGTATAATCATTTGTTGACCGTCTCCCGATTTGGACTGTCAGTTCCATGAGGGACCATATCTATTTTTCTCATCACTGAATTCCTAGCACCTATACATAAGAGCTCAGTAAATATTTGTTGACTGAAATTAATAAATGAGAATGAATAGAATCTAAAGGGGAGATGGGAAAGCAGTAGACAATGCAGTTAATTGTAGATTGACATTGATTTCCAATAAAGTTCTCTTTAGCTGTCTATGCTTCAGAAGTGGTTTCCTCCCCATTTTCCATCTTATTTGAAGAAAGAGGAGGGAAGAGAGGAAGAGAAAGAGGAGGAGGTGGGGAGGGGGAGACAAAACAATTTAACGGTCGATATTTAGACTGCATTGGGTTTTTTAATGAAACATCTACTATTTTCCTCAAAGAACTATTAAATGTCATTTCTATTTAGTCTATTTAGGTATATAGCCAATGAATAGGCTTCACGATGGGGATACATTAGCAAGAAAACACTGAAAAAAACTAAAATAATTATTTACAGTGCTGGCATTTCTGAAAATATATTCAGAGACTTTTATCATTTTGTGTTAAGCTTTAACAAATAAGAATAATATTTATTGGCCTGAATGTGGACATCAATAAAATCCCTTTTGATCCGTGTTCTGTTTTAAAGAATTTCCCAATTTCTGGTTGGAATGAAATCAAAATCTGGAGCAGGAGGTGATGCCCTTTCCCTAGATGATAAAGAAACCTACCAAATGGCACAATAGATTTTAATATTACGGGGAAACGCATCTGCCATTTGGTTGACTTTCATTCTGATGAAATGGTTTGGGGTCAGCGCACAGTTGCAGCTCTTAAATGCAAATGCTGCCCGATCTGAGCACAGGGAATGACATCAGCGCCTTTGATGAGAGGATAGAATCAATACAGAGGTCAAAAGTGCACCTTTGGGAGGAGAGCCGCAATCAGGCACAGGGATTCCCCAAGATTACAATTCCCCCGACCAGACAGAGCAGTTGCAAGAGCCTTCTTCACACAGGGGGGCTCCCTACCTACCACGCAACGGAGAGGCTCGTGAGGGTTTCTCGCTACCCACACTCATCTCTGCCCCGACTTGATTGGATGATGTTGCAAAGTTTGCCAACAAAATGCTGACATGTCAGACCAAACTTTCAGAAAATCAATACCAAATAATTGCCCAGGCCATGCTGGAAGATAAACTTATCCTGCATATTATGTACCTTCAGTTCTAGAGTGTGGTAAGCCTCAGAGCCCAGGGAGTTAAGCTGTTCTTATTGCGCATAATATACCTTTATATATCAGCAGGCAGCACAAATCATTTCCTTCCCCGCTGCGTAGTACCCAGTGATTCCATCTCGTCTCTATATTCATTTTTTGTACAGACTGATGCCCTGAAATGCTACGCTGCTGTCAGTTCCTGGATATCCCTTACCTGGCAGCCAAAGTGGAGTACTTAGGAATAATCTCTTGTCCTCACAGTAAACGTCTCCAGATGGTGGTATAGTTTGATAAGTTTAAGAAACAGATCACAGTATCAACCATCCTGTATTTCCCATAAAATCCTATCCTACAGAATGCACTTCTCAATTTTTCTACTGAATGGATAAGTGATGAGGTGAAACAGATACCAGAGGCCCTTTGTTATTGCAATGTTTAAGTAAAATGATTTCTGCATCCAACAATATTAAAAGTCAAGATATCAAACCAATTATAATATAGCATATACGTTTGTTTATACTTCAGTGACGAGAGCTATTTTGTTATAAAAATTAGAGCAAGAACCATATAATTCTTCACATTTCTAAACTTAGTTTTCCCCTCCCCCAATTAAAAAAAAAAGATTTCTCTTTTGGGTCATAGCTGTGTGTCTTCTCCGCTATTGGTTTCAAAATGTGATTTCAAGCTTAGACAACAAAGCAATGACCTAGGAAAAAGCAGTTCAGTTGCCAAATGTATGAATGCCTGATTCCTACCCCCATGCACTGTTGTTTTTATTATTGTGTTAAGAAAAATAGAGAGCTAAAAATATTTCAATAAAAATAACAGACATGCCTATTCAAAACTCTTTGGATGCTAAATTCCTGCCAACCTTGTTCATCTCAAAGATATCATATTCCCATTTATAGAAAAATCTACCACATAATATAATTTGGAGATGCAGGCATAGAATGGGGGGGGGGAAAGCCAGGAATAAAAAGAAACTATGTCAAGGTATTTTAGCATGAAATTGGCTTGAACAGGAGGGAAAAAAAGAGAAGGGAGTTTATAATAACTGGCACTGGAATGCATATTCACCTCCTTAGAAATATATTAATTTTCCGTGATTGTTCCTTTGCACTTTATGACAGAAAGCAAGGCCCTGTTAACATTAGTCCAGCACCATCTTTAATCACATTAATTCAGTAACGTTCTAATTGGAAGACGAAAGACTAGTGTTTTATTTACATAAATATAAACGATAAATGAGCAATTCCTGGATTGAATCAAATCAATACACACTGCATTGTCATGTTGACCTCACTAGCCTTGAGGTCAATAAATGTGTGAGTCCTCAGAATAATATCCCATCAAAGCCAGAGGCAAATCTCCGAGTCTCCAGGGATGCTTCCATCACTCCTTTATCTACTAGTCTGAGGCTAGCTGATGAATGTGTGACGATGTTAGCTGGATGAAATGCAATATTTAGAACTGAGAAAAAAAGACCAGCCCGGGTGACCCCCTGGCTGATATCTAGCATGTATTGTTGGCTGCATCTGGTAGGGGTTAGTTAGCCGGCTCTTACTCACCAAATGAGTGAACCACAGATGGACGCGCTCACACTGATGTGTCAGCTTAGCGTCCTGACTTGAAGAATGTAATTTATTAACAACTGGAAACCTGGCACAAATATGCCATATCTACAGCAATTCACTAGAATTTTCTGTTTTGCCACCAAATTGTGCCTTTCTGCCAGGATACTGCAAACTTGTGAAAAATATGTGTTTCTTGTCCTTATTAACAACTCACAATGCAATGAATTAGTGAACATTACCTAAAATGGCCTTAAGAGATTGTACCAGCCTAAGGTATACAGAGAAAAAAACTACACTTCCAGCAGCTTATTGAAAAAGGAAGAATACTGCTATATAGCAACTCATAAATTATTATCAAAACTATGCTATCTACAATATCCAAATATCAGAATAAAATTAAATCAACAAATACGTATTGATTATCTACAAATCCAGACTATTCATTAGAACTAAGTTTCAGGATCATTTACTCTCTGAAGGCAATTTATCATCTGATGGCAGATTAACAAACTGCAAAGACTGAAAGAGAGAAAAAGATTCACGGGAAAATACACCTAAATATATAATGCATAAGAAAAGACTGTTTTTCTATCTTATCCCTGAGGCAACTTGAAAAGGAGTTCACTTTTGAAAGCTAAAGAACTATCCAAGTTAAGAGAAATAGCCTATGTTTCTGACTGCATGAAACCTAAGAATTAAGGATTAATTTGTGAAAAGATGGGATATAGAAGAGGGTTCAAGAGCAGTGTTTTAGATGAAAAGAAATTTTAATATACATTTTTGAAAACACAATATTTAAAATATTAAGGTATTATTAATTTTGGTACAATAGTGGAATTATAGTTCTTTTTATCTTTTTAGAGTATACATTAAAATTATAGGAAAAAATAATATGTCTGGAATTTGCTTCAAAACAATCCAGACGGAGAGAAATGAGGAGTTCTGTTTATGAAACAAGAATAACCATGAATTGATAACTGTTAAAGGTGGTTTTTGGACTCATGAAGCATATTCATGATGCTATTCTCTCCACTTTTGTATATGCTTGAAATTTCATACAATATTTACATGTGTATACAAATATATTTACAAATGTTTTAAGTATGTATAAATTATAAATATATATGTATGTATACAAATGTTAAGTTTGCATATATGTATATACATACATATATAAAATTTTATATTTATATAATACACATTCGTATTAGTAACACCTTGAAGGTTTATCTTTACCCAACACTGAACACTGGTTCTCCAGCTTTTTTGCTGAAAGTCTTGTCTGTCCCTCTTGCCAAAGTGTTCAAGAGTAATCCATCCTATATTCACTATATGTCAGGCCCAGTGTTAGGTTTTGAAGATTCAATGATCACTGACAGGTTTCTGACTTCATGGCACTTACATTCTGGAGGAGACAGGCATTTATCAAACACACAAATGACTAAGCAAGAGAGCTACAGATTGTGATCAATACTCTGAGGAAAGTAAGCAGAGAAATAAGAGAGAGAGAAACTGGAGAAAGCCACCTGAAGGATAGTGGTCAGAGAGTCCCTCTTTATGTAGGTAACATTGGAGCCCAGTCCTGAAAGATAAGAATGGACCAGCCATGTACATGTTGGAAAACATTTAAGGCAGAGGGGTTAGTTCAACTGATGATCCTAAAAAAAAGAATAAGCATGGTATGTTTAAAGAACCAAAGGTCAGTTTGGTTGGAATGAAGAATTGACCACACTTGATATGGGGCATCAGAGAAATAGAGACTCTATCTTTATTTCATCTATCTATCATCTATCATCTATCTATCTATCTATCTATCTATCTATCTATCTATCTATCTATATAACTTTACGTAACATATATCCTTTATACCCATAGCTATAATACATATATTACCCCTAATACAAATATGTATATTTTTTATCCTAAATATGCAATACATAATTTTAAATTTAAAATACATTTTTATTATTACAAAGGTAATACAAGTTCACTGAGGAAAAATTTTTAAATAAGCTAAAATAAGAAAATTAAATGAGAGACCCATAACCTCCCCATACAAAATGAGCCACAATTACCATATTATTCTTTTAATCTTTTCCTTTCATATTTTTGAATAAAATAATGTAAATATATATAGAGAGAGACAAATTTTAATCTGATTTATTTCACTTAACAATATAGTGTGAATAGCTTCCATCTCAACTATTTATTACACATTAATTACATTGTGTGGATAATTTATTTAACCCATCCTCCAACATTCAGTAAGTACATTACTTCTATTTTTTCACTATTATCAGTAACACTGAGATGAACACTCATAGAAAACTGTGTAAATCTTTAATGATTTCCTTATGATACAATTCTAAAAGTGGAATGACTTAGCCAAAAATCATGTACAACTTTCAAGGCAAAGTGCTTACTTTTGCTGGAAGAAATATGCATCAAAATAAAAATCATTATCTCCACATTATTCAAATCTCCTTTCTGTTTTATTTTAATTCTAGATCTTTGAACTTCTACTGTCTGCAGACTTAAATCCTTATGTAGGACTTATTCCCCCAGGATGGTATTTAAGAACATACTCACGCAGACAGACTTAGATATTTTCTTTTAATAAGATGTATTGAATTCATCCTTCACATTAAGAAAAAAGCGTGGGGGGTGAAGGTGTTTGTTTTCTTCTCTTTTACTTGGGGATCACATTTAACCTATGTGATAAATCCTAAATTAACTTAGACTCCTACAATTAGAATCGGGAAGAAACTTAGAGTTTCCTTATTCTTGTTCTTCTCCCCTATTCAATGGAATTTGCCAACGTGGCAAATATGGTGCTCAGAAACGAACATGACTCTGTTTCCCATGATCTGAATATTGTATTTCAATTAATGCTGCCTACAGTGCTGAAATCTTTGTCTACATCCTGCCCTCAAAAAATAAAGAATAGATTTTTTTTTATACTGGTTGGCCTTCAATTTTCTCCTAATAATTTCACCTTCTTGAGATTTCTATCCTTGGGGCTGCAGTACACACACTCAAAGCTTACTGCCTCTTACGTATTTTGAAACATTTTGGAATTCTTTCTCTGGTTAATCCTTTGTTTCTCTCTCCTTTTTTCTTTTTCTTTGTTTCCTTTCCTTTTCTGCAGCTACTCACATGTTTTACTTGTGTTAAATAGGTATATTTGGGGCCATGCTCTCTGGAAGGGTGAAGTACATATGAAATTGGACAGGAAGAGAGTGAACCATCCATTCTCAAGGTTTGTTCAAGACTCTTCTCTAGGACTTGCCTAGAGAACCTTGCTGCTGTTCACCATGGATGAAGCAGCCCTAGCATCCACTTAAAAAAGGGTATACACTGGCTTTTAAAACAAAATGTAGCATTTTGTTGGGACCAAACCATCTTAAAGTTTGTCATTTGGAACAAAGTTAACTGAGCTCCTCAGGCATGGAGAAAGGAGTTATATGTATTTACATGCCCAGCACTCTCAATAGACTGTGAGTTCCTCAAGTCAGGGGTTCTAGTTTATTGACTCTTCTTCCTCCAGCACCTGAGAAGTGCCTGGAACAAAAGATTACTAGAAATATTTGTTGACTGGGCAATTCATAAGTAAATGGATGGGTAGATTTCATGGCACAAATCATTCATAGTATTTGTAAGGTATGAAGATTCTTTTTCAAATTTGCAATTTCAGATTAAATTAATACATGTACAAACTGTCTGACTCTGCTTTTTACACATAGAGAACCCCACACACAATTACCTTTAAACAGTTTACTTTTTAAAATTTTTTGAATTTAAGTATAGTTGCTGTATGATATATAACTTACAGGTATACAATATAGCGATTCACAATTTTTAAAGGTTATACTTCCTTTATAGTTATAAAATATTGGCTAAATTCCCCTTGTTTTATAATATATCCTTGTAGCTTATTTTAAACAGTTGAAACGCACAAGCCTATGCTTACTTCTTTGTGACTACCTAAATTTCTCTGAAAACAATCATTGTTATACAAAAGTAACGTTCACAATGGCTACTTTGTTACTTTAACAATTTACTTTGAAATCCAAAAACATTTCCTCTACTATTATTTGCTGTAAACCATTTGACCTGTTAAGCATGGAATAATTCTGATTTATTTTCAAGTTGTAAGTTTTTTCAATAAATTAAGTAGAAGTGATCTCTATTATTATTTTTTCTCAAAATTTCAGGTCATATTCAAAATAAGAATGAAAACAATTGCTTTTGAAATTATCTGTATATACTTTTAAGAACATTCTAATAATTCCATCTTTTCTTAAGTAAAATTTTCTATTTTGTTCAAAGGGACACTTTCTGCACTGCAGAAAGGTTTAGTTTTGTTTTGGTAGGTACTTCTGCCCACTCTCTGATTTTTCTTTCATAGGCAGGAACTTAACCTCTTATAAATTTACAGCAATCAATTAATCTCCTCCACCCTTCTCAGTTTATGTGAAGTGGCCCCCAAATAAATCTTTGCTTAGAGTGCACTGTGATAAGCCTTCTCTCCGGGATTTTTGTTCGCAACCCAGATCTCTGTTTCCCAACTCTGAAAGCTGACCTTGGTTTTCTACTTCAAAGTCAGTGCATTCCTCCGCACCATACTTTTTAAAATTATGAGTAGATTATGTGCCATCTCACTGTTTACTCACGTTTCCAAAGTTTCACAGCCCAAAGATGAGGAATGCAAAAGAGCATATGGAATCACTCTTCGGAGTTGCTGGTGCAACTTTATTAATTATGTTGATAAGTGTGGCTAAGATTTGAAGTTTGGCCTTCTATCTTTTCCATATTTAACACAACGCAAGACGACAGGTTTACAATTCAGTCATGCCATCCTCACCAGGAAGGTTCACAACTCTAAATACTGCTGTATGATCTTAGTGAACTCCTATTCAACCTCTGCTGCCCAGCTCACCATGAAGGATTCTTTGACTCCTGAAGGAAATGTCAGCCATTGATTCCTTCCGTTGTTGAGGTGCACATCTGCACCTTGATATCATGGCTTCTTTCTTATGATGACTGCATCCTGGACAAGCATGCTCCTTTCCATGCTTCAAGTCCATGTGGTTCTGCTGGGACCCATTGCATTTCTTCAGCTGTTCATGACAGACGCCCAAGTCGTCGGCGTATCCCATTCCCACGGCCTCAGTGATTGGTTCAAGAAGGGGCACAAGATCTAACCCAGGCCAACGTGAAGGATTTCAGGAATTTTATTGGAACTGGTGAAAAGGATGTGCGTTTTCCAATGGGATTGCTAAATTGAGGATGATAACAGTCTGCAGCTGCCGGGAACTATGTTACTTATGAAGAGTGCCAGCTGGATAAAGAAGCCAAGACAGAGGAAAAACAACCTGAGACAGAGCCAGAGACAGAGCAGAAGCTGACTTGCTTAGCAGCCCTGATACCTTATGGTTATCTACAGTCATTGTCAGTGTGATTTGTTAGCAGGTCCATGTTATACGCTGCACTGTGAGCTCCTCAGCAGTATCACTGATGCTCCCCAGGGTCTTGAATTTGGTTTTCTTTTCACATCTTTCTCAAGCAGGGTTTCTTACACATAAACCACAAAACACACACGGATTTGAGGGCTGTTCTTTCATTTCACCCAAAGATGATGTGATGGTTAATTTTCATAGGTTAACTTGACTGAAGCATGGGGTGCCCAGATATTTGGCTAAACATTATTTCTGGCTGTATCAGTAAGGATGCTTCCAAACGAAATTGGCATTTGAATTAGTGGACACAGGAAAGCATTTTTCCCTGCCCAGTGTGGTGAGCATCATCTAATCCACTGAGGGCCTGAAAAGAACAGAAAGGCAAAGGAACAAGAATTCATCCCTTCCTGACTGACGGCTTGAGTTGGGACATAGATTTCCCCCTGTCCTTGACACTCTTGCTTCTCAGAACTTCAAATTGAGACTGAGTTACACCACTGGCTTTCCCGGGTCTCCAGCTTACAAATGGCAGATCATGGGATTCTCAGCCTCCATAAAAATGTGAGCCGATTCCTTATAATAAATTTATTTACATATATAGATAGGGGTGTGTGTGTGTGTGTGTGTGTATGTATATATATATATATTATATATGTATGTATATATGTATGTGTATATATATGTGTGTATATATATATCCTATTGGTTCTATTTCTCTGGAGAACCCTGAATAATACAGGGTTTTTTTTTCTTTTAATAACTAATACCATTCTAGATGTCCAGGAAAGACACTAATTCATTATATACAATGGATGCCTGAGGGCAATCAGGCTTAATTTCCTCACAGATTCTCCCCCCTTGAAAAGGCCTTAATTTTTTTCCATGGTTTCTAATGATTTCTGTATTTTCATATATAAAAATTTCTCATTTTTCCCTATACTACCTAGCTCTTGTTTCTATACTCCAGACACTAGTAAATATATTCAGTTGGCCTTTCAAACCCTGGATGTGCAGGTGTGAAGTCATCATACTTGTCCCCAAAAGTGCTTCTCTCCCTGGATTTCCCTTCAGTCAATGTCACCAGAAAATGGCAGTCATTCTAGACTACTTCTTCATCCCATAAATCTCAACTGTATTTTTTCCTATAGATTCTAATTCCTCAAATGTTCCTTAAATCTATATTCCCAATTCAATCTCTATTGCCATTGCAGGAGTTAGGCTCATTATTTTATATCCAGACTATTTTAAAAATCTCCTAAAAGTTTTCCTGCTTCCACCCCGTTTCTTCACACTCACCCTTTATAGCCCTACCAGGAATGTCTTTCTAAAATAAACTCTTACCATGCATTTTTGTCTTCTCTACTCTGTCAGAGACAGAGTTAGAATTCAAGTCAGGTTTGCCTGTTCTATAACCTATCTTTTCTATATATCAAACTATACTTACTGAGTTCACCTAGAATAAGATTTTTCAAACTTTTTTTTAGCTTTGGAGCCCTTGGTTTAAAAAGCATCAAGCGTGGGCTTCCCTGGTGGCGCAGTGGTTGAGAGTTCGCCTGCCGACGCAGGGGACACAGGTTCGTGCCCCGGTCCGAGAGGATCCCACATGCCGCGGAGCGGCTGGGCCCGTGAGCCATGGCCGCTGAGCCTGCGCGTCCGGAGCCTGTGCTCCGCAACGGGAGAGGCCACGACAGTGAGACGCCCGCGTACCGCAAAAAAACAAAAACAAAAACATCATGCACAGGTCAAAAATGGAAAACACAAATTAGAATTATTCTGGTTAAAGCAGGGGAAAAAAATACCTAGGAACCATGCCTGTCAGCCCCTTCATGACCTCCTCACATCTCCGCAGAATGTTATTTTTTTGTAAATCAGTCACCCATTTTACAGATGAGCAAACTAAGGCCTGTCAGGATTCAATGTTCTGCCCTGGCACCATCTCCCTTGCCTGCGATTCAGCTTCCTTCCCACTCTATCAAGCTGCCTCCCTGAAAGATGACATATAGTCTATTATTTTTAAGAATTTTATATCATATGTTCATGAACAGGGGAACTAATCTTTTTAATTGAAAATGCTGAAAACCCTTTAATAAAGCATATAATTCTTTGGTAATGCCAAATGGTCATCTTTCTGATTCATCTGTTTGGGAAGTTTGGTTGGCACTTATCAAATTTTCTCACGGTCTAGATTTCATTATCACTTAATCTACCTAAAGCTTGCTGCTACATTCCACCCCTCTGTGACAGCTGGCTTATTTGTAATGAGCTATTTGGCCTCTGTCTATACCATTTCTTATAGATAAGTATCCTTGAAAAGGCAGAATTTGTTGGTGGCCTTTACCTCTAAACCTCCTTTGAATAACTGTGATTTTTATTGAGGTATAATTGACAGATAACGTTATTTAGTTTCAGGAGTACAGCATAATGATTTGATATTTGTATATATTGCAAAACAATCACCACAATGTCTATAATTACGGTTATTTTCATGGCTTTCCAGACCTTTATCTAAACTCAACTAATTCTGCCTGATGGGTTGTATTCCATTGCATAATTTTTTTTAAAGACCTAAAGTCTGAATCAGATACAGTTGCCTGTAAGTCTTGAAATGGATTATATGTGTGGAGAGAGATAGATATATTTCCCACCTGATCTCCTCCATGCCCCAAATTCATTTTATATGCAGAGCTTTTCTGCCTCTAAAATGATCCCTGTGCAGCAAAGGATGGTGAGATATGTAACACAGTATAACATAAGTGCTGGACAGTCATGGTTGGTGTGGAGCGCTGAGGAAGGGAAGGACCCAGGGACAAGACAAAGAAAATGAGGACCATGGACCAGGGAGATTAGGCACAGTCTGCTAGGAAGACAGGGATGGTGCCCAGGAACCTCTAATCCAGGGTGAGAGAGCAAATGATGAAGGTTCCAGAGCGTGGGGTTAGATTAGCTTAAAGATGTGAGAGAAAGACCTCGGCAATGAGGATGACTGAGAACTGCGTCAGATGTGTCGCGCCCTGCAGGGCACCAGCATCAGTTCTGGCCAGTATGGGTGGCTAAGCACTTGTTTCCTCATCTTCCTCACTCTTCCAGGTTCACCCGCTGACGTTGTGGGCTGTGGAAGGTAGGATGGCTCACTCAGACTTGGCTCCAACCGCAGAGTCACAACATTCTTAGGTGAAATGATTACATTTCCAGATGTGAGTCTAAAGCGGCCTTTCACTAAAATGATGTTTCGTTACAACCCCGGGTTCTGAGGAAATTTTGCCAAGTTCTTCTCACAAAAAGAACAATTTGGCAAATATTTTTCTGTTCGCATCAAAAAAAAGTGACCTATTACAGGAAAGATTTTTCCTTCCAAAATCTCCTAGAGTGAAAGATTTCCATCTTTTTTTTATACTGGGGAAGGGAAGACAACTGTAACCCATTTTCCCTATTCCCAACCTTGGTCAAAAAAAACCCTGGTGTTAAACATATAGAGGTGCCGTGATAACCAATTCAACATTTTCTTTAGTCTATGCCTTTGGGGTCAGTAGCTACCAACCACGATCCCTGAGAAATAGCCTGTCGGCGCATCTATTCCAACCCTCAAGGTGTGGGGAGAGGGTGCAGGGAGGAGAGAATGGGATGAAAATTGAGGGGATGGGCATTCGTGATAACCCTTGATAATACAGTGTTTCGTATTTCCTATACAAAGCTCTCATACCCAAAATCAAACTAAAAACCCACTGAAGGAAAGAAAAGCCTTCAGAGTGTGTACACAGCACAGGAAATCAATACATACTTCTCGAATCAAAATTTAAATTAATTCGCGCTTTCTTTTAAGACCTAACCAAAATCAAGTGAGAGAGAAATCCAAGCTATAATTTAATCCAAGAGGAAATCTTCGACTTTTTTAAACCAACAAAAAAGAGCATTTCAGAAAAAGGCTTGTTACTAATTATATTTTGCTGACATATGCCAATTACATTCAGCAATATTGTTCTCGCAGCCTGTTGGGTCACGTAACAGCCTGAGAGAACAATGATGCTGAATTAACAACTGGAGTGAAAGCTTTCAAGAATCTCTTACTCAATTAGATGCTGACAAATTTACCTGTAAGTCATAAAGTTTTTTATGCAATTTAAATAGTTTCATAAAGTACATTATTTCACACAGTTAACACAATAGCTCTGAGATATGGAGTCCATTTTTACATATTTAGAACGTTCCTTTCTTATATTTAAGTGACTTAGTCAAATATTTATGCATATTTTTAGCCATTTCATCACATAATGTATGTATTAAGTTGTCTCTACAAGTCATTTGAAGCTAATGTAGAAAATGTAATTCACCAATTCAATGGCTTTCCAGTGATGTCCAGTTATGAACAAATTATTTAACCTTCAGAAGGCTGGTAGTGATAGATGCTAAAGCAAAGATTAATCACAAATACCAAAATTAAGCCAACAGGTAAATGTTTTTAAGCATTCATGACTCATAGAAATATTAACAGTCTGATTGAGGTACCAGAAATAAGCATTACCATATGCATTACAATGTCATTAGGAATGCAGTTTGCTTTTGGAACACAATTGCTTTGTATTAAATTATTATTTTAGAAAAAGAGGAGAATGTTTCCACAGCCATTGTACAGACAGAAAAGTAGAGGTACAGAGCTAGGATTGCATGATAAAAGTATCACACAGAAAGTCTCACATAGACTGAAATGCGCTCTAAGAACTTCATCGGACTCTATATTGACCTCTCCCTTCCAGTGGGGAGTTCAAAGATTGTTCAAACGTTGAGAACACACAGTGACAACAATCTTAAAAAAATATAAGATCAGGATCTTAATACCTATATCTTAGGTATTTTTCTGACTGATCGATTAACTGAATAATCTCCCCGTAAGTATATATATAAGTACAAACTCCTTGAGAACAAGAGTTATATTTAGCTTGTTTAAATTACAGACAGCAAACATACAGGTTTCCACAGCTATCTGAAAGTTTCCTACGAAACCTTTCTTAAGCTGAAATGGTGAAAGCAAAGAAGCAATTACCTCAGGCCACATCTTGCTAATGGATGTACAAAATAAATAGAGTTAAAGCACAAATGCCCCCAGACCCAGATCAAAACTATGGCGGTTGGATGCTGAGATGCTGAGTGAGGTTCCCGGGGAAGGAGCTTGGCCGGGCCACACTCGCCACTCAGGGTGCCCGCTGCCTCTCTAACTGCTGGCTGCAAAATAAATGCTAAACTAGATTTTTGCTTTTTTGCCTTTTTCATAGAAGCAAATGTCTTCTTCCAATTTCTTTTATTTCTTTCAGTTAACAAAAATAGGTACTAATGTAGTTCTTCCATAAAAGAGAACTTTTCAAAAGCAGGGGATGCCTATACAACATCTCATTGAAGCAAGCCTTACTGATTCCATGCGAAAATAATTATGACAAATTTCTGGTACTTAGCCTATAGGCTAAGTAAAAACCATGTTGAGCAAGACATATTCTGACCTTCTTTAAAATTTTATTTTTAAATTATTTTTCTTTTAATGTTATCAAACTTAGCCAACTTTCAAATAATTCTCACACGTTATAGAATATTATTCAAACAAGAATAACTAGAGTCATATTTTATATAAAGTCTTCAGAATAGCATAGGATTCCTTTCTAAAACACTCTTGGGCTGCACCAGGGAGAACTGAATAATTTAACAGGAAGTTTGGGAAAATCCAGGGTAGTGATATTCTTCCCCTTTAAAATAAGCATGTCTATATATTCCCCAGTCTCATAAGCCCTTGTAAGTTTTCCTAGATACTATTTTAAAAAATATGTCGTGTCAAAATCAGCTGAGATTTCCTTTCTATAATCATTTCTCAAAACAAGGATTCTGGCTACTGGTTCAGAAGTCATGTGGATTGTGGGTACCCTCCGCTTAGTCTCATTTACAGGCTCTCTTTGCCCTCTGGTAGATAGGAATGGCTTATGGAGTCCTTACTTGATTGTGTATCTTGACCTTGACCACTGATGCTTTAGAAAAGCACTTCTTGCTTGTGCAAGGCAGCCATCGCTCTAGCAGTTCTTCTTCTCAGCTTGAGAAGGCTTCAGGTCATGAGATACGGCCCCTTCTCTGGACCACTATCTTTGTTTGGCTTTTTCTCTTGAAATTATCTTGTGCTGACTTCCAGACTTGCACTATCATTCATTCTTTTTTACTCTCTTCTCTCTCATTCCCTCCCTGAAGAGGGGAAGCCTTACTTGCGTGCACACACACACACACACACACACACACACACACACACACACACACACACATGCATACACACAGAGGAAAATCTATATGTGTCAGACATTCAGCAAGGGAAAGACAAAGGCACTGAGTTAATTACCCATCATTTACTGCTGCTGAGAAGAGCAGATGGCAGCAGACGATATGTAAATGGCAAGGGGCAGTGAATTATTCGATTTTTTTAGATTAATCGTCGATGACAAAGGAAGTGATTACAGGCTGTGACATTTATACAAATGTATAAAGTACATCACACTAAAAAATAGAGCTTAATATTATTATGAGGATGTCAGGCATATGAACGCTATTGTCATAATACAAAGCAACAAATTTTACAAAAAACTGAGAATAGGCTCTCCTTTTACCTTAAAACTTTAGGGAGGCCCAGACTCTGAAAAAAAAAGATGAAATCAAGTCTAAATATCATGAAATAGTCCTCCAAAACCTAACCAGATAAAATAAGGTACAAGATATAGGGACTGCACCACAGAGTAGAATAATGTTTATGGGAACATGAAACAAACCGTATTGTTTGCTCACAACAGATCTGGTGCCACATGAGGACAGAAAAGGTGCTAATAAAATACAGGCTAGCTGCACAGCACAGGGAGATCAGCTCGGTGCTTTGTGTCCACCTAGAGGGGTGGGCTAGGGAGGGTGGGAGGGAGACGCAAGAGGGAGGAGATATGGGGATGTATGTGTACGTATAGCTGATTCACTTTGTTATACAGCAGAAACTAACACACCAGTGTAAAGCAATTATACTCCAATAAAGATGTTAAAAGAAATACGGGCTAGAAATAGAAATTAAAATTAAAGGTGATGTTTGGCTGTGAGGCCCATTTAGGTGGTGTGGAGGAAGAACAGATTAAAAGGGAAAAGAAAAAAAGACTGTGTTCCTATTATATCAAAATACTACCTTATCAGACACACACAATCTCCCAATAATTTTCAAGGTTAAAATGAAGAAATTTCTGACCAAGATTCCCTTCTAAGTAATATACACATATGTATAAACATGAGCCCAAGAGCACAGACGACCACACACACACACACACACACACACACACACACACACACACAGACACACACACTACAGCCTCTTTGCAGGAGGGAAGCCCAGTAGGCTGTATTTTCTGTTGCTTCCATAATTAATTGGTACACGAACAAATCAGATGCTTTCAGATGCTTTCCTTTGCAGATCAGAGAAACTGCCCCATCATCAAAATGTTTTCAATCACCCCGTTATTAAATCTAGATGGTGCTAATATTCTTGAAAAGAGAGGAAGTCGCTGAGGCACATATTTGTTCCCTGAAAGCGTTCTGGGCACTGCGGTTCTGAGGCTACCCCTTTGGATGAGAGCTTAGCTCCGAGTATCAGCATAGAGAAAGGGGGAGAGTTTAGGGCACATTTATTTATACTCTTCAGAAATACTTTCAAAACATGCAAGGCAAAACAGCATCAAAATTACCACTAAGTACTTCACCATTATTTATTCTTCGTGGACAATAGGGCCACCGGTGCCTGTGAATGAATGTGTGTGTGTGTATGAGAGAGAGAGACAGAGAGAGGGAGAGCGGATCAGAGGAAGACAGAGAAGAAGAGAGGGAGAGAGAGAGCGATCCCCGAGGGTGATGGGGTGGGAGCCGCGGGGGGGGGAGGGGTGTTATTAGTCAGCAGCAGCGGCACGGGATAGAGCATTTACGTCTGTCAATCCATTTCGAATGAACGTGGGTTCAGGAATAAAGTGCAGGCAGAACCAATCTGCCCGGAAGAGAAGAAAAACATAAAATATTGCACAAAGAAAGGAGAATTTCCAGGGTGGCTTTAATAGCATCCCAACTGGCAGGTGCATGAAGCAAACCATTAGCTTTGTGGGCTGGTTTTAGAAAATATTATTGTTTTTTGGGTTTTTTGTTTTCATTTAACCATACAAAGCAGTACTCACAGATGCAAATAATGCTGACGTAGGCCTTGCTGTAAACAGGATGGGTACACGACTTCACGACTTCCGTTTTGCATTTTACCTGTACAGACGCCTTGCTGACATTATATAAATGTATGCTTAGATACAGGTGATTGTTACCTTTAGTGGAAACGGAGCCTAAAATGTAGCCACCTTATCTTTACTCAGCATTTCATATGTATTTCAATGCAGTCATCTTTTAAATAAAAAGGTTGAAATATTAGTGAGGGTTAACCACCCCCTGGAAAAGTTATGTAAATATCTGGACCCCACGACAGAAAAGGACAATTATTTGAGCCAAGGCTACTTTTCTATACGTGCTTCACAAGCACTCTGTCTTCTGTACCTTCAGGGCACCCGGCCTGTGACTTTAAGTTCATCATTGACAAGTAAAAATAAGCCAAACAAAATAATTCTCCCTATATGTGAAGAGGGAAATATTCTGGAAAAATTCACATGTAAAAAAACTTCTAGAAATATGTATAAAATCGTACAATATTAAAATAGCAGCCCTATGAAGCCAAAGTTATTGGCTGCTACTGAATCGTTATTAGAAGATCCACTCAATCATTCTTGCTCCAGATACTTTTGTTTTAAAACAAAACAAAAATTAAGAAAACATATTTACCCACAGTGAAAACTGTATCAAAAAGAACCTTTACTTTTAAAAAACCTCTGAAAGGAATATAAATAATTTTTTAATCTTCCTTGGATTTTATTAGAAGTCTCTCTTCCCCAATTCATAGGAAAAGAAAACAAAAGACAAACAGAAATCTAACTGGTAATCAAACCCTTGTACATTAACAGTCAAGTTGCCATTGTGTTTAAATATTTGTTTTAGCAAAATATTTTGTAAATAAAAAAAAAATTGAAAATGCTTTTATACATAATCAAACCAAATTGCATTTGCTTGATAACAGATCATACTAAGGACATATGTTATGAACATAGTATTCATAAACAACGATTTAGTATTCATAAACATACTGTGAATAAAAAAGGATTTGTCTATTAATGTAATCAGATCAAAGTATCATATATAGAAAAATCTTAGCAGGTCAAAGCCATTATAGTGAAAATAACTATAAGCCTTTTAAAGAAATACAGATTATAAATACAGACTATATTAATATACTATTACATAAAAACATACATTCATTAAACATAGATTATATACTAATGGTTAACTTGGAATATTAAACTGTAGTCTGCATTTGTATTCAGGAAGATCTAGAACGAAACATTTAGATAGTGAATACAGGCATTTATTAAGATGCCAGTATTTCTAAATGACATTTAGAAAATATTTTAAAAGGATATTTTTGGAATTTAGGTAAATGCATTTTAGGAAATATAACCAAACTTCAAATTATTTATTTAAATTGCATGTTAGTTATGCCAGCTACATCAAATGAAATAAACATTTTTCAACTAGACGTAATAAGATGGGTTAAAAATTTTTAAAGCTGTCTGCTCATGGAAAGTAATGAGCCCATGCATTTCAAAGAACATTGAAAGAGATGAGATTAAAACATTAGGAGACAAAGATCTATAGTCCAAAAGTAACTTATTGTTTTAGTTTATTCTTTGCTTTACTTTAATGCATATATTGCAAGCTTCTTCGATCTGAAAATAGAATAAAAAGCTAGGCCTAACGTGAAAAAGTAAACTCCGTAATATGCATAGGTAAAGAAATATATTTCACTAGAGCTTATTCTTATGCCTTTGTACTTCACCTTTCTAAACAGTATCACTTGTCTTTGTAAAATATTTTACTAACATTTTGCATTTTGCATGCATACACATATATACGCTGTGCATTAAATATTTACAATGTATTTTATGTACATACCACATCTCCTTACACCAACACTAAATCATTTGCCAACAGCAAAGATAAAATGTCTCCAAAGAGAGAATGAATGCAGTAGCTCCTCTTTTCTTTTAAAATGTAACTGAATGAGGTAATATTAATAGTACTTCAAAGCATGGAATATCTCTAATTTGCCCACTTTCTTATTTAGAGATGGTAAAATGTATTTTGTCTTTTGAAAAGAACATCAATTCAGAGAATGATGAAATTCTGTCTTATGAGAGGAGACCTTACATTTAATCTTTGGATGATTCTTCCAGTTCAACTCAACTGACTCCATTTTTATCAGTTCTATTTTTAAGGACATTACAGCATTTACTATAGCAACCTAAACCCAAGTAGTTTTTTCTCACTTTCTTTCTCCACCTAAATCAAACCCATAGGGCCCTCTGCTGGGAGGATTTCAGATTGCATCGCGTTGCCTTCATTTGGAGCACAGGAACTGTTTGTAATGCTAACCTTTTTTATTTTATGTTAACAATTTTTATTTTAGAGGACATAGGACACCAGGTTACATGCAGCTTCCTCAACACAACAGAAAACATTTTGTGTCAAAATAGTAAAATATATCAGCACATGATACCTTTGTTCCAGAAACTCCAATCTGTGCTGCATTAGTTCGGCGGGAATGATGTTAAAGCAGCAGATTCTACTCACTACATTCTTCGGTCTGTAAAACACTTGGATGCTGTTTTCACAAAAGGGAATTGATACAGGCATCCCTTGGTTTAGCCTGTAAGAGTGATCTAGAGGCGAGAGATACACTCATTCGACAAGGAATCGTTGAAATGGGTTCTAGGAGGTTTTCAAAGTATTAAAATTTTTATACAGTCATTTGCAACAGCAATATTTTCCCATATTTAAAAAAGATGTAATCCAAGGAGAAGATTAATGAGCTGCTAAAGGGTATTTTTTTTAATACACGGCTTTGTGTGTAGCACATTGTTAATATCAAATGGAGGAGGAAGACGGTTGGCATACCAGGGTGCCACCTTTCTGGGACAGCTCGGGGCTCCCATATGCTACAGACGCCCTCTGGGTCTCCTGTAGGTTTCCTCAACTTATGCGGACTCCTATTTGGTTTCAACGGTGGCACGTGTCTTATCACTTCCCACCGTCCTTATGGCTGCTACCCCGGGCTTCAGCCTCATCTCCCAGAGAACCATCCTCCGGATCTAACACAGCACTGCTTTCTCTAACAGGAAAATGACGCATTTTACTTCATCTTTTATAAAAACCATTGTTGCTCCACACGCTTAACGGCATGACTTTTATGGGTAATGTGGCTGACCTCTTGGCTGGGTCAAGAAGCATCTTAGTTGACATTGAATAACTAATTTTTTAATGCATTGTGTTCATGAAAGTTCCCGCTCAACGCATGTGGCAGACTGACAGATTTGGAAAACCCTAAAAATTAACCAACAATTTATAAAATTCTCACTTTATATGAAACGAAAATGCATATTTCAATCATACTTGGGGGCCAAAAACAAGGTGTGTGCACGCCAGTTTGTCTTCTCTCAAGGACCCTTAGCTTCTATGATATAGATTTTTAAAAGTCAAACTAATTCACCTCAAAAAAAGGCTTTTCGCTAGCCCCAGGCAAAGGGCATTAGGTCTATTTTTTAAAAGACTCAATCATCCCACATTATTTAAGAAGATATCAGAAAGTAGGCCTTAGGAATCTTCTCTACATGAAAGGAAATGCTGATCTTCTTACCCCTGAGCCAACCTAAAGCTTTTCTTTAGAACTTATCCCAGCATACCTTGTCTCCAATAAAACTAGCTGAAAGTTTATAAAATGCATACCCAGATAGATAGATAGGTAGGTGCCAATACATATCGATATATCTGGAGGGAATGAAAGAAGGAACTTAAGCCAGGGAAACAAAACTTAGGTAGTCATGAAAATAAGCAATGGTCCCTAAGTCAAAATTTGGGAAGGGAATCTGGGAATAAGCTCAGAAAAAAATCAAGATGGCTGCTTTGCTTTATCCTTCTGGCTTTAGCCTTCATGGGACTCTGTCCCGGAATAACTCTTGTGTTCGTTTGCTACAAGCATTTATGTATTTTTACCTCATTCTGTAAGGGGAAGGGGAGGAAGTAGAGGGGATGGCTGTGAAGGAGAATGTGACATTGGTAAATAAGGACAAAACCAACCCAAGGTGTTTGAGACAATGAAATTGCGGTGAAGGAGGTCAAAAGAGTAAAGGGCATTTCAAAAATAATTCCAAGACAAATCCATAGAATTAGAAATGGGATTTGGAAGGAAGGCCAATTTTCCTAAACTTGAATTCATTTGCATAATAATCCTGAAGAATTTCCTTCAGTAACTATATGATAAGGATGCCAGCTATACAGAGAAGGGTACTCAAAATTCCAACCAAAGGAAGGAGCAAACTCTTCAACCACAATTAAACTCTGGGCGTTAGTATATATCTATCAGCTGATTCTGGTCTCTTAGTCTCAAATTCCTGAGCTCAGAGCACAGAAACTGGGAAAAGTGCATTTCCCTGGTTAGCAGATTCATCCCTGCTATCTCCTGGGGGATGAGAGAGATGTGTCCGTGGCCAGCAGTCAGCACTGGCAAGCCACTGCAGCCAGGAGATTTGCATCAGCACCTTGGCAGACTTGGGTGTCATTTGTGAACTCGATGGCGCATTCTGAACTCGTGGGCCTTCTAAGTTCGTCCTCTAGAAGGAACGTCTGCAGGCTCTGCACGGCATTTTTTACTGATTAGGTCTCTTGTGTTGATTTTTAGCCCGACAGTCAAATGGAGGTGCCTTTTTATCATCTGCATCTTTGCATCTGAACGTCCTCATTTCAAGAAACAACATCACCTTTGGAAGGTAAAGTAAGTAGTTACAGAATCATGTTTCTTTTGGGGACACACATTAAGTGTTTATATGCGAGAAAGCATCACATGCTAAAAGCAATTTGCTTAACACTGCCCCAAACTTCAGACGCTGGGTAGCAGACTGCTCATCAATAATAAAAGTGAGAATCACCAGTGCTTCTAAAGATATGGTTGTTAGGTATATGCACCTTGTGTCCTCATTAAAACGTTTTGAGAATAAGATCTCAACTGACCATTGTATCAGAGCATCTGATATTAATTTCTACCTGTCCTTGCACCTGGTGATAAAGGTAAGCACTTGAATTTTCCATACTAATAAGATTCTGCAAATACATATTTTGATGTATTTAACTAATGAAAAAAATTGCATACGCATACATATTTTCAGCATCTTTCAAATCAGTTTCAGGATTGGAAGAGTTGCCTGGGTCTCTTCTCTTTCAGTGAAAACATTCAGTAAAATCACTTGAGGAAATAAACCATCAACAAGATGTATAATACTGTTAGTTTTCAAGAGGCTGAATTTCAGCAAATTAGATCAAATTCCAAAAATTTGATAAAGCACGATAAAAAGAGAAAAATCCATTTCAAAAACTGTCTTAAAATCATAACCTTAGAAATTCCTTTATCCAGAAAAAAAAAAAAAAACTAAAGATATGCTTTTTTCCACTGAGAGTAAAAAGGAATTCAATAGGGAAACCTAATTTTAAATGGCAACCAGATAAACCTCTAAAAATGAATTAAAACATGTCCTAGTGTTTTTCTAAGTTTGTCTAAAGAAATGTCCAAGGAGAACTATTTAAACTTCTTCCTTTTCTTTGTGGACTCTAAATCAAACCAAAGCAATAGCATCCCAGGAAAAATCTTCATCACTAAGATTCACCAACAGAATTCTAGAAAGAGCTGAGGGTGGTCCCCCTCCACTGATGGTATATGACGGGCTCCTGATGCCAGCTCTTTGTGGGTTGTATTAATAGTCCTCAGAGCCTGGATTAATGTTAATTAGAAACACTTTCAGGTTAGGCACTAAACTTTCATCCAGCATCCTCATATTTTGTAATTTTCCAAATTGCAGAAAAAACAAATGTATCTTTGGCTTTTACGCTATCAAGAGAATGTGGTATGTATGTATGAGAGCAAGGGTTTAAACTGGAAGAGAATCCACAAGGGCCAACCTTCCTGCCTCTAAGCTCTCTCTCTCTCCAAGCCATTCTGGCATTTTACCAAGCGGATCTCTGTTAAAATGCTTTATTCATCAGTTCACCTTTCTCTTTAAAACCCTCAGTGATGCAAGGTCAAGGGCAGAATCCTTGGCTTGGCGTATAAGGTTGGGTTGTCAGGTAAAATACAGGATGCTTAGGTAACTTTGAATTGCAGATAAATAACAAATACATTTCTTTTATTATAAGTATGCAGTATTTGGGACATAATTTAGACTGAAAAATTATTTGTTGTTTTTCTGAACTTCACATTTAACTGGGCATCCTAAATTTTTACTTGTTAAATCTGGCAGAGAAGCCCTGACCCAACACTACTGTCATCTAATTTCCCCACCGCTGCAGAAGCAACCCTCTGTTCCAGACAGAATAGGGCCTCCGTGCTCCCAATACCTGCACTCTCCCGACTCCGTGCATTTGTGCAGTGTTGCTTCTGCCCATCACGCCCTCCTTTCTCCACTTGATTAAAACTCTGCTCGTCTTGAAGACCCAGTTTAAACTGCATCATTTCCATAAAATCTTTCTCAATCATTCCAGAGTCAATTCCTATAGCACATTGTCTTTCACATTAATTCCTCAATTGTCTCTGCCCTGTGGTAGCTTTTTTTTTTTTTTTTTTTTTTGTATTTATCTTTTTCTTTTTCTTTTTTTTTCGGCCGTGCGCAAGGCTTGTGGGATCGTAGTTCCCTGACCAGGGATTGAACGCAGACCCTTGGCAATGAGAGCGCAGAGTCCTAACCGCTGGACAACCAGGGAATTCCGTTATCTTTCAAATTTCATTTATAACCTGGAGTCAGTTTGAGCTTTTCTCCCACTTAAGCTCACATCCTCAAAGAGTTTATACCTGCTGTTTATCTTGTGCATTTGCTCACAGACCCCAGAACCCTGTCTCGAGCAAAGCATACTTTCAGGAGGGGAAGCAGAGGTGAAGACGTACGCTGGGAGGCGCCACTATGTACTGGAAATTTTCGTATGTTATCTTATTTCATTCTTACAACAGACTGACATTATCTTCTATTTGCAACTGAAGAACCCAAGGCTCTCAGAAGGGGCGAGCAGCTTGCCCACGAGAGCAATAACAGAGGCAGAATCTGAACCCAGGTCTGACTCCTGCGTCAGTGCCCTGACCCCACCTCCATAAGTGCCCTCGTCACTCGCTGCTGCTGCTGCTGCGGCTGCTACCGCTAGGTTTTCAGGGAGGGTTTGGAAGGCTTGGGAAATGAAAAATCAAGGCAGGGCAGCTGAGGTCAAGTAGGCAACTAAGGAACCTTGTAGGAAGCACAGATTGCAGCAGGGACGGGCTCTGCCATCCTGGGAAAAGCAAGAACAGCTGGGGCAGCAGAAGAGAAAAACCCAGTGCATGGGGTGAAGAAAATTAAGTGGAACAGGGGCAGAGCTGACTCCACATTTCCTGGTAACTGAATGCGTGCGAGCAAACAGCAGTCCAGAGCCAGCCCAGGCGAGGGGCTCGCCCCACACTCTCCCTGTGGGCTGAAGCAGTTGGGGTCTTGCCGCAGAACAGGGTTGCTGGGGGAAAGGCAGAAAGGGGAGAAGCAGCAGGCAGGAGCCTGGAGTTGAATTCCCAGCAGAAGCTAGGCATTTACGTGCAGTAATTTCCTGTAGGTCAGTAGATTCTTAAACAGCATGAAAGCTCCCGAAAGGTCAGTGAACATTTTTAAAAATTTCAGTCCACATTTGTGCATCATCGCATGCTTTGCTGTGCAAAGCTCAGCAAGGGAGAAATGCAGTGATTCTAGGGTCCGGGAGCCTTACCCTGCCCTATGGAAAATACCATCTACTAGAGAAAGACACTTTCCTTCACCCACCTGTTTTGGAAGGCTTATCTGATGATAAATTTCATCTCTGTCTCCTTACTGTTCGGAGTCCTCTGCAGTCAGCACGAGTGAGATAAGAACAGAGGAGTTGGATTTTCTCCCTCTTGCTTTTGTGGATTTCTGACGTGGAGGCCTCTCATTTTAACATATTTCGTGCAGTTAAATGTGAGCCATTTGGAAGAAGAACATTCCAGAGAACATTTGCCTGCCCACTGAATAGCCTCAGTAGCTAAGGTGAAATGCAAACTGTTGTCGTCAGGATAAGCAATGATTCCCCCACGATGCCAAAGACATTATCATCAACTCAGGATCAATAGACATTACGAAGCAGCGCTGCTTTCACTTTCAGCTTTAACCTTTGAGAAAATCAAGGCTTTGGAATATCGAATCGGATCAGGGCATCAGCTATTGCAGACACAGATACAATTAGGGCATCTGGCCAAACAATTATAAACCTTCTTTGTAAGGTGCCTTAGTTTCCCATCCTGTGTGGTGTCCACACAAATAAAGCATCTCACTGAACAGAGCTTTGGCCTTAACACATGCCAAAGTGCGTTTACAGTTCACGATTATGGGACATTCCATTTTACATATGGGAAAACTAAAGTCACAGGGTTTATAAACCCTAGATGTTGATTAACCTATCAGTTCTCTAGCCAAGAGGAGTGGCCAAAACTGAACTGAATGCATGAGGTGTTATTAGAGTCAAAAGATGTAAAGTCTCAGCTAGCTAAACAACCCTCTGCAATTGATGAAAGCTTGCTGAGTGAGAGGCCTCTCTTCAGCCGTAACCCTGCAAAATCCTTACGAAGGAGACACTCGATTTCTGAGGCACCTATAATTTTGCGTACTTTCCTGCTAAGGTGGTTTTTCTGCCCACTCGTCACTATTTCTGATGGCCCAAAGGTTCAGACTTGGGGGACAGACAAGGGATGCTTTGGAAGCGGGACAAAAGTGAATAGCAGTTTTAGGAAGCCAAGCTCCTTGGACAAAGCTCCAGTTTGCTATCTGTTTTGGAAGCAAGACAAATCCTTCAGACATTTCAAGGGCACACAGATACACTGAAATACAGAATCTTGCTAATAAATGACAGCAGCCAGCCAACCACGCTGGCTGGCAAGGGGCCACCAGAGGCGAAGTGATTCTCTCTGAGCTAAACTGTAGGTCAGGTCTTCCCTCGCTCTCTCTCTTTCACTGTCAGTAAACACACACACACACACACACACACACGCAGGCACACACACACACGCAGGCACACACAGACATACACATATGCACTCTTTGCGTGTGTATACCACTGAACAGGTCTGTGACAGAATCTGAGATCCAGAGAAATTCATTCTTTTGCCTCTTCTAAGTAAAGATATGCTCATGGATTATGAATATCATAAATAATTTTGTCTGCAGGCCTAGGGGGCAAGAGGGCCCCGAGGAGACCATACTTACTTAACATGCGATCTTCAAGCACATGGAGAGGGGAGAAGTAGGGGTTCTTGGAGAAGATGAAAGGCAGCCGTGTTGTTTATCCTCAAAAGGGGCAGGTGAGTAGATGATCTGGTGTCTGGTCTCGAGGACACAAAGGGCAATTTTTGGAAGGTGGTGGTGATTAATGGCGCCCCATATTAGCAGAGGGCCCAACAGGAAGAAATGGGCCTATAGACGGAGTTCAGTTAAACATAAAGAAAAGTGTCTGCAACTTCAGGTTGATCAAACACGGAAATGGCTGGCAGGGAGTTGTTCATTCCTGAGTTCTTCAGAAGAAAGTAATCATTTATCTTCCTGGTGTCTAAAATCACACCTGTCTGAGAGGACCTCCCAAATGACCACTTATTACTTATTCCAGGTTAATGGTTAGAAAATGAGAATGTGGAAACTGAGTGCTATAGGAAATTATATTACAATGCCTCCAGTATTGACAATATATTTGGTACTCATTTAACACCAAAACAAACCCATGAGAGTTACCATTGAGCTCCATGCTGTCACTTGGCCTGTCAGCTACAATGGACACAGCTCTTCACTTCCTCCTTCTTGAAATCTATCCTTCACTTGGCCACTGGAAAGGCACTTTCCCTCCACCTTATTGGTTACTCCTTATCAGCCCAGCCTCCAAATGTGGTCATAGACCCAGTCCTTAGATGGACCTCTTCTCTTCTCTGGCTATACTCCCCTCATAGGTGGTCTCTTCCAGTCCTGTGGTTTTAAGTACCACTTGCACTTCCAAGACTCCCAAATTTATATCTCCAGCCTGGACTTCTCCTAACTCCAAACCCATACACCCACCTGAATACCCTACACCTCCCACTGGATCCCTAATAGAGAGAGAGCTAATAAGATCAAGCTCCCAATATCCCTCCTCCTTTGTCACTAAATTTGCTCATCTCACCATCTTTGCCTTCTCTCTAAATGGCAAATCCATTCTTCCAGTTGCTCAGGCCCAAGATCCTGGAGTCCTTCTTATTTCCCTTCTCTCTCTCCACCCCACATTCAATCCACAGCAAATTCTGTCAGTCATACTCTCAAAATACGTGTAATTTAACCTTGCTACCACCCTGCTTCCAGCCACCATCATCTCCTGCCTTGATCCTTGCAACACTGTCCTAATTCATCTCTCTGCTTCCACCCTTGCCATCCAAAGATAGTACAGGATCATTCTTTTAAAATGTGTTAATTCGTATCACTCTTCTGCACACATTTTTCATTGGCTCCAAATTCATTCAGACTAAAGCCCAAGTCGTTATGCTCTGTATTTACCTTGGTCCCCAGGGACGTAGGTGAGTGGGTCGCTCTGACCTCATCTCCTATTATTCTTTACCTCACTCACTCATCTCCAGCCATGCCGGCCTCCTTATTAATCTCTGACCATGTCAAGCATGCTCTCACCTCAGGGCCTCTTGCACTTGCCTGGAAATTTCTTTTCTCAGATATACAAATTGCTCACTTCCTCTCTCCTCGCTCAGAGGACATTTTAATAGTGAGACCTTCCCTAACTAACCATTGTATAAAATAGTAACCTCCACCCCAGACCCCTGCCCAGTCGTTCTCTCTGTGTGGGTGACCGTATAATTTACCAGCCAAAGAGACATTTACAGGACTGAAAGGAGCCACTATCGTGACAACTACATGTGACACATACACCAGGACTTTTCCAGGTGAACCCACGTGGATGGCCCCTAGTACCTATCACCACCCAGCATAGCATTTACTCGTGTGCTTGCCCATTGTTTGACTCTCTTCAGTGGACCATAATCTCCAAGAAGTCAGAAACCTTTTGTTTACAATTACATCCCCAATGCCTAGAAGGTAACTGGCCAAAGTAGGAGGTGAATCGCTTACTGATTCAGTGGAGAGCGGGATGAATCAATACGCCCTATACTGAGTCGAATCGATCAGAAACTGTGCTATATCAATAATAATTTAAAATATTAGCTAAAATTTTGGAACGCTTACTAAGTAACTGTGATGGCTACTGTGTACACATCCTCATTCACCCTCACACCCATCCTTTAGCCCCACGTTACAGACTGAAGGGTGACACTCAGCTTGAGGATCCGCCTGAAGGCACTGACCAGGCTCTGCCTACGATCTGTCTCGACTCCATCCTTCCCTCCGTCCTCAGGGGCCCTTGCTAACGTCCACACTCCACCTCCCAGGCCTTTCCACTGAGTCTCCCAGCTGGCACTCAAAGCCCCCGGGGATGGCGTGAGCCTGCCTGCCTCTGCCCCTCACCTGATGCTCTCCCACCTCCGCCTCCACCCACCCTGCCCGAGACACTTCCAAGTGGGCAGCAGCCCCTCACTGATCCTCAGGCTGTGTGAGCTTTTCAGCCTCCTTCTTACGCTAAGGCCCCTCCCTTTCCCCCTCCCCCTCCTTCCTGCATCTGTCAAAGTCTGCCGTATTCCGTCCTATCTGTCCCATAACATTTCCCAAATCCCCCCAGTAAAAGTCAAGATCTCTCTCTCCCAAATCGGAAAACGCGTAGTTGAACCCATTCATTGTTTATTACAATGTGCCTTATTGAAGCTCTTTATATGTGGTTATTAGAGATTCACAGAAGACAGGGCCATGCCTAATTCCTCACTGTATCTTAGCAGGGCCTAGCAGAGTGCTTGGCTCCTAGGAGGAGCTAAAAACAGTATTGATTTTGCTAGATGTGCTGTGCGTGGATTGTTTAAGAAGCAGTTGGAGATGCAGAGCTGAAGCTCTGGATAGAAATTGTAAACATTCACACGTAGATGAAAAATACACGTGTAAGTGAAAATGAGAACTTTAAGAAAACACGTGACAGGTGAGAGAGCTTTAAGAAATGCATATTTAAGGTAGAAGTATAAAACGTGTGAGTAATTTTTAAGAATGACTTGGTATTCATAATTCTAGGTAATATGTAAATATATACAATATGACAGAGAACGGAATGAACGAAGGGTACTGATAGAAATCCCTTCCCTTTTCACGGCATACCTGGGGCTGATTTCTTAGCCTTGATCATTTGGTTTCCCCGTGAAGTTAGATTTCAGAGCAGACCCCATGAGGCCATCAGAATTCGTATGTAAGAAATATGGGTACTATCGTGTGTAGCTCTAGACCAGCAATTTAAGGGGGAAAACTATACATTGGCTCAGTGAAATCATTCCTTTGAGCTACTGTACAAATTTGTTTGATCCACAGACCTACTTGGGGGAGGGGGAAAGGAGGCTGGGTCTAAAACAAATTAAAAATGAAAATTTAAATAAAATGTTAAAATGCAGCCGCACACAAAATAAATCAATTTGCTTTGGTGTATTAGCGGGCATTGACACAACATGTAGCATTATACATAGCTTTACGATAAGTCGTAAAAATCTTGCAAGGGAATGCATTTTATTTGCAACTTATTTGCAGATCAAATGTGAGAATAATTTCCAAATTTTTGAAAACAGACCACACAAATCTCCATTACGTCGGGACACAGGCAAAGTTTCCAAGGACAAAAAAAAAACACTGTTAGCCTGACTTGCACCAATACCTGAGCTATCAATTACTTCACAGGCAGTTATATCATTGAGTTAGTCTGTCCTCCCGCAAGGTTACCGTTACAGTATTGTCCCACTGATGAAGCCAAGGTTTAAACCAGGAAATGTGTGTGTTTGACCAGGTTGATGTGTTCAGGTATTAGCGGCCTTCTCAGCATTATCATCACAGGAGCAGCTGGTGCTTTCCTGGTGTCCCTGTGAAGACCCCATCGCCTGCCTTTTGTTCTATGCATCACTTTCATTAGGGAGCATACGGCGGCATTTCCCAGGTGTGTTGCCTGTACAAAGGGCATTCATTCTACTGGTGCCCAGGTATTAAAGATAAAGGACCCAAATTATAGTCGGAGCTGTGTGCATGGATAAATGAATCAGGGAGAGGATAATGTTCCTGTGCTTCCTGGGTAATCCTACCCTGAATTCCTGAGATGCTTGTATAGACACGTTAGCCAAGAGGGAAACAGGTCGTTGGGTTTCTTTGCCTTGAGAGACAATGAGATGCCCCATGAATGTTCTGCCTCCTTCTGTCTATAGGAGAGCCTTTAAAATGCTAAGTTCCCAAGCCAATGTTACAGTGATGCTATTTAGAAGTATATCTAGATGGCAGAGGTTGTGGGAAAGGACAGTCTACCCTTTCCCACCCTGGAACATTCACAATAGTCTTCCTGCCTCCAGAGTCTTGAGAGGGAGTAAGAGGAAGTTAATAGCCAAAGCCAGCCCGTGGTGAAAGCTTACTGTGGTCCATGAACTGTTGCGAGCTTTGTCCTTATTTACTTATTTGACCCTAATTCAGCTACGATTATCCCCATTTTACAGACGAGGAAACTAAGATACATCGCAATTATATAAATGACCCAGGATTACATAGTGAATGGCAGAACTGAGATTTAAAATGCAGGTCGTCTAACTCTAGAACCTACCTCCTGAGCACCTATACTCTGAAGATATTACATCTCCCTACTTAATAAAATTTCAATTAAAATGCAGTATGTTCATCTGCACAATAAAAGCTATCACTTCCTCCTTTATTAAACCATTTTACCCTTCCTCCTCCTTAGTAGGTTATTTGAATTCTCACCTGGATCTGTACTGAGGCATCCTGATGCTTTTGAAATCTATTTTACCTTTGAAAAGGGCAGAGAAGGACACAAATCTTGTCAGCAGTTTTCCAGACTATAGAACAATCAGGGAAAGAGGTAAAGGAAGAAGAGAGGGATTTTTTTTTTTTTTTTTTTTTTTGCGTTATGTGGGCCTCTCACTGTCGTGGCCTCTCTCGTTGCGGAGCACAGGCTCCGGACATGCTGGCTCAGCGGCCATGGCTTATGGGCCTAGCCGCTCTGCGGCATGTGGGATCTTCCTGGACCGGGGCACGAACCCGTGTCCCCTGCATCGGCAGGCGGACTCTCAACCACTGCGCCACCAGGGAAGCCCGAAGAGAGGGATTTTTAAAGGTGTTAATATCTATTGAGTGACTCTACAAATTGAAGTAAGATATTCAAGGCTGTATTAATTTCCTAGGACCACCATAACAAAGTACCGCAACCGGGGTGGCTTAAACAAAAAGAATGTATTGTCTCAAAGTTCTGGAGGCTAGAAGTCCAAACTCAAGATGTTGGCTGCATTGCTTTCTTCTGAGGGCCCTAAGGAAAGAGTCTGTTCCTGGCCTCTCCCCTTGGCCTTGAGATGGCCGTCTTCACATCATCTCTCATCTGTGCGTGTCTGTCTCTATGTCCAAATTTCCCCTTTGTGTCAGGCACCAGTGATACTGGATTAGAGCCCACCCTAAGGGCCTCATTCTAACTTAAAATGAGGGTCTCTATAAAGACCCTATCTCCAAATAAGGTCACTGAAGTCCTGGCTGTCAGACTTCAACATATGAATTTGGAGGGACACGATTCAACCCACAAGAAAGGCCACAGAGCTACTAAGAGGTAAGGCTGGGATTCTAATTCGGATTCTTTGATGCCAGTAGATGTTCTATTCATTATCACGCTACTTTGCATTTAAAGACCCATAAGCAACTTCCGATACCAAGTTCTGGAGTACTCAGTAATTCACATGAGGCTCTAAACTGGTAAAAATAGGCAAAAGGGTTTCTTTCTGAAAATAAACATCTTTAATTTCTGTCTCTCCAACATCCCTTCCTCACACTGGAAATAGCACCTCGTGTACCCTCCCCTGGGGAAATGACCCTCCCCCTCGTGTTCTGCGGGCTGGAGACCTCAGCACCACCTCCCACTGCCAGACACAGGGTGAACTCAATTCTCACCGGCATCTCTTTCCCTTGGGTCTGAAGACTGTAAAGACCTGATCCCAGATTTCCCAAAGTTAATACTCCCCCCAAAAAAGAGAAGCCTGAAATCCGATACCCTGAGTACCAGCACATAAAAGCCAAGTAAAGAGACCTAGAGATGGAAAAACAGACAGAACAGACCAACAGATAGAGTGACTGAGGTCAGTTACGCTTTCAGGCCCTGGTTTTATTTATCCTGAGAGTAGATCTACCCCAGCCTGAGCATGGGTGTGTTATATGAGTCAAGAAATGATCCCTTTCTTTTCTTTTTCCCCAAGACAGTTTGAGTTGTCTTTTATTCACTTGTCCCCAAATAGCGGCTGGAAGTGAATAAATCCTGAATCTCATTTTTATATATGTAATTGCACCACAGAATTTATAACATATGAAGTACCCTGATATGAAGAAACATTTCAGAAGTAGAATTCATACAGTCCTATTTCAGAAACCAGTTTAACTGTTTGAAAGGTCATAAACTCTATGTTTTCCATTTGCACCATAATCATTTTGACTCATAATTTCACACAATAACCCCTAGAGCAAACCATCAAGATGGTTAATTCATTTTAAGTTGAAAAAGTGAAAATTAATAAAAGTAAATATGGGGGCTACTATCAAAGTGCTGCTACTAATGGATATGTTTTTCATCTCATCATTACAGATCATGTTTTAGACCAGAGACTCAAACTATTCTATATAACATTTAAAATAAACTGTATTGCATTCTCTGGAATAAAAAAAATTTCAGAACCCATTTCCAAATACAATAAAACAACTGCTCATTTACATAAACGTCTTTATTACTTAGTCATATTTTTCTGTGTTAATCTTGAGCTTATTTACCAGACTTATGCTTTAAAAATTAGTTGGATAATCTGTATCTCAGCAAATAAAGTCAACAATATTTTCTGGAGGAACAGCATCTTCCTCAGTAATGAAAAGAAAACCAACGGCTAGAAACACCAGCTTTAAAAAATTGAAAAGTTCAGATTTCAGGTGAGAAATTTTATATCTGCAATACAAGAACACTTTAAATTATATAAAGTGTCACACGTCTTCTCCCAGGAGTATTCCTCCTGCCAACGTCATATAAAGAAAAAGTTCATAAATCATATGTGCATACCGTGTACAAAGTGTTGTAAGAATATTTCACCTGCTTTGAAGCAACATTAATTCTAATGGTTGAGGGAAAAAAATAAGACATAGAGGACATCTGAACCTGATTTGAACCACTTGAACCTGATTTCTTATATTCTTGGAACTGTATATACTGTCTGTGTTCAATAAATATTTATCCAGTGGCTACATTCAAATAATGGATCATCTTTAACAGAAACATATTCCAAGGTGCTATAGAATAAATATTACATAGACAATAGGTGAATATAGATACAGACAGATGTGGATATTGACACATATATAGATATGTAGCTGCAGATATCCGTATAGCTATAGAGACGTGGGCATAGACATATAAGGTTCTAGTTATTTATAGTTTTCTGCCTGCAGTAGACATCTGTTATTTCCGTCTCTCCAGCATCCCTTTCCTCCCACTGGAAATAGCACCTCATTACCTTCCATTGGGGAATGGAGCCTCTCCTCCACTACATGTTCTGGTCAGCTGCAAATCACAGGACCTCCTCCCACAGCCAGACACATGGTGGATTCATAAAGTCTCACCAGTACCTCTTTCTCTGGGGTCTAAGAATTGTAAATATGTGATCCCAGATCTCCCAAAGGTAATGCTCCCTCTTCCCTAAAGAGAAGTCTGAGATTTTGAGCACAACACTCAAAAGCCATATGGAGAGCCTGAGAGATGGACAGACAGAGAGACAGACCTCGTGTGGCTTGAGCTCCATGGCATGCATCTGTTACACTTCCCAGACTGTAGCAAAAGATAGGAAAGGGAAGAGAGAGGTGATGTTTGCAAATGCCAAAAAGGAATTTGAGTCCTTATGTGAGGAAAAAAAGTTTTTCCCAAAATTTGGATTCAAGAGTCTTCTACAAAGCATGGAGGGTGTTAAACGTTGAAATGGGACACGATGAAAATTTTTTTAACCAGGAAGTCTTTAAATAAAAATACACTCTTCCTCAATCAGACTTTAGATAAAATAAGGAACAAGATGTGAAAACAGAACTTAGAACTGTAAGGATGGGATGGTCGGGGCAAAGCTAGATACATAGAGGTCCCACGATTCAGTACACGCTCTACGGAATTCTCCTAAAGCACGTGAAGATACAGGTGCAGCTAATTTAAAAATAAGATGAGTGACCATGTGGATATCTACCTTGCAAAACACAGGAAGCAGAACTGCTTTCTAAAATAAAGAATCTCCAGCATTTGATGTTGGCTAGATATAAATAAGGAAGGAGAAAAGAACCGAGATAATTCACACAAAGTCTCGGGAGTAACACCAGTGACCAAATAATTCAGGAATGAACTCCCTTCTGGGAACCAGCTCCCCCCCAGAGGCTCCCTTAGCCTCTGAAAATAGCACTCTAATTGAGGCCGTGGGCCTTCATTGTAAGATTTAGAGATAATTCAACAATATGCTTGTGCCTCTGCCTTTTCTATCAAATGAAGCAACATAAAAAAAATAGTTGTTCAGAGTTAAATTATTTTACATAGAGTTAAATCATTCTAACCCCCAACTCTCTAATGCTAAGTAGGGCAATCAAAATACAATTTAATTTTACCAATAATGGCTGTGGTTTGCTATAGCCTTCAAGAGTTAGACATATTAAAGGAACCTAGAGACACGTAACTCTAAAATGTTTAATTATAATGTGTTATAATTGTCAAGGTTTAATGATTCATATTAAAAAAAAAATAATGTGTCTGTTGCTTCATGGTTTTGAAAGGGAGCCTTTCACTAAGTCCCTCTTCTGCCACGTCTATTGACTTATTCCCAGTACACTAGAGAAGAGGCCTTTAAACCGGTTCAGATGATTTTCAGGGGTAAAATCGCCCCTTAACAAACTCCCAACTCTTCCTTCCAAGCACGACACGAAAATGACCAGAAAGAGCAGATTTACTTTGAGGGAGACAACAAAAATATCAGCATGCATAACATATTCATTTGTACCAGAAACTGACACTATTTCACATGATAAAGAGCTGCACTATCAAAAGTTGAGACATTCTCAGTAACCAAGAAGATTATTCAGGATAGAAATTTAAGACCCTTATCTATTCACAAGAAACACACTCTCGCAAATCCAGAAAACATTTTGTTATCCTTCAACTATAGAGGACAGGTAAATATCACTTTTAAGGTCACGTATATTCTATGGGCTGGTATAACACACCATGGTCCTAGTTCCACTACTATGTTTCAGACACTTTTTATTATTTATTTTTCTTTATTCTTTAAGATAAAAATATATAGAAAGACAAGGCAAAATGAAACGAATCCATTAGATTTAAAGAGGTGGTAAAAAAATACTTCCATCAAAGAGAGGACTAGAGTCTAAGTAGTTGTCATAAAATTGTTCCACATTGATAAGCTTTCTTTCTAAACAATTTTTAAATCCTCTTCTAAAACATATGCCATCAGAACCATTTTCAAATCTCCACTAAATTTTAATAATGCGCTTAAGTGTTTAAGAATACTTGGATGTTCTTAGGTAATTATTAGGATTTGAAGGAAGGTTTATCTTTGCTCTTAGGTCAAACAGAGACATATTTAAGCTCAAAATATGAATATGAAATGGTGATGGCTAGGAATCTGCAAGTAAGTTCTCTTTTGAAAAAACCTCACTGTCCCTGCCAGAGATGGCAGAAATTACACTACCTACCATTCCTGTTGGGCTGCTGCTACACACGGTCTGCCAGTACACAGTGGACCTTAGGAGAGCGACTGACAACACCTACCACTCCTGAAGCCACACACAGGACCTCACAGGTCCCAAGCCACCCATGAATCTATCCCCCAAAATTCCACAAGGACAAATGACTTCACAGCACAACTCTGAACACCTGCCTATGACAGTCTCATGAAAGCCAGTCTTGCTCCTTATAGAGTTTAACTAATGATAGAAAATGCAGCATAACAGGTCTTAAACAAGACAAAAGTCTATTACTATCTTAGGCAAACAAAGTCCAGCAGTGGGCAGTTCAAGACTGGGTAGGTGGGGAATTCCCTGGTGGTCTGGTGGTTAGGACTCCGCACTTTCACTGCTGTGGGCCTGGGTTCAATCCCTAGTCAGGACACTAAGGTCCTGCAAGCTGTGTGGCATGGCCATAAATAAATAAAGTCTGAATTCTGAAAAGATATTTCAAAAAAAGAACTTAAACCCAATAACAACAAAAAAATAAACATTAAAAAAAAAAGACTGGTAGGTGGATCCCCCTTCTATCTTTTAGCTACTTATTTCCAGCACATGACTTTACCTCACAGTCCAAAAGCGCTGCTGCAGATCCAGCCCTCCTATCCACATTCTAGCCAGGAAGAAAGAAGAGAGTTTAAAACAAAGTTTGACCCTTACTCACAAGGATACTTTATGGGAGTTATATATATGACACTTCTGCTTACATCTTACCGGCCAAAACATAATCATTTGGCCACGTCTACCAAGGAAGCCTTGGAAATGTAGTCTCTGTTGAAGGTAGCCAAGGAAAATCAGGGGATTCTATTGCTAAATTAAAAGAAAAGAGTTAATACTGAGGAATGAATAGCAGTCTCTGTCTCTTTCCTCTCTTCTAAAATGCTTTAGAATTTAAAAAGTTAAAGGGAGGGTGCTATTACACAATCAGATATCAATAGCCAATGTAGAAAAGATAAACATGGAGAAAGATCATAAATACAATGATTTCAGTTTTCTCATTTGAGCATCACGATACACTGTGAAATTATATTTAAATAAACAAAAAAGTCTGTAAAAATTTATTATGACAGATGCTTTATGAAAAAAAAAAAATAATCCGTCAAGAGCAAAACCCCACTGAGTATATGTGAGTAGGATGGATTTCTAAAAATTGTATTCCCAGGAAATTATAAATTATGTCCCATTAGAAAAGACCCAACCACAGCTAATGCTCTAACCAAGAGCAAGACATTTCTACAAGTTCTTTATTGAATTGTTGCTTAATATTAGAAATTACATTTCTGTGAAAATAAGTATATTTTAATTTTATCTGTTCGGCGATCAACTTAAGATCTGGGGCAGACAGCAACACTGAATTTACACAGTGACCAAAAACTGCATTTTTTTCCAGCCTTGCAGTTTGGCTTCATTAAAAAAAAGTCTCATCAGAAGTAAATCACTTCAGCAGAAATCTTTATGGCATACGATGTAGGTAAGATGGATAGTGCTGACGGTTCAGGAGAAAATTACTTTGCCAATCCAGGTATGTTCTCAAATTCAGAGTTTAAAAGCCAGAGAGCAAAACACACCAAATTATAAGCCAGAGCAAATAAATATTAAGACATTAATGTGGCTGAAATATGGCCTAACCCTCTAAGGCTAGGCTCTTTCAAGACAAAATTTCCACTGAATATTCCAAACTTGATTTATTTCCAGTCGCTGTCCCACTAAGATATGACCTCTCCTAGCCTCCCTTCTACATCCCTAATCTTCAATCCAACAAATGAATGCTCTTAGACATAAAAATTTTAAAACTCATGGAAGGAGTTAATCTGGAAATTTTGACCAAGAAGAAATAACTTTTCTCGTGTGTGTGATCACTTCGGATTTCTCCACTTCAAAGAGGAGAAAACAACATTCACGGCAGCACCAGGAATATCCAAACTCAAGCCAAGTCAGGGTTAGTGCACGTCAAGTTCCTGCAAAACACTTTCAGAATAGGAGCGAACAAGCAAGAACCAGAAGCCACAGTAATCACTTTCTGAGCCCCTCTAAGCGAAGGAAGAAAATGGGAAGGGACCCAGCGTTTGACACATGGCCCTCAAGAGCCAGAAAAACTGTGTCCAAAAGACCTAACTCGCTTTCTAGCTGAGGCAATACATTTTGTTTATACATTGCTGTTAATCGAAGAACACTTCTGGGTGACTGCTGCTAAAGTTGATTCCCTCATTCATTTACTCCTCCGACAAACAGCTACAGTTTGAACATTTACAATTCTAATCCCCTGAGAAACAGCATGAATGAAACACACCATCCTTACCTCCATGGAAATCACTCTGTGTGTGTGTGTCCGCCTGTGTGCGCGTGTGCGAACGCATACTACAGAATCTTAGAGAGGAAATTGACATAAGCATTACAAATACTGTATAAAGGGAAAATATGGAAGCTAATTAATCCCTCAGAGGAGCGCCAGCCTGACTTGGTGGTGGTGGTGGAATAGGACAGGGGGAGAGGAGAGACTTCTCAACGCAAATGACATATAAACTGAGACCAGTGGGTGAATAGAAACAGAGAAAAAGAGAAGACAGTTTCAACGTGAATGCAGAGAAACAGTTTGAAATCAATTCATGGTTTGGTGATCCAACTGGTCAATAGAATTATTTTCCCTAACTACTGATAACTGAATATTGAAGACATTATTTGCATTCATTCAACAGATATTTTCCTGAACCCTTGATGTACCGAGCACAGTTCTGGGCAGTGGGTGTGCATAGAAGCGAGAGGAGGAGATGGGACCCAAGATTCTGTCTCTAAAATGTTTCCTGTTGATTTTGGAAGTCAAATTAAAAACATTAAGCATTTATACAAGGATGAAAGCATTCCATTACTATGCATTAGAGTCACCGACTCACAGGGACACCATATCCCCCAAGAGGCAGGCACCTCTAGTGGTTATGAATACGGACTTGGGAGCCAGACTACCTCGCTTCCAATTTTCACTCTGTCATTTATCAGTTATGTGAGCAACAGCGAGATAATTAACCTCTTTGGGATGCAGTTTCCCATCTGTAAAATGAGGGTAATAATAATCGTTCCTACCTCACGTGGTGGTTTGAGGATTAAATAAGTTAATACATGTAAAGCACTTAGAACAGTGTCTGCTCCATCGTAAGCAGTCAGTCAGGGTTGCATATTATTACAGCGAAAATTCCAGTATAATCATCCTGGAGTTCAATTCACTCTATGTTACTCTGAATAAAGAGCATTCTGTCAGTCTCGGGGCTTTTATATAACCTTAGACAAGTCACTTAAACATCATTAGCCCAAGTTTCCTCCTCTGCAAAGTGGGAGCAATAATACCAGCCTCACAAGACTGTCTTGAGGATTAAATGAAACAGCAGACTGAAGGGCCTGTAGGCTGCAAATTGCTATGCGACCGCTGCTTGTTGTTATCATCTAGCTCTTTTTAACCCTCGTCCCCAAGTTGGTGTTTCTCTCCTTAGGAGGAAGACAAAAACAAACACACGTACAACTTTGACATAATGTCTCCCGCTTTCCAGATAGGAGAGAGCAGTTAAAAACGAACGCCTGCAAAGAAAGACCGGAAACTAACTTGACATCAATTTATAAATTCAAAAGCTGATATACCTTCAGGGATGAAGAGTAGAAGCAATACCTTTTTAGTGATAGTTTCTGCTTTCCACGAATGCTGCACTCTGTCTTACATGAGTGGACATCTGCGTTGTCCTTTCTTCAAGCAGCGTTTGGATAACTGAGAAATCAACACACCAGCAGCCCGTCACCTCCAAGTTTCATGTGAGCCCCACCTTGCTCCCCATCTGAGCGCTTTCTGTGTGTTGGTTTCCTAAGAGGTCTGCCACACCCACCTTTCCTCTGAGAAACACACTCCAAAGAGAGATGCTTGGAGGAGAGGAAAGGGTTGACCTGACAGGCCCGGGAACTGCCTTGGATTCACTTCACTGCCCCATATGGTCGTTGAACACTGACTGTGTGTCTGGCAACGTTTCTAGTCTCTGTGGAATGTGCCAAAATGAAGCTGATAGAACCCCAAGCCCAAGGGTCTCACAGACTCTAGTGGGAGAGATGTACAAAAACACAAATTATGCAAGTCAGAATTTGGAATCAGTGCTAAAAATAAAAGTGCAAATGAAGTATGGAGGCTCAGAGATAGTAGGGATTTAATCAGATGGATCAGTGAGGATGGGGCATTAAAACTTGGTTCTGCCTTCCCAGAGGAGACAGCATCTCAGCGGAGATGTGAAGAACGAGTAGGTTTCTCAAGTGGGGAAAGGAATAGACAAGAACGCCAGGTTGAGGAAAAAGACTGAGTACATAGACGTGTGTAAGAACAGCTTGTGTCCCTAAAACAAGGAGAAGAACAAAGGGACTGGGACATGGGATCTGATGGGGACAAGAAGGAAGAAGGAAATTAAGGTGAACAAATGTTAGACCCAAGATAGAGAAAGCCATAGAGAGAGTCGTAAGAAGAAACTGGAATTTTCTGGGCAGATTTTGCCATATTATTTTCTGGGCCAGTTTTGGAGCAGTTGTGTGGATAACCCACTCCTGGGTCTGCAGAGCTAAATCCCTCTACTCTGGACAAGAAGCACCAGGGATTCATTTCCTTCTAGAGAAGAACTGCCATCAGCAGACAGGATACTATGAACTTACCAGCTTGTCCAACACCTGCAGGCGGGACGTGTCCAAATGCTGCAGTAAAGACACTGCAGGACTTGGGACCTGGAGAAAACATAAAAAAATCATACTGTTCACTCACTAGGGACAGTGTTACCACCTAGAAAACTGATGGTGTGAAGATACCTGGTCATTTAATTTCATGTTAACTGATAACGCTTGATTTCTCTGGAATATACATATATACATGTATGTATGTGTATTCATGTTTATAAGGGGGCCTGTGGCTACATTAGAGTGTGTTATTTCTTTCATTTCAGGTGAAGTCTCTGTATAAAATGGAAACAATTAATTTCAAATGCCTCAGTCTCCGAGGAGGAAAGCCGGCTTCCCCCGATCAGCCCCAAGGGGGTAGCTGGCTCCACTGTGGCATTTGACAGTTTGTACTGTTCTTTCCCTGCCTATTCCTACCCCCAAGAAGTTCTAGAATTTGCCTGTGATTTCCTGCCATCTCTTCCCCAGGATTCCTTCCCAGAGGAACACACAGAGAGTGGGGCAGAATGATAGGCGAGAAGCAGATTGCTGAACTGGCTCATTCCACAGCTGTCCTATTTTTTTTCAAGTAGTTTAGACAAGGGTAAAAGAAGGCAGTCACAAACTAAACACCCACACAGCTTTTTATAATCCTCTGTTCACACTCTCTTCAGAAGCAGGCGAAAATTAAGGTCCCAGTGATTTCGGTTGAGCCCGAGTCAGGCAGGCAGATGTTGCCTGATCAACGGTGTTTTGAGGATTCTGCTTTGAATTTAGAGCCGGAGAACAAGGCCTGCCTCTCCCAATCATCGATGTTCTTTTCAAGTTTGTCTAATTCATTTTTGAAATTTGGAGAGGAGGAATTATTTTCATGCCTGTTTTACTGACTGGAAAATCGTAGTCCTAGACGGTGGAGCCAATGATTGACAATTGGTATTCTTGGCACCCTTTCTATTTTGTCTAAGAAATTGGCACAGATCCAGAGGAGTGAGGACATCTGCCGGCCATAACTCACAACAAGATCAGTACATGTTTATTGAGCAGCTATTATTAGGAATCAGAAAGACACAAACCAGTATCTTTTAAAGCCGCTGTATTTGAGGAACTTTTATTCTAGATTAAGAAATAAAACACACATTTATGAAAATTTAAAAGCTAAATAACAATGTATGACTGAAAAATGCTCTCTAGGGCCATCTTTCAGGTGTTCCTAATCACTCAACGTGGAATGTTTCCGAACTCTCCACATGGTCCCTCTGCTAGCAATACGCCTCCGACGCAGAATGCCTCCACATTGACTCAGAGGGGTGGTCCCATGAAACAAAGCTGACCGGGGGGGAAAGGTGTTCCCCATTTCTGGAAGTTTGGGGGCCACATTGCTAAGCGTTGTAATAGGGTCTTCACTCTGGTTCCAGTTTACATCCCATAACTTCATTTCTGTATTCCTTTCCTACTGCTGCTATAACAAATTACCACCAACTAGCAGCTTGAAACAACACGGATTTATGATCTTGCCATTCGTTCTGGAGGTCAGAAGCCTGAAATGGGTTTCACTGGGTTAAAAATCAAGGTATCGGCCGGGCTGTGTTCCTTCCTGGAGGCTCTAGGCAGGAATCCATTTTCTTGCCTTTTCCAGCTTCTAGAAGCCACCTAGACTCCTTGCCTCGTGGTCCCCTTCCACCTTCAAAGCCAGCAACAAGGTCAAGTCTTTCTCACATTACATCACTCTGATACTGACTCTTCTGCCTCCTCTTCCACATTTGAGGACTCTTGAGATCACATGAGATTCACCTAGAAAGTCCAGGCTGATGTCTGCCTCTCAAGGTCAGCTGATTAGCAAACCTTAATTCTCAATTCCATTTGCAACCTTAACTCTGCCTTATGTAACCTAACAGCGCCACAGGTTCCAGGGATTAGAACATGGACATCTTTGAGGAGGCCATTACTCTGTCTCAGGAAATATTTTCTCCAATTTTCTCAGGCAAAGCCCTCTCTGAACAGTAATTCATTCCTACCACTTTTCATTCAACCAATATTTCTATTGCTAAGGAGCAATAATTCTATTATGTTTTGAGTAGACAATGATGAACAAAACAGACAAGATTTCTTCTCTGAGGGAGTCAAGTGGAAGGTCTAGAAATGAAACAACGAATCACATATGTAAAAGTAGGTCATAAGCCATGATGATGCTGTGTGAGTAGGAAGAACCGTGTGCACAGGAGAAGCTGAGGGGGAAAGGGTTGGAATGGAGGGCTCAGGAAACACTCTTCTGAGAAAGGGATGTTTAACCTGAGGCACAAGGGGAGTTAGTCAGGGGAAGGGAAAGAAGCAAGTGTGGCAGCCAAGCGGGGACAGAGGTTGGTGTGATCAAGGCACTGACAGCAGCAGTGGACCTGGCATGAGAGCGCCTGAGACACAGCCTTCTGGCTAAAACACAGCCAGACGCGTGAGCTGCAGCCAGACCTCGTGGAGGAGTTTGCACTTTGTTCCAATGCAGTGGGACATCATTTTAGTGGTTCCAGCAGGAGACAAATGTAATCCGTTTTGCATTTGAAAAAACTCACTCTGGATGCTGTGTGAACAATGATTGGAGGAATCCAGAAAGGGAGCAAGAATTCCAGACAAGAAACGTTTGGGGAAAGGAGATGGAGACCGCACTGAAGAGAGAGGAAGAGATAGGAATGGTCTTTTAGGGCACGCTTATGAGAGAAATATAGATTTCTGGCCCATGTTAAGTATTCATTTGAAATGATATTGATACATTTGAAGGCAAACCTGTCTGCCCAGTTTATAATTTTCACCAGCGACGATCAACTGCTCAGATGTAGCCACAGGGGAGACAGATGGTTGGATTTATCCCGCTTTGGGGTTTGGCCAAGAAATATTGTGGATGGAAAATATGGTGGGTGAAAACTGGGGCAAAGCAATTGAGGGCTTTTGCAAGGAAGTGATTATAATGATTTACCACTGAATCCTCACAGGATCAGAAGGCAAGGAGAAAATGGGGAGGAAAATAGACAGTAGAAATCTATGGAACGATGCCATCAGGGTATATTTCAACAAGTGAATTAGGAGGAGGTTGATGGGAGAAAATGGGCTATTTCGTTTTGTTATTTTATATGTAGTGTCCTTCCTGATTATGGCAACATCCAGGATGTGACTATGGGAGGGAGATGGAAAGCAGAAAAGAGTCAGTAAAGATGGGTGGTCCAGGAACTGGGAGTTCAGTGAGCGGAAAAGGTCATCTCTGTGGCTGTCTGTGTGATCCAGAGCTCGTGATAAACAAGGAGCTGGTTACCTAGAGATTATTGGCAGACCACACACTGAGAAGAGACAGGTGGTTTTACCAGATGGTATAGGATTCAAAGTAATAGGATGGAGTTGGATTTTTATAAGGTGGAGCAGAAATACTGGCCAGAGTTGGCAGTGGGGATCGAGAAGGGCACTGACTCCACACCTCAGCCCTGAGTTACTGTATTTTGAGAAAATAAGCAATGAACCTCTCGTAAGAAAACCACATCTTTATGGAACAGCTGGGTGCCAATTAAGGATCCAGGAGGTGGAAGCAGCATTCAGATAAGAGTTTGGGAATATAGGGAAGATTCCTGAGTGTGGACAAGAACTCCTGAAGGCAGATGGTAAGACTTGGGGATAAGAAGGGAGAGAGGATTGGATTAGACCAGAGGAAGAAAAAGGATATGACTGAATGATAAGGTTTTTCTGTTTATATACTTCCTTCCCCACTAGAGAGTGAGTGTTTGAAGACCAAGGACTTTGTCTTATTTCTTTCTATATTTTAGAATAATACTCGAAATATCGGGTGCTCAGGAAATGTCTGTTGAGAGAGTAAGGCATGATTGCTAAATGGCAATTACAGAGTATAACTTTGATGCTATTCAGAGGAAATAATCCTATGGCTTAGAAAAGCTATGCAGACAGTGCATATGTACTGCATGATTTTGAGCAACAACGCATCTAAGTGAAACAGCATGAGAATAACTTTTGAGGGAAGAATATCTGGAAGTAAAAAGAAGTATTCTATGGTCATCTAAGACCTGGTTTAAGAAGCAAAGTTCTTCAACACCTAAGTGGAAATTTCCACGTATTTGATGAAAGAGGAAAAACGGGACACTCAGCAAATGCGAAACCTATTTATTTCCTTTTCGATCTTGGAAAGGCTGGATATAATTCTGATTTATTTCAGCGTCACTTCCCAGATCGTCAGACGGTTTGTGCAGAAGTGGGTTTTCTCCACCACTGATGGAGTACAACGCGGACAACTCCTCCCTGTCTTAGGCTGCAGGCTTCTCTGCCCCATAAGACCTAACAGGACATTTTGCTCATGAAGATAGCTTCACAGTGACTGGCTGGCTTCAGAGATGGGTCACTCAAGAGATAAAACAGAACATGTCATTTGCTAGGTTAGTACAAAGAAATTAGTGCCAACGGATAATTTGGCAAAGTGTTCAATGTTGTGGAGATTACAAAAGGGATTAGCATCAGCAGTGCGACCTGCAGCCACGTGTCCCTGTGCCCACAGATCTGTGCAGGTTCTTCCAGAACCACAAAGGAAGACAGGCTGCATCTCCCCTCAGTGAGTCTGCACTCCACTGTGGGAGGAAACAAATGAGAACAACAAGCTCTTAGATACTGAAATAAAGGGAGTGGGTATGGGCTACAGTGGAAAAAAAGTCAAAACTCAAGAATCAAAAGAACTGAGTGCTGGTCTTGCTATCACGTTAGGTCTTTGAACTTGGTCTTGACCAACACAAACTATTTCAACTTCAAAATGAAGTGGTTGCATGGAATGATTTCCAAGTTCCCTTAGAGTTCTAAACTTCTATTAGTTTGAATGTATACTAACAAAGACATTCCTTATTTCTTAGGAATGTTTAGAGAAGCAGGGGTTATCAGAGCTAGGTGGGTTGGTGGAGGTCTTCCCATTTGTGAAAAAGAGGATCTGGTTAGAGGGAGAGTTTCGTGTGGGCGGTCATGCATGAGCGAAGGCTTGACGCCAAGAAATCACGCACAGAAAAGTGTGGAGACATTTGTGTCTGAAGAGATGCGCACAGCCTGAGAAGTTGTGGGAACACATTAGTAAGAGGAAAAGAGTGGCTTGCCTAGTGACTAATTCTGCAGGTGTGATTTCGAGCTGTAGTTGATTTTTGAAGCGATTTGGAGCCACTGTTGATTTCTGAGAAAGGAAGTGACTGATGGAAGGAAGAAAGGAAGTGGAAGAAGCCGCTAGGATGAGAAAAGCAAGGGCCCTTGGGGAAGCCCTGGGACAGGAGAGAGAATCCTCCCCTCCTACCCCCCGCCCTGTGTGACCTTGTGTCCCCTGTCTCTCACCTCCTGCAGCCTGGCGATCTTTCTGGGGGAATAAACAGGCTGGGGAGTGCCTGTGCCCAAGGGGACAGGCTAGAATTCGAGTTTCCTGCCACCTGGACCAGAGCTCTTTTCCAGTAAAGCCTGCCCCCTGCCACTTCCCTCACGGAGGCTCTTTCCCCCTTTGTTTCCACGTCTCCGAGAATAGAACGTGTCTACATTTCATGGGTGCTGCATCCTAAGTGATCCAAATAAAGGGTTGGGAAAACGGGTGCATATCACAGCTGATAAGTGTTGCGTGTCGCCGGAAATAATAGAAGGAGAGAAGCAGGAGAGGGCCCCTCTTCCCTCTCTCCCTAACAGAAATCTAACGGGGCTTCGGGGAAGGAGGAGGGTGAAGTCGCCGTGCTGTGCTCCATTAGCATTCTAGCCACACACTGTCCCATCAGGGGCAATGCTTCCCGCACACACACGTGTTCAGGATATCAGTGTGATGGATCTGAGCAAGGGCCCCTCCAAACACAGTGACCATCTGCTAGGCAAAACATAGGGGTCTGACAAGCAGAAGCCATTCAGGCCCGTTGTTGGGCCACATTATTACAGATTTGACAAGGGTAATGAGGGGCTGTCATTAACCTTACATGACAGGTGCCACAATGACACACTAAAGCAAGGACAAAGAAGCCCAACTCAGTAAAAAGGCACCTACTTCTCATTTAACCCTGGAATTATGTGATGCCATTATTCCTGACGGAGGCTGGCAGGCCTGGGGTTAATTTCCATTTCTGTGTCTGCTTGTTCTCTTTTTAAAATGTACTCCTCGTATGGCTGAGGCAACTGTTGGGAAGGCGCTGCATTATTTATCACAACACACTGAGTTAGACGCAAAGAACAGAAAGGAGCTACTGGCAAAAAAGAAACAAATAGATTCCACGAGCCCTGGCGATGGCCGGAAATAAGGCTGCTACACTCTGCCTGTGATAGTTAAGGTAACTCTCACCTGTGCATGACATTTCTTGGAATCTTCTGCTGGACTTTTACCAGACTTAAAGGAGTAGGAAATAGGAATAGATCATTACTATGGCTTTTCAGGCCGTGGACAAACCTGGGGTTGGGGGGTGCGGGAGTTAAGATAATAGTTTTGACCATTAAAACACTTAATTTTAGAATCTAACCTTCAGGATCTTACTGTTGGAAATATCCTTAAGAGCATCCCGTGCTTTTGTTTTATTTTACAGAAGGGGAAGCCAAAATCATGAGGTGACCAGGTCCTCCCAGCCTCACAAACCCCCGAAGCTGAAGAGGTGACGGCCAAACAGCCCCCATGCTGTCCTGCTTTCCAGAGTCATGCGTCATCCCAGCTTCCTCTTTGATCATTCAGCTTTCATTACCAAAAGGAAAATCTTCTTCATTTGATTATTTTGATTATTTAAATCTCCTCTGAAAAGCATGCCGGCACGCGTGGAGTTTGCCATGCTACTGTTCGTGAGAGTTCTGTTTCATAATTCGGGAAGCGGGTTCTGCATAATTTGGCCACGCAAAGCGTTTCTCTCCTTGGTGCATTCTGTCTGCCTGACGCCAGGGAGCCACAAAAGTCATGACAGCCAATCAGGATGCTTTATTTTAAGTTCAGAAACTGTAATCAAGATGGCCCAAGCCATGAAGCAAAAAAAAAAAAAATTTAGTAGAAAATAGAAAGTTCTGGTTTGGGTAAAAGATTTTATTGCTTTAGGTACCACCTGCCTAAATGACACCAAACCAAGGCAGTTCCAGAGTCTGTAACAGTCAAAAGACTCCAAATACCTAGCTATGTTGGTCTAAAATTCAATCTCTCCCTTCTGTCACGTGTCCAAACTAGAAAGATGGATAATTTAATTTTTATGAAAGGTACCCAACTTTTATATGGCTCAAACCTGAGCCAATGCCATCAGGTGGGCCTGTGCCTGCGACCGAGGGGTCTGCGGTCCTGCTCTGTCACTCAGCTAGCATGAGATACCAGGAAATTACTAAATTTCTCTTGGTTCAATTCCCCCAGCTGCGGAGTGAGGAGATTAGATGTGATACTGTCAAAGGTCAAAACTAGTTCTGTTTTGGCCAAACACTTCCAAGTCCACAGCAGAGAAAAGGTTTCTGCTGTTCTTCCAGAACATTCCAGCAGCTCCTTCTGAATATAATCAACTCAATACGTGGATGAGTTTGGGTGATTTGGGAACTAGGAACAAAAGAAAATGAAAAGAATAAAAACCATCCCATCCCCCTGGGATTCATGTGCATCTCACATAAAAGCATAAAGGGTCCAGAAAGTTCATAAATGGACCAAGCTAGGCAAACGCACGGGCAGTGGGAGTGGACGGTTGTAGAACTGGCACCCTTTGGCTGAGGTAGGACTGGAGTGGAGGCAAAAAGGAGAAACGGGCGCAGTGCTAGAGTACAGGGTATTCCTCTGTAAAGCCACCTCATACTCTACTATCTGCCACACAGGGCTCAATAAATCAGTGAGTGAATGTATGGAAATGTGAGTGTGAGAAACACAGAGCCCATTAAAACACGAACCTTCTATCTTTCTAGATACCAACCTTCATGATAGCAGAGTATCAACTCTTCCTCACAAAATTACCAGTTAAAAGTAGAAAGATGTTTGGGAAAAGCCAAGAGAAAGGAAAAATCCAAAGTGGGCCAATCTTGACATCAAGAAAGGAAAATATTTAGATTTGACCTTGAAAGTTTGCTGCTGTGTTAATACTCTTTTTAGCTAGATTGGTGGTGATGTCTTGGTAAGATCTTTGGCTCGGTTAATTATCATAGTTACTGAGTCCTCATAATTTCCCTGTGTGGAATCCTGACACACAACTGCAATTTAAAAATCAAAAGGAAAGAGTTTAAAAACACTGTGAATTTAAAATCAGAGCACTTGTAAGATGTACTGGTTATAGTTAAAAGTGTTCATTTTTACTACTATTTTTACTCTTAATTCATAATTTTTAAAGAGTTAAAGCAAAGAAGTGGCAATTTTAGAAGGTACTAGAATAAAATCTCATATAGAAAACCAAAACAGCTGAGTGTAATTTTTATCTTCTATACAGGTGTATAAATGTCCAAAATTTGTTTTCCTGACCTAAACTGCTAATTTAAAAGTGTTACCTGACAGCCTGTAACACAGAGTATTTTAACAGTTTTCCAAATAACATACTTGTAAATAAAAATTATAACGCACTAGGACAATATTATAATGAAATTTAGCTAACACACTTAAAAATGTACACATATATACTACACAATAAAGCTTACATATTCCAATTGTATGTGTGTTACCTATACACCTAATGTTTATATACCTAATGTATATGAACAATACATTAACTATCTTTTCACTATATTCCGTATGTTAAATGGGACGAACGTTATTCTCAGAATTTGAGAGTGTCAAGTGAAAACAAATCTGGACTTATGTAAGGAGAGATGACTCGAAAGTCTATTGCAGTGGGTGTGGGGGGAGGTTGGGGGACTACTGCAACAGGGAGAATTCTCCAACCTTAGGACCTACAGGCTTCTCAAAGTTAGGCAGAAAGGGTTTTTTTTTTTATGAGGAGTAAATAAGGCCAGAAAGAACTGGGTGTCAGGAAGTGGGATAAGTAGGTGGCATGATTAGAGAATTGAGCAGGAAATGTCTCTGTGATCAGCCAATTTTCAGGATGGGTCATTAGGAGGGGCTGCTCTGCATTTCCAATGCTTGTTTAAGCTCAAGGGCAGGCCAAGCTCTAGGGGCTTGTAGAGAGGGGAGAAGCCAGGCTAAAGTTTGGTCAAGTTGACAAGTATTTTGTCCAGATTGATCAGTGGGGACAAATCCTTAGCTAATCATTTATAAGATAAAGAATAGGTATTTGGAAGATCTACGTTGGTCTTTGTCATAGATAAACAATGAGATCATCCCTTAGCTTATCTAAGTCTTATGAAGGAGGAGGATTCTTTGCAGCAACCTCAGGAATGCAAAAAGATAGAGACATTTCTTTTTCTTCTTTTTTTTTTTTTTAATTTTTTCATTGTGGTAAATACACATAACATGAAATTTACCATCTTAACCATTTTTATGTGTACAGTTCAGTCATGTTAAGTACATTCAAATTATTGTGCAACCAATTTCCAAAACTCTTTTCATCTGTTGAAACTGAAATTTTATACCCACTGAACAATAACTCCCAGTACCTCCCTCCCCCAGCCCCTGGAAGCCACCATTCTACCTTCTGTCTATAAATTTGACTACTATAGGTACTTGAATAAGTGGAACTATACGATATTTGTTTTTTTATAACTGGCTTATTTAACCTAGCATGATGTTCTCAAGATTTATCCATGATGTAGCATGTGTCACAAATCCTTACTAGTTAAAGCTTGAATAATGATCCATTATACGTATATACCACTTTCTGTTTATACCTTCATCCATTAATGGACATTTGAGTTGCATCCCCCTTTTGACTACGGTGAATAATGCTGCTATGAACATGGGTGTATACAATAAATATTTCTTAGAGACTGTACTTTCAATTCTCTTGGATGTATACCCAGAAGTGAAATTCCTGAATCATACGGTAATTCTATTTTTAACTTTTTGAGGAACTGCCACACCATTTCTCATAATGGCTGCACCATTTTACTTTCTCACCAGCAGTGCACCAGGGTTCTATTAAAGAAAAACAGAGCCTGCTAACAGTTAAAGTGGTAAAAATATATTTTATTTGGGAGCTATCACAATAGGGGGAAAAGAGACCTCAGTACAGAACTGGGCTTAATTCTAAATACAGTATGTACAAGCGGGGGTTCACAGCCAAGGAGCAGGGTGGGGTCAGTAAATGGAAAATTACTAAGAGGAAACAGCAGGACAAAGGGAGATTCTGGCCAAACTGACTCGACACGGTTCTTGCTGAAAGCTGGCCAGGGTTTTCAGATATCACCTGGGAAATCACGGGGGTTAAGAAATTTGATCAGATATTGAGGGTGATCAGATATCAAGGGTGGGAGATTCCAACTTAACTGATTTAACAGGATTCTTGCTAAAACTGGACAGTGCAGAGATAAACACAGAAACTCAAAAGCTGGAGCCTAGTTGAGTAGAGGCTTCAGAGGAGGCTGATTTCAGTCAAGGAGAGGCTCTTTGTCAGTTCCAATTTCTCCACATCTTCACCAACACTTGTTATTTTCTGGGTTTTGATAGCTGCCATCCTAATGGGTGTGAGGTGGTATCTCATCATGGTTTAGGTTTCCATTTTCCCAATGATCAGTGATGTTGAGCATCTTTTCTGGTGCTTGATGGCTATTTCTATATCTTCTTTGGAGAAATATCTACTCAAGCCCTTAGTCCATTCTTTTTTTGTTTTGCGGTACGCGGGCCTCTCACTGTTGTGGCCTCTCCCGTTGCGGAGCACAGGCTCCGGACGTGCAGGCTCAGCGGCCATGGCTCACAGGCCCAGCAGCTCCGCGGCATGTGGGATCCTCCCGGACCAGGGCATGAACCCGTGTCCCCTGCATCGGCAGGCAGACTCTCAACCACTGTGCCACCAGGGAAGCCCTGTATTTGTGTTTTTTACAGTTTTTTTCTCCCTATAATTGATTTCCAGTCTCATAGTGTTGTGGTCAGAAAAGATGCTTGATAAAATTTCAATTTTCTTAAATTTTCTGAGGCCTGATTTGTGATCCAAGGGGTGATCTATCCTGGAGAATATTCTGTGTGCACTTGAGAAGAAAGGGTAATCTGCTGTTTTCGGATGGAATGTCCTGTAAATATCAATTAAGTCTATCTGGTCTGAGGACATGGGGAGGGGGAAGTGTAAGCTGGGACGAAGTGAGAGAGTGGCATGGACATATATACACTACCAGATGTAAAATAGACAGCTAGTGGGAAGCAGCCGCATAGCACAGGGAGATCAGCTCGGTGCTTTGTGTCCACCTAGAGGGGTGGGATAGGGAGGGTGGGAGGGAGATGCAAGAGGGAGGGGACATGGGGATATATGTATATGTACAGCAGATTCACTTTGTTATACAGCAGAAACTAACACACCATTGTAAAGCAATACTCCAATAAAGATGTTTAAAAAACCCCAAAGCTATCTGGACTATTGTGTCTTATAAAGCTTGTGTTTCCTTATTTATTTTCTGTTTGGATGACCTGTCCTTGGTGTAAGTGGCATGTTAAAGTCCCCTACTATTATTGTGTTACTGTTGATTTCTCCTTTCATGGTTGTTGGCATTTGCCTTATGTATTAAGGTGCTCCTATGTTGGGTGCATAAACATTTATAATTGTATCTTCTTTTTTTTTTTTTTTTTTTTTGCGGTACGCAGGCCTCTCACTGTTGTGGCCTCTCCCGTTGCGGAGTACAGACTCCGGACGCACAGGCTCAGCGGCCATGGCTCACGGGCCCAGCCACTCCGCCGCATGTGAGATCTTCCCGGACTGGGGCACGAACCCGTGTCCCCTGCATCGGCAGGCAGACTCTCAACCACTGCGCCACCAGGGAAGTCCTGTATCTTCTCCTCAATTGATCCTTTGATCATTATGTGTGTCCCTCCTTATCTCTTGTAACAGTCTTTATTTTAAAGTCTCTTTTATCGGATACGAGTATTGCTACTCCAGCTTTCTTTTGATTTCCATTTGCATGTAATATGTTTCTCCATCCCTTCACTTTCAGTCTGTATGTGTCCCTAGGTCTGAAGTGGGTCCCTTGTAGACAGCATATATATGGGTCTTGTTTTTGTATCCATTTAGCTAGTCTGTGTCTTTCCATTGGGACATTTAATCCATTTACATTCAAGGTTATTATCAATATGTATGTTCCTATTACCATCTTCTTAATTGTTTTGGGTTTGTTTTTGTGGGTCTTTTTCTTCTCTTGTGTTTTCCACCTAGAAAAGTTTCTTTAGCATTTGTTATAGAGCTGGTTTGGTGGTGCTGAATTCCCTTAGCTTTTGCTTGTCTGAAATGCTTTTGATTTCTCTGTTGACTCTGAATGAAATCCTTTCTGGGTAGAGTAATCTTGGCTGTAGGTTTTTCTCTTTCATCACTTTAAGTATACCCTGCCACTCCCTTCTGGCCGGCAGAGTTTCTGCTGAAAAATCAGCTCATAAACTTATGGGGATTCCTTTGTATGTTATTTTTGTTTTTCCCTTGCTGCTTTTAATATTTTTTCTTTGAATTTAATTTTTGTTAGTTTGATTAATGTGTGTCTTGGTGTGTTTTTCCTAGGGTTTATCCTGTATGTGACTCTGTGCTTCCTGGACTTGGGTGACTATTTCCTTTCCCACATTAGGGAAGTTTTCGACTATAATCTTTTCAAATATTTTCTCAGACCCTTTCTTTTTCTCTTCTTCTTCTGGGACCCCTATAAGTCGAATGTTGGTGCATTTAGTGTCGTCCCAGACATCTCTGAGATTGTCCTCAATTCTTTTCATTCTTTTTTCTGCTCCTTGGCAGTTATTTCCACCATTTTGTCTTCCAGCTCACTTATCCATTCTTCTGCCTCAGTTATTTTGTTATTGATTCCTTCTAGTGTATTTTGCATTTCAGTTATTGTGTTGTTCATCTCTGTTTGCTTATTCTTTAGTTCTTCTAGATCCTTGTTAAACATTTCTTGTATTTTCTCAATCCGTGCATCCATTCTATTTCCAAGATTCTGGATCATCTTTACTATCATCACTCTGAATTCTTTTTCAGGTAGATTGCCTATTTCTTCTTCATTTATTTGGTCTTGTAGGTTTTTACCTTGCTACTTCATTTGTGACATTTTTTTTGCCATCTCTTTTTTTTTTTTTTTAATGAGTGGGATTGTGTTCTTGTCTTACTGGTTGTGCGGCCTGAGGCTTCCAACACTGGAATTTGTAGGCTGTTGGGTAGAGCTGGGTCTTGGTGCTGAGATGAAGACCTCTGTGAGACCTCACTCCAGTGAATGTTCCCTGGGGTCTGAGGTTCTCTGTTAGTCCAGTGGTTCTGACACAGAGCTCCCACTGCAGGAGCTTCAGTCCGACCCCCAGCAGTTCATTTGGGGGTTACTCCTGTCTCCTTGGGCGTCAGGGTCCCCCACCAGCGGCCGACAGACACCCTAGTTGTGGGGAGACACTAACTCGGCGTCTTCCCACACCACCATGTTGATTCCCAACTGGGATTTCTTAACTATTGCTGCTTTCTAGGAGCAAGGGACTGAGGTAAAGTTTGACATTGTCAAGAATAATGCTCATTCTTAACTGTTATCATCAATTATCGTGGGAAAAGATGTAGCAGAGAATCTTCAACCCCTAACAATAACCTTAACATTCAAAGAGCAGAGTGACATGGTCCACTGTAGTCCAACATGAAGAATCCAGGAGAGCATGCAGGAGGGTTCCCCTGATATCCAGTTCAAGTCCCTGTGCAATCCAATCAGAGGACATGGTCAAGAACTGGGCAAGTAGTTGGGAGTCTAGGAAAGCATGTGATTCATATGGCTCAACAACAAACCAGAGAAGAACCACATGGGCAGGAAAAGCAAGGAGCACCTGGAAACAAGAAGTCACGAGATAGGCAAGATCTAGGCCGAAAGCCAGGAAGTCACAAAAATTTGAGAGCAAAGAAAGGCTGGTGATGTGGGACATTGTCCTACGGGTGGAAACAAGATGAGTAAACCAAAGGAGAGGTCCCTAAATCTCAGCCAGTTCCTGTTTGAAGCAGAGACCCAGAGAATCTCCAGGAGGTAGATAAACCATGAAGTCATCTCTTAAGTCCCATCATCAAACAGATGCCCAAATACTTTCTTATTTTTCTATAATATATTTTAAAATATTTAATTTTTCATCTAGAAATTTCAGTAATACACAAACATGACTTTTTAAAAAGTTAGGGAGTACTACAGACACTGTAAAAAGTAAATCATTTTCCCCTCTCCAATCCACTTCCCCTTATGTAGACTCAATCACTAGTAATAGATTCTTGTGCATCCTTTCAGAAAAATTTGAATGCACATTCCAAAAGGATATATTTTATATATTACCTTGCATCTTATTTTGTTTATTTAATAATATTTCTTGGAGAATTTTTCTTCATCGTCATATTTGAATCTCCCTCATTGTTTTAACAGATTTGAATCTCCTCACAGTATTCCACTGGGTTTATCATATTTAATCAATTACCTATTGATCAACAATTACATTGTACCCATTCTTTTGTTATTGCAAAAGTACTGCTAACTTATACATATATTCTTAGGAACACATGAAAATATGTCTGTATAATAAATTCTTAGAAACGGAATTTTCTTGTCAAAAACACGTAGATTTAAAATTTAGATAATACCAAATCATCCTCAAAAAACTTTATACCAATTTGCAGTTCCACTAAAAGTGTATGAGTGATTATTGCCCCATCCTGTGTCTATACAGTGTAGTATCAAAATATTTGATCCTTGCAAACTTTTTGCAATAAGCATCTCCTAGATTTATTTCATTATGAGTGAGGTAATGTCTCTGTTATATTTATAAAATAACCATATTACTCTCTATTAACTATTTTCTGCCCATTTTAAAATTAGGTTTTTTATTATTGATTTGAAGGATTATTACATATTAAGAAAGTTAAAAGTCCTGTATCTTACATATCACAAATATATTTCCCAGTGTGACTTTGTTTACAGCATTTGTTTAATAAATTTGTTTTTAGTTTTATGTAATTGTTATTTTATGTTTCAAAACTAACAGCATTTAAGTTTTTATTGTTTTTAGAAAGAAAAACCTTTCCCTTTCCATTATTAAGAAAAATGTTTTTCCAAATTTTTAATCTACCTAGTATTGATTTTAGAGTAAGGGATGAGGCAGCAATTCAAGTTATTTTTTTTTTCAAATGGATAATTGATTATCTCACACCATTTATTTAATGGTCCAAATTTTTCCTATTTCTGCTTCTATCACATGTCCAGGAGCCATGTATATACCTAGCACTGACCAGCTCTTCCAATACAATGATGAATAGAATCAATGCTGGTGAGCATCTTTGCCTTATTCCTGATTTTAAAGGAAATGCTCTTATTTGGGTACCATCAAAAACGATGTCTGCCAACCGAACTTTTTTAAAAGGTCAGAAGATCTGAACAACTATTTCACCAAAGAAGATAGATGAATGGCAAATAAGCACATGAAAAGCTTATCAACATCACAGGTAATCAAGAAAACACGAATTAACACAAAATAAAATACTACTATACCCACTAGAATGGCAAATAACCATTTTACAAATTTGTTACAGGATTCTGTGGAACATTTAGCTCCTGTTATTATTTTTATTATTCTTGAACTTATGCTGAAGACAAGAGAGATCCAGTAGAGGTTTTGGCTGAGATGCAACATGGCCATACTTGTCTCTCAAAAAGATAATCATGGCAGCAATGTGAAGGGGACTGGAGTGAAATAATCTTAGAGGTACAGAGGCCCCAGAGAAGAAAGCTATTAGAAACAGTCCGGAGAAAGGAAAGCTTGAACCATGGCAGTAAGAAGTGAGGGAACAAATTAAAAAGTCATTACTAAGACAAAAATTGATAGAGTCTGGTGTATGATTAAATGTAGGATACCAGGATTCCAGAATTAACCTATTGGTAGCACTGTCCTAAAAATCAGATATTGAAATCTGATTTCAAAGTGGCAAAATTGTATAAATTGTATAACTCTCACGTGAGGGAAAATATTAATGAGGTATAGTTCCAATCAATCTTGAAAATTCTTAAAAGATAATCTTGAAGGTTTTTTGTTTTGCTTCATTTAATCAAATATTCAGATAAACATAATTAAGTCTATTGACTTTTTTTCCATGTGTAGTATGTATTACACAATACACTTACAATACAAAATAAACACACTGGCTCAGGAAAAAAAATGCATGAAGAAAAGGAAATTACAGGAAACAATTTTTTAGTTTAAACAGATATGTCAGTTATGTGCAGATACCCTAAAAATGGAATAGAAATTTCATACATTTTGAACAGGAAGACTGGGTTCGTTTAATATATTTAGCATATCTTGGTAAATTGAAAAATATATAAAATGGCTCTCCACACGCGCTTAGTGTTTTAGCCTAAAACACTAAAATCTGGAGGGAAGGGGAGACTTCTGTATCTAAAGAAAATAGGCCTATGGGGACAAGAAGAACTGAATTTGGATACAAACACCTCCTTGGGACTGATACTTATCTTTTCTGAATTTCAGTTTCTGCTTATAAGTGAGAATTATAGTCCCCCGCTTCCAACACACATACAGGATTTTTGTGAAAAACAAGCAAGTTAAAAATTGTGAAAGCATTTTGAAAATAGTGAAGCAAGAATGGCATACGAAGCACTTCTCCAAAAGCGATGACACCCGTGCATGCCCTTTCTGACTTCAGACTAGCAATAGACTGGCTCTTGGCATTGGATTTAAATGGATCTCCTCACTTTAAAAGAAGAACCATCAAGGCTGGTTCAATCTTATTTCCTAAGGACTTAAAAAAATTTTTTTATCCTGTAAAATCATGATAGGATAGAAGAAATTCACAAATAACCAAACTGCACATGTACTGCATATGCATTCCTTTAAACATGGGTTAAAATCACACACACACACACATACACACGATTCCAGATGATCATATCAGAATGAGAAAAGTCATTGTTGAGAAACTTCAGTCTAGACTGTTTGTTTGGCATGTTCTTAAAAATTCAAAGGCCGTGTGTGTGTGTGTGTGTGTGTGTGTGTGTGTGTATTTGTGTGTCAAATGTTCTCAAATCTGATGACGGCAATCAATAGTTGAGCATTAATTCTTTCTGCAAAACTTTCAGGTAAAATGTTATGTTGCACTGCCCCACACGCACTCTCCTATGTAGGGCCCACACCAGGGGAATGGAGTTACCCATCCAAATGTTTTGAGAGCCAAAGAAACTACTGTCTAAGTATTGATTTCCCTTTCTAAGGAATTGACTTTGTCCATTTGAAAATTGCCATGATAGGAATGCTCACTCGGGAATTTGGCCAGGGTAATAGTTTTCACAATTCATCGTCCCACTCTTATGAAATCTGACACCTATTTTGTTAATGAATAAAATAGGTCAGAACCTGAGCATTAGCGCAAATTCAAATGCCAGAACTTCCAGTAACTCAGCTAATTCTTTATATTATTGCTCAGGACTCTGCTTCTAGAATTCTCAACATCGGGACATGAGAATATCTATCAAACCAGCACATGCTACTTTAACCATAATAATTTCAGAAAGTAAAATCGCCAGGGATCACAGTCCCATGCTAAACAAGCAAAGCCTATGAAAGGAGTAAGATCAAGGTGCCCAGGAAATGAAGGTGGCTTAATTGCCCTAAGATTTGAGTCCTATTCTTAGTTATACAACTTACTGTGTAACCTTTGAAAATTCACTGAAACTTCAGTTTCCAGATTTGTATAATAGAGATAACATCTTTCCTGACTGCTTCACAGAAGGAGGAATGCATCTAAATGCCCTTCGGAAACAGTAAAGCCCTATCTAGTCACAATTACAATGTATTATTAATGGAAGATCATGGTAAGAGATGTTTTTGTGCCTGTTGGCATCAACTTGCAATTGTTACTGTTGCTTTGTAAAAGGCACATTAGGAAGTGGTTTTTTTCTGGAAATCTCTAGACGTGAAAATTTATCCACATCCCCATTCTTCACACTCTGTATGAACATTGCTCAATGTTTCTTCACATGCTCTGCAAGACAGACTCAGAGCTGTAAAGTATAGGCTTGGGAAATAGATGGAACGTCATCCAGACTCCCTCCGATGTAACAGTACAGTAAGTCCCCTGCACACGAATGAGTTCCGTTCCTAGAGTGCGTTCGTAAGTCCAATTTGTTAGTAAGTCCAACAAAGTTAGCCTAGGTACCCAACTAACACAATCGGCTATACAGCACTGTATTGTAATAGGTTTATAATACTTTTCACACAAATAATACATAAAAAGCAAACACAAAAAATAAAGAAAACATTTAAAATCTTACAGTACAGTACTTGAGAAGTACAGTGCAGGACCAGCTATATCACCGCTGCTTTCACGCTTGCTTCCGGACATCCTGGGCTTGAAATAAAGATACTGTACTACTGTGCTCTACACAGTACCATAAAGTACACAAAAGCACAACCACTTGTATAGGATGCACACACGTGACAACGTACGCCAGACACGTGAACTTATGTGACTGCACATGCAAACGCACGTTCACATTTTGAAAGTTCGCAACTTGAAGGTTTGTATGGAGGGGACTTACTGTGTTTATGTTAGGTATCAAACAACCAAACGAATAAGCAGTAGAGCATAAGTTCCTTATTTTGTGCACTGCTGCCTCCAGCATGTACAATAGAGCCTGGCACAGAGAAGGCAATCAAACTCTTCCAAATCAATTCATTAATGCTTTTAACTAACGCCGTTGGTATGACCATCTCTAAAGGTCAAATATTTTTTGTAAGCACCATTCTATGGCTCTTCTCAGAGCTGTTGTATATATAACATCTCGACTCTGCCAAAATTCAGGGTTTCCAAAGCAAGAGCACAGTGACCAATGTGCTTGATAAATGTTGCATATAATATTTATATTTGTTTTATATATAGTCATATATATGTTTTATATATTCTCATATATATGATTTGGTACTTAGAAATAAAAACACTTTTATTAACTAAAAGGTTCACGGCATAAAGTGTCACAGTAACTGGAAGGTTTTCTTAACAATAACTAAACAGTAAGAATTGTTAATTTCAAGCTTTATTGAGATCTGCCTGATTTGAATTTGAATTTATTTTTCCCACTTCTTTAAGAAAATTATGCTATAAATATAATGAAGTATTTTGTGTTTGAAAATCTTACAGTGCCTGAATATTGTCAACTTGAATATTGGCTTTTTTGTGCAACAGAATAAATAAGAATTTGGGTTGATTTTGTTTTGATCCCAGAATGTACACTAAACTTTCTTTTGAGAATAAACCCCTTTTATCAACTTTATAGTATTTTGCCTCTTGTTTTAAGACTGAAACTGCAGGGTACGGAAAAAAAGAAAAGGAAAAAAACCTTTCCTCATTGTGGAGACTTCACTGAAATGATTTTGATAAGTATACATTTTACTTGGAGCATTTTTATAGCTCCATAACAAACAATTTTTGTTTTCTCTGTACTCCGTCTCCTCAGGTTACAACTACAGGAAAGAAAGATGAACCTCAAATCTCCTATTTCTGTGTTACCAACTAATTGTTTAGAAGCTTCAGGACTCACTTACCAAATTAGTATTATTTTACTGTATTCACTGCACTGGAACAACCAGGATTTTTTAATGAACATCCAAAAGAGACAATATGGTTTACCAACAGAGTAAAAATTTGGAACTTTAGGTGAGATGCTGTGGCTTTTGAAGCATTGCACTGTACCGATGGCAGGAATTATTCATGTCAGCTCTGCCAGGTGAGAACATACTTTCTTTTTTAAGACTGGGATCTTGTGGTGATGGTGTCTTTCTTACTTTTAAACTGAGATTAAAATGTTATATATTCTCTTTGGGATTGAATCTAAAGATATGCTTGTTCAAATACATGTAGCCCAACTAATCCAAAATCATTTACTTAAATTTCCCCCCACCGCCCCGCTCCCAGACTGCCTGGAAATCTAATCTGATTCGTATCTTCTTGAGCAATAGCATTGGGTCTGATTAACTAGGGAACTGGTGATCTGCCTTTGTGGACGAACAGCTTTTCCTTCGTATGTTCAAGAATCAAATCAGAACCAAAATTCAGGTTTGGTTTAGTGACCAACTATCTGAAACTTCCGTGAATTAAAAGTGAGCAATTATTTCTTCCTTCTCACTGCAACCACTCTGGTCCAAACCTTTAGCATGCCATGCTAAAGAACTCTGAAAGCATCCCAGCTGGGTGTGACCAGGGTCTCAGAGCTCTTGTATCCATGTGCTAGATCATTTATTCTGCAAACACTCGCAGAGTCTCAAATGAACATGAGGGACTTTAGGGACACAAAGATCACAAGACACAGTCATTGCCTCATGCCTATAATAGACTGCAGAGAAAGGGAGTGTGTACTCAAATATTTTTTGAACTGGATCTTCAAGAGAGGGAAAGTGGAAAGGGAATTCCAGGGGAAAGGTACAAAGTGAGCTAAAGTATTAAGGCAGGAAAGATGGGCCATCATTGTAAACAGTGTAGCCATGAAGCCCAACGTCACCCACTAGAGATACAGAACACTTGCTTCCATCTGAGAACACCTAGCTTTGCCACAGTGCTGGTACACAGCAACACAGTGACAAGAAAACCTTACATAAAAAGAATGCAGAGCACTTGCTCAGAGTTGAGTCATGGTGATCTAGTGCTCAAAACTACTTGACATGACCTTTGATATTGATTATTTAATAAAATAAAATTGGGACTGCACAGCTGGGATATGGGGAATGTCTTCCACCTACTCTGGGAAACCCCTTGTTGGGACACTGAGGGAAATTTATTTGCTGAAGGTAAAAAGGAGCAGCTCTGCGTTGGGTCCCCAGCTTGGCTGTGACGCTGCTTCTCCTCAATCTTCTCGTACCCCTTTCTGTAGAATAAATCTCGCTTTGCAGAGATTTTTGGAATTGTATTAATGACCTTGTGACAAACAGTAAGTTGTCCAGATGGACTGTATTTATTCCCACCCACCTTCAATCCAAGCAAAATTGAAAGCTATCTCCTTTCCCTTTTCCTAACAGTTTAACCACTGATTTAATGCTTAACAACTAGGATTGGTAATTTGTTTATGAGTTTCTTGCTCCCTAATAAAATGTGAGTGCCTCCACGCCAGGAACTATGTCTCTTCATCTCTGCATCCCCAGAGAATAATACAGACACCATGCACAACACATTATTAAATGTAACTAGTGTGTGCAGAGAACATGTTGGGCATTGGGGGTTAGGAGAAGGTTGGACTCCACCAGAATTCAGGTCTTGCAAGACCCTAGAGGCCCTGTTAAGGCATTTGCGGATCCAAGGAAAGTGATCTCAACAGTTCTTTCCGTACACACCTTATTTCATGTTTCTGTAACACTTTCAGGAGGTATCATTATCATCCCTTTGTTATAAATGAAGAAGCTGAGCCTCATCAAAATTAAGTCAATTGCCCTAGGTCTCTAATCCAGTAAATGGGGAGCCAGGACCGTGATACCCCAAGTCCATGCTCTTAACTATTACTTTACACTTCAACTCCAAGAATTTTATGTCACGATGACGGCCAGCAGGTGAGTTAACTGTCCTCACATGTCAACAGGGACACCCATCTAGATCACACCAAGAATCGGATGTCTCGAGTTGTGAATCAGTAAGTCTCAGCTCTGTTGGATTCTGAGAGCAAGATCATTAGACAGACTCTAAATGCCTCTTCGTACAAATTGGCCCCAGGGCAGCAGAGGAAGCTCCATTTGTTCCTGCCCCCTTGCACACTTCCCATTGAAAACGCACTTTGGACAAAGCCCATAGGTTGTATTATATGCCTATATGGAAGTATAGCATCTTGCCTGACAGAAACAAATGTATTCAAGTATAAGCTCCCAAAACCTTTCCCCTTCCTCACCTCCTGAAAGAGATTCTGTTTGTGCTGCTGTGCCAGTGTAACAAGTTGGGAGAAGGAAAAAACAAACTGAGAGGACCTTCACCGACTAAACAAGAAAGGGCATGATGTAAGAGGAGGGTAGGAGGAGGGGATGCATAGTGAATGAGATTATAGCAGTAGAGACATCTAAAAAGGATATTGAAGAAACTTTGGTATTGTGTTGAAAAGTATAATCTATCTTACAGCCCCTCAAGAAGAAATTTACCATGTTCTTCAATATTTGGGGGGTAGAATGTTTTTCCTTTGTGTATGTCACCTTGGTCAGATGGGACTTAAGACAGATGCAAGAATCCACGGTCTCCGTGAACGTCACTTATATCTGGCAGGACCTTAAGGGTCTCTCTCATACTTTACTTTGATGAAGCAAGTATGGGTTGGTGAAAAAACTAGTCCAAAGTACCACAAACTCAGTGGCTTAAACAACAGAAATCAATTTTCTTATAATTCTGGTGGCCAGAAGTCCAAGATCAAGGTGTCACCAGGACTGGTTTTTTTCCTGAAGCCTCTTTCTTTGACCTGTAGATGGCTGTCTTCTTCCCTCTGTGCTTTTGTGTATCCTGATTTCCTCTTCGTATAAAGACATTAGTCATATTGGATTAGGGTCCATGTTAATGATGTCATTTTCGCTTAATAAGCTCTATAAAGATCCTCTCTCCAAATACAGTCACATTCTGAAGTACTGGGTGTTAAGACTTCAACATACGACTTGTCGGGGGGGACACAACTGAGCCCATAATGCAAAGGCAGAAGTATGACTCATTATACGGGTCTCTGTGTCTACAAGACAAAAACGAATCAGATGCTCAGGAAAAGCAAATGTGCTCCTCCTACTAATGACTGAAAATATATCTCCTGTAGATTCTCAGAAAGAGGTTTCTGAGTAACAGGTGGGAAATTTCCTTAGCAATATTCTTAGAGTAAATACAATGCATTTCATAGCACTGTTTCTTGTAACAGTCTTCAACGTAGGTCAGTGGCACAATGCTAAAATGCAATTTAGTGAAAGTATATCTACAAGCATGCAAATTCACATGATGTGTTGGCTTAATCCCAGAAGAGATTTTAGAATATCTAAGAGAATGGATTAATAGTTCTTGTTATGGAAAACCTCCATAAATGTTTCTCTCACAAGAAACATGTTTCTCCTTTCAGAAGTCTTAAGAGAGAGGTGGTTTGAAGTTTTACCTCCAAAAAAGAACCTGTAGTCCAACTATTCTCTGTTGCTACTTTCAGCATAGATCCAAATACAGTCAGGTCATCAGAGCTGGGGTGACTTCTCCTTCTAAGAAGACAGTGCTCTTAGTGGTACGAGCAGGTGCTCTGCAAACTGCCTTTGATCTGCTCCTCACTAGAACTGTAACAAGAGCAGACAGCCTCACCAAGCCCTCTGTCACTGTTCCTCAGTTGTAAACTGGGGACAGCAGCGCATAAAGGCTAAGCTACTGTGTGTGGACCACGTACAACAGCTGTAACACTCCACAAGTATGAGTCTTCCTTATGATGAAAGCTAAGGGATTTCAACAATAGCCTTGATACAACTTCCATGAGCTCTGTATATAACCAGTGCCAAAGCAAAGATTCGAATTCAGTTTTCCCTGACTATACTGCACTGTCGTGGTTCTCAAATGTGAGCCCCGTGACCAGCATCACGTGGGGTACTTGTTAAATTCACATCACAGGATCCCTCCCTGGAGTTTCGGGTAAAGTAGGTCTGGGACGGGGCACAAGATTTTACATTTCTAAAAGTTCCCACACTCCAACCAGTGCCGTGGTTCCTAATCCACCCCCACTTACAGCTGGTGGACCCCAAAGAGTTATGTCACTTCTTTCAGTCTTGTTTCCTTGTCTGTAAAACAGGGATGAAGACAGTGTGTACCTACTTAGCCTGCCTTGGGAGGATTAAAGAGTGCAGAGCCTGGCATGGCCACTTCTAGATCATTCCAGTGCTCTCCAGAGCGCCAAGCTGCCGACCTCAGTTTTTGTGTATAACAGAATATTAATAGGATGTTCTTCCTCTCTCAGGTTTGATTCAAGCCCAGAAAACGGAGCACAGGATGATAGATGCCAAGGACCCCCTCTTCTCATTACAAAGTGGGGTGCTGGATTAACTACTCGGAACTTGTAAAGGAGATGACCAAGCACTCCTTCAGGCTGACCCTGCACAGCAACCCCTTTCAAGGTGTTAAAAGCCTTGAGTTGAAAGACCAAGAGTACAGATGGCTGTGGGATGTCTCTGTGGATTCCAGGAAGTGATCTATGTACGCATTCCCGTACTTTGCCTCTTGAAGTAGTCACCAAACTGAGAGACCATCACCTCCAGATGGTACAAGTCAAGGAAGCCTTTCCAGGGTTCTTACCTTGCGTCCTCTGGCTCCAACCCTGGAAGAACCAGAATCAGTCCCAAGAGGGGCTGGTTACCACGGAGAATAGGAGTACCAGACAGAGAAAGGGAGGAGACACCCAACTTCCACTTCATCATGCAGCTTCCCATAAGCCACACCTCAAACTGGAGGAGGAAACAGCTGTAACCTCTGATAAAGTTCTGAGTCGTCATCATTACAATAGATTAGGTAATTTCACTATTAAAGTAAGACTTCTTTTATAATTAGAAGTCCTGAGAGACTTGTGATTTGAACGAGTCTAGAAAACTAATAGACTTGCGCAGAATTTCATCCAGGGGCAGGAAAGGGACTAGCTCTCACAGCATGTTTGATGGGACAATGGGGATGAAAAATAGGCTGCTTCTGAGTTGCACCCTTAAAGTTCTGGTCTTTTAATGAACCACGTACATGCATACACCTGCACATCCCATGTCACTGAAGCATACTTCTTGGTTCTGAGACTGTGCTTCCTCTCAACATATGCCAGATGAGAAAATATCTTTATTTTAATGCCACTTTCAAAGAAGAGAGACATGATCATTTGGAGCAGCTCTCAGAAGCCCAAATATAAACCTTAAAAATACGTATCCTTCAGTGGCTATTTGAAATATTATGCAGACAAGAAAACATGTACTGTTTATAGTCAATAAATATAAAAAGTACTTTCTAAAAAGGCTCTAAGAAACTTAGCTTATTCTAGATCAATCAACTACCGTTTTTAAGAAAAATGTTTTGCTGCTATTGGCTTGTTTTTCCAACCCAAGTCACTAATGTTCCTATTCGCAATCCTAGGAGATGCACAGCTGCCAGAAAACATCTGAACTTGTCAATATACGGAGCAAGGTTTATATTCTCCTTATGCTTTTAAACCATTTTTCATGTCCATCAGTGACATGGTGTAGGTAGTATCGTGAAGGACTAAGTTACGAGAAGCCAGTATTCGGGCACACTGAATATTTTACAGTGAGGATATTCTTAGGGCTTGGTTGCTACATTATTTCCTGCTTGAAAACACTCCAAAATTTTCTCAGAAAATTTTTATTAAAAATCAAGTGCTATTTGTTGTTTCTAACAAAAAAGCATCCATTGTAGCTTTAATTCACCTCTAAACTAAGATACATTCGTATAAGACATAGCATTTTTATCTAGCTTCATAATTGAAATAATTGTTTTTCCAATGAAAAGCAATTCACTGGACTTCCAAAAGCAGTCCAATGAAATTCACACACACACACACACACACACACACACACACACACACACACAGAGTGATTCCTAAACTCAATGTGTGATTTTGGCAAATAGTTTTAATAAACACTTTATCACCTGTAGAGCCCATCCCAACTCCACATTAGGAGTTATCTGTCCAGGAAAAAAATTCAAGAAATTCCTATTGCCTCAAAATAAGTAAGAACTATTTCTTTAAAGGGGCTGTCCATCCTCATCCTTTCTCCTTAACTTGGGCCTAATAAAATGGTCTATATCTACCTCACTGTTTAAGCACAATAAATATCACAGCCTCCTACATTATAAAGAACAAGAGTAAGGGTTACAGAGAGAAAAGTAGTAGAATTAAAACTAGAATTCCAGTCACTGATAATGAATTTCACTTCCAGGAATTCACTTCCAAAGTTACTGAATAGAAAAAAAAAAAAAGTATAAATACTCCAGAACTGTAAATGTAGATTGTAACATTACACGAGAGATGATATAGTATGTCAGGCAACTTGGGTTCTAATCCTCACTCTGCCATCATCCACTCGTGAACCCAGAATAGGTTGTCTATCTCCACAGAGGCTTTAGAGTTAACAACAATAATGGCTTACCCACTGAGCAAAGCTGTTGAGAGAATCTGGCCAGTTAAGAAAGTGTGGGGTCCTTAAAATCAAAATAAAACAGAACCCGCCCAAACAATAAGGTCCTACTGTAGAGCACAGGGAACTATACTCAACATCCTGTGATAAACCATAAGGGAAAAGAATATAAAAAAAGAATGTCTCTATGTGTATAACTGAATCACTTTGCTGTACAGCAGAGATGGGCACAGCACTGTAAATCAACTACACTTCAATTAAAAGACAAAAACAAAACAGAATCCGCCCTGGGAACCAGTCAGACTTGAGTTTGAAACCAGGCTGTGCCTCTTCCAGGTCAAGACCTTGGGCAAATCATTTCCTCCCTGTGTCTTTATCTCATCTAAAAATTGGATCTGGAAGTAATTTAAAGTTTACAGGGTTCTTAAAGGGATTAAATGTCACAATATATGTTAAAGATGCAGTACATAACAGATGTTCAATAAATGGCCGTTGAATTTATGACTCATCTATGTGAAAGTGCTTGGGGAATATGAAGGCATCTGCATATGCAAATCCTTAATATCACATAACACATTCATGTAATTAGTCGAAGAAGGACTTCAGTCAGTATAGCTGCACAGCTACATGCACTTCTATTCTTATCCTTTCCCATAAACTCTTTCTAGAAGGTCCACTTGTTACATTTTGTAAAACTCCATGATTCCACTTAGCGTTGACCGCTAAAACAATAATGTCTGTCATGAGCTTAACACTCCTTTTACAAATAAAGATGACTATTAATTTCATACAGTCTATCATTATAAGCAAACATTTCCTTTCTCTAGCTGCTTCCCTCACAGGTTTCCAATTCAGGGAAACCTCGTTTCCAAACCACAGTATTGCTCATACTGAACTCTGTCTACAGCTATACTGTGGCTAACACAGTTTCCCAATCAAATGTTTATTTTTAAAATGAATCACATAGACTTCTAACCTCTAAGCAATCCTAAGTAAGAGCATGAATGATAATAACTCCCCAAAACTTGTAAGAATCACACACTGCAAATGATGTCTCGCAGGGGCTGGAAAACACAACTCGAGCCCATGCCCTTCTCTGCACTGCCTGTTACAGTACAGAGCATTTGCAGGTTTCCCTGTGCCAGTAAAACACTGGAAGGAGGCAACTTCTGTAATAGGATCATTGGCTAAAATGAAATGAGTCAATCTGATCAATCAAAATTGCACATGCAGCAGAGAGCTCTTAATGGATCTTAATCTCCATTAGGCTGAGCTGGAGGAAGCTGCATCACATTTCAGCCATTTATAGTAGCGTCGTGGTCCACGAGCAGCTTTCAGGGAATGGGAGTATTCATCCTGGGGTGCTCTGGGACAACCATCAATGGGATGGTAAACTCTTGCATCATTGGTGTCCAGGAAATGCTCTGGGGGATACTCTGGAGAACTGTCTCCAAGGCTTATAAAAATTTTAGCAGGAATTCGTGGTGGGTCAACCAGAAGAACATTAGCACATGAAGCTTTTCTGTCATGTGTAATTAAATGTGGTTTAGAATCCCTTAGACATGATTTATAAAACCAAAAGGAACAGTTCCAAGTTTGTTACCAGAGGCCCATAAAGGGTAGGCTATGAGGAAAAGGACAAGGATGAAGCTTTCCAGAAGTAGGCATACTTTGCACGTGACACATGGAAATATAAAAAACCTAATGTTTGGATGCCCAGAATGTGAAACTAACTGCCTCTCAATTTAATATATAATAGGGAAAGCTCCATGTGGAAATTCGAAAGAAAAGGAAAATTGCACACAATTTAGAAGACTACCCATTGTACATGCACTTGGAAATTACAGCACAATATCTCCTAATTAATGTTGATTGAGTACTTTGATTTCAAAAATTGAAAAGCATAATACATGGACATTGCATTACACATTCACACACCCTCCCCACAAAGTCCTTGAAGTCAGAGACCAAAATAGAGAAGCCAATAGCAGATTACTTCGTTGCTTTTTTTCTTACTCTAAGTAAAGCTTGATGATTATAAATTCCAAAGTCCAGAATTAATAAAAGCTGAACTGTCTTGGGCTATGGCACAAATAATTTATCCCAAATGTTTGGGCTACTTAATTGGAAATGTGAGGATTTTTTTCCATATCATATCGATAATTGAGATTCAGTAACATGTCACTACTACTTCTGTTATGATAGCACTTCATCACTATAGAACACGGTTGCTCATTTTCACATCTGACTCTCAGCTTGATTGTGCCTAGATGAATTGTGAATCCCTTGAAAGCCACAATGTCCCTTTTCATCATTTTACGCTCTGTGCCTAAGACAATGGTGATATAAAATAAGTACGCGATATATTCAATTGAATAAATCTGAGAACAGTAAGTAATTTTATATACCATAATCTTTCAGTGAGGTATTTAGAAAGTACTATTTTTTTAATGTTTATTGGAGTAAAATTGCTTTACATTGTTGCGTTAGTTGCTGCTGTATAACAAAGTGAATCAGCTATACGTATACATATATCCCCATGTCCCCTCCCTCTTGCGTCTCCCTCCCACCCTCCCTATCCACCGCTCTAGGTGGTCACAAAGCACCGAGCTGATCTCCCTGTGCTATATGGCTGCTTCCCACTAGCTATCTATTTTACGTTTGGTAGTGTATGTATATCCATGCCACTCTCTCACTTTGTCACAGCTTACCCATTCCCCTCCCCGTGTCCTCAAGTCCATTCTCTACGTCTGTGTCTTTATTCCTGTCCTGCCCCTAGGTTGTTCAGAACCATTTTTATTTTTTAGATTCCATATATATGTGTTAGCATATGGTATTTGTTTTACTCTTTCTGACTTACTTCACTACGTATGACAGACTCTAGGTCCATCCACCTCACTGCAAATAACTCAATTTCGTTTCTTTTATGGCTGAGTAATATTCCATTGTATATATGTGCCACATCTTCTTTATCCATTCATCTGTCGATGGACACTTAGGTTGCTTCCATGTCCTGGCTGTTGTAAACAGTGTAAACAGTAAACAGAACATTGTGGTACATGACTCTTTTTGAATTATGGTTTAGAAAATACTAACTATTTTTAAAGGTCTGAGAGACCTTTAGAGACATGTCAAAAGATCACCTTGACATGAAAAACTTAAGTAGGAAAAAAAGCCAGATTTGTGTATCATCTGGGTACTTCCACAATAGAGGATATAATGACATCTATGAACTTCTCAGGTACGCTGCTTTATTGTCTTCAGTCACAAACTTTAAAAACTAAGTCACAAAGTTTTAATGTGTTGGATTTTTCTAGTAAATAAATATGCTGAGAATGATGGGAAAAAAAAAAAAGAAACCTAAGTAGCCAAATGTGTTTTATTTTCTTTGCAACTGAACACAGACAGGAAAGAAAGCACGTTATGTAAGTCAATTATTGGTGTCAGAAGGACTACCTAATAATTTACATTTTTAATTATCTTATTATCTATTAATTGCTGCTACCCATGGCACTTTCAAAACAGACAATCTTATATAAAGTGCCTGACCACACACAGTAGGGACTCAAGATGCATTGTGGAAAGAAGACATAAGTGAGTCTCATTCCAAGACAATGATGGAAGCAAGCATCCAGCTTCCTTAGGTGCCATACCATAAACAGTCTGGGTCCCAACACTTAAGACAACCTTTCTTTCTGTTTTAAAAATACCACTCTGAGCTCCCTGGACTATCAGAATGCCTTTACCTGCCTCTTCATTTTAAATTATCTTATTATTTATTACAAAAATACGAAGGCTAAGTCAAGTGAGAATTTTCCAACTCTTTAATTAATCTACTCTACTCGATTTGATAGTACTTAACTCATCCTGTCTTTTGGGAGAAGTTTCTTCTTTGTATATAACCTTCATCTTAGATAGGCTTAAATTGGCTTTATTATACCACTACTTGGAAGAGGGGAAAAGAGAATTTGCCAGTGTATGTCCAGATTTAATAAATATGATTGCCTAAAACCTAGCAAATGTACATTTTATTTGATATCACCAAAAGATCCTTTAACCAACAATTTCTTTCAGTAAAAAGAAAAAAAAAATTCTAGAGTGCAATAATTACAGTAGACCCCAGTGGGAGGTGTGGGGCTCAGCTGGAAGGAGCAATTAAGTGAAGGTTCTGAGATACTGCGTGACTTTTGTGAAAGGAATGTGGAAGTGCCTGTCTCTGTCCATGACTGGACAAGTCACTCCATTCAGCCATCATGGTCTCTGCATTTTGCAGGTTCCAGGAACTGGCCCAGCTGGGAGCCTGGAACTCAATCCACTTTAAAATACCTGATCAATCATTAACTGTTAGAAAAGATGAGCCCAGGAGAAGGTCTCTTATCAAGGAATCTCTTAAGAATTTATTTTAAGTAAACACAATTTTGAAAAATTATGTATTGTAATTAGCTCCAGAGGCATAATCCCCTTAGGAAGAGTGTGAAATAGAGTTTGCCTTGTCTTCCAAAAGAAAAATGCTTTATCTGTTCAAAACAATAGGCCTATTAGACTACTAGACATTCTTTTCAAATAACATGGCAGATTAATTCTAAACAAATGTTAGGACATTTTATTTTCCAAAAGGAGTAACTTTATGAGGAGGAAGAGGGTTTTAGACACAATTTTCTCACTGTGATCAGTTTTATAGAGTGTTTTATCTCCATGAAATATCAGATCAAAGCAATTTAAGACAATTTATGAAATTCACCAATCTATGACAGCAGCAATATTACCTGGTGGTTATGGGCAGAGGCTCAGGAGCCTGACTGCCCTGCTTTGAATCCAGAATTCTGCAGTTACTAGCTGTGTTAATGTCTCCATTCTTCAGTTTCCCATCTTTGAAAGGAGAATAATAATAAAAAATATGTATCTTTTAGGTTTCGGGTACATAAGATCAAATGAGTTTATATGTATGAAGTCCTTAACACAGTGTCTAGCAAGTTGTGAGTACTATTCAGAGTTAATCATGATTATTATTGTGAATAATAATGCCAATGGGTATACAGTCTGGGACAGTCATGATATTAGAGGCTACTCTATCTTGATATTAAAGCCAAAGTCAGGATCCACAAGAATGTTTTCAAATACATGTAAATGTTAATGGAAAAGATATTAACCATGGTTATGTCTGATTCCCTCCCTGTCTTGTTAATTTATATCCAACAACTTGGTACAGCTAACAGATATACTGAATATATGACTTACTGTTCCCCACATACACATATGCTACAGGAGAGTATACTTTGATGGGGTTCAGGGTAGGCCACCCCAGAATGTGCCACTTTGACATGTGGATTATTTTGAGCTGAAGACAGTCAAGGCCCAGAAACCTGAGGAAGAGCTTTTACCTCCCCCATAACTGCCTAAAAGAATTTAGACAGAGGGACTGGTCCAGGAAGAGAGCTACCACCAGAGATAACTACAAAAAATATGGACTAGGAGTGGTGAGCTGGGGGAAGCCTGGCAGGGCCTGGAGACCAGTCCTCTCTGTGCCCCACTGTCTCTGAATAGCATGGCAAACATTTGTTTACAAAACATGTGCTCTTCCCATCTTCCCACAAATTGCCCTCCTCCCTTTTGAAGTCCCAGACCCCCATCCCCTCCTCCCGAGCTCGGGATGGCATATAAGCCTCTATTGTCTGACTGCCTTTGGATCTCATATTCTATGGGGCCCCTGAATGTACATAATTAAATTTGTTTTTCTCCTGTTAGTCTATGTTAATTTGATTATTAGGCCAGCCAAAGAACCTAGAAGGGAAGAAGGGAAAAGTTTTCCTCCCCTACAAGTTCTTTTTAAAAAATTCTGGTGATATGTTTTAATCATCCTACAAAAGCGATCCACTTCCTACTTACTTTCAGGAAATGCAAATCAGTACCAAACATCAAAGGTAAAAGCAAACTCACTGAAGTGAAAGGCATTTCCTAACATTAATTACATTTCAATTAACTCCATCAATTTTAAGTGACTCCACACAGCGCATTAATTCTTTCAACTTTAAGAAAATGCCTTTTACAGTTAATTTTATTCTGTCTATCTTATCAGGATGTAGTTCCTTCTTGGACAAGATGGTCTGTTGGTAACAAATGTCTTTAAAATTGTTTCATGCTAAAAGGAATTCCCTCATGCTCTACAGTACAGGACTCTAAGATCCCAACCGAGTGGTTGTGCAAAGGCTGGAGAAGATTTACGGCTCTTCTTGGGGAAATCACTACCCTTACTGCAGGTGTCTCTGCAGCCACTGGGGTAGGCTCAAGGGGCTTAGGAGAAAATAAGAACTGGATTCTTAAGCGACTAGATGAGAATATCCACTTTGCTGCCTACACATTCAGTACATAAAATATATGGCCCTTGGTTAAGCACAGAAGTACAGAACACCTGCTCTACACTTAAAGAAATTGATCATGATCTAACTGTAAGTCAGGACTGCCCAATGGCTTACTCAAGTCATCTGGTACTAAAGAGAATGTTCAAATGGGCATCCAACTCTCTAATCAATATTCCCTAAATTCTATCCCTATATTAACGTACATGATCACAAGAGAAAATTACTCAGCCCTTGATGATGAATTCAAATATTCTGCTAAGTTACAATTTTATGTTACCACCAAAGCTTTTGTAGGTCAAAACAAGGAGCATTCTTTTGAAAAGTGTCTGGGGCTTTGCAAAATTATAATTGAAAAAAGCCTTCTGCACTTCATCCAGAGTGCTTCAGGAAAGTACACACAAAATAATACTCTCCCTTGAATTTAGCTCAGGAAAAAGTTGCTTTCTACAAATCCATGTACATATTTTCTTTGATCAGACAATGAGAGCCATGTGCCTCAAGTATTTCCCTGGGTGCCCTGATCATTGGGAAACAGTGACTTAATTCATGAAGAGTGCCAGTGCTGGGCATAGTAAACACTCCGTGACATCCACCTTCTATTATTAGCTATTATTAATCATTATAATCTTATTTTAAGTGCCAGGTGACATTTCCTACTTGCTATAGATGGTCTCTGTTCTAATTTTATACCTGATTATCCTGTTTTGTATTATTTCATTGTATCAGCCACCTCAAAATAGAGAAAGTGTAAGTTCAAATTAAAATTTTTAAAACAAGTAGGAATTCAACACAGTATTTCTGATTCCAATAATGGTATTTGTGCATCCAGTAATGTGATCCCAATAATTGGTGACTTCAATCATGTATTTAAAACTTACAAATTAGTGCTGATGACGGAAGTAGAAGTAAGGCTGAGATTAAGGAGGATGTTAATTTTCCTACCACAATGAGAATATTGGTCCAAATTCAGTGTGTAACTATAATTTTCCATTTGTAGTTAGGTATAGTACATTCTCACTAGGTCAAATTAACTGGGAGTTGTGGAGAAAGGCTAAAGTAATGAATGGAAAGTTTAAACTATAGAACACATAAATAACGTAGTCGTATTATTTGAAAAATCATGAAAGCAGAAGCCAAGTGAGTCCAAGTGGGAGGGATGCAGGGCATGCGGTGGGAAGGAGGGCTGAGTGCAGAGGAGAGATTCAATAAACAGAGGAGGGCACCTGCATGCAGGAGGCTGAGTGACCTTGCTCTGAACTCCGGAAGGCGATGGCAGGAAGATGCAATAGCACAGGCTGGTTGGAACTGAGATGGAGTCATTCCAGATTTCTAGGAGGGGGGCAGTCTCTATTCAAGCTGGAAATACAACCTTTTTAGGACATTATATAAATCTTTATAATTTGCTCCCATTTCAGTCACTGTAAATAGTCCTGAAATCATGGGCTATTGAAGCAGGAAGGAACCCCATGGACCATACAGCTAGAAATTTCGTTTGGCAGCTGAGAAAACTGCAGTTCAGAAAGGTTACCCAAGGCCACACAGCTGGTCAGTTAAGCAACCAATACTTAATATCAGGGTTTCTAATTCTCAGTTCAGTGTTCTACACCCTGCTATCCTCCTTGATAGGATAACCAAACGTCCCTATTTGTCTGGGACTATCCTGGTTTTAAAATTGAAAATCTCATGTCCCAGGAAACCCATCAGTCCCAGGCAAACCAGGATGGTTGGTCACCTTAATGGAGGTGTGAATTATTATTCATATTCCTAGAATTTCAAAAGAGTAGTTTTCATCACTCATCTTACCGAAATTCTCCAATAGCAATAGCTTGTCCAAAACAGTTCCAGAATTAAGAGTGGTGACTTTATGTCATCGTGGGAGAAGAAAGAGTGGTGACTTTATGTCATCGTGGTAGAAGAAAGAGTGGTGACTTTATGTCATCATGGTAGAAAGGAGGTGGAAGAACCTCTTCATTTCCAGTCTCACTTGTGGCTGGAATACCTGCTGTTAGTCCCAGGTTATGCTATCAACGGCCCCCCATCCCTATCCTTTTGGGGCTACCAGATCACTGGTAAAATTTACGGAGGGTCTGCTTTTCCCAACACCAACTACATCTAGAAAAATATTTCAAAAGGTAAAAACAGAGTGGGCTTGGTTACAAGACAATATTTTGCTCCCCTACCCCAGCCCATTACTCCAGAAAAGCGTGGACTGGTCTAAAAAGATCAGGCAAACAAACGTACAGACTTTAGAGAAACTCAACTGTCTGCTTCCCTCCAAAGTCACCCAGAAGCAAAAAGTAAGCCCTCTTGAACACTCCAGTTGGAGCACACTGGAAAGCAAACTGCACGGCCATCTGCTTTCCTGGGGAAAAGGCACAGAGGACACCTGGAAGAGCAGGCTCCTATCACCCAGCAGCAAAAGACTGGAGCAGAGGACTGTGATTTCCACCCTGAAGGCCTTTCAGGCCGCTCAGTGCTGGTCTGGCTCTGCCCCTCCTCTAAGTCATGCTGGCCGGCACTGTCCCTGGCAGCCCAGCTCTGCCTCAAAGTCACGGCTTCCACCAGAGATGCAGACCCTACAGCTGCGTCGCAGGCAACTCCAAGGATCTGAGCATCCACTTCCAACCCTCGTGTGGAGGGTGGGAGGAATTTTAATTTCAGCTTAAGCTGCCCTGAGTTTGTCAAAAAGAAATGCCTCCCGAGAAGACAGACAGAGAGGGGAAGAGCACGTCATGCTTGTCCCTGGATTCACCACCTGACACAGAGACCTTCCTCCTGTAGGGAAATGGAGAGGTTGTTTTTTCTTTCCCCCTTTTCCCCTTTGATTTTGTTTTGAAGGAGCTTATGCAAAAAAGAATTTTTTGAATCAATTCCATTCACACTAAAGGAACCATGATATCTTACTTTTTCCTTTACTTTTTTACTTTTTTTTTTTAAAAAAAAAAACCTCTTTTACTGAGTCTACATGAAGCTAAAGGGCATGAAATCAAGCCTTCTACCTAAAGGTTGCTTCTCAGAAAAGTTTGTGATTCCTGGCAATGATTCAGTGAAGGTGCAGCACATCATATAGCTTCCTTTAAATGTCCTTTTTTGAAAGTCCACGGGAGTGGGCAAAACACCAAAGCGTGGATCAGCCTGGCTCAAAATAACATGAATTACAGCTAATGCACTTTCTGTGAATTGGAAAGACAGTAAAATTTCAATGGGAAGCCTCTGGTTCCATCCCGCTCCAGATCATTGTCAATCTCCCATCTGAATACTCGCATCTCTGAAGCTTCTTTTTTTTTTTTTTAACATCTTTACTGGAGTATAATTGCTTTACAATGGTGTGTTAGTTTCTGCTTTATAACAAAGTGAATCAGCTATACATATACATATGTTCCCATATCCCTTCCCTCTTGCGGCTCCCTCCCTCCCACCCTCCCTATCCCACCCCTCTAGATGGTCACAAAGCACTGAGCTGATCTCCCTACGCTGTGACAAAGTGAGAGAGTGGCATGGACATATATGCACTACCGAACATAAAATAGATAGCTAGTGGGAAGCAGTCTCTGAAGCTTCTTGGTTGACTCAGAGCCACAGAGGCTGCCTGCCTTCCCCTGCTTTTGCAGACTGACTTTTCTACTGAGCACCTGCAGTGATACATCAACATTATCTCCCCCCAAGGGTTTAATTCTGTGTTTTTTGTTTGATTTTGTTTTGTCTTAGGAAGTCTCTCTGGAAAGAATGCTGAACTTAAAATGTGAAGACCTGCATCCAGTTCTGCCACTAATTGCCTTGAATTTGAGCAATTTCCTGAGCCTCTCTGCATGCCAGTTTCCTATCTAGAAAATGGCAATCATAACACAATTATACAAGTTTATTGGAGACTCACAATGGCACAGGTGAAAGCGCTGACACACAGTAGGTGCTTAGATATTTACGCAATGCTTCAGATAAACGATGACCTGAATATAAAATATTTTTTGTGCCTATCGCCACAACAGACCTGCAGAGCAGGGCTCAAAAGCAAGACTTTGACCTCAAATAGATTGCAATGTCAAAAGAGCGCCTGTTAGGTGCCACAGGCTAAGTATTTTAACATACATTGTCTTACTTAGTTCTCATAACAACTCTATGAGGCAAACATTATTACACCCTTTTTGTAGGTGAGGAAAAGAAAGCTTAGAAAAGTTAAATATACATTTCCCAAAGTCTCACAACTGATAACTGGCAGTGCTGGGACTAGAATAAAGGTCTGTCTGTTTTCACACTGCCCTCCAGTGCAAGCTGAGAAATCCTTAATCACATGCACACACAGAGAGACATGATCATATTCCAGAATGTTCCCTGTTCTCACTCAGGACTCAGAGGGTTAAAGAGAAGATGACAAAATAGCATGAACAGCTGGTTCCAAGGTGCTAGTTGCTCTTCTGTGATACCATTTTATTTGTCCTCTGCAGCTGTACCAGAAAGTTTTTGTTCTCTGAAGGAAATACTGAACTGGAAAGATAATTGGTATTCAAGACACACATGTTTTCTACCAGCAAATAAGAAGAACGCACAACAGTATTCTTGAAGGATGCTGATTTTTTTGTGTTTTGCAATTCTGCATTTTCAAAAATGACATCTGTTTTGCGAGTGACTAAAATCTCTGGAGGAAGAATTTGTAAAAGGAAATAAAATTGTGTTTCTGAACAGTTTACTCCTTACTGCCTTCAAATGATATTTGTTTAGTTGGCCCATTTTCCCCCAAACTTTGTCAAGGCAGAAGTTTTTCTATTTCCTCCCCACATCTCTGACAGGTTTGAAATGATGTTCCAGTGGCAAATGTTTTCAAAGTTTCTTTTAGCACTTTTTTGCCATGTATCGAATCATCCTTTCTTTTGAGCATTCCAAAACAAAAAATGTGCCTCCTAGGAGCATAAATGAATATAATGCATTGCATTTATATCACACGTTCTAGAAGGAACTCAAAAGTATTTGACTGTCTTCACTTTTCTAGGCTGTTTATTTTTGCCAGTGCATCAACAAATACAAAAGTTTGAGAGAACCATTTCTTATTCATTCCCATCTCTTGATTTATCACTTCCTATTCCATAAATTTCCAGTCTCTACGGCACACAAATAAAAAGATGCAGTAGCTCATGTAGTCTGTCAGACAAATCCAGTTTTAGAGAAGAATGAATATTAACTAAGGTCATCTAAGGAAGCACCCACTGCAAATGGTGCTGTGTCGGGTTGAACGCTCACCCTCCCAGATCAAATTGTGGCCACTTTGCAAGAATCGCCTTCCTAACCCCAAACATACACCACCTGCCACGTTGTAACTGGCAGAATCAGCACCCTTCAAGGTGGGCTGGAACTCCTCGACTGCAGGTGTGAGTCTTTCTCCTCCTGCCTTTGCCCAAAATTTATGGAGCCATCCATTGCAGAGAAATGAAATATAAATGAATATTTGGGAACTTTCATGAGGCAGAAATCTCCCAAGTTGTCCTGACGATTTAGTTCTCATTTATCTAGTCCCATAATTCACAAACTGTAAAACCCTGTTTGTTCAACATTTCTTTCTCAAAGTTTATATGTGTCATTTTTGTTGTGATATCTTAGTCATACACACTTCAACTTGCCTTGGATTTTAGGCCTTGACTAGCCAAGCACACCTGCCTCGGTATTTTCTTTCTTGTGCAATCCTTCTGGCCCTTTGGTATCTACTGACTTTATGTCTTCTCTGTGCAAGTACTAAAGCAGACATTCCCAGACTACTTCACAGATAGGATGGCTCTATCATTACAAAGTGTGAAGAGATAAAAGCTACAGATAGGGAAGAAATTATATACCTCATTCTTGGAGTCAAAATTCTCACTTGCAAAGGCCAAAGCGAATGCAATCACCAAATGAGGCTCACAGATACAGAAATTTATATACAAATAATAAAAGTAGCATATTTGTCAGGAAACTCCTAGACATAATAAGAGTTCTGCCATGCCTGATGATCTGGGGTCAGGACCCAGGTTAGGCATCGTTCTCCACCTTTTTAATAAGTTCCTGATGTCACCACGAGCCATGGTGACATGGCTCACATGACAAAATAGACTCCACTAGCTCCCCATCACTAAGGTGTGCCTCCCCACAGAGTTGTTCTGCTGGAAAAACCCCCGAGATTGGAAGCTCTGGTACAGCCTAAAGGACAGGTCCCACATTTTCTAAGTCACTGTGAACCATGGGAACAGCTAAAATGGGTACAGTGGACTTGTCCATTTGTTACCTAATGAAACGGGTCTGCTTACCTGTGTGCAGGAAAGCCAATCTACTGACACCAGGTTCTGGTGCAGGAAAACGCAGTGTTTATTGCAAGGCTACACAAGGAGCATGGGCAGCTCATGCTCAAAAGACCTGAATTCCCCAGTGGATTTCAGGGATGGGTGTTTAAAGGCAAGGTGAGAGAGGGGAGTTGCAGTGTGTGTGATCAGCTCGTGCACAATTCTGATTGGTTGATGGTTCCTGATTCAAGACTGACTTCCTTGAGGAAGCGATGACTTCACTGGGTTTTGAAAAAAATGAGTAAGATGGAGGAAGAAAAAGGGAAAATTTTCCGAACCAAAGGGGCAGTTGGAGCAAAGTCAGGATGAAATGTTAACAATCTACAAAGATACTAAATTAGTAAGCATGAGGTAGTCCTGGAAATTAGCTTATTTAACAAGCATTCCCTGAATAATTCTGATGGAGGTAGATCCAGAACCGTACTTTGAAAAAAATCATTCCACATTCTATTTCTTGAAGAACTTACTCAGAAATATTTGATAGTGGGTAAAATGCATCATTTGGCTTGGTGAGAGAGGACAAGACTCTTGTGTGGACAGGTCTTTCCTCCACACCCCTACCCAAGTGATCTGTCCAAAATATGAATCTGACCATGTTACCTCCCAGCTTATAATCCTGCAGTGACAGACCACTGCCCAGAGAGGAATACCCACAGTTTTAGTGGAGCATCCCTGGCCTCACATGAATTGACCTTCCTCCCTGGCCTTGCCTCTGGCCTCATTGATCAAACTCCACCTTATAATTACATTAAACTCCACACCTTCTGCTGCTTTTTATAATTGTTACAAAATTACTAAAATTTAAAACATATAGAAAAGGCTTTCTACTGAAGCTATTCAATTAAGTAAGATTATTGTTCTTACAGAAACATAGGATCAATTCAAGTGTTAAGAGTGGAATACCAGAGCACTTTCCTTCCATCTGTGGAAATGTTAAATGGTCTCATAAATAGAAGTAAACCAAAAGAGTTCAAAATTCTGAGAGAATGTTAGAAAATATCCCATGAAATGATGAGACATTCTATGCAATGAAGTAATAATGATGAACACAGAAACAAAAAGCATGCTAATCTCCCAGCCTAATATGTACACATACATACATGCACAGACACACACACACACAGATGTCTTATAACACTGGAGGGCATCCTGGAATCTATGCATCACCAAAATATTCAGTGATAAAGACATTTTCTTCCTGGCACATTAGAGAGAGAAACTGAGACCAGACAGCTAGTAAGATAAGACACACTCTCCCTTCAGGAGCACATGCCGCTTTGGCAAACACAAATATCACTCACTCACACACACATGTACTCAAGCCTGTGCATAATTCTCCTGACAACTCCAACTTACAACATTAGCATATGAATGGTGAGGCTTACAGTGATATTCACCCGCCAAATGGAGTTTATAATATAAATGCAATGAAAAGTATCTGAAAGATTACTCTTCGTTCCGAATTGAGTCTGTCAGAGCCTGTATGTAAAATATATGTAATATCTGTACAGAACCCAGTGTAAATATATTCTTCCTGCATGCTCCATGGAGAAAAGCTGAGATGGTTAGGACAGTACTAAATTCATACTTCCTTTCCAAATAATGCATAAAATAAATGGTTCCAATTTCCTAGCTTTATGCATGTGTATCTTCCCCTGTTTCCAATATTTCATGTTTATTAGGCTAAATGTGATATTTTTCAAGGTCTCTCTGTCTTCATTTTGTTTTTGTTAGATGTCCTTTTCCTAGCTGCCAAGAATTATTCACAACTGTAGGAGAAAGATTTTACAACTGGACCCATAATCTACTCACATGAGAACCAGAAATTACTTAGTGTATGTGACATGTCTTTCCCAGCAGATTATAAGCTCCTTAAAGGGAACGACATTGACTTGTTCCTCTTTAAAGTCATGCCATCTTTTAAGTCGTGTGCCTAAAGAAGCAGCAATGTGTCGTCTCATGTGACTCTGCAGGTTGTCTGGGTGATTCCTCTCATGCCATCACCTGTGTTTGCTCATATGGCTCCATTAATCTGGGATGGCTGGCTGGGCTCAACACTTCCGGCTTCACTCATAGGTCTGGCAGTAAGTGCTGGCTGTCAGGTGGGCTTCCTTGGTCCTCTTCCTCATGGCCTCTTGGTCTCCAGTTGGCCAGGCAGGCTTCCTTACACGCTATCTGAGGGCAAGGATGCAAAGCTTCTTACTGCCTTCCCTCAGAGGTCACACAGCATCACTTCCACCAATTTTTATTGGTCAAAGGAAGTCAGAGGGCCCAGGTACGGATGAGAGGAAATAGATGCCACCTTGTGGTGGGAGGACTGGCAGTTAGCCGGCCGAGGGGCAGCATCCGGGACGAGAGGAAGCTTTGTAGCCATCTTTATAAATAAGTTACCACACCAACACAGGCCTAGGAAACATACAGTAATGAAAAACAACTTGGAGAAGCGTCATTCATTCATCCATTTCTTCACTCACCCATTTAACAAAGAGTTCTCAAGTGCCTACGGTGGTAAAGCCATAACTTTGGTAGCTCTGGAAACAGAAGGAGCAACAAGGCAGAACTAGTTCCTTTGTGGAGTTTATAAAGAATAAATGAATGAGTGAGTGAGTGAAAGAAAGGTGATAGGCAACTAAGTGGAACTTGCAGATATACGGCTTCAAGTTCTAGGATCCTTTCTTAGTTAAAGGTTTATAACTTTAAAATGTCTGAATCTCTTATTGGAAGTGGGCAACCCCAGCCAGGATACTATCAAGGGGCTAAAGTCGGAGTTGGATCCCAAGAAGCTGGGGCTGGAGCCATGAATTTCTATTGAAGGCAACACTGGCTACAAGAGCCAGAGGACCCTGCTTGGTATTAAACATGAGAGCCTCCAGTACCACTGTATCAGTCTGGCCAAAAAAGCAGAGTAAACTGTAATAGAGAAAAGGCAAGGAGAAAAGCCTTAAGAGAACCAGAAAAGAGGGAAATCTGGAAATTCAAGGAAAAAGAGTGTTTGTTTTTTTGGGGGGGGCCACACCACGGGGCATATGGGATCTTAGTTTCCCAACCAGGGATCAAACCCACACCCCTGCATTGACAGCACTGAATCTTAACCACTGGAAGTCCCAAAAAAGAGTGTTTTAAGAAGTTAATCACCTCTGTCAAATGTGATAGATCAAGTGGAAAAGAAATTACTGAATTTGATAATGTAGAGGGTGATGTACAAAGGTACAAAATAATGTCCTCCAAGAGGCTGCTGCAGCTAGTGTTATTTGACTAAAAAATATTTATTTTTAAAAAGTTTTTTTGATGTGGACCATTTTTAAAGTCTTTATTGAATTTGTTACAGTATTGCTTCTGTTTTATGTTTTGGTTTTTTGGCCTAGCTCCCCAACCAGGGAGAGAACCTGCACCTTCTGCATTGGAAGGTGAAGTCTTAGCCACTGGACCACCAGGGAAGTCCTGACTAAATATTATTTAAAATGTGTTCATTATATCCATAGATGACTCCATGTCGAACAGGACTACTAATAATTTAAGACAGCTCATAATGTCAAAGTAAACAGTAAGTTTAAAAATGGCCAGCTTAAAAATACATACATACATACACACATATATATGAGACAGGCACAAGGCATACACATAGGTACCAAACATAAATATATAACTGTGAGAAATAATTAGATAAGCATAAGTAAAGGAAGAAAAATATTTGGGAAATATATCATTTTCAAATCAATAAAACTGTTATTCTCATAGCTATTGCTCTCACGTTTTACTAGGATGATTTACTAGGATATCAACATATGACCCCTAAGAAAATAATGTTTCTACTATATGTTAAGCAACGCACAGTACATATAAGGGAAAATAAAGTGGCTTAGGATCAGTTAACTGCTTTTATTGACTATGTAGATTACTACATCAGGTCCAATGTCATACACACAGGACACTGCAGCCATTTCCCTCCCTCTAATTGTTTATACTCTATTAGTTGTCTAAATTTTCCAAAAATTCCAAGTCTAATTTCTCTGTCATCTTTGAATTTTCCTCCAAATAACTTTCTCTCTACAAATTTTAAAGGTCTGGAGTTTTTGTTTTTTGGGTTTTTTTTTTTCTACATTTTGAAGACTGATGGAGAAGGTGAAGCGATAGGAGGGATAGGAAAGAAAAGAGGAGATACCACATCAATGTAGAGACGTCAGAAGAAGCCCTTTGGAGACTGAGGCTTACTTGGCCTGGACCCCAGCCCACTCTTCAGCTGCTGAAAGTCTGATGATTGCCCCACATTCCTGCCAATCTCCAGAGACTATAGCAGAAGGTCTACTTGCATCATTCTTACAGTCTGTCTTGTTTCCTTCCACGCATCACTCTGGGCATGCAGCTCTGCCCTGTCACCGGTTTCCACTATTCCAAGTCCTTTGTCAGTTTTTTTAAAAAAATTATTCAAGATACATGTGGTTGTTGGGATGTGTCACAGTCTCCAGCCATCATCTCCCTCCTTCCACTCTCTTGCTTCCTCTCCTCTCTGGAGCATATGCTGGACCGTAACTCTCACCCTCCAAGTTCTTCCAGGCAGAGCAGACTCCCTTTTCTTCCGAAATCCTAGCACCAAAAAAGGATGGTATTCTGCTTCTCCCAAACTTTCTTACACAAAGTCATTGAGGCCCTTAGCAGAACCAAGGCCTGAGCACCAACAGGGCCCATTCTCCCCAGAAGGCAGATAAGCTAGAGGTAACATGTTCGTCACAAGTAGACTTTTGCCATAACAGTACGCCAGAGTTCTGTGGTTACACACCTCACTCCAGGTCAAATCCTCTCTCCTAAAAGGTAACAGATCCCCAGAGTGAAAATCTAGCAAGAAGAAGTTAGTCTTTATAAAAAGCACTGGACATGTTCTCCACGTGTGTCTTTTATAAGCATTCCAATGCAATTTCTCCAAGAAAATATACCTAAGCAACCAGAAAATGTTGGAAATCTGGAAAGGGAAATTAAAAGGTCATGTGCTTCTTACATTTATTTCCTGAACCCTCTAGTATGTAACTCAGGCAAGAAGTGAAAAACAGCAGGTCAGGCTCCCACTTCTTCTATTGAAATGTTATCACAATTTAACAAACTAGAAAAGGGGTGTGCCATGATATGCTAATGACTTCAAACTAGGAAGTGTGTGAGTTTCTAGACTTTGGGAAAAGCTCATTACGTCTTTAGCCTAAGAAAAAAGTTTATTTTCGTCTCTCACATGAACTAGACTGTTCCTGTAAGCCAAGCTTTGTATTAGCTTCCCTGCAGTACGTTTTTTTACCTTTGTCTTTTGAAAAAGAGAGAACGTGTCTACATAGTCACCTTTCCCTACGCTCTAACGCTCTACCTATTAGGATCGTAATGGTTTGGGACACTACGATATAAGATGTGATTTTGAAAAGGCTTCTATTAGGGTGAGAATTGCTGCCTCAGCCACATTTTTTACATGCCATTATTTTGGGAAAAAGTGATATTATAACCAGATAATAAGTATCTATTTGGGCAAACACCTGTGCTGATTTTTTGACGCACTAATCCCTTAGCTTTCTGAAAATGAAAAGTGCTTTCTTCCAGTCTTTCATTGTGTCCTTAGTTAGATCCTCTTCTTCCTCCTGAATATTAGTGTTTCTAAGATTGTAACCACAGGGAAGTGGGCTTCTCACTCAATGCTCTATCCTTCTATAATCATATCTAAAAGTGTGTGTGTGGGGGTGTGTGTGTGTGTGTGTGTGTGTGTGTGTGTGTGTGTGTATGGGTGTATGTGCTGTGTTGCATGTGATAAAGTCTAAGGCTCAAGGGAAGTAAAAGGCTTGAGAAATAAATTTGAGAAGCATCAACTGAAAGAATTGAAGTTAAATAGACTATGTTTCCTCTAACAACAGAAGAAATATACATGAGAAATCAGTAACAAAGTATATTTAGAAAATCATAAAAACAATTAAAATTTTAAACACTTTAAATAACCATGAGTCAGGTCCCTAATCTGCCTACAAGAGACTCACTTTAGAGCTAAAGACAGACACAGACTGAAAGTTAAGGGAGGGATAGTTCATGCAAACAGAAATCATAAGAAAGCAAGGGTAACAATACTCATATCAGACAAAATAGACTTTACAACAAAAGACAAAGATGGGCATTATATAATAATAAAGGGATCAATATAAGAAAAAGATATTACACTTGTTAACATATATGCACCCACTAAGGCGGTACGTAAATATGTAAAGCAAATACTAACAGACACAAAGGGAGAAACTGACAATAATACAATAACAGTAGGGGACTTTAGCACCCCACTTACATCTATAGACAGATCCTCTAGACAGAAAATCAATAAGGCAATGGTGGTCTTAAATGACACAACAGACCAGCTGCACTTAATAAATATCTATAGGACATTCCATCCAAAAACAGCAGAATACACATTCTTTACAAGTGCACATGGACCATCCTCGAGGATAAATCACATACTAGGCTACAAAACAAGTCTCAACAAATTTAAGATGACAGAAATTATATCAAGAATTTTTTCTGACCACGACAGTATGAAACTAGAAATCAATTACAGAAAGAAAAATGAAAAAAGAGCAAACACGTGGAAACTAAACAACATGCTAGTAAAAACCAATGGGTCAATGAAGAAATCAAAGAGGAAATCAGAAAATAACTTGAGACAAATGAAAATGGACACACAACACTCCAAAATCTATGGATACAAAAAAGACAGTTCTAAGAGGGAAGTTTATAGCAATACATGCCTTCCTTAAGAAAAAAGAAAAATCTCAAATAAACAACCTAAAATAGAATTAGAAAAAGAACAAACAAGAGATATTTTTCTTGAGAAGATATCTTTCTTCTCTTCTTGAGAAGATATTTTTCTTATAAGCACATGAAAAGATGCTCAGCACGGCTAATTATTAGAAAAATGCAAATCAAAATAATGAGACACCACCTCACACCTGTCAAAATGGCTATCATGAAAAAGTCAACAAACAACAAATAACAGCAAGGATGCAGAGAAAAGGAAACCCTCGTACACTGTTGGTGGGAATGTAAATTGGTGCAGCCACTATGGAAAACAGTACAGAGTTTCCTCAAAAAACTAAAAATAGAACTACCATATGATCCAGCAATTCTGCTCCTGTGCATACATCTGAAAAAAATGAAAACACTAATTTGAAAAGATACATTCACCCCAATGTTCATAGCAGCACTATTTACAATAGCCAAGATATGGAAGCAACCCAAGTGCCCATCAACAGACAAATGGATAAAAAAGATGTCACACACACACACACACACACACTGGAATATTACTCAGTCATAAAAAAGAATAAAATTCTGCCATTTTCAGCAACATGGATGGACCTAGAGAATATTATACTAGTGAATTATTATTATACTAGTGAATTATTAGTGAATAATTTTTAGTGAAAAATTTTTAGTGAAAAAAATTAGTGAATAATTATTAGTGAATAATAATTAGTGAATTATTATTATACTAGTGAATTATTAGTGAATTATTATACTAGTGAATTATATTATATTAGTGAAATAAGTCAAAAAGGGAAAGAAAAGTCTTTAACTTGAAATCTTTCTACAAAGAAAATTCCATGACTAGATGGATTAACTGGTGCATTCTTCAACATAAGGGGGAAAATGCCCTAGTTTTACACTGATTTAGGAAGTAAAAATGAGAAAACCTTATTCATTATATTTTACAAGGCAAGCATAAATTGGATACTGCAATCTAACAAAGACATTAAAAGAAAGAAATATCATAGACCAATCTCTCTTCTGAACACCTGTGTAAAACACTTGACAAAATTAAACTTCCCAACAGTTACATTAAATTTAAAAATTTAATTGAGTAAAATCAAAAGAAGTCTTAGCAACTAATTATAATATGATAATATAATGTGAAAAGTACATTTCCAAAAAAGCAAAGATCATAATAATGATAAAACGAAAGCATTCTCTATGCAATCAAAAATGAGACAATGATATCTTCTGTCACTTCAGTACATTCAATGGAGGAATTAACTAGTGCAATACAAGAAGAAGAAATACACATATAAAAATCTTTAAAGGAGTAATAAAACACTAATTGTTGAAAAACATATTATTATATATTTAGAATATCCAAATGAATATACAGATAGCAACAACAACAAGAACAGCCAATAGCCACAATAATCCCTGGGGAGGGGAGAGAATTTTATTTCCAGAGTTGCCATATTATATCATTTTAAATATCCAGTTATAAAGAAATAATTATATGACATGCAAATAAATAAGAAAATATGGTCCATATGTGGAAAAAAGTTGTCAATAGCAACTTTATCCAAGAAGACTAGCTGTTGTACTTACTGGACAACTTAAGACTTTAAATCAGTCATTTTAAATATTATCAAAAAACTAATGGGGGCTTCCCTGGTGGCACAGTGGTTGAGAGTCCGCCTGCTGATGCAGGGGACACGGGTTCGTGCCCCGGTCCGGGAGGATCCCACATGCCGCGGAGCAGCTGGGCCCATGAGCCATGGCCACTGAGCCTGCACGTCTGGAGCCTGTGCTCCACAATGAGAGAGGCCACAACAGTGAGAGGCCCGCGCACTGCCAAAAAAAAAAACCAAAAAAACTAATGGAAACCATGTCTAAACAACAAAAGGAAAGTATACAAATAATATATCACCAAATGGAGAATATCAGTAAGGAGCTAGAAATAATTTTTTAAGTAACCAAATAGAAATTCTGAAGTTGAAAAGTGGAATAACCAAAATGAAAAATTCATTAGAGGGGCTCAACAACAGATTTGAGTGGGCAAAAGAAAGAATCATTGAACTTTAAAATAGGTCAATTAAGATTTTCAAATCTGGGAAACAAAAAGAAAAAAGAAGAAAGAAAAATAAATAGTCTCAGATACCTATGGTGCACCATCAAGCATATCAACATATGCTTAATGGGAGTCACAGGAGGAAAGGAGAGAGAAAAAGGAAAGAAAGAGTACTTGATGGGAGAGGCCACAACAGTGAGAGGCCCGCGTACCGCAAAAAAAAAAAAAAAAAAAGAATACTTGATAATAATAACCTCAAACTTCCCAAATTTGATTAAAAAATATATAAATCTACATATCAAAAAAGCTCAACAAGCCCAAGTAGGATAAACACAAACAAATCCATACCTAGACACATTATAATCAAACAACTGGAAGGCAAAGAAAGAATCTTGAAAGTAGCAAGAAAGAAGTGATTTATCATATACAAGCGATTCTCATTAAATTTAACAGCTGATATCTCATGAGAAACCACAGAGGCCAGAGGACTGTGATGATGACATACTCAAGTGCTAAAAGGAAAGGACTGTCAACCAAAACTTTTATAACTAGCAAACCTATATTTCAAAAATGAAGGAGAAATTTAGACATACTCAGATAAATAAAAAGTGAAATAATTCATCACTATAAGACCTCCAATATAAGAAATTTAAAAGGGAGTTTTCAGGTTGAAATGGAAAGACTAAAGGTAATTCAAAATCACATGAAGAAATAAAGCACACCAATAAAGGTATCTAAATAGGTAAATACAGGAGTCAGTATAAATTTATTATTCTAACACTTTTCTTCTCCTTTCTTACTTAAAAGATTATTGCATAAAGCAATATTATAAATCTGTGTTGAAAGGCACACAATGTACAAAGATGAACTTGTAACAATAACAACACAAAGGTGGAAACAAACTTCTACAAGAACAAATTTCTTTATATACTTTTAAAACTAAATGGTATTAATCCAAATTAGATTATTATAAATTAAGATGCTAATTGTCATCTCCTGGGCAGCCACTAAGAAAATAATTCAAAAATGTATAGTAAATGAATGACAAGGTAATTAAAGAGGTATACTATAACAGGCTAGAAAATATTTAACACAAAAGAAGGTAGTAATGGGGAAATAAAGGACACGAAAAAAAGATATGAGACATAGAATTCAAACAGCAAAGCAGCAGAATTAAGTTCTTTTTCATCAGTAACTATTTTAAATGTAAATGGATTAAACTCTCCAATCAAAAAGCAGAGACTGGCAAGATGGATTTTTTAAAATGATCTAACTATATGCTGTCTATAAGAGACTCACTTTAAAGACTCAAACAGATTGAAAGTGAAAGGATAAATAAAGATATTTCATCTAAACAGTAAACCAAAAGAGAGTTGGTATGGCTGTATTAATATCAGACAAAATAGATTTTATGAAAAAAATTATATGAGACAAAGAAGAATATTATATGATGATGAAAAGATCAGCCCATTAAGAAGATACAATTATAAATGAATATGCACTTAATGAGATATCCCCAAATCACATGTAACAAAAACTAATAGAATTGAAGGGAGAAATAGACATTTCGACAACAAAAGTAGAAGACTTTAATATCCCACTTTGAATAATGAACAGAATAACTAAACAGAAGATTAATAATGAAATAAAAGACCTTAACACTTCAATCCAGTTTGAGCTAATAAACTTCTATAGAACATTACATCCAATAATATCAGAATACACATTCTTCTCAAGTGCACATGGAGCATATTCCAGAGTAGAACATACTTTAGGCCAATAAACAAGCCTAAAGAAATTTAAAAGAATTGAAATTATACAAAGTACATCTCTGACCACAATGGAATGAAATTAACTATTAAAAACAGTAGAAAATTTGGGAAATCCACAAATATATGACACTTAAACAGCATACTCCTAAATAATCAATGGATCAAAGAAGAGATGACAAGGAAAATTAGAAAATACTTCGATATGAATGAAAACAAAAACACAACATTCCGAAACTCATGATATGCAGGTGAAGTTGTGGTCAGAGGAAAATCTATAGCTTTAAATGTACACATTTAAAAAAGATAAAATCCTAATTCAATAACCTAATTTTCACCTAAAGAAATTAGAAAAAGAAGAGCAAATTAAATCCAAATCAAATAAAAGAAAAAAAATTGTGAAAACTGATGTAATATATAATATGAAAACAATTGAGACAATTAATGAATCCAAAAGTTGATTCTTAAAAATTATCAACAAATTTGATAAAACACTAAAAAGGTTGATCAAGCAAAAAAGAAAGAGGATGAAAAAAACCAAAAACTGGAATGAAAGAGGAACATTACTACCAACCACAGAAATAAAAAGGATTATATGGGATTATTATAAACAACTCTATGCCAATAAATTAGACAATCTAGATGAAATGTTAATAATCCTAGAAAGATGGAAACTACTGAAATTGAGAACAGAAATAGAAAATCTGAATTAACTTGTAACAACTAAAGAGATTAAATCAGTAACCAAAAAAACACACAAACAAAAAAACAGAAAACAACAACAAAAAAACCTTCCTACAAAGAAAAGTACAAGATAAGAAGTCTTCACTGGTGAATTCTACCAAACATTTAAAGAATTAATACCATTCTTTAATAAACCTCCAAAATACAGATGGGGGGGGAACACTTCCTAATTCATTTTATGAGGCCAGTATGACCTTGACACTCAAACCAGACAAAGACATCACAAGAAAAGAGAACTATAGAACAATATCCTTTACAAATATAAATGTAAAAAATCCTCAACAAAATCTAAATCCAGCAAACTATAAACAGGATTATATGCCATGACCAAGTGCAATTTATCCCAGGAATGCAAAGCTGTTTAAACATATGAATATCAAGCAATGTAATACACCACATTAACAGATTAATGGACAAAAACCACATGATCATCTTGATAGACACAGGGCAAGCATGTGACAAAATCCAAGTCCCTTTCACGCTAAAAACACTCAAAAAACTAGGATTAGAAGAGAACTTTCTTGACGTGATAAAAAGGGATCTACAAAAAAATCCACAGATAACATCATATTTAATAGTGAAAGAATAAAAAGTTTCCCACTAAGATCAGAAACAAGACAAGGCTAGCTTGCCATATCTATTCATCATTGTATTAGTTCTAGCCAAGGCAATTAAAAGTATAATGGAAATAAAAACATCCAAATTGGAAAGAAAAAAATAAAATTTTCTCTACCTGCTGATGAAATATACGTACATATCCTAAAAATTCTACAGAAAAAAAAAAGAAAACAGAAGAAGTAATAAATTTGTTTAGCAGGTTTCAGGATACAAGATCAATATACAAAAAAAATCAACGGCATTTCTATATTCTAGCACTAAACAATGAAAATGATGTTAAGAAAATTCCATTTAGGGCTTCTCTGGTGGCACAGTGGTTAAGAATCACCTGCCAATGCAAGGGACACAGGTTCGAGCTCTGGTCGGGGAAGATCCCACATGCCGCAGAGCAACTAAGCCCGTGCGCCACAGCTACTGAGCCTGTGCTCTAGAGCCCGTGAGCCACAACTACTGAAGCCCACGTGCCTAGAGCCCGTGCTCCGCAACAAGAGAAGCTGATGCAATGAGAAGCCCGCGCACCGCAACAAAGACCCAATGCCACCAAAAATAAATAAATAAGTTTTAAAAATAAGTAAATAAAAAGGAAAATTCCATTTATAAAATATAAAAAATAAAATACTCAGGAATAAGTTTAACTAAAGATGTACAAGGTTTGTACAATGAAAACTACAAAACATTGTTGGAAAAAATGGATATTTTGAGGAAGGTAATGAGTGATACAGTGCACTAGGGCAACTTCTGGGCTGTTTGTAAGTTTTTATACTGTGATATAAATAGTAGAGGCACAGGTGTATTTAATTTGTAAAAATTCATTGAGCTGTACACTTAAGATTTGGGCACTTTATTGTGTGTATGTTATGTTCCATTTTAAAAGGGTGATAAAAATAAATAGCTAATTAAATCATATTTTATTTCTATTCCATTAAACACAATGCATTTAAAACAGGAAAGACAGAAAACTACACTGCAATGAAGATACAGAATTTTTAAAAAGATGAGCTAATAAAGAGTATCCCACAATGGAAAATGAATTCAAGTCACTGGGTCAAAGTAAAGTACATCTTAAACTAATAAAGGGTCTGTTAATATAAACTTGCAGAATGATAGTAATTATGAAGAAGTTGTAGAAGACTTGAATAAGGGAGAGATTCTGACTTTCAAAAGGAAAAAAGGTAGAATCCAGGAATAATTCATTTAGAAAAGTGATATTGATCTCTATCAAAAATCAAAAACATCTTGGTCCCTAATACCATTCTTTACCAAATGGAAACAGTTCTCTTCAGAGAAATGGCTAACTACAGGCCTGTTGCAAGCTGGGAACAAAATCAACCTGGGCACCCTGTGAGTCCCCAGATGTTAAATGTTAAAACAATCACCATGGGCTTCCCTAGTGGCGCAGTGGTTGAGAGTCCGCCTGCCAGGGGACCCGGGTTCGTGCCCCGGTCCGGGAAGATCCCACATGCCGCGGAGCGGCTGGGCCCGTGAGCCATGGCCGCTGAGCCTGCGCGTCCGGAGCCTGTGCTCCGCAACGGGAGAGGCCACAACAGTGAGAGGCCCGCGTACCGCAAAAAAAAAAAAAAAAAAAAACAACAATCACCACCAACAACAAAACAGTAGTTGTATGTCATGAGGATATGAAGGAGCGCCCACTGGCAAATCTTGGACAATTTAAACATCAAAATAATTAAGGACAGTAATTAATTATAGACCACTGCAAAAATAGAAATTCATGAGTCTATTGATAACAAATAGATAACTAAGCATCTAAACAAATAAATAATGGAGAAGACAAAGCTCTTGCTTACAGTACAATTTCAAGAGCCAATAGGTAAATGTGATTGGAAAGGTGTAGTTAGAAAATTACAGTTTAAAAAAAAAAAAAAAAAGAAAATTACAGTTTAGCACCATTGGAATAAAGACTGTTTCAAGCAAGAATTATCAATGGATGCTAAATATAGGGGAAATTTTTGATGAGGACCAACCACAATACGTGCATAACCTTACAGCCTCCCTATGGATGTCTAGTAGTTGCAAGAGAAAAAGTAGTAACTATACAGTGACAAAGTAAGTAACACCTTTACCCAGTAATCAAAATTAACATCACCAATGAGGGGCAGATGGACATTGTGTATGTCTAGAAGCAACACTCTCAGAAGGACACAAACATCTCTTCTGTTCCATCTTGGAAAATGTAACCTAATTTTAATCATGAGGAAACTTTGGGCAATCCCAAAATAAGAGACAGTTGTATTAAAAGAGAGGAAAGGATGTAGAATTCTTTTAAAAGCGCCAGTGTCGTAAAAAATAAAATCTGTGGAAATTTTTCCAGATTAAAGTAGGTTAAAGAAATATAACTACAATAGCTGATCCTAGATTGGATTCTTTAATAAAAGGAAAAACAATTCAGTAAAGGACATTATTGGAACACTTAACAAAACTGGAATAATGACAGTAAAATAATGGTATCAACATTATTTTTACTAAAATTGATAGTGTCCAAGAAACAGAGAGAAAGAGAGAGAGAGAGGGATTGATGATTAAATAATAAAGCAAATGAAAGCAAATGGGGTACAAGAGTAAAAATAGGTCAATCTTACTAAAGGGTATACTAGTATTCTGTGTACTATTTCTATTGTTGTAATTTTTCTGTGAGCTTCAAATTGTTTCCAAATAAGAAGTTTTAAAAATTAAAAATCAAAATAAAATCTATAACAGTTATAAAACTAACATTAATTGAGGGCCTCCATATTCCAAAAATTATTTAAATATCCTTTTATTTAATCCTCACAACACTGTCCAAATAATTTAACAGGCTTAGGAAAATTTGTCCTTGGTCTTTTTTTCTGAAAATTTTACTTAATTCCTTGATTAAATAAGTAAAAGGAACACTGGTCAAAGTTCTTTGTGACATTTGATGGTTTTGAGTGATGGATGGTTTTTACCAACAGGATTGCTGCAGATAGGAGTGGATCCAGATTTCATGGGACCTGAAACCTTTAGAAATAACAGAAGAAAAGACTCTTCCAGAGTGCAAAGTTACAACACAAAATTACGTATTCATTATTCATTAAATAATAATTATTATTTACTAAGTAAACATATTTAACAAGAATGAAAAAAGAAATCACAATAAATAAACTTAAAAAAAACGGTAACTACCAAAAATATCACAACAACCAGAAAAATAACATAATATTTATATTAATTTACTACCTGACATAGCTGTGTAATACGATTTTCCTACAGGTTTTTGTCCATGTACTCTTGAATCACTTCTTCATATGATACTAATTTTGCAATACTTTTCTAGAGAGAACAGAAAGATATTTCAATCTTCTATTGATTTCGTTGATCGAAATTTGTTTTTCATAATTTCTCATGTAGAAAGTTTCCTTTGATTTCATAATTCCTTTGACATCATTACCCTTTATGTCACATACATTTTCAGTACTACTGCCAAACTTGGGGAAATATCTTTCAACTTATTTTCTTACGGAAGACCTACTCACTATAGTACAACTACAAGTTTGTATCCTAAAAACACAGGAAGTCTGATAAATTCTATTTTGCGTAAGTCCATCAAAAAAGACAAAATATATATGTTGTCATAACTGTATATATCCTATTATCAAGTATATATCCGACAACAGTTTCTGTTTTTTTTTTTAAATAAATTTATTTATTTGTTTTTGGCTGCGTTGGGTCTCCGTTGCTGCACGTGGGCTTTCCCTAGTTGCGGCGACCGGGGGCTACTCTTCATTGCAGTGCACAGGCTCCTCACTGCGGTGGCTTCTCTTGTTACGGAGCACGGGCTCTGGGCACGTGGGCTCAGTACTTGTAGCTCGCGGGCTCTAGAGCACAGGCTCAGTAGTTGTGGCACACGGGCTTAGTTGCTCCGCGGCATGTGGGATCTTCCCAAACCAGGGATCGAACCCATGTCCCCTGCATTGGCAGGCAGATTCTTAACCACTGTGCCACCAGGGAAGTCCCAACAGTTTCTGTTTTAACTGTGTCAATAAGAACAAAATCATTACTGCAGATATACATGGATGATTGAAAGAAACTTCCACAGTGTAGCTTCTCGGTCTAGGATCTATAGTATATGTCATATTGATATACAATCTCTGACCTTACAATTGTGTTTTAATGCAGGTTGAGTAGGCCCAGGGGAAAGGAGAACGATTTCTGGAACACATTTCTACATTGGTCAGCTTGAAACAACTATACATCTATGTGTCCAGTTGTAATGCATGAAATGACTTTAAACCACGTAATTGTCTCACTGAATCCAAACTAAGTACATTCCCAACTCAGTTCCTCCTTAGCTCAGTTCCAGAAACATCCACAGCCATTCCAAACATGAGGAGAAACACGAAGGTTAAGTCAAAGTGGAAAAAGACAGTAAAATATCTCACTTTTGTAAAATTACAACGTGATATGACCATTTGAATATACTGCTAAGGCCCTCCCAGGGCCTTGGAGGGGCCCATGCAAGAGAGGGCCTTGAAATTAAAGCTTTATTTAATATACACACCCCTGGCTTCAGGGCATCTCTTGGCAGAAGAAATTGACAGTTTCACCCTGAACCCTTTAATTGAGTCTACTGTCCCATCTAGTAAACTATCAACTTGGTATAATAGCCTGTTGCACTATTAGGGGCATTAATTCAGCTCAAGGTGGGTGACAGTCCCATTACACTCATTAAGACCAATTCTGAGAATCAAACTTTTGAAGGTTACTTGTTTAACCTGGAAGACATCCAAAGGACAGTGACCAGGAAAATATAAAGACTCAAAAGAAGAAGAGGGCTTCCCTGGTGGTGCAGTGGTTGAGAGTCTGCCTGCCGATTCAGGGGACGCGGGTTCGTGCCCCGGTCCGGGAGGATCCCACATGCCGCGGAGCGGCTGGGCCCGTGAGCCATGGTCCGGAACCTGTGCTCCGCAACGGGAAAGGCCACGACAGTGAAAGGCCCGCGTACCGCATTAAAAAAAAAAAAAGAAGAAGAGTTATTAGAATTTGGGTATTTAGTATGTCAGAGATGACTTAGGGAGGAAAGACCTTTGGCAGAATGTGAAAGGGGCTGTCATACGGATGAGGAATTGAACTTGCTCTACATTCTCTGGAGCAGAAGAAGGACTAGGGTGTGGTTTGGAGACTTAGTGCAAAAAATACATATAGAATATCTCATGAATAATGTTTATGTTGATTACATGTTGAAATGGTAATATTTTAAACAGCTGGGGTTAAATCACATGTATTATTTTCACCTGTGTCTTTTTACTACTTTAATTTGGCCACTAGAATTTCTAACAGTATATATATAGCTTGCATTTGTGGCCCATGTTATGTTACTATTGGATAGCACTGGTCTAAGCTTTCAGCCCCACCAGGATAATCCCTAAGCCCTCAAAGCCATTGCAATTTTACCAAGAGCTGAAGCACCAAAGCCATTTCATATTTAGGCAGCTTTGACTTGAAATTCTCTTTTCTTGAATTTACTGCATTTACTGTACCTGGTTCATTGGTGTCACTTGGCTTTATCTTAAATCAGGAAAATGAGCTCCTATAGTGTTCAAAAATAGTCCAATAAAGATATATTACTGCCTCTTTGCTCAGTAGGGGTAGATGGGTCATAACAGGATGTCTGACACTAGCAGGTTTATACAGTAATTTTTTTCTTATCAGCTACTTAATGAAATGAATTTCTATCATAGCATCTTTTAAATGTTAATACTCTTACAGCTGTCTTCAAAGACCTATTTTGAACTAAACATGTTATCAATCAAAATACTCATTAAAATTCGGTGCAAGCTTATATGAAGAGAGAGATTAAATCATTGAGGCATCTGGGCCTCTTATTCCACTAATGTGACCTCATTATATCGTAATTTGTTATTACAGAAATTTAATTTTCTGATGCCATAGAATTACTAAGGGTCTTCACATTTCCCAGATTTTCATCCACCCTAAGTGCAAACTTTTTGATCATTTACTGGTTGGGTCCTTGGGTATTTTCAAGATTTGTGCTTCTGACAGACAACAACTGTAACCAAAGCAAGCAGTGCTCCCTGATGCTGGAGGGAGGTTCCAAGCCCTAAAGGCGCCTGGAGAGGGTGTTCTCTCTAATGAGGTAAGAAAGTACCTTGAATTAGCATTTCATTTCCTGGTAGCCACCATTAATAGATGTGGATCCTGATTTTTCACACCTTCGCACTCTCTACCTTATCTCTTAATGGAATCTTCCTTCCATGGAGGTGTGATGGAGTCAGAAGCACAGAGAGGGTTGCTTAGAGGGCTGAGCAGTTTGCCCACCCACCTCAGAGAGTCGTGAGGACAAAAGAAGGTAACGTGGGCTTCCCTGGTGGTGCAGTGTTTGAGAGTCCGCCTGCCGATGCAGGAGACACGGGTTCGTGCCCCGGTCCGGGAGGATCCCACATGCCGCGGAGCGGCTGGGCCGGTTAGCCATGGCCACTGAACCTGCGCGTCCAGAGCCTGTGCTCCGCAATGGGAGAGGCCACAACAGTGAGAGGCCCACATATCGAGGGGAAAAAAAAAAAAAAAAAAAAAAAAGAAGGTAACGTGCAATTCCTAGTACAGTGCCTAGCCAAAGTAAACCCCAAAACAATCCGAGTTCCCTTCCTCTCTCCCCACCACCTTTAATCTAATCATTCAACCAAACCTGCTACTCGGTTTTCTCCTGCTGTTTAAGGAGAACCCAAGAAAAACTAAAAGGAGAGACAGAACACCCTGAGTGTCAGGAATCAAGAATACGATATTCAACAATTTGGTCCATTTTTCCTATGAAGACAGTTACCAAAATACCATAATGTAGAAGAAAACTCAGAATTTCATCTGAAAACCCTGTCACCTTTAACGCATACACCTGTACCTATGTCCAACACTGCTTTCAATTACAACAAAATGGTCATTCTTTTCATCTCTAATATTGTTTCTCTTTGTTACCTTCTCTCTTAAAAAAAAAATTATCGGGCTTCCCTGGTGGCGCAGCGGTTGAGAGTCCGCCTGCCGATGCAGGGGACACGGGTTCGTGCCCCGGTCCGGGAAGATCCCACATGCCACGGAGCGGCTGGGCCTGTGAGCCATGGCCGCTGAGCCTGCGCGTCCGGAGCCTGTGCTCTGCAACGGGAGAGGCCACAACAGTGAGAGGCCCGCGTACCGCAAAAAAAAAAAATTACCAAGTTGCCTAATTACCACGGCCAGGGATGAATTCTGACCGGATCCCAGAACCCAGAGTAGTCCCGTTGTGATGGTCACTGATTTAGTGGCTTAGTTCCTATACTGCTTACACAGAAAGACTCAGAAAAAAGGCCATAAGTTGCCCATCAGATCAACAGTCTCTTAGCCTCAAGTCATTACAGTACATCTTTTATGACAGATGTGAGCTGTCAGGAAGTGGGTGTTTCATTTTACTCTCCAATTCCGTCTACTGTCTCTCCTACTATTCTCCTCCTCTGGCGCCCTGTCTCATCTACACTGGCCTCCTTCTTCTGCTTCCACAGCCAGCCTCCCACCACAGTAGGGTCTTCGCACGTCCTGTTCCCGGGGCTAAGATGCTCTTCCCCCAGATTCCCACATGGCTCACTCTCACACTCTACAAGGCTTTGCTCAACTGTCTCAGCAAGGCTTTTCCGATGACCTAATAGCAAACGAAACTCCTTCCCTGCCCAGGCCCACCCCCCATCCACTGCCCTGTTCAATCTTCTGGATGGCATCTATCACCATCTGACACCCTCCATACTTTACACGTTGTTCATTATTGTCAGTCTCCTGGGCTCAAAGGCGAGGTCCACAAGGTAGGGGCCCTGGGCAGCTTTTTTGCTGCAGTATCTCAAACACCTCCAAGAGTGTTTGGGGCAAAGGACAGTGGGTAAGTGAATGGAGAAAGCATATAGTCACGGATTTTTGTCATTTTGTTGGAGTACAACAAATAAGAGTTAGTCACACAAGGACATTATTTTTAAGTCCATGCAGTGCATAATTTGGGTCACTTGATTTGTACACACATGTCTGTTTGTAAACGTGAATGCACCGCAGTCTACATTGGTGGGTTGTCGTGGTGCCCATTCTTTAGGCCCTGAAAAAAACCAAAGGGCTCTGAATTCACACGACTCTGAATAACATATGACAGACTACTTTCCCACTGTTTTATGTGAAAGAATAAAAGAGAAATATGTAGGAGAAAAAGCCATCATAGAGTGAAAAGGAACGCCCGAGTCTGCTCAGCACAGCTACCATTAAGTGCAGCAGGATCCCAGGAAAACAGAGGAACTCTAGATGGCTGGTGACAACAGCTTCAAGTCCCTCCCAAGCAACAATGTCTGGCTCTCACCTCCCCAAACTTCAGCTTTGGAGATTCCACAGCCAACACAGGAGGGAAACTGTGGCTTCAACATTAAATAAAGAAAATGAAATCCCTCAAAGCAAAAGCATGGCATTTCTTCTCAACACCCTCTGTTTTTTTGTCCTCTGTTATTTGAAATCAAGCCTGAGCGCGAAACCAAAACAAAGAAAAAGTAAACAATTCTTTGCAGATAACTCGCAGTTCAATAACCTGATAATTATTCATTTCGGCTTAAAGCATGCTTGTAAATATCATTTCAAATGAAGCACTGATGATTTTTAATCAATGAAAACTGACATTTGTTGAAAAGGCTTTCTGGATAATTACCTTGCATTCTTATTACTAAAGCAGATTTAACGGAAAATCAAAACAAACGATATTAATTACATTGTAGCCTCGTTATGTATTAATAGGTTCAGAAACCAAACACTGAGTGTCTTATACAGCTGGGTGTAATATTTATATGAAGCTTTATGATGGAAGCCAGCTTAATTCTAACGCTTCCATTTTAGTGCTCTGACCTTCTGCTCTCTGGAAGTGTGAGTTTGATCTCAACTAGGAATCCATGTTTCTGGCACCAACATTTTGGGCTCATGCCTGAGAACCCAGAATGTCAAAGGAAGTTGACTTTCTCATGCCAAGAGACATGAGCTGCATGACTGATCACCTACCTTTAACTCAGAGTGATTATTGAAACACTTCCCCTCTGGCTGATGAATTTATAACCTCAAGCAAAGGAATCTCACCCTGTGCCTATGCATTGAGATCTGCTATTATCTTTGTGTCCAGCAAGCAACTGAGCCGGTACAAGCAGGAGCCTGAAAATGAGGACAGTACCACAGGAGAAGGGATTTCCTTAGGTCTTCATCTCCTGTACTGGCTTTTAGACCATCACATCTTTACATTCATGTTCAGCTCTTTCATTGTAATTAGAAATCAGCAGGTGGGTTTCCTAGCTGGGGAACCTTTTTAGGTTGTACAATACCTCTGAGAATCAGTGTTTGCATCTGTAAATTGAAAATAAAAATAATGGTTGCTGTAAAGATTATATAAAACAGAATTATTATGAAGATTAAATGAATAATCCAGAAAGTGCTCAGCAGACATGTACTAGGCTGTCAAAAAATATTAGTTATTAGTCATTATTGTTAAAGGCCCCTTCCAGTCTCGACGTTCTGTGACTACTCAGATGCAATATGGAAACCCTACTGTGAAAGTCTAAGGAGACTTATTACCTCTTAATGTCTTACTCTGGCACAATAGCCTTCTGACCTCTAGGCTTGCAGTAAAACACTAACATGAACAGTATGGACAAGTACAGAGAACTGAGTAAAGTTTGGACATAAAAGTCCTCCCTACCAGAATGTAGACCACACACAAAGCAGGGAGAGTTCACCAAAGCAGGTAGAGTCAAGACAATGCCATCGTCCTTGAGGACGACTTTTGCAAAATCTGAATCACTCATTCAGCAAAAATTAAATGCGCCACTAAGTGTTCTAGGTACTGAAGACTCGGCAGTAAACAAAAAGACAAGGCTGTCTCGCGAAGCTGATGTTCTGGTTGGGAGAGAAAAATGGGTGGAGTTGAAAGGAGCGGGGAGTGACACAGCGCCCTTCATCCTCCTAACAGCCTCCTTGGAACCTTCCCTGAGTTCTCCGTGTCTCCACTGCGTGTGTCAGTCAGCATCAAACTGCCGTTGAGTTGTTTCTTTCCTATAAATCCTCAATCACCCCCTCCTCTTCAATTCCACCGACACTTTCCTCAGCCAGGTCTATATTCTCTCTAGTCTTGGTTACAAGACCAGCACCTTAGCAGATCTTCCCACCACCAGTCTCGACAACCACTGAAATGCTCTTTTCTCATTTGAAAAAATTCTACTCAGCCTTCAAGTCCCAACTCACATGTCACCTCCTCCATGGATTCGTGCTCAAAAACCTCCACCTCACATTCCAACACAGGCAGAACTGATCATACGTGCTCTGTAATTTCTTAATTTGGTCGCCCTTCCAGTTACAGCTCTGCTAGGCTGTTAACAGAACCCGTTCACTCATTTGGTAAATACTTATTAAAATCTGTACCCTAGATCTGGTCCTGTTATAGGCACTGGAGTTAAAACACTAAATGAGACAAACTAGGCCCCCATCTCAGGGACCCAGTGGTTCGACCCCCCTCTCCTTGAGGTTAGAGGTCATGTCTTATTTACCTGAGTGCCCCTGAATGTCCTGCATGCAGGACTTGCTGAATGTCCGCCTCATTGCCAGAATTTGATTCAGAGAGAATAGGTGTTGGCCAGGCCCAGCCCACCAGATTCTATGCCAGCATATGACACCGCATTCCCCAGTGTGGGGGAAGGTCCCTCATTCCTTTCTCTAAAACAGAGAGGAAACAATTACACTTCCCAGAAGAGTTCTTAATGTTTACCCTTTCATCCCATTACTTTTAATTATATGGGGGAAAAGACATCCACCTCCTTTCACAGCAAACCAAAATTCCTTTAATCTATAACTTAAGGTAAAATTGATCATTCTCTATCATCCACAAGTATTTTCTTTAAACATTATGCTATTAGTCATTCAAATAAAATAATCCCTAAATTTTCCTGTCAGACGAATTGCTATCATCATATCAGATAATACAAGCACACAAGTGTGGCAGAATGAAAGAGGAAGGCAAGATCGCAGAGCTCTATAAGGTTTAAAATGTTCATTTATTCAACTTGAAGGCTTCTGTATAACCAGTACCATTGTCAGATACTAGAAAGAATGGGTGCTAGTGAGGGAGGAGCTACTTTCAGGGAATGTATTATTAATGAGATAATTATTATTACTAAAATGAGATACATTGGTGTTGTCTTTTTTAGTTTGGGCTGCCATAAAAGAATACCATAGATGGGGTGGCCTTAACAGTAGAAATTTCTTTCTCATGGTTCTGGAGGCTGGAAGTCCAAGAACAAGGCCTTGGCAGATCCAGTGTCTTGTGAGGATATTCCTCCTCGTTTGCAGATGGTCATCTTCTCATTGTATCCTCACATGGTGGAGAGAGAAACTGCAATCATTTCTCATGTCTCTTCTTATAAAGGCACTAATCTCATTCATGAGGCCTGCACCCTCATGACCTAATTACCTCCTAAAGACTCCATCTCCAAATACTATCACATTGGGGATTTAGGCCTCAACATACGAATCTGTGGAGGACAAAAACATTCAGCTCACAGAAAGTATTATTAGTAACATAATAAAATGAGCATGAGAAACTATAAAAGGACCACATAAACTAAGAGAGTTAGGCCTAAACAAAACTTAGAAGTAGTGGAATAATAATGTCTTACATTTCAAATATATCATCTTTGGCCAGACCATCAGTTAAGTGAGTACCTGAACTACTACACGCCTCACCTGAACTGTGCTTTAGCATCATTCCATAAACAAATATTGAGAGAACTTACGAGAAACAGGACTTTGAATCTGGCTCTTCTATTTCTTTTAGGATTAATTCGTTCATTCCATGCATTCATTGGACATTGTTGACATTGATTATATGCCAAACATTTTATCCAAGGCCCTGGGAATGGAGAATTAAAGTATCATACGTTCCTTTAAGGAGCTTATAGTTTGGCGTGAAGTCAGACAAGCAACGTATTATCACCCAATGTCACAAGAGCTATGCCAGGCTTCAGTTCTGAGGACTCTGTCATCTCTTAAGACAGGCACCAAGCCTGGATGAGGGGATCAAGGAAGGCTTCCTGGAGGAAGGGAGAGCAGCATGGAAGGAAACTCAGACAGAAGGAACCAGAAGAGTGAAAGTACAGATCCTAGAAAAGTATAAAGCAGTTATACCAAATGGCTGTTACAGGTGTAAATGAGGACGAGAGAGGTCAAGGATGAGAGAACCAGTCACTGCATCACATGGTTGCCCCTTATGAGAATCCTCAGGAAGAATTTCAACCCTAATATCAGGCAGTTATACCTCTCCTGAGCTACTGAGTGATGTCATCTTGGGAACATGACAAAGTCTGCATGCTCTCTGTCAACAGTACAGAACATTACTGGCGTGCTCTGTTCAGTACCTTGCCTGGGACTTGGCATAAAGCAGGCACTTGACAATTTTAGTTGAATATCAAAATAAACTTTGGGGCTATTAGCCTTGGTTTCATCTTACCTTCCAACATGATTTTCTTACCTGATGTTTGTATTTTTATCTCTATAAATCTTTGAAAGGAGATGAGCTATAAAGAAGATAATTACATTTAAAAATACAACTTCCTTTCTTATGTAACTCTGTAGGTAAATCCGAAATTAACGTATCATTTTAAAGATAAGAAAATTAAGGACTTGTGATTCTGGCCAAAAAGGTATTAACAAGGACTGGATTTACTTGAAATGCCTCCTACCCTAAACACCAAAAATACTGGAGAAAAAATATGAAACAACAGTCTTTAAGGCATTGGCTATCAGGCAGTGAAGGGCAGTGATCCCTGGAAGACTAGAAATTAATGAGGTGAGCCCCACCACTGCTTGAGGTTACTTCCTTGAGAGAAATGTCCAGACCATGGAGAAGGGAAAGGGAATCAGGCAGAACCCAGCAAACTCCCTGAGTTGAGGAGATGGAGATGAAGGTCTAGAGGACAAAATGGCTAGAATTCGCAGAACAGAGCACAGGCGAGGAAAGAGTTGCCCAGAGAGAAAATTCCAGTGATCTGCAGAGGCAGGGTCCCCTTGATTACTCATCAGAGCACTGCTCAGCTCATGCATGGAAGGAAACTACTCCAGGCCAGGGAAAGAACCAGTCGAGAGAATTAGAGGGAAAAGTACCCAGAACTTGAATAGAGCCAAGAACAGTGCCTGTCTCCCTTCCCCACCCCCTCCCCCAGTCCGACTGGAAATCCTCCCGATTCTCAGGACATCAGGTAGAACACTCAGAAGGGTTTTGCCTCAGTAATGAGACAAAATACCGCTGTGGACTCACCTAACAAAGCTTAAAAGCAAGACCTGAAAGGATCAAACTGCATCCAAATAACTTAAAGGTGTCCCAGAACAAAGCTCAGGGTGTGGAGGAATAAAAGACCTGGAGCCCCCAAAAGCCAAAATTCACATCCCATCAGAATTGAACAGGCATGCAAAAAAACCCAGAAAACAGAGCTCATAATGAGGAGAAAAATCAATAACCTAAAGTGACCTAGAACTGACACATGTCAGAATAGCAGACAAGGACGCGAAATCAGTTACAACAGCATTCCGTATGTTCAAGCAGCTACAGAGGAATAGAGGGGGATGGATAGAAAAAGATCCAAGTCAAATTTCTAGAGATGGAAACTACAGTGACTGAGATAAAGAATGGAATGGGTGGGATTAACAGCAGATTTGAAAACGGAGGAAAAAATATTTTCAAGAATTTGAAGACACAGTAATAGAAACAACCCAAAATGGGACACACAGAGAAAAAAAGCCTGACAAAAATATGAACAGAGTACCAGTGAGCTGTGGAACACTTTTGAATGGGCTCATATATGTGTAATCGGAGTTCTCAAAAGAGAGCAAAGACAGCAGGGAGCAGAAAAAATATTTGAAGAGATAATGGCCAAAGTTTTGCCAAACTTGAGGACAATTATAAACCCACAGTCCCAAGAAGCTTCTTGAGACCCAAGCATAAAAGACATGAAGAAAACTACATCAAGGCATATCATAATCAAATTGCTAACGAGAAGGCAACTAAAGCTCAGAGCATTTACCTGACGTCCTATTCAATGGACAAGTTTGCACTGGGTCCCTTCACATTGAGCAGACTTTATTCATATCTTAAAGCGGTCACAGACATGGATTGGCAAGGAATAGCTCAGAAGTGAAAGCAAGAAGGAAAACACTACTTAGGAACGAAGGCAGAGGCGCTGCCATAGAACCCTTAATAAAATATGTCAACACTTCACGCACTTAGTCAAGGTTAAGGAGGCCTTGCCTCTGCAGGCAATGAGCTCTGCCAGCCACACTGGGTGTAAAGCCAGTGCCAAGGGCCACAGGGTATGTTTTCATCTCACTATGTCATTACCCCATTTCTTCAGTGTGCCGCCTTCTCAGGCCTTAATTTTCAGCGTCTTGTTCATTGTGGTGGGTTTTTTTTTTCTTTTCTTGTTCTTTTGGTCACTGGATTTTCTATTGTTGTGAAAAATAAATGCTAGGTAAATAAATGGGCTGTGTATCATTTCCAAAGCTTATAAGACCAAGAGGTTTATCAATTTTCTTTCCTCTTCTCTTTTTGTACTTGTAAAGCAGAAATTCCCCTACTCCTTTATACACTTGAAGATGCTGATTCTTTCAGTATTTGCCTGATGAGAATCCTTGTTCCCTTGTGTTTCTTAAGGAGTCTTTTAGTTTCCTAGCTTGATTTTGCTTATTTTGTGATTTCATCTCTCTTCTCTTCTAAATAATAATAAATTAAGAGAACAAGTGGTAAAAATTTGGAATTAAATTTATTATTGGACTAAGCACACTTTTAGTTTACCTTGCCGTCTTCCCTTTCCACTCCACAACTCTGAAATACTGTTTTTACTGAAGTTGAAGCACTTAAAATATGCTTCAAGTTTTATTCAGCTAACAATTATTCTACCCTATTAGGCACAAACACTGAGCTAGACCTATATAGCCGGTATGAAGATGAGTGGCATTGATCCTTCCCATAGGAAGTCCATAACCTAGAGGCAGTGAGACAAGACAAAACTAAACAAAACCCAAACCAAACAATAATAAGTACTTTCCTTATCAGTGGGTCTTCTTCTGAGTAGTTTGTTCAGATACAAAAACACACACGGCAAGTTATAAAATCCTTGTTCTAAACTAACTCAGTGTTGGTTGGGGCAGAATTCAGACCCGTACTCATGAAATCATGCACATATGTGTGTGTTTTCAAATAGCGTTTTTGAAATTTCGGTCTTTTTTTGCATATCAACTCTGTAACCATACAGCAAAAGTATGATATACCCAAAACAAGCAAACAAACCAAAAAACCCTTTATCAGGACTACTTTAAACCTATAAAACTTAGAAAACTGGTAGTAGTCAGCAGGCCATGAGAAATGAACATCGGATAGCCCAGAGGTTCTAATTCTGGAAGTAAACTTGGCTTTAAGTAATGCAGGTAATACTTGTGTATCTGCTTATCTTTTTCTATTTATAAAAAATTTTGAAAGGATGGTGACGCCCATCAATTATGAACACTTGTTCATAAAAACGTGAACATGATTCATGGTGTCGAGATAGATGTAGTTTGGAGGCAGACCATCCAGGGAAAGACAGGACAGCTTGCCTTAAAACCCCTCCTTGATCGCCTCACTTCCTGGAAATTGCAAAGACCAAATAAATAGCTGGAGTGTGCACTAGCTGAGTACAGAAAGTGAGGAAGGTGTCAAGGAGGGCGTCTCAATTTATTTCACAGTCATTCATCCTTCCCATTTCTCTGCACAGGCCCCAGGCAGGTGGATAACACAGCCATCAGAACCCGCGTGAGGACGGCTGAACAATCAGGACGGGTGGTGCCAGTCCGTTCGTGAGACTCAGCCAGGGAAGGATGGAGCCCGAGCAGCAGGGCAAGAGGGCGTGCGCGAGGTCTGGTCTCTGGCCTTGGAAAAGGAGCTTCCATTTCAAGGTGCACAGGGATGTCTGGGAGCCAAAAGAAAAAAGCCGCCTAGCCAGGGGAGAGCCATGAACGATGGCGTAACTAGGAGGTGCCTGGGGAAATTTATGTGTTATTTCCTGAAGTCAGAAGAAAAGGAGTCGCAGGAAAATACTTTATGTCAGCTCCTGAATTGTTTTATGGGCGATTTCCCTAGAAAGATTTTCGTTTTTTCCTTCTGAACTGTTCAGCACCCAAGCTCTCCCAGGATTTTCTCATTTCCATCCTCCCAGGAGTGGATCCTAACACTCCTGCAGTGAAAAGCCCTCTCCTCTCCGCTTCAGCATCTAAGTCTTCTATCATTCTTTTGTTACAAATGCTCTGCCAGCAACAGAAGAGATTCTTTCTAGAAATAGCAAGGGGATGAACATGGGGGTGCGGTGGAGGAGTGCAGGGAGAGAGACAGAGATGGAGGCAAGACAGAAGGGAAGGGCAGAAGGAGAAGAACGCAGCGCAGGGAGAGCCAGTGGGAAGCGCCAGCCTCTGAGGTCTTCCTTGGTCTTTTGCTGCCTTTCTCCCTGGCTGGCCTTCCTGAGAGCCGCTGCTCAGGGGCCGGCCTGCTGCTGCTGCCACTGCTGCTGGAGCTGCTCTTTCTTTCCTTCAGGCTCTCCTCACCATTGTGATGCAGTCATGAAGTCAGGCTGCCCTGTCACACCTCATCTGCAGCCCTGTTAAGGCGGAATGAAATCACTTCTATTGACCCCCTGGCATATTTATAGGCGCCACCTCCCCGAGTTGCGCTTATTCACACCCGTGTGCGAAGGGAGCGTTCATCAGGGGCCACGCGCCCTGCTCCCAGGCTGCCAAACCTACCCAATTACTGAGGCTGGAAGGGATCGAAGGAAAAAAGAAAACAAAACCCTCTGCTGGGCCAGTTCTCGTTCGTAGCCTCTAAACATCAGACCTTCTGACTCTGCACGCTTCCCCTGTCCAATCTGCACGCTGACTTTGAACCAGCAGCGCGCTCATTATCCTTCGTTGGCTGTGTCTCCGAGATCCCCCTTTTCTTGTTAAACAATGAGCAAGAGACGCTGTGTTTCTTTCTGGAGAAGCAGGGGAGAGGATGCGAGTATAGCTGCAACTCCTCGCCCTTCTTGGCTTCCTCTTCAGATGTGCAAGTTATGCAGCCCTGCTCTTCTGAAGGGCGGCCAGCACTCTGATCCCGTGCTGCCCTCTATCTTTCTGTTTCTTGCTAAAGATGTTGCAGTTTCCTTTAATAAGTGATTTGGAAGAAACCATTAAAATTAGGAGGAAAATTGTGTCATGTGATTTACAGTCATGAGAGCTAGATGCAGACATTCCCTTAAATGTTGACGGACGAGATGGCAAATTGTTTAAAAGTATGTGTCTCTTAACACATTAATTTATTTAGAGCTTTTTTTTAACCAATACTTTTATAATTTCTATTTCTCTTGATGTATCTCATTCTTCAGATTAGAAAAGGAAGCAAAGATTAATATTATTAGACCTACTACCTTAGCCTGCAATGTTTTTTGAAGCTCATTACAATAGAACATTTATGAATTAGGATTTTTTAAGTTATGGAAAGCAGAGTTGAAGAAAAGCAACAAAACCTGCCTGGGACACAGAAAACCTGGATTCTTGGCCCAGCTTTGCTTCCACCTAGAATCATGACCTTGTAAGTCATTAATCACTCTGGGCTTTAGCTCCCATATCTGTGGTTCTGTCTAGAGCTAACACTTCCATACTTATAAGCAGGGGACTGAACAAAGGGAGCCTGGCTAAATGACACTTGATTAATAACCAAGCCATTTGTGAGAACGGGGGCAAAGGTTGATTGCTTCCCTTATCCCCATGGACTAATGCATAATAGCTAGTGAGGCTGCAGCAGCAACATACAAAGCATAAGAAAGACACCTAGACCAAGCATCAACTATACAGGGTGTGCTGGTCCCTACCTAACCATTTCTCAAAGAGAGAGAGAGAGAGAGAGAGAGAGAGAGAGAGAAAGGGGAGACTGATTTGGAGCTTTAGCCAATTTCTGTGGTATAAATACCCCCATCATGGTCAACTTGAATCTATCAACTTGATTTCACTGATGGAAGAGTTAGGAAGAAATGCTGAAAACTTGACTCAAGAGCCCTTAGAATGGTGCTCCAGCACAACGCAAGTTCCACCGGTGCACATTGCTACATGCTCTGCCCATGTACCCCCAAGCCCCACCAACCCCTATGGTCCCCACAGATCAGCTGGGCTTTGAGTAGGGAACTGGGAATGGTAAAATTCCAGTGAGAGCCTGAGATATAAGATGAAGACAGTGAAATTGCAAAGAAAGGCTTGTCTTCACAGAGAGGTTTTGAATACTTCTCAAAAATGTGACAGAAAATCCCCAAAAACAGAAAAGAGAAAAAAGGGATCTTATGCCTCCAGTCTTTCTGGACACATAGTCTGAAGATACCTCAGAAGAAAATTTCTTCTATTGCATTCTATTTTGGAACTATCTAGGACTATTTTAATATAAAACTAATATAAACATTTTAAAACAAACAAAAAAAGATTTTATATACCCCCTAGTGTATCAAAACGTAAGTCAATACATGACTCTAAAATCAAACCACAACTTGAAGAGCTTAGAATGGCTTTCTAAATGAAGGAAAGAAGAAAGGGAAAGAGGAAAGGCAAGAGAAAGGGGAAGTGGGCAGACAAAACAAACTACGAACTCGATAAAAACACTAAAGCATGGAAGAAGAGTTGGCTTGCAAGGAGATACCACAGTTGTGAAATTCTTCTTATGACTCAGCTCATCATCATTCTCCATGACAAAAAGGTTCCAAATTTCTGTGCTCTTTAGCTCACTAGAGAAATGAACACTTTCTTATTTAGGCTAATGCCCATTTAAGCAAAATTTAAAGGTCAGCAGAAGAGGTGTTATAGCAGCCACCAAAATGGGTGTGTTAACAGGAGTAAGTTGAGAAAGACCGATAATAGAGAGCATCAAGCACAGACACTGAATTATGAGGACGTAATAGCTTTGGTTTAGAAGAAATTAACATCACATGGGTATTGACTCACTTAGAGGGAAAGAGTAAGCAGTAATCCAGAGGCTCCACTACCTCAGTGGGAAAGGGAATGTTTCAGATTATTTGTACAAATGGGTCAAAAATTTCCTGAATTGATATCGGACAGTTCAATTTAATCTCATAAATATTCATGGTGCACCTCTGAGTACAAAAATCCCAAGTGGAGAAGAAATTGGTGCAGGAAAAGGGACACAGCCCAGGAAGTGTGTCTGGAGATAAAGACATGATACACACCCCGAAGAAGTGAAGACTATAGCAGGGGTTGCTACCTAAAGCACAAGGAAGAATGACAGGTGTTATATGAGAGGTAAAAACACAGTGCTTGTGTAATAACTTCCAGTGGGGAATAAAGAAATGCACTGTGAACTGATTCTACTTCTACTTCACAAATTTGTTTTTTTCCTATAAGTGGTATATTTTGCTTATGCAGAAATGAGGAAGTCAGTTTTATCTCAACTAGATATACCCAGTTCACCACATTTTTTCTTTTCTCAAGTATCTTTCAGCACAGAAAAAGGACTTTTTATGCATTGCTAGCTAAGTCAAAAGGAGTTTACAAATAGCCTGCCTTTCTAAAGACCTTGCAAACCAATTTTCAGTGATGAGCTCACAGAGCTGTGTGGTCAGAAAACTCTTTTATATACCTCCCAGTGCTGAAGGGAAGACTTTGCTTTCAGGTTCTAGCCAAGAGTCTAGAAACAGTTATTAAAGAATTAATTTTTACTAAGGGATATAATTCTGAACTTAACTTTAAAAACTTGTTAACATCCTATTAAACTTACCTGTCATTTAAAAATTTAATAATGCCAATCTAGTGTTTATTATGGAAGGATAGAGGACCATATGGAGGCTGGTAAAGAGAACACTACATGGCCCACAACGTGGTTGAGCTGGGAATTCTTCTGCCCTTTATATAATGCCACCTACACTACTCAAAGCCCAACACCTCACAGAAATCTAATAAACCTGGTTGATTAGTCAGATGTGCAGCCAAACATCTAGATATTTTGAAATTTCAGGTAACTGAATTTTCTTTACTTATAACATATTCTTGGAACTGCAGCTAAGAGCCAAATTCCAACCATCCATAGCAGATAAAGTAGCAAACGCATTAACTGTGAATCAAAACATGTGCTTTGAATCAGCCTAGAGAGGCCTGTAGTGTCATAACAAACACAGACTCTGGGTCCAGACTCCTTGGATTCAAATCCTAGCTTCTCCCCATTCTTGAGCTGTAAAGCCATGGACGGCTTACTAACCTCAGAACTTTCCTGCAGGGGAGGCTGTGATGATTAAGTGAAGATCTGCCATATATGGAAGCCATCCTTCAGCAGTGTGTATGTGCAGCTATTGCTATAGCCCTGATCCAACCAGCATTTCCAGATCTTTCTATTCCCCCAGTTACACATTTCCCCAAACATGTACCCTGCTATATAGTTAGGCTATTAATGAAAGATTCTTTTACGTTTCCAAGCCTTGTGAAATTCCAAAGAACAAAGTTGAGTCAATATTTTAGAGAACGACATCTGTGATAACACTTAACAAAGTTTTCCATGTTGACCCATGGACCTCAGGAAAAGGTGAAAGAAGGGGGTCATTGATGAACTTTAGGGAATCTGTGACCCTCTCAAAAAAATTTTATGCAGAAATGACTATGCCTCCATGGACATTGGAGGAAATTTCCATGGCTTTCAGCAGATGTGAGAAAAGACCCAAAAGATGACTAAAAAGCCCCTGTATGTAAAACAAAATATCACTGATTTTTTTGATTCAAGGCAACCTTAGAATTCAAATAGAACCTAATCCAGGTATTTACCCCTGATCTTCATGTGCTTGCCACCATTTTATGTTAGATGACAATTATTATATTTATGCAACTTGTTTTCTTTAACTTGCAGTTAAAACATAGATATGCAAAGTATATCACACCCCATCTTAAAACGCAAGGTTATTTATACTATGTTGAACTTAACGGTTACTTTCAATTAGAATTTTTATTACTCCCCTTTCTACTTCAGATGTTTTTAGAGAAGCATCCCGTGAAGACATAGAGGGATAGTAGGAAGAACAGAGGCTTTGGCATCAAACAAATGCGGGTCTGAATTCCAGCTTTCCCTCAGAGGAGAGACAAGAAACCTGTACAAGAAAATGGCTCTGAGGAATGTTGTAAACTACGTAAAACAGGCAAAGTACAAGACCCAGGGACACCGTGGACATGCCAAGGTGGTTTTCTTCCCCTTTCCTTCCTCTTCCTGCCCTCTATCCCGTAAGAGAAAGTATTGCAAGTTTGAAAGTGGCACTTACACCACAGACTCCGACAAACTGAGTATAATCACGTCTGGTTTTATTCATTACATTCAGAAGCATACATCCCCTGGAAAAAGGACGAGTGGTGATAAATAAATAAATAAGTAGCTTTTAATGTTTAAGTGTGGTAATTTGTTCTATAATGAATTCATGTTAATAAAAATTTTAAGTGTACATGGAGATCGTAAGATTATCAGTGTAATATTACTGAAAATGACCAATTCTTGGCCAATTATTTTGTGTGCCCTCAGTGAAAAATTTTATATATTTATTTTTAAGTTATTTCTACATAAATTCATATCTTTCACATAGGTGCATTTTTTTGTAAGAAATAGATCTTTAGTACAAAAACATCTTCAAAAATATTTCTAACACTTGAGTATTGGGAAAGATTTTTTACCACTTGAGTACTGGTAAAAAATGTCAGTGACTCAAAGGCTTCATTTCTTGTTTTAAACCCAAGTCTTGTCTCTTCAGGACCAAACTTTTAAAGCTGCCTCAAAACTTAAGTCCATAGAGAAAAACTGATTTTTTCCCCCATGGATTTATTTATTTATTTATGGCTGTGTTGGGTCTTCGTTGCTGCGCGTGGGCTTCCTGTAGTTGCTGCGAGCGGGGGATATTCTTCATTGTGGTGCACAAGCTTCTCATTGTGGTGGCTTCTCTTGTTGGGGAGCACGGGCTCTAGGCGCGTGGGCTTCAGTAGTTGTGGTGCACGGGCTTAGTTGCTCCCGGCATGTGGGATCTTCCTGGACGAGGGCTCAAACCCGCGTCCCCTGCATTGGCAGGAGGATTCTCAGCCACTGCGCCACCAGGGAAGTCCAAAAACAACTGATATAAGAATTTTAAACTATCAACAGTATTTATTATGATAAGATAAAGCAAAAACAGAGGGTACTAATTACCACAGTGACACATTCTGAGCTAGCCGAAAAGCAGAATTCACATTTCTGGTTCTCGATGAAATAGACATTAGATTTACTGCTGTTAAGGAAGCCGTTTCCGACGTTATTTACATTGAGGGATCAGTGACAGTAGCATTTTATGGCTCCCTAAGACGAGATCAGCCCAGGACCTAGGAGCAGAGGAAAGCATAGTAATGGATCTTATGGGGATGTTCAAGGGCCTAATAACTCCAGGTGGTCTTAGAGGTCGTGGAGAATATCGCATCAGGCGCTCTCGGGAGGAAGCAGGGATGTGCAGCTGGTCCAGCGCTCAAGTCCTCTTCACAAGCTGCACCAATACGGGTCCTTGTCACCCCCCAGGGCAGCCCTGTGGTGAGCAATTATTACACCATGTTCTGTGGATTATCACCCGACAAGTAATTTCTCAAACGTTCTCATTAAGAGATATCTTGAAAGCGACAGACTCCAGCTAGGAAGGAACAATGAGAGGCACTACGGGGCAAACGGGGACCAGGTGGGGACAGCAGTTCAGCAGAGGTTGCTATGAGCCCCTCCCCCTCCCATCCCAGCCATCCCTCCCCTCCCCCTGCCCTTCAGGGAAAAAAGCCTTTGGCTACTCTTAAAAACTCACGAATGGAAGAGTAATACCAAGAAATACCAATGAATTCTCCTTTCAACTTCTAGGTTCCTGCATGTGAATTCCGGTTCTGCCTCTCAACAACTACATGACTTTCAGATTATTTTTCCTCGGGTCTCAGGGAGAAGAAGACCTGCTTCCTAAGGCTGTTGCCATGACTAAATGAAGTAATGTATGTGAGGTACCTGGGCCAAAGGCCTGCACGTGGAACGGACCCAGGAAATGGTGGAAATGTGAATGTTTTACATTGATTGAGTAGCTTCTCCAGGCTGGACCCTGTGTGAACTTTCTCAGCCGTCCGACAGGGAGTGTGAAGGAGCTTCTAACTAATGGCCGTGCCCAACGATCAGCCTTCAGAATTCAAAACGGAAGTGCCAGCCCAGCCCTTCACTTGTTCTTGAAGTTTCCGTCTGTCGGGCTGCATGTTAGGGGATGGAGATACAAAAATTAGAAAGGAAATCCTATAGTTATACGTATAACTGATTCACTTTGTTATAAAGCAGAAACAAACACACCATTGTAAAGCAATGATACCCCAATAAAGATGTTAAAAAATAAATAAAATTACAAGGGGGAAAAAAAAGGAAATCCTTGCCCTCGTATTTCATAAGCGAATGGAGGAAATGTATATACTAATGCTAAAAGGGATCAAATGAATAGGAGAGGAGATTATAAAAGAGGATTCATAAACATTATCTCACATGTGACTCTGTTTTCTTCTCCAAATGGATTTCCTCTCATGTTTGTTACTCTATCACTTAACACACGATTCTGTTAAGTGGCTGCATTTTGCCAGCTCCACAAATGGCATTAGCCTTGGAGCCACGTGGAAAACGCCACACCCATGCAGTTTTGTTCCGTCCCTGATGGCGCAACCCATCCACTTCCAGCATTTCAGAAGGCTGGTAGGGTCCCTCCATTGTTATGGTAGACGAATGGTATGGAACTGGTAACAGGACAACAAGAAGAAAAACCACACACACACCGGCTGTGGTAGATGGGCACTGCCAAGGCCCCATGGCACTGCCTCTGACACCCGAGGGAACAGATACAGGAGGGAAGGAACTAGGGGGGGGCTCAGCTGCACCACAGTAAAGGAGATGACGGGGAGAGAGACCCGTCCAGCCATATCCCGGTTTAAAGTCAGTTGCTCCCTGACTGAAGCACGGTCTAAGGAACCTGCTTGAGATCTCAGTAACAGCTTCCCCAGCTCCGCACCAAGCGGGGCTAAGAGCTTAGTCCAGACGTTCTACATCAACCCCAACTCTGATTATGCTTCTCAGAGTGGGTCTGTAATGAAATGCAGGTCTAAAGAGTAGTCAACTTTTAAAATCAGAAAGCACTTCAGTCTCGTTAAAGGCTTAAAAATCGTGTGATACAACTGTTTACTCAGCACACATCAGGTTTATCCTCAGGACAAGGCAATGACCTGCCATGAATGACACGATTTAAACTGTTTCTTAGGCCCAAGTACTGTTTGCAAAACGCTTTGGAGACTTCCTTATACATGTAAGCTGGAAAGCCAAGATAAGCCCGTGTTTATAGCATCCAAAATCTTAGCAAATATTCTAGCCTGTGAATTATGAATTAGCAAGATTTCATTATTTTTCTTTTAGAAAATGAGAGGCATCGGGTCCTGCAGAAAACCTAAACAAGTCCTTGGAACTATGGCATTAAAAAGCTTCTCAGTATTTATAAAGCTATATGTGGAGAAAGATCAAGGTCGTGAGGAAGCACACCATTTAAAGGATAAGATACACAGAGAATACCCGCACTTTCCTCTGAAATATGTCCTATGCTTTGTCCCCCAGTGAAGAAGCAATTATCTCCATCACATATGACGTAGCATGTTCTACTTGCCCTTCTAGATAGAGGAAAAAAGCACTCAAATCTGAGGTTTATCTTCAGCGTTCTTTCCCTGTCCCATTTAGCATCCTTCTGCCACCTCTTGGAACCCCAAGTCTCTGGAACTACTTTGGTTTCCAACCACCAGACCTTTTTCCTCATCATCCTCATACGCACACTTTGTTTTTTTCCCATTCTGCTCTTCTAAAGGAGCTTAGAATACAGAGAAAAGGAGAAACCGTGGACTTGAGAACAGATGTCTGAGTTTGAGTGGTGTGAGTCCACAGATGCAGTCCAAGCATCAGCAGTTTTGAATGCTTCCCAAGCATATTCAGCTGCGTTCAGAATTAACCTGATGCTAACTGATGGTGTTAATACTCAGCTAGAACTCCTGCTAGAAAGCAAGTACAGAAATCCCTACTTTCTTCCATCAACATCAGTTTATTGTGCTACCCAGTCTAAAGACTAAGTGTCCAAGGATGAAGGTTAGCACCTCGTGGCAAAGCTGCCCATGTGTCAGTGAGTCTTCAGGACATTCTCGGACTTCCTACTCCATCCACCCAGCAACTGGTCCTAACTCAGGCAATACCTGAACTTCCTCTTGTTGCCAGTGAGACTAAGGGACAGAACAAGATAATTCAGATGCCACAGGGGCTACTCATTTAATGTATGCAGAGTTGAACTCAGGTATGATCTCATAGGTCTAAACCTTTTCCAACTGACTAGGAAAGAAGAGTCCAGTGAGCTAGGCTCCTCCCTAAAAGTGGGGCACTTCTGTTTTCAAAGGACAAATTCAACTCGCAAAATAATATGCTTAAATAATTTAGATGAAAAAAATAAAGCTACCCATATCACCCATATGAAGCTCAAAGAATCATCTGAGAGGAGACTGGTCAGTATATAAATTTCCTGATATTGTGTCTTATCAATAGAAACATATTCAGGCAAATATATCACCAAGCCACTTCTGGAAAACAGCTTCTTCTTCCAAATAGGGAGTAGGCTTCCAGCCAACCATATGGAAAACATTCATTAAGAAAAACAAAATTCTCTCACCTTCACCTCCAGACTGAGCCTTCTTGCTATGACTTACAAATACGGCTGCACATACAAATGACCTGGGACTTTCTTTTGGTGTCCCACCAAAATTTACTATATAATAACAATATCTGAGTGTGGCTTCTGGGAATCTGTATTATTGAAAAGTTCTTCATTCATTCAAGAACTAGAATTGGGATAACTGAGAGGCTCTGAGGGGAAAAAATTAAGTTAGGTCCACACCTCACATTGAAACAGGCTGAAGTCGCTTGATCCCAAACTAAAAAATAAATAAATAAAACCATAAAGGAAGAAGCAAGAAACTACGTGAGAATTCTTTTACCATTTCAGAATGGGAATAGCTAGAAACTATCAAAGAAAAGATTGGTTAATTAAGCATTATAACATATTTTAAATGTTGTTATAAAAACTGTTGAGAGAGATAGATAGACCATAAGAAAGTGAAAAGATAAACTGGAAAAAAAAAGTTTAACTTATATGACTTTTAAAAATTTGGTCTTTCTAATGTAAAGGATTCCAACAAATCAATAAGAAAAATCCCAACAACCCAGTAGAAAAATGAGCAAAAGATTAGAATACATAATTCACAGGATAAGAATAGCAAATGGCTCATAAACATATGAACATATTATTTTTTTAATTTTTCATAATAACAAAAAAGTAAATTAAAACTACACTGAAATATCTTTTCATAGTTAAGAATGGTAAAAAATCCCAAAGTTTGATGACACTGTTATTGAACAAGGCATGGGGAACCACTTTGCTCTCTCAAGTGGAGTGTAAATTAAATATCCGTGGAGAACAAGTTAGCAACAGCAGTTGATGTCATGTGGCCTAGCCACTCTCTTCTCTTCTATAGGCACACTTTCAGCCATATGACAAGATATATGTATAAAACTGTTACTGCAACATTGTTTGTAATAGTAAAATATTGAAATTAACCCAAATGTCCATCAAGAAAAGGGTCTGTTTTATTAAATTATGGCTTAACCACACAATGGAGTACCTGGCTGCCATAAAAGAAGATCAATGAAGTTTCTTTATGCACCAACAGGTAATGACATCTAAGGAAACAAATAGAAACGCAGCACAGTCTGTATACTGTTGTACTATTTGATCTTTTTTAAAGCAGAGGGAGGGGAGCACTGCTGTTCCTTGCTATCTGACCTTTCAGTCTCTGAAGAGTCACTGTAACTGCCAAACTGTTCTATTCAGCATTCCCTATCTAAACTGAAAAGCTGCTATAATGAATCCCTACGCAAGCACCCACAAACATTATGCACGATTCCAGGCAAGGTCAGAGGGAGTGGCAATCAGGTCTCAGGTGTCCTCCAGATAGAATGGAGTCGCGGCTGATGCTGTCTAATCAAGTCCTGCTTTATTGTCATTATCTTCCCCCACCTTAAGTAAAACAATATCTCCTAAAAGCAGAGAAGGAGAAAACAGGTGAGCCAAAGAGATATAGAAGTGCCCACACGTAAGAAGAAAAGTTTGAAGTGATAAAGCAGATGGAGAGAGGAGATCTCAGCAAAATGCACGTTCTGATTGACTAGGTTTGGGTTTGGGTCTGAGATTCGACAAAGCTAACAAGCTCTCAGGCGATGTTAATGATGCTGGTCCTTGGACCATATTTTGAGTAGCAAACTTTGTTATTGTGTACTGCAGGTGAACATACTCATTAATGAGTTCAGTAAGTGCTTGGTGTTTTATGACGCAGACATCCTTGCTCAATTAATATATAACAATTGGAGAAATAAATTGAGGTTTCTAATTGCCTGGGAATATATTATTTTTTCCTTTTAAAATAATGGATTATAAGCTCAAGTTATATAAAAATTTGCAATCCAATAGGTTTTCAGAAAGTTATATGTATATGCACGCCTGTATGTTTATTCGCTCTGATGTGAGTAAAATAACTCTGAAAGGTTCTGGAAGAATAACAGGTTTAACACTGAGTACATGGGAAACATGAATAGTATGTGAACTTTATTGTATTTCCTTTTATGCCTCTTGAATTTGAGTCATACAAATACAATATTTATTATTGAATAATTTTTTAAAGTTCCCCACCTGAAACTGATGACCTCTTGAAGTTGAATGGAAAGGAAGGAGAATTCATGCAGGTCTAAACCTACAGAAAGCTTTTCCAGGAAAGACATGGTGCTGAACTGACCCTGACCAATTTGGAATACCTTCAATCTACACACAGAAGGAAATAAGTGTACAACAGTTGTGAATGAGAGTTTTGTATTTTTCCAATAGCTTTTTGAAAGATACTTGTTAGAGTTATATAAATATGAAAAATTTAAATCACTTTATAAAGAAGGATATAATGAAAAGAAATGGTACCCTGGCCACCACCTATCCATCTAGGATGGATCCACAGGGGAAACCATTTTTAATATTTTCTTCCTATGATTACATCCATGCTGACAAATAGTGTGTTTCCACACGTATTTATAAATTCAGGAACTGTACGCATTAATCATCACTCCCTGCTATGAGGAATTAGGATTGGGCTCACCTTCCGTCACTCCCCACCTCCTCCCATCATCCATTTAAAATGGTTATATCACTATTTTTTTAGGCTTTCCAGCTGTTACGTTTATAACTGTAAGTAATATGTTTCCGTCTTTATTTTGTACTCTATCCACTGATACAGTGTCTCTTGACCCCTCCCTCTGTCTTATGAAAATATTCCTGCCTCCATCCTTCCTTTTAGCTGTCTCTCCATCTCTGGTCCTCCAAACACTGGCATCTACATTTTACATCTCCAGGGTGATCATATTTACACTCCGTTTTCAATGTAGTCCATATTTTACCCTAAAAGACTTATCCTACACATTGAAATTTAATGCAGTGTTTACTTAATTATGAATAAAACTATCATTTGCTGTAGAGCCAACAGCATAATATATTTTATTTCTTGAGCAGCTTTTCATTTTTCCTAGTGGTCCTAACTGGGTTCTTTCCTCCCATTATTTAACTTTTTCATAATTTTAAGACTTCATGATTTTTTCCTAATATTTTCATTTTTCCTCTGTAATGTCACGTCATATTTGTCCACCGTCTCTTCCTTCCCAGAGCCTGCCATTTTCTGCTGCAATCTGTACCAGTCTAGGCTTGTAACACAATCCTCTTCCTAAACTTCCCCTCTTGTTGTCCTGGCTTGAATCCCTACCATCTTAGCAGGTCTTCTGACGAAAGGACAAGCTTCTGGCCAAGAGATTTTTCCAGCAACTACAATGAGACACTCTTCAGCCTACCAAGGACTTTTCTGAGGAAAAGGACTAATAGAAAAAGTCAAAATACAATATTCTATGCTCTTTTTTTTTTTTCCCTGCCTCCAGGATAGCAATATGCCTTTTTGAGAAGATCCCTAACTTGATGATTCAGATAAGACAATTTGGAACTTGATTTTAATTTAGTTATTTAACTCATGCCAGTTGTGATTTATTCTGTTTCATACTGAAATACTGTACTTTATTTTTCTTTCCAGAATTATTTGACAGACACTAAATAGAACCCTTTTTTTATAGTAAAGAGTGCTTAATTGTCAAAGGAGTAAAATATTATACATGGACAAATGACTAACATTTTACTGTATTTTACTAAGGTGCTCTGACTCTGCTTCCTTAATAATGACCAATTTTTTCAGAGTCTACTTCTTCTGAGCTTGTAAGATGCGGTAGGGAAGGAGAGCCATGATGATTCACCAACTTGATTAACTTTTCTCTCTTTTTGACAAAGTACTGTGTCATGATTATGTACAGCTCTGATTCCATTTAAATATCTGTGTGACAAATATTCTGCAGAGGAAAAAGAACAGGACTTGAGTAATATGACTAACTCAGCATACATAATTTGTTAATGTAGTTAGCTCTGATTCAGAAGTATGAAATCCTCAGAATTCATGGAATGCATAAAAGACAGACAGTCTAACTTTTACTTTTCTTATACTGGTTCAATTTATTCCAAATCCTAGTCTTTTTATACAGAGATCAATATCTTGAAGACATTCGATGTGCAAAGGGCTTATTTTATTCATTTTAATTTTTAAAATCGGACCTCGAAAATTTAATTTGGTTACAGAGCTCACTGTCCTATCTTTTCTATTTGCTTAGTGAACATTTACAAAATGTTTAGCATTTATAGGTTCCTCCTATTTATCTGGCACAGTATGACACTCTTGGAGGAATCAAAATACTTAAAGTACTAATACCTCACTCCAAGCGATTTTACAGAAACATAAATGTTAATATGAAACAAAAAAAATATTCCAAACAGTGAAGAATCAAGAGCTACATTATGTGGCACAAAGAACCGTGTGGCACTTAGAGAAATCTGAAGGAAACAGAAGTGGGGGCTGGATCACCCACATAAGGCTTAGTGAACAAAGATGAGACGTGAAGAGCTGCTTGTCGGTCAGTCTGATGCAAACACTTGAGGCCAATGTATTGACTGTGAAACACAAAATTTCCCACTGCATCTGGAACATTATTTAACTTCTTGGGGTATGTTTTCTTCGTCTCTGTATCATGGGAATAAGATAAAAAGATTCATGCTTGCTTCTGTAAGTTGACTCTAAAAGTCAACATTTGTGTGTGTATATGACTTTAAATCGTGCCTATCATTCTACCTAAAATTCATGCAAGTAAAACTCTTTATTCTTTTCAAGTAACTTGAGCTCAGAAGGCATGATCATTTTAGAAGACGTATTAATAGTATCCTGCGACCAGCCTAATGCACTGGAGATGTCATTACTCAAGGCGGGCCGGGTAAGCTTATTTTAAATACCAGTCCTGTGGCCAAGAATTTATAATAGAGGATATTTCACTTAAGGAAATAGGTATTTCCTGGAAACTCTGAAGACTGAAAAGCAGAAGCACTAAGTTAAACCACACGAAACTGACAATCTGTAGGGCATAATATCGGCAATTTTCTATGGTTCTCTTTTCCAATTAGGTTCTCTTGGTAGCCACCACCTGTAGATCAGACTCTCCCAAAAATTACACCTAAAAAGGAAGAGCTACTTTTATTTCTCAAATCTTAATATTTAAAGTTGGAGGTTGCTAAATCATCTCCAAAGCAATCGAAACAGGCAACAGACCCTTTCTAAATTCCATGAAGTTTCTTTGAAGATTTCTTTGTGGATCTCTTACCTCAGCTAAGAATAAATAGGTTAAGAATATGTGTATTGGGTTTTCTGTACATTGAATAAGATCACTTATTCTGGACCTTTCAGACTTTCATATAAGAAATAAGGAAAAGAGGACAGAGAGAGATGTTTGTCAGCCTTGACCCAGAGTTCTTAAGACAAAGAGGAATAATGTACTGAGGTCTATTCAAGCTTTGGCTTCTCCACAGATCATTACAACCAAGGTGCCAATTAACACTAATGTGACAGTGGCTTGTATGACGTGGACAGCTGGCCACTCAAAGATACACAAGGACCACCTGCTCGTGTAACATAGGCCACCAAACAGGCACCAGATGGTGACAACATTTGAATGTTATTACTATAGTCACTTTCACCTCAGCTCTATTTGAACTGGACATTAGGAGAAAGAGCTGTAAAATCTGCATTTGATTTTTAGAACAATATGGTTCTCTATCAATCTCACATGTATGACTTCCTTGAGACCAAAGAATCATCCCTGGGCATTGGTGGCTCAGAAGAAAGTTCTGTATCACATGGCAATTAGAAGCAATTGGCTTAACCAAGACATACTATTCCTGCTGAGATGCCCTTCTGGAAAGCTTGGAGAAGAGAAATGTGGAAAAATCAGGGACAGGAAAAGACTTGACTGAGGTGATGGAGTTGGGGGTTGGTAAAAAAGTGAAAGATGGTTGTCAGAAGAGACAAGTCCAAAGCACCAAGAGGAGCCAAAACATGCAGTTTTTGCCGCGTATCCCAAGCCCTTGAACTTTGCTCCTGGCTATACAGATTTTCAAGGAAAAACATTCTAGAAACTTTTAGACATGCTTATTGCCCAAAAAAAAAAAAAAAAAAAAAGATGTAAATACAATTTTTTTCAATAAATATGCACTAGGAGTTTGAAAGAACATTCAAGAGTTCAAATCATTTCCCCAAACTGTGGAAAATGTTCTGTGAAATTGACTGATGCCCTAAGCATGGAAAAATAGTTATGAGGTAAAATTTGGTTGACAAATTCTGGAAACATAGTTTGTACCTTGACAAAGAGCAATCCATGTTTGTATGTCATAGGGAGAATAGGCTTCAGATATCATGCCCAAATCCTCAGTAAAGAAAACAACACTGTCTAAGGATCTAGAGATCACATGCAAAATTGTCTAGCAAAGTATACAGCAATCAAAAGACCATAGAGATTCCACTAATATTACTGCATTATAGACTGATGTGGTCTCTACTTATCTGTGAAAAAAATCAGATTCCCATTTCCCTAACGACATAGGTGACCCTTGTTGAAACAGCAGCCAGATGTCCAATAAGATTTCCTGAGTTTCGTAACGCAACAAACTTAGCAGGTGGTCCTAAGTCTCTAAATCAAACTGTTAGGGCTTCTTGGGGGTGAAGGGTGAGGATTCCTAGCTTAGGAGAACAGGGTCAGTATGGAAAAAAAGCCTGAAAAACTCTAGAGAAAGCAAAAGAATAGAGAAAACATATCGGTAAAATTTGACAAATGCATTTCTCAGTATTATGTCAAACATGTTTACTGAGCAGCACAATTAATAAAAAATATTCTGTACTAGAGCCCCTAATTATTATTCCATGCAGGACAGAATACCTCTTCATTATGCCTTTTTGAATTGATTGTGTACATCAAACAGTCGAGATATAAATAAAATATGCCTGCATGCATAATGCCCTCACATTAAAGCTAAAGGCAATTAACCTATGATTTCTCATTAATTAAATTAAACAACTTTCTAAAAAATGTCTAAAATCAAAACAGCTTTCTTTTAGTGTAGATTTTCTCCACAATGATGCAGAGAAGCTGTTTACCAAATTTATCACACCAGTTAAAAAAATGCTGTTTCTGATTTTATCCCAGGCTTGTCTCTAGTTTTCTCCTGAGGTTCCAGTCTCATTTAGCTAAATCTGATTACAATGTCAGGGTTTAATTTTTTTTCCTCTGCCTTTAAAAATACCTGTTCTCATCAAGACTTTTTTCCTGTTAAATTGTCCAAACCCCTTCTCCCTGAGCTGGATCCATATCATATAGTGGAAAACTCAAATTATGTGGTGAATTTGCTGAATTTAGATAGCTGAAACACATAAATGAGATACAAGAGGACATAATGGGGCCCAAGTACAGGGCAGCCCTCAGCAAGGCTGGAAAATGCTCATTACCTCCTCCTGTTCAAGCTCTTTCCAAATCTCCCTCTCCTTCCCTGACTCCCAAGTTATACCGAGTTGTTAGGTATTTCAAATTTCAGTAGTCTCCCCTCTACAGAGTATTTTCACTTTAAAACAGGTATAAAAGGATATGTTCCACCAAGGAATATATCCTTAATAATAGAAACCTTTTGTTTTGCTTCTCTATAAAGTCCTTTGCAGACCCCCTAAAATCCCACTATATCAAGAGACCACGTAGCCAGAGACTGCCTGCACCTAAAGCCTGCCCTTCTTAGCACACAATCGGGCGCTAAAAATTTTCTTAAACATCATGCATTGATTTCTTAAACATCAATCCCTTCTCCAATGGGCAAAGTGTATATATATATTACATATATAATGTATATATATATATATTACATATATAATATATAGATATATTACACTTTTTCTCATATCCTGAGGATCTGCCTGAAACAGTGCTTTCACATGGTAAGTCCTCAATAAATGATGCTGCACTGAACTGAGTTTAAGCCTGGGTTCACTCCTTCCCCCCAGTGAATCAATCCTATCTCTACTACCACAGGCTGTTAGTGACAGCCTTTGTCTTCTAGTTCCCTGGATTAGAACTGTGAAGATATCCTTCACTCCTTGGTCACCTTTTCTTAATCCTTTTATTGATTTCCTCATGAGGTGCTATCATCTCTTCCTCAAAATGACAGGAAGAAATGATGCCTTCCTTTTTCTTGATTCCAACGACCACAGCCTAATACAGACACATTATTTTGCCCTTAGAAACGTAAGCTTTCCCAGACAGCCCTCTAATCCCACTCACTGCCTCTAAATTATCCCTCTATGATATACGTTACCTGTACTCTTTAACAACAAATCTTCCTTCAGCCTTGTTTTGCCCTTGACCTCCTCCTCACACACGTACACCAGCTGTAAAGCACACAGTATCCATTGTCTGTTCAACAAATATCATCACCTTCGCTCCTAGTAGAGCCCTGGATTTTGTGTTCTAAAGGCAGGAGAGAGTCTATACCCTTACAAAAGAACCACCCTTCCTCTGCTCTATGATTGGTCTAAACCAGCTAGTTTCTGGCCAATGGACTTTAAGGGAACGTTTCTGGGGAAGCTAATAAAATCCTCAATAACATGGCAAAGCTTCATAAGGACAAAATACTATATCTCAGTCTCTTCCTTACTGCTTGGAATATGAGTGTAAGGTTGTGACGCCTAGACCTATACCAATAGGCAAGAACAGTAGATCAAAAGAACAGAAAACCTCGGGTCCTTGATGGCATCATTGAGCTGGGAGCCAACTCTTCAAGACTTTTTATTAAAGAATAAGAAATTTAAATTTAGTACATTTAATTTAGTTGAAAAAGATCAAAAGAAATTATTTTACTATACAAGGTGAATCTGCAAAAAGACTCTGTAAAGCATTGTTCTTCAATGCCCCGATCTGGGAGCCCACTGGCACAGAAGACCATGAGTACTCTGAATACTAGGAAGCTTCATGATAGATTCTTTAGGAGACTGATAACATACTGCACAGGGTTTAATGGCAGGGTACACACAATCTCTGATCCAACAAAGGCATCTGAGAAATTCACTAAGCACGTATTTAAACAATTGAATCTGTCATGTGCATTCTGAGAAGTCCCTGAAGAAGAGTCAGCCTGACAGCATACAATGGCATTGGAGAAGCTATTATAGTCAATTCTATGAATCAGGTACCCTGATTCCCCAAGGCAATTTTTACAAGAGCGGGTCAATGGCTTACATTTAAGGCTTTGTTTTAAGAATGATACGAGGGATTTGAGAAAAGGTTTCCTTTTAGTTACAATACCTTTTAATACTACATTAAAATAAGACAGGTGCTACTGATACAAAGGTACATTCTGATAAAAGAGGATTTTATGATAAATCTTAAAATGAAGTACTAATCCAATTTTTACTGCAGACCATCATAAATAGAACACAGTACGCGGTGCATAAAGAAATGAAAAAGCCTACTAAAAAGGTCTAAAGTATTAAAGTAATGTGACTGAGTTTTACAAATCTGTATGTGTGATTTTAGTCACTTCAATGCAGTCATCTCGTATATGGTGTGAGAATGTAGCCCATTCTGATGCTCTTCCATGTAGCTGTCCAGTTTTCCCAACACCATTTGTTTAAGAGACTATCCTAGCCCCACTGATTACTCTTGGCTTCCTTGTCAAATACAGGTTGACTATATGTATAAGGGCTAATATTCCCAGGCTCTTGATTCTATTCCATTGGTCTACGTGTCTGTTTTTATGCCAGTACTGAACTCTTTTGACTACTATAGCTGCTTTGTGTCAGTCTCAGCCTATCAACAGCGACTTTATCTGCTAGGAATGCCTGAGGGCACCTGGGCCCATGCTATTTGTGGTGAGCCCCCCAATGTGGCGGCTGGACCACTCTTGTGGTTCTTATTATAAGAACCACAGAGTAAGACACGCCACAGCAACAACCATCAGGGAACTTGGAAAAAGCAAATGTTATTATTCACCAATCCTGGAGGGTACCTGGCACACCTGGGGCCGTACCGCAAACTCATGGATTTGGAGGGAAGGAGAGAAAGCACAGACCTGGGGTTCTGCCTTTATTCGTGCGTTCGCTATTTATTGGTGAATTTAAAACATAAGAGCAAGAAGTAAAGTACAGGAAGGGAGAAGCAAGTAATCAGTTATCTAGGTCACCCGGGGCTTTCTAAAAGGGAAACTTCATGGATGAGGTACGCCTGGCCTTTATTTGCGTTGTTGTGTGGCTGGCCATGTGTTTACTCGAGATGAACGTCTCTGAAATGGATGCCTTGGCAACCAAAAGGTTCATGTCAGTCTCTTCAATTACAATTAAAAAAAAATGCCAGATATTTCACTAAAATAGCTTAGTAATACAATTTAAAACCAGGAAGTGTGATGCATCCAGCTTCTTCTTTTTCAGGATTGCTTTGGTTATCTGATGTCCTTTTGGGTTCCATATAAGCTTTAGGACTGTTTGTCCTATTTCTGTGGAAAAATGCCATTGGAATTTTGATAAAGGATTGAACATATAGGTGGCTTTGTGTAGTATGGCCAATTCAATAATATTAATTCTATTAATCTATTAACACTGGATATCTTTCCATTTGTTGTGTCTTCTTCAATTTCATCAAAGTATTGTAGCTTTCAGACCTGTTAGTATTTGCTTAATATATTTAGGTGCTCCAATGTTGAGTGTATATATATTTACAATTGTTATGTCTTCCTGATAAATTGACCCCTTCATTATTATATAATGATCTTCTTTGTCTCTTGTTACCATTTATAACAGGCCCAAAGTCTGTTTTGCCTGTTATAAGTATAGTTACCCCTGCTCTCTTTTGGTTTCTACTTCATGTATTATCTTCTTCCATCCCTTCACCTTGAGCTTATGTGTGTCCTTAAAGCTGAAGTGAGTCTTTTGGAGTCAGTATATAGTTGGATCCTTTTATAGTCATCTAGCCTCTCTACGTCTTTTGATTGGAGAATTAAATCCATTTACATTAAGAGTAATTATTAAGGAAATTCCCTGGCGGTCCAGTGGTTAGGACTCTGCGCTTTCACTGCTGAAGACCCAGGTTCTATCCCTGGTCAGGGAACTAAGATCCCGCAAGCCATGCAGCATGGCGAAAAAAAAAACCCAAAAAAACCAGAGTAATTACTAATATGTAAGGACTTACTAATGCCATCTTATTAATTGTTTTCTGGCTGTTTTGTAGTTTCCTTGCTCTTTTCTTTTTACCTTGCTGACTTCTTTTGTGAATTGATTTTCCATGGTGACGTGCTTTGATTCCCTTCTCTTTTATCTTTTGTGAATCTACTGTAGGTTTTTGCCTTGTGGTTATAATGAGGCATATATAAAACATCTTACAGATATAATAGTCTATTTTACATTGATAACAACTTAACTACAATCACATACAAAAACTCTACCCTTTTGCACCCTCCCATAATCTTATGCTTTTGATGTCATAATTTACCTCTTTTTATATTGTGTATTCATTAACAAATTATTGTAGCTATAGTTATTTTTAATACGCTTGTCTTTTCATCTTCATAATAAAGTTGAATGGTTAACACTCCACCATCTTACAGTATTAGGGTATTCTGAATTTGCCTATGTATCTACCTTTACCACAGTGCTGTATAGGTTCATGTTTTCAGGTTACTAATTAGTGTCCCTTCATTTCAGCTTGAAGGACTCCTTTCAACATTTCTTATAAGGCAGGTCTAGTGGAGATGAATTCCCTCGGTTTTTGTCTGTGTAAGTCTTTTATCTCTCCTTTGTTTCTAAAGGATAGCTCTGCCGGGTAAAGTAGTCTTGGTTGACTTTTTTTTCTTTCAGCACTTTGAGTATATCATTCCACTCACTCCTGTCCTATAAGGTTTCTGCTGAGAAATCCACTGATAGCCTTAGAGGAGTTCTAAGTTACAAGCTTTTCCTCTCTTGCTGCTTTTAAGATTCTCTCTGTGTTTGACTTTTCTGTCAGTTTTATTATAATGTGTCTTGAAGATCTCTTTAAGTTGACTTTGGTGACTGAAGAGCTTCGTTAACTTGGATATCCAAATCTCTTCTCAGATGTGGGGAACTCTAAGCCATTATATCTTTAAATACACTCTCTGCCTCCTTCTCCCTCTCCTCTCCTTCGGAATGCCGATAATTTGTGAATTGGTCTTTTTGATGGTGTACCACAGATTATATGACTTTCTTCTCTCTTTTTCACTTTTTTTCTTTGCACTCCTCTGACTGACCACAGGGTGGAGAAGGGGGTGTGTGGGCGAGGCAGTGTACTAGGGGTGCCCATGGGCCAGTCACGTGATCCACAGATGAGGCATTTCCAGGGGCTCATGAGTAGTCTTCTTCATGGAATCCATGACACAGTTAGTATCTGTGTCCCTTTAACATCCTCTGAGAGTTCTATACGCTGCTTTCCCCACCTCTATTTGCCCCTCAGTCACGTGGCTCACGATTCAGCACTCTGGATGGGGTGGAAGAGAAGTGAACCTTTTGGCAGCATGCTGCAGGAGGCTCGAGCTGAGGACAAACTTCCTTGGCCCTAAGCCGTGCCGCCTTGGGAGAGGGGTGATACAGGTAAAGTCAAACTGCTCCTCTTACCCACTCCAATGTGTCCTAACTTGTATTTTTTTGTTGTTGTTGTTCTAATGGAGTTCTGAAACTTCGTCTATGGAAACCTGGACTTTCACAAGGACCCTCTCATCTGTGAGTGACTAACTCAGTGTTCTCCAGGGGCTACCAGACCATGGCCAATAGAGGCTGCAGTTGGCTCACAGGCCACTGCAGTGTCCACACCTGGGACCAAAGTCTGTCTGCCTATTATCTGATGTGCTGGTAAGATAAGACTTCTCCCAGGTTCCTTGGCATATAGTGCTGGATCCACAGTGCCTGCCTCCCCCAAAGGCACGTTTGTCCATGGATGGATGACAAATTTTTGTTGTTGAGGGAGAAGAGACAAAAATGAGGGAATTCTTAGGCTGCCATGATGCTTACGTTACTCCTGACCATTAGATTTTAGCTGACGTTCTGTATTTATCCTCCTTCAGGAAAAGAATGTACTGACCATGCAAATGTACGTGTTTCAGTTCACTGTCAGTTATATACCTTGTTACAAATATCAAATAACTCAAGTCAAATCTAGGTGGTGAGAACACAAAAAAAGCTGTGAACAAAGATGAAATAAGGGCAAGTAGTGTAGCATCTAAGGAAAATTAGAATCAAACCTGGAATTAAATTCTAGCTGTGCCAGTTTATAAGCTGTGGGACCTACATATGGTAAGTCACTTGATCTCTCAGAATCCAAGTCTTCTTATTCGCAAATGTGAATACTAATACAGTATGGTATTGTTGGGACAATTAGCAATGATATATTTCTAATCCAAATGTCAGTTGAGATCACCCTTTCCTTTTCATGCTGTGATCTCTGGAAACTCCAGTCCCCAAGATGCTTCGAGTCACATTGGGGCTTAAACTCTATGGTCCGCTCTCCTTCTAAACTCTTGTTTCTGCTAAATCTTTGATCTCTTTCACATTCTCCCTCCTATATCTTCCTCTTTTTTCTAAATGTGCCACCTCAGAGCGCAATCTTTTTCCTCTGATTTTTCTAAATCATCCAAGGCATTTATGCCTAGTAGACACTGACAGAGTATTAACAGATTTAAAAATAAATATTAGAAATGTTGTGGGCTATTTCCTGTTCCCAGCCAACTTTCCTACTAACATTGCTCCCTCTCCCAACGTTTTCCTCAAATCTCCTTCCCTACTCCCAACCACCAAAGTTTGTTTTATTTCTTTTGAAAATCAGTGTGTTACCTTTGCTTCTCACTCCCAAGGACATTCTTGTTATGCCCAGAGAGGATGATTTTAAGAAGAACTTGGTGGACAGCATTTAAAGTAATGTTGTTTAGCTACATTCCTAAAATTCCTGGAACAACAGACATTCAATTAGTGGTACTTGTTATCATTATGTGTATAAATCGCCAAGGTAATGACCTTGAAATGCTATTCTCTTTTGAATATATATATTCTTTTATGTTTGTTAACAAACCAGTCCCATTATTTTATGGTCACCACTTACAAATCACCATTCCAGAGGCCACAGAGGGTAATTCAATACTTTTGATTTTTAGAGTGCTGAAAAATAACTCACAATCATTACTTTTTCAATTATATCCCAACAAATGGACATTTTTTTTCCTTGTTTTGCTCCAACAATCACCTAATTTTCTGTGTTAGATGTATTCTGCTTTGGTCTTTAGAAATCCACCTCTCTGTACCCTCAGTCTTTATGCCTCCTCTTGTATTGCTGACACCAGCCCCACAGCCAGGGTGTATCTTGTGATCTAGGCTTAAAGAAACAGTACATTACACTCCCTGGCTTCAAATATAAGTCAAGGATGGACACACTACCAAAACTGAATGAATCAGACCAAGTGAGACAATTCTAGATGCTTTTAGGAAAGCCAACTGTAATAGTTAATTTTATGTATCAACTTGATTGGTATAAGGGATGCCAAGATATTTGGTCAAATATTATTTGGGTGTGTCAATGAGAATAATTCTGGATGAGATTAACATTGAATTGCTAGACTGAGTAAATCAGATTGCTCTCCTTAAGGTGGGTGGGCCTCATCCAATCAGTTAAAGGTCTCAATTGAACAGAAAGGTTGACCCTCCTCCAGTAAGAGAGACTCCTTTCTGCCTGACTGCCCCTTTGAACTGGGATATCAGCTTTTTTCTTGCCTTCAGACTCAAACTGAAATGCCAGCTCTTCCTGAGTCTCAAGCCTGCTGGCCTGTGGATGGGAATGAAACCATCAGTTCTCCTGGTGCTCCAGCTTGCTACTGCACCCTGCAGATCTTGGGACTTACCTGCCTCTTGTCTCGTGAGCCAATTCATAGGTATATGAATCGTTTCTCTGGAGAATCTTAATACACCAACTATCCAAGATGGATCTTTTATAGATATGTTGTTATTGTCAAACACACAGATAATTTTTCTGAAAATAAAGCCAACACAGCAGAAAACTGCACTGACAGGCAGAGAGAGAAAAAAAAATCCTGTGGTCTTTCCTTGAGCCCTTGGTCAAGCAAAATTTGAAACCAACTCTATCCCTGGGTTTTTTCTGTTACACAGCAGAATAAACTCCCTTTTTGTTTAAAGGGCCTTTCTATGTCTTGTAACAAGAATTTTAACTGACAGCTCATTTCATCCAAATTGGGGATAAATAAATACAAAGAAATACATACAATCATCCAGATAAAAGTAAATGGAAACACGGAGACACACAATAAATGGAAAAAGTTTACACAGAGTCACATTTAAACCAAGTATGCAAAAGTACATGTAATTAGCTTCTAGGGAAAGGTCCAAATTCAGGACCTTCCTAATGGCTAATAATTAATAGTTGTGAAATTTATAATTTCCAAGAAATTAAAGAACATTAATTGCATAGGAAGACCCCAGTTTCCTGATTCAAGAAAGGAAACCAAATATAACATTAAGATAGTCATCAAATCACAAGGAAAGAGAGAAAAATAGGAAGAAAGGAATGGAAAAGAATTACAAAAACAACAAGAAAACAATTAATAAAATGACAATAGGTATATATTTATCAATAAAGATCCAAGAATTTTATATTATAGAGCATGTCTTAAATCACAGTATTTTGGAAACTTTTCAAATAATATAGGACTTCTCATAATATATAGCATTCACAGAATAGCTAACTTTTAACAATGTAATTCCTTAGAGAACTCTAAAAAATAAATTGGTTGAAAATATACCTCTGTAAAAATGAATAATTTGATACAAGATCATTGGATATAAGCCAATTAAATGCTGGAGGACGTCTGCTAAAAATGATAATTTGTGATTCGAAGTTGTTGAATGATGCATGTTCATTCTTTAAGACAATTTGATAGCAAAATCAATTATCTGTAACCTAACATGTGAAAGAAAACCCATACCAGTGATATAAAGAATACTTATCTTTTTATTCTAAAAAGCATTAAAACTATTTCATCCACAAGTGATTTCAATTCATTACAATATCAGGATAATAAAGAGGAAAACATATGCCCATTATACACTAGCATGTTTTCAATGAGGATATTATCAGGTGGGAGAATGGCAACAACTGACTCATTTGTGAATGTAGTTTCTTTGTGAGCCTCAGTATGAGAAGTTTATGTTGAGTTTATATGACTTAGTCTAGTTAAAAAACTACTACAGATCACAGGACAGAGGCCTAAATAAAGTTTTTATAGGAATATAGCCACACCCATTCTTTTATGTTTTATTTATGCTGCTTTTGGGCTCCAGTAGCAGATTTGAGTGGCAGAGACACAGACTGTATGGCAGTAAGACTAAAACATTTACTATGTGTCCCTTTAAGAAAAAGTTTGTGTACTTGGGACTTAGTTAATAACTGAGGACTGCCCCTGGGTCCAAGTGCACTATTTTCAAATCTTAGATACTTTTTTTTACAAAATTACAATGGAAATTGTGGGTAAAAATTGTCAATATTGAATGAGTAAAACTTAAAGCCTAGTTGTTCATCATGTAGAATACTGGCCCAAGGAACACAGATTTGAAATTAGTCAGGAAGGAAACTAGCACAGAATTTAGAAGACATGCCTATTTAATCAGTGGACCTATAACATCAGGTAAAGTAGAAGATTACCTTTTCAAAATTGAACAGATTAATTAATGGACTAGCAGGATGAAAACAGAGGATTACTTGCTAAAAAATGAATAATGAACCTATAACATAGGGTGAAGTAGACTACTATTTAAAAAATTAAGAGATTACTCAATGAGCACATTCAGATGGGACTAAAATCAGACCCCACAGTTTGCAAATAAACCATAAAAACTGCAGGGAACTTAAAGTCTTCAGGAGGTATTCTATTTAATTTAAACTCTTTAATCAACTATTCTAAATGAACAACTACTATTTACAGTAATAAAACCTGAAAAAAATTTGGAGACTACAAAGGTCAAGCAATTCTCAAAGTAACTTGCTTTGTTGTATTTTATGAGGGTTCACTTAATACATGTGCTTACTATCTCAGAGTTGTGGGACCATCCTTCCTAAGAAAACTCAGGATCTGGTATAAATACTAGAAATAAAAGAGTAACTATCTGTAGGGTAAAGTAAGAAAGAGCAAAAGAAAAGATAAATGTGCTCCAAAGAAATGGGATAAAATCAACATCTCTTAGCATGAATGTTGCAGGCCAAAACTCATCTCATTTATGCTTGAAGAGAGAATATACCACACCTGTCATCTCTCTGCTTGCTAAGCAGGAAATGAAGCTGGCCAGCTAACACATATGAACTCTGTTCACAGAGCCCAAAATCAACTTTCTACTCACAGCAGAGGCCTGTTTAGGAAAAGACCTACACAATGACAGAAGAACGCATGCTAACCATCTATATTAATCAACCTAGTCCCTCATAAGTAATTTTAAATATGAATTAATAAAGAAGCACTGCCCAACATTTGAGGAAAATCAATAATGTGAAATAAAAATGAAAAGGTAAATAAAGAAAATGAATAAGTTTGAATGAAACAAGATTATTTGGGAGAACAGAAGAAAACTTTTTTAAATTTTTAATATTTAATTAATTCATTAATGAAAATGTATGATACCCAAGAAACAAAAACAGACTGCCATCTATTTTTTTAAAAAATCAAAGAACCAAATAAAGAGTTCTTAGAAGTAAAAATATGATTGGTTAAAAAAAATAGAAATAGGAATAAATAAGTAAGGTATCTTCCAAGCATTGAACAAAAAAAGACAAAAAGGTAGAAATATAGAAAAATTTGACTGTCATATAAGATGGGATGAAAGGAAAAAACTTCAGAAAGAAAATAGGAGGGAGTAATCAAAGATATAGTAGAAGAAAAATATCCCAGAGCTGAAGAAAATTACTAGATAAGAATGGTACCACAAAGATTATTGAAAAAGTCTTAATACCTAGACACATTCTAATAAAATTTTAAGTACTCCCAAGATAAAGAGAAAACCCTAGAAGCTTCCAGAAAATGAAAACAAAAGCAAGCAAGACTCATACTGCTACCAAATATCTCATTCAAAATACTGGATGCTAGAAGAAATGGAACAATATCTTCAAGGTTCTGAGGAGGGGATTAATATCGACCCTAGAATTTTACACAAACTATTAATAACATGTGATGACAAAATAAGTGCATTTTCAAACACGAAAAAACTATGAAAGCTTTTCACAGATATATCTAATGTGAAAAATAATACTTCAGAGGCAACTGAGCAATATTCAATTCAATGATTCAAAAAACACTGACAGCTAAAGACATCTCACACACACACACACACACACACACACACACACAAAACAGAAGGAATTGGGAAAGAAAATGACAAAATTTTGAACATTTCCTTTTCTGTGGTTGATATCTTTCTTCTTGGTTGTTCATTGATACAGTATTTAAAACTAACCTAAAGACAAAGTCTAGAATTCTTAACTATAGTTATAATATTGAGTAGAAACAATAATATCATTTTATATAGACATGAATCAAAAGATAGTATCTGAAGTTAATTAAGAAATACTGGTTTAAGTGTAACATCTAAAGTTATAAATGTATATGAATAAAAATAATTATATATAATTATATATAATAAATTAAAATTATGAGTAAGGAGAAGGGTGTGAGAGTAACAGAATTAAGTCACTTTCTCCTTTTCATACTGTGGTAAAAATAGATGCTATGCTAAGTTGCTGAATACAGAAAGAAATATAAGATTTAAACACTAACAATAAGAATTATGAAAAGTGGTTATATCTGAAAAGTGGAACTGGAGTTGAATGATATCATGGGATATTTTTAATTTCATACTCTTTTGCATTGTTTAAATTTTTGCCATGGGCATATATTACTGTAATAATATTAGTAATAATAAAAAATAATTATCCCAAGTACTAACCATGAGATGGATTTCTAGCACCTCACTCACCATATTCAAATATGGAAAATACAATCCCAGAATCTATATGTATTCCCAGATATGAGTGCCTAAAACATCATAGAAGGTTTTGAGATTTTTAGAAGAAATAATATTTTTATAGTATAATTTAAATATGATAAGAATTCAGGTGGGACCTCCTGAGTTCCATCTTGTTTACCGCATAGGTAACTTTACCAGTGTAGTTTTTAACTTCCCATTAGTTTTTGTCAAGCCAAGAATTAAAACCCTGTGAAGTAGGAGCATCAGTTCCTCTTTTGAGGCAACCAAGACAGCATTCAGTAGATCCTAGGACACCAAACAATCACCAATAAAATTCAAAAGTCCCAACCATTTCATTCTTCTTAGCCCTTTAATCCTAATAGTCCAATTATGAGTACAAACAGGACCTAGGTTGAAGTTAATGTAAGAGGAAATTGATCACTTTCTAACCAGTTCATAGAATCCTTCCTAAGTGTAGCAATAAGCACAGAGGAGATAATTATAGTTCTGTTTCGCAGATTTCCCCTAGGGCTCTGCTATGCACTTCCATTCAGCAAGACCAGTTTCTCTTAGTAAAGAATTATTCATTCATATGTATTCAACTCACCAAAGGAGAACAGTCCCAGAAATGCAATCTCCTCCTTCTGCATTGGCTCCCAGTAGAACTCTACCAAGCCTACTCCCAGACCAGTCATTCAGATGTCCAGAGACAAGTATCTCTACCATGGAGATGTCTAAAGTAAAGAACAGTTGAAAGATTATTAGCCTGTGTGAACCACGTACAATTTCAGGAAATGCATCAGGATTTTTCCATGAGACACAACATCAAGTAGTACTGAGAATGAACAGAATGGCAGTAGTTTGCTTGCTTTTATGTTTCCTTCTAACATTTTGCCCTCAAAACAAAAGGTTTAAAATCATGGCTATAAAAACAGGTTATTAAAATTGAGATGCTCTTTAAATCTAGCAGGAAAGCTGACTCCTCCAGATTCTTATACGTGGAACCCCAACCAACAACATTTCAGGGAAGAAATTTTAATGAGTGGCAATTTTCAGGAAATCTAATGAGAAGAATACAACTTTTTTCTTATGATATAGTAGCTCTAACACTGCACCTGTTGTGGGTGACTTGGCCCAAATAAAAAGGCGCAAGCTCATCAAAACAAGATGTATTATATGTAACTATTTGGGACAGTATACTTTCTTTGTTTTTTACAACATAATACTCAGACTGGAGTGTGTCTCATGGTGATTTATACAGAAAGACTTCACGCAGGGAAAGGGAGGTCAAGAAATGGATGGAACTAGTAGTTACACTAATGTATATATTGATACTTCTCAAAACTCATCTAACTGTACTCCTAAGAGCTGTGCATTTACAGCATATAAAGTTTACCTCAATTTAAGAAGAAAGACGTTGAGTCATCCTGACGTTTTAAGACCCCAGGAAGGTGAGGGCTTAGAAAGGCACTGTTTTACCTGAGCAGTCCTCTTTTTGCACAGTTCCAGTATGTATGAATTTCAGTTACCACGGTTCAGTTAAATAACAGCAGTTCCCTGACATATAGCTCAAATTTCAGTTGCCACAATAGACTACCTAATTGCATAAAGTGCAAACTTCATTGTTAGCCCTTCAGTCCACAGATCACTATGTAAATAATGGATGTACTCATGATTGATGACCCATCATGTCACTTCTTTCAAAGTCTGTTGGTGACTGGTCACTGAGCATCTGTTATTCAGTTCACACAAGCTTGTAGTTGTGTTGCTTCCTTGTCTTTTAGTGGTAAACCCTTAAGACATTTTATGAAAATGAATACTTAAAAGAGAGAATTAGCCAATAAAATGAAAGTGCAGCAAAGAAACAAAAAGTGGTAACACTTGGAAGTGAAATTCGAATCAAACGTCTATTAAAAAAAAAAAGGAGCTGACTGGGAATATTGACACTGCTGCCCTTCAAGAGACCCTAGATATACAGCTGGAGGAACTTAGTGAAGGCCAACAACTTACCCCCATGAATGATAAAAGCACTTGTGACAAAAAAGATAAAGGTGTCACAGAGGAAGTGACACCAGGAAAAATGTTCACATTAAAGGAATTCTCAGAGATATTTCATGACATTGAAAGCACAACAGTTAAAATGCTGGGAGGTGGTCCAAAGGAGTGTGACAATTCCCAAAGCATAGAAGAGATAGATGCTCACTCCATACCATAAGTTATATGACAAGAAGAAGGCAACCACCTTTCAATCTATTTTTCTTAAGTTTTTTACAAAGAAATAATACACCTTAATTCTCAATGTTTCTAATGTTTTAAATTAGTGTCATAAATAAATATTAACTTTACTATTTTTTATTTTGTTATGCATTTCCAGTCAATAGTATGATAGTTTTTAAATTTTTTCACATTTTGAAGGGTAGAAGAACAATTGTAATTTTTTCATTGATTTTTAATTTTTTTTTAATTTCATTGTGGTAAGAACACTTAAGATGAGATCTACCCCCTTAACAAATTTTTACGTTTGCATTACAGTTGACCCTTGAACAATGCAGGGTTAAGGGCACCAGCCCCCTGCAGTCGAAAATCCACATATAACTTTTGACTTCCCCTAAACTTAACTACTAATAGTCTATGTTGACTGGAAGCCTTACCAATAATATAAACAGTCGATTAATACATATTTTGAATTATACGTACATGTATCATATACGGTATTATTATGATAAAGTAAGCTAGAAAAAAGAAAATGTTATTAAGAAAATCAAAATTAAGAGAAAATACATTTACAGTACTATACTGTATTTATTGATACCGTAAGTTTATGTCATCTGTTTGCAAGATGAATCATCTGTCTGTCACTATCTACATTAATATTGTCTTATATGATACAAAACATTATATGCTCTATGTATTACTAACACTCGACATCAAAAATGAAAAGATAATGTGAAAAAGAAATTCATATTTATTTATAGGTATACCAATTCATGCACTGATAACAGCATTTGTAGCAGCAGTATAATTGCTTTATGATAGCATACTGTAATCAATGTAATTGTTTCACAGTAGCCTAGCTATACCTAATGAATGAATTATTATAATATTTTTATGGCATAAAGTATTATAGTCATATTCATAATACAGGTATTAGAAACTGTTACACTTTTTAAAAAACTTATGTCATCATAAGCTGATACACAGTTTCTCCAATTATAAGGGAGAGAGGCACACTATACAAAAATGTTTCAAAAAGTCTTTGAAAGCAAAGTTATAAAACAGTAAGGAAACTAACAGTAAGGAAACTATTTAATTTTATATTAAATATCTCTCACCTTATGCCTACATAAGGATAGACTAGTATTTACATATATATTATGCATTCATGACATACCTGACTTTTTTCAATATTTCTAGGCTATGTGGTTTGTCTATGATTTTTTTCAAATTGTCTCAAATCTCCAAAAAATTTTCCAATATATTTATTGAAAAAAATCCAGGTATGAGTGGACCCATACAGTACAAACCCATGTTGTTCAAGGGTCAACTGAATAGCACTGATGACTACAGGTACAACGTTGTACAGCGGATCTTTAGTATTTACTCATCTTGCTTAACTTTATGCTCATTGATTAACAAGTTCCCATTTCTCCCTCCCCCCAGCCCCTGGCAACCACCATTCTACTATTTGAGTCTATGATGTTGACTATTTTAGATACCTCATACAAGTAAAATCATGCAGTATCTGTCTTCCTCTGATAGCTTATTTCACTTAGCATAATGCCCTCAAGGTTCATCTATATTGTCACATATTGTAGAATTTCCTTCCTTTTTAAGACCAAATAATAAACATTGTATGTATATACCACATCTTCTTCATCCATACATACATCAGTGGACATTTAGGTTTCCACATCTTGGCTACTGTGGATAGTGATGCAATGAACATGTGAGTGCTAAGATGTCTTCAAGAATCTGATTTCAATTCTTTCAGATAAATACCCAGAAATGAGACTGCTGGATCATATGGTAATCCTATTTTAATTTTTTGAGAAATGTCCTTTCTATTTTCCACAGCATCAGCACCATTTCACATTCCCACCAACATGCTGTGAGGATTCCAATTTCTCTTCATTCTAGCCAACACTTATTGTCCTTTATTTTAATAACAGCCATCCTGACAGGAATGATGTGATATCTCATTGTGGTTTAGATTTGCACTTCCCTGACGATTAGTGACATTGAACATTTTTTCATATACCTGTTGCCCATTTGGAGGTGAGAGACACATACTAAAAACTATAAAACACTGATGAAAGAAATTAAAGAAGACACAAACAAATGAAAAGACATGTCTTGTTCATGGAGTGGAAGACTTAATATTTTTAAAATGCTCTTACTGCCCAAAGTGGTCTAGAGATTCAATGGAATCCTTATCAAAATCCCAATGGCATTTTCTACAGAAATAGGAAAAACAATTCCATATATTCAAATGGAACCACAAAAGACCACAAATAGCCAAATCAATCTTGAGAAAGAAAAACATAGCTGGAAGCATCACATTTCCTGATTTCAAAATATATTACAAAACTATAGTAATCAAAATGGTATGGCCCAGGCATAAAGCCAGCCATATATGAAACAGAATACAGAGCCCAGAAATAAATCCTTGCATTTATGGTCAACTGATCTTCAACAATGGTGCCAAGAATCCAGTATGGGAAAAGGACAGTCTCTTCAGTAAATGATGTTGGGAAAACTGGATATCCACAGGCAAAAGAATGAAATTGGACACCTATACACAAAAGCAACTCAAAACGGATTGATTTAAACCTAAGATCTGAAACTGTAAAACTAGAAGAAGACATAAGGGAAAAGCTTCATGACATGAAGTCTTTCCAATGACCTCACAGATATGACAGCAAAAGTATAAGTAATAAAAACAAACCAGTGGGACGACATGAAACTATAAAGCTTCTGCAAAGCAAGGGAAACAATCAACAGACTCAAAATACAACATATGGAAACACAGAGAAGGAAAACCAGAGTCCTGCCTCCTTTCAATACTGCTGTTTTCCACAACCCTGCACCATGTTGGAAATATTCTGTTCAGGACCTCTTCTAGACTCTAGTGCCTAGAGTTTTAGTCACCTGGGGAAGCAGACCACATGCCACAAGCCCTGATGTTTTCCACCTACACCATATCTACCTGAAAGTTCCTCAATTATCACTCTCACCTCAACATTCAACCCTAAGTATTGGGATTGAGTAAAACTCTGGTACCTGCCCTACTCTCTCCTCTGACTTCCTTTACTTCTCATTATCTCTCAGGTTAGACTCAGGCTTATCTTTATACAATAATATCCTTTTGCTAGGAGAACATGTCTTTCAGTGAAGAATTCCAGGATAAAGTTTTATTTTCTCTACACTCAGGGAAGAAAATAACCAAAGACCACCAACCTTGACTGTCGGTATGCTATAGAAATCTCTAAACAAAGCCCAGATTTTAAGACAATCCTGTTGCAAAGTCCTCTATTGGATATTTTATGGTGACTATTAATGCCTTCTCTTTGTATCCCAGTGGTAGCATTCCCAACATCCACCCCAACCCCTACTTCTACCTCATACTCACCTCTAGTAAGATGGAGGGCTCTATTTGAATACAGAGATCATCTCATGATAATGCAAAAGAAAGGGGACATTAATGTGCTTCAAGTATTATTTCCCTTAAATGAAATAGATGTGATGATGAGAAACTCCCCCATGCCAACAGCACATGAGCACTGTCTACAAGAAGGTGGCTGTGGCCCAGAAAAGGGTTGTTGGCCTGTGAGTTCCCTGAGAGGACCATGACTTTATGTACATATCACTAGAAAAGAGGGGATATCAACTGAATGCAGCCAAAAGGGCAGTTTAAAAAAAGGAGTTTGGGACTTCCCTGGTGGTGCAGTGGTTAAGAATCCGTCTGCCAATGCAGGGGACACAGGTTCGAGCCCTGGCCCGGTAAGATCCCACATGCTGCGGAGCAACTAAGCCCATGCACCACCGTTACTGAGCCCGTGCTCTAGAGCCCGCAAGCCACAACTCCTGAGCCCATGTGCCACAACTACTGAGCCCATGTGCCACAACTACTGAAGTCCACGTGCCTAGAGCCCATGCTCTGCCACAAGAGAAGCCACTGCAATGAGAAGTCCACGCACCGCAACAAAGACCCAACGCAGCCAAAAATTAATTAATTAATTAATTAATTATTGAAAAAAAAGGAGTTCAAGGAGACTTCCAGACTTCCCTTGTAAGGAGGTTTGTCCTTGCTGCTTCCATTTTGCAGAGCTACTATTACCTAAACAAATTATGAGAAATAGTTAAAATCTTAGAAAAGTTTAAAATTAAAATTTATACATATATAAAAACCAAGGAAGGCTAAAAAATTAATTTAAAATTTGAAAGAAAAAAGCAAATAATTAACAATGGGGAAAAGAAGAAAAAAGATTAAAATTTTAAAAGGCTAAAATGAGTAAGGTTAACCAAAGGAAATAAGAAATATAAAACTATCAAAAATCAGGAGCAAATAAAAGTCATCAAGTGAAAAATTTTAACTAAAGGAAGGAAAAGTAACTTTAAACTTAAGAGAAAACAGAAATTTGCAAAAATAATTTGCCATGCTGGGTTACATGGCACAGATGCCCCCATCGAACTGAAGGAGTTTCTCGCCCAGGTCCTGGGAAAGCTGTCTGTCAACCTCTCAGCTTCAGCCCTCTCAGATGTTTTCTTCTACTGAAGAGAGCCACTGTGCCCTAAGACAGCCACATCCATCGTGGGGATATAAATCACTGTGGGGAGACAAAGCCCAGGCAGATCCAGTCATGCCAACTTGAGACAACTCTAACCAGCCATCCCAGCTTCAGAGCTCATCATGAACACGTTTAGTCATTGGTAACACACATGAGCTTTAGGCGATGTGGATTTAGGGGTCTACTAATTCAAAAACAATTTAGGGCTATAGTGGTCTAGGATATCTTGAAAAATCCCCTGAAAGTAAAGGACAAATTACTGAATATCCCACAACAAAGAAGGAAACACTATGCCTGATAAAACTTTTTGTGTTCTTGAGGCATGTTGCACCTGAAAATACAGCTGCCAAATGCCATGCAACACAGATAGCTGCCGGATTTGAGGGACCCAGAGCAAGAAAAATCTCTCCAGCAAGTTTAGGCTGATGTACTAGCAGCCCTGATGCATGAGCTATGCAACCCAGAAGACCCTATGGTGTTAGATGTATCAATGCTGGGGAAGGGTACCATGTGGAGTTTTTGGCAAGTCCTCATGGGAGAATTACAACATAGACCCCCTAGCGTTCTGAAGCAAGGCTGTGCAATCTTCAGCAGAAAACGTACACCTTTTGAAAAATAGTTCTTGATATGCTGATTGAATCCTGATAGGGATAGAATGTTTAACTATAGGAGAACAAGTCGCCTTGCAGCCTGAATTGCCCATCATGAGTTGGATTCTATTAGATCTACCAAGTCATAAAGTCGGACTGGCCCAGCAGCAATCCATTGTGAAACTGAAGTGGTATAACTGGGATTGAGCATAAGCAGGATATAAGGCCAAAAGCAGCCTGATAGGCAGATAGCCCAGAACCCCATGTGTCCACCACAGTGGTCCCTTCCTCAGCTCATAACAATGGTTCCATTTGCGGAGAGGACTGAAGAATGAGAAGACAATGAAACACGTTGTTATTCTTGAGTAAGTCAGCTCAGTATTTAGATTCAAGCTGAAAATGGATGGCAGCTGCACTACAGCCTTACTGAGAAGTACCCTTAAAGGACAGAGCTCAGGGGAAATCCTCCAAGTGGGCATATTCTGAGGCAGTGCATTTGATCAACCACTTAGAGTGGAAGGAAGAGTGGCCTGAGGTTAGCCCAGCATTTACGTGAACTTGTGGGCAGTGGCAAATGCCTCAAATGATTGGACAGTTGTCTAGAAAGAAACAGATTGGAAGATCATGGACTAGGAAATCTAAGGTAGAGGCATGTGAGGTACCAAACAGGAGAAGACACAAAGTATGAAGATCTTTGTATCATGCATGTTAACAGCCGTCAGAGAGTATCCCACCATGGATGAAATGCCAAAAAACCTAAAGGACACAAAGGCTTAGCAAACTGACATCAGTCAGTCTCTGACATGTATGAATAAACAGCTGATACTACCCACAGGCCCAAGAGTATGGGTTCCCACTTATCAGTGCTACTGTAGCTTTTCCAGCTACTGTACGTCTAAACTGTCAGTAACAGATACTAATGCAGAGGCTAGGATAATCTAGAACAGATAATAGAGGAAAGAAATAAACATCAGTTGTGTACTCAAAACCAGATGTATCATCAGGGTCCACTACCTTTTCCTTACATGTTTTGAATAGGTTCCCTCAAGAAAAGAGACCTAACAAACTCCTGGAAGAGCTACTCAAGAACTTAACTGGTAGATACAAGTAGTGTCTTCACGTAAGTTCTTGAAGAAGCTCCTCCAGGAGTTTGGCAGGTCTCTCTTCTTGGTCTTGAGTCCTGTGCCTTAGTACTAAGTTGCGAACCACCCAGATCCCCCATTACAGACTGAAAGATTTTTTCCACCTAGCTGTAGGAAAGATTGTTGGCAAATAGCTTCCAGATGTCAGCCCTCTCTGGGGAACTGTAAGTTCCCCAGGAACACCTGCCTTAGTGTTTCCCACGGGTATCCTGTATTCCATAGCTCATGTATATGACTGGTATAAAGACCCAGCCAGCTTGCCTCAACTTGGGACAACCCTGAAGGATCATCCCAGATCTTCTTTTTTATTGTTCTACTTTTCAGTGATTGGTACCAAGACATAAAACTGAAAGTCATCTTTTAGGCTTTCCTGACCCTCATCTTCAACATCCAATGAGCGCTTCCTGTCTACCAGACCCCATATCGAGTGCTTTACCTGCGTTGTCTCCTTTACACCTCGCCACTGCCCTCTGAGACAGTGACTGCTCTTACCTCCATCTACAGGTAAGAAAATTCCAGTTTAGAGGTAAGAAGTAAATTTCCAAAGTCACACAGCAAGTAAATGGAGAAAACAGTTTCAGACTATCTGCTCTAGAACCAAATCCTGAGCCAAATCTCTGTATGCTTTTGCATCAGAAAAGCCAACACGTTCCTATTTTTAACTTTGCATCCTCACCCAGTCCCTTTGGGAAAGGAATATTAATTATCCAGAAGCAATTTTAAAGAAAATGTTCCTGCTTGCCACAAGGAACAGAAGTTCATTCAGGTTACCTCATCTCATGCATGGTTAACATGATACATACGCTGTCTAATAACAGGATCTCTTAGACTCTAGAAAGAGACATACAGTAAGACCTTTGGAAGAGAAAGAAATTAGGGACAAACTGAATATTTAGGATCCAAGAAACTCCAAAAGCCAGCTTATCTTGATGCTTTTCAGCTACAGTTTGTTGATACTTCCTCTAGCATTTATCAGTTGGCATGGCTTAGTTCTTTCTCTGATTTTTCTTCTTTCTGGGTGTATCTCTCCACTTATACTTCTACTAACTCCTCTATCCCCTCCCCATATCTCCAGGTCAAACTCCTGAGGGAGTAAGGTCATATTTGAGTAGAGCTTTCAAGTCAAGACTTCTTGAATGCTTTTGGCTGCCTGCAATTGCGTGCCCTTGGGAAGTTCCAGTTCAATAAAATGTGGCCAGGGTAGGAAAGACTGGACATTGCCGATATAGGAGATGACCACCTATGCCTAAAGACGTTCTGAGAAAGGTGCCTTCAGCCAGCAATGGACAGTAGGAAAGTTTCCCTTTGAAGGAGATCGACAAGGCAGGCCTTTTCAGCTTTGACGATCCAGTATGTTGTGGAAGACTTGTCAGGGATAGAACACACATTTAACACTTTACCACTAGAGTAAGCCTTTCCCCCACCCATTAGAAGAAATGACATATTTCTCTCTGCTAGAATCCCTACTAGTTGCTGCTTCAATGTGTGAGACAGGCCAGGACTTCAAATGTGCTTCTTATGGGAGCTTATGGAATGTGATGACTGAAAGAGTGGGTCTTACTATGAAAGAGGCAATGGGAATGGAGAGAAGCATAAGCCAGAGATATTTTATAGTAGGTAAAAATTAAGGTGCTAAAGACAATGAGATAAGGAGTGGAATCAATGGCAGGAGTGAGAGATGCCAACTATGACATGAAGATTGGTGATTTTAGGGACTATGGGGCCTGTAGTTAAGGCAAGAAGTACAGGTGGAACAGAGGATTTTTTTTATGGGGAGAGGATGACATATGACACATTTGATTTCGAACATGTTGCATTTGAATTTTCTTCAAGTGATCCATGTGGAACTTTCCAGAAGGAAGTATAAATCTGGATTTGGAGAATAGAATAGAAATTGGAAATGGTCATATACATTTGGCAGCATATGGTCCATTCTAGCCCTTCCACTTTGAATATTACTTTCAATAAAGGAAAACATGCCAAATAGAATGTGCATTTCTTTCTGTGATCCCCAAAATAGACGTTATCTCTTTTTTCTTATTGCTTGCAGCATACTGAATTTCCGAGAGAAAAAAAAATCCCCCAAGATTACATACTAAATGATTTCATTTGTATAACATTTTTGAAAAAACAAGAATATATAAAATTTTATAAATGAAGACCATGTTAATGGTTTCCAGAAGTTGGGCAGGGGCTACTGGAGGGAGGTGGGTGTGGTTATTAAAAGGGCACCATGAGGGAGTTTGCGGTGATGCAACTGTTGCGGATCTTGACTGTGGTGGTGGTTCCCATCAACATGCACATGTGATAAAATTACATATAACAAAACATACACACACACATAAGCACAGGCAAAACTGGGCAAATAGAAATGAAGACTGATGGACGGAGCAGTGTTGATCTCCTGGCTGTGATACTGCATTCTTCATTTTCAAGACGTTACCACTGGAGAAAACTGGGTAAAGGGTAAGTGGGATCTCTGTATCATTTCTCATAACTGCATGTGAATCTACAACTATCTGAAAATAAAAAGTGTAATTTTTAAAAATAGAAATGTAAGATTATTTTGAGGAAAAAAAGTGTGCTTTCTCCTTATTTTTCCTCCATTTGCTTCCTTAACTTAGGAAACGTTTGTGGCAAGCTGGTGGAGACAACAGAATTTAAGGAGGAAAGAGTATCCCGAAGTCTAAGAATAACTTGCCCTCATTGGGATGGAGTAGGGTGAGGGAATTTGAGAAAAAAGTAAAGAGAGAAAGAGACTGAAGAGTTCTTAGCACTGGATGACTGAGACAAGAATAAGTGATGTTTATTAAGATGCTGACCAAGGAATGCCCAAGAACAAGGGCCAGCACACTGTACAAAGCAATGCCAAAGTACCCCCAGCATTTTTATAAACCCAAACAAAGGGACAGGGTGGGCATCTAGTGAATAGTGTTATTTGAAGGAGGTGCTCTCCCACCTACATTTAGGGAATGATGTTAAACAGAGCCATGTTGAGACCCACCCCCTGCTCAGCGCAGCTACAATACCTCTCTGTTTCTTTAGCATTCATCTTAAGCCTAATAGAAAGTCTACATTTTTGTTTTTCCATCATCCTGTATGCTTTTTGTTATTTAAACCTCCTTTGGACATTAGTGGATTCCTTATAAGACTGGAGCTCAGCAGAGAGACTTCTTTGCAGCCACACTGATTTCTTTATACACCTCTAACTTTCATAGTGCGTGGGGATTATGAGTATTTTGTTTTCTGAAATTCTATTTGGGGGCCCTTCTACCAATCTTAAGCCACATTCTTCTCTATAATCACCCACCAATGAACGATACTTTCCTCGGATTTTGTTTCAGTTTGATTTCCTTGACACTAATTTATATGTCTGATTATTCTTGGAATTACTTTATTTTTTTTCCTTATTATGAAATCTGAGATTTCTTGTATTACTTCTGCATCACCAGCGAGTTCTTCCTTCCTGACAAGAACTGGTTCCAAAGTTCTGCATGTTACAACTTCTATCTTCTTGGAGAACAAAGTCTCATCAAGCCAATTGAAGAGTATATCAAAACCATGCTTTTGGCAGAGTAAGGCTTTTCAGCAGATGTCTGAATAGTTCAAGTTTCCTATAACAACCAGATCATATCCCCGCACCTGCTTTATAATCCATGTGAGAAATGCATCATTCCTCTCCCCTAACTGCCCAGGCATCCACAGTAGTGACATCACATGTTTCCTTCTCAGTGTACCCTTAACCAGATGTTCTCAACTGTGTTTCCAAAATTAGGCTTATTAACTTTCTTCTGTAGGAAACTTCGATACTCTCCAGCCATTTCTATCTCTATTTCTATTCTTCTTGTCAATGCTTAAGGTCACTTTCATTGCCATTTATGGTACTGGTGATTGTTATAAGCAGATGTATATCAATCTGTGATAAAAATCTTCAGTTATTTTATTACTCTATGCAACAGTATGTAGTTACCTGTAATCGTAAGTGTCAATCATGGCCTTCTTATTTACTTTTCCCCCAAGAGTCAATAAGTCCTCCCTCCTCTAAAGGAGAAAGCTATACCACAGCAGCAATTATTGATGATATCAAAATGTTACAGAGTTCTTTGAGGACATTTTCTTCTTTCCCCTCAACTTTCACTTTTTTTTTTTTTTTTTTTTCGGTACGCGGGCCTCTCACTGTTGTGGCCTCTGCCATTGCGGAGCACAGGCTCCGG